>NC_143480.1:45969514-46605482 GCF_027475165.1 Benincasa hispida
ATTGACGCATCATCCTTCATGGGAGATAATTCAGGTTATTTTAGATCCACATTTTATTTTAGATCTATAATCGATAATTTGTATATAAACTAATGTTTAATTAAACTAACGATACATACTTTTTACAGAGTCTGGTTGTACGACTAATAGGGCTGGACGCGATACTCTCGAAACGTTACTTTGGATAAATATATGCAACAATTTGGGAGAATTCCTATCGAGTTCGACCCTGTATTGGAGAAATCAATTTGCAACAATGCTACAAGGTTTAGCATAGCCATTGGTACTAATGTTTGAGAATCTTTTTCTATTCGTTATGGATCAAGGAGAGAGGTACCAATAGAAATTAAAGAGCCAATTAAAGTCGATTATTTGTAAGATGGTATATATATATATATATATATATATATATATTAATTAACATATGCAGAGATACTAATTAGTTTTCTTTTTCTTTCTTAATTTAGAACCATTTTATGTTAGACTTGTCCAACCAACTGGTCAATAATTTCATCAATGAACAGATGAAAAGTTTGTTCAAAGAGTATAGGAGGGAACTACACAAACACTATAAAAAAAATATGCAAATCCTGAAGAAGTACCACACCCACCTAATCGACTTAAAGACGACATAGAAGATTGGCACTTTTTATGCAACAAGTTTGAATCCACCAAATGAAGAGTAAGAAATTTTGTGTTTTTTTTTTGTTTACTTACATTTCAATTACTCATTTCCTCTTAATTTCTTGTTTTCTTAGAAAGTGGCAAAAACTAATCAAAGGAATCGGTCAGCCCAAAAGTACCCTCATACAGTTGGTTCTAAGACTTTCATACTCATATGAGAATCCACGGTAATATTAAAAGTATTTCTATATTTGATTTCTAAGAAAGTATTATTAATGTATTCCATGTGAATTGTTTTACAGAAAGGACCCGACAGTCAAACAATGGACATAAAGTGGATTTATTTAAACAAACACACTATAAGAGTGACCAGCCGTTTTTAATCAGACCGCTAATGATTCATACGTAAGTTTTTATTCCACAATGTAACTTTATTTATATACAATTGTCATACAATAATTAGTCCTAATTATTGATGTAGAGTCAAACGGTCGAGCTGAGAGAAGCCTCCACCCAAGAAGGGTCTGAACCAATATCAGAAGAAGAAATGTGCGAGCAGGTGTTGGCCACAGGAGTGGGCCTTGGTAGGACACCAAAAGGTAAAACAATGAAAAAAGTAAATCATCATCCAGTACATCCTCATCAAAAGTTATAGAGGAGCAAAAACAAGAGATAGAAGAGTTAAATGCTAGACTGGCTAGATTGGACGAACTAGAAACAAAAAGACAATCTGAGATGGATGATATAAAAGCTATGCTCTTATAGCTCATGAGAGATAAATCGAACTATGTATGAACTCTTAAATTTTCGTAGCAAACTAATAAAAAGATTGTGTATGTTGTTATTGAAGGAACTCGTATTGAAGAGATCCTTGAGCGGAAGCAGATCGTCCAAATTTCATTAATTATTAAAAACATAATTTACAGCTAACATATAAGATATGCATTCAAAATAAATTATAGCATGCTAGATACAAGAAAAAGATTTCAAGATACATTACCCTTGAAGAACCTTTCTCTTCACGTATCCCTCGAACAATCACGAGCCTCGAACACAACAACCTCTTGAAGACATTCTTCAAGAACTTCTCGAATCAAACAAAGAAGACACTACCATGAGCCTTTAGTATTCTCAGGGTGAGAACCTAGGAGTGGACTCTGACTATTTTGGTTAGGAGGGATAATTCGAATGTGGAGGAAGAAGATTGAGAGAACGCACATAAATTTTCTGTATACTCAATCGTTCAGCCAATGCAAAGAGGGGAAGAGAAAACAAATTTTCTTTTATTCCTCTTGCAATAAAATTAATAACCACCCACTAAGGTGGTTGGAGAGAAAATAGAGGAAGTTATTATTCAAAATAATAAAATAATATAAATAAATATGATAACTAACTTATCATATTATATTTATATTAAACTATATGTTATATCAAATATAACATATAACCTATAGTTTTAATATTGTATCATATACAATATAAACTATAGTTTCTTTTCTCTATTTTATGGCACTTAATATAAATCATATTTATATTAAATTTAACAATTATGAATCATATTCATAGATAATATATTTGAATCTCATTCAAATATTTATTTTCTCCCATTAAACTATAATGTATCAAATAAATTATAACAATTATATCCTATATAATTGAAACAATTTAATTATATATATAATTAAATCTCTCTTATTAGTTTAAACAATTCAAATTAACCCAAAAACTGATTCTCAACTAAAACCTTTTAAACTATCAAGGAGACCTTATGAACCAGTAGCTTGAAGCTCTAATGGTACATGAATAATTAATTAAACTCTTTAACTATTCACCATCCATTAACTATCGAACACTCCACTAAAGAGCGACAACTGCACTCTTCGCACTATAGATATATTTTCATGTTCATTGGATATAACCAATCAACAGTACGATGACCCTTCATAAATTACTTGTAAGTACAGCTTGGCCAAATTACCGTTTTATCTCTTTAGTTACATCTAACTCCTTAAGTACCACTGATCCCTCTAATGAACAATAGATCATGGTCCTACTATGACTAAACCCCTCTCAGGCCAAGAGAGGGTGTGATGTCACATTGTTCAAGATCCGGAATCAGCTTTTAAGGGAGCAATTTATCTGCTTACCTCTGTTTCGAGTAAGGAGTGAATTCCATCTTATGTAGCTGTATTTCCAGCTCTCCAATCAGATGAATTCCCAAAATGGTAGGCTTGTTGAGTCGACGATTTGGCCACTTTTACCCATACAAATCACAGGATCACCATCATAGGTAGAGTTCACAACCCACTCAGGATTAAAGTCATGTTACCTATGGTCATCCTGGTGAAATGAAAGTCTTTATTATGAACGGTGTTATATAATGAGACTAAACATTTCGTGGTTCGGTCTTATACAAACTCCTTTGCATAGAATATCCCTGCTCGCATATCTAATACATGAATGATCAGGATCAGATCATTTGTAGCACTTTACACAAATTGTAGCACCTACAAAGCGGGCAATACTCGTAGTGTCACAAGGATAAGGTACCTAGCCTTAACCTTCTAATACGTACCATTTAGGTTATCACTTAAACATGATCCACCTGTATGTCTCCACATATATGTTTAAGGTACAATGATAACCTTAGATGTTAGTTTATTGGTTTGTGGTTAATGCAACTAAAATATCACATATTTTATAGACAAAGTGAATAAATATTATTAATCACATAATAGTTTGTTCATATAAAGTTTACAAACTGGGGATTATGAAGTTGAGTTTGAATAAGTAAATGTAGGTATATCTTGGTTTTTTTCAATTCTTATGAGTTAGTCAGGTTTTAAGTTCTATATTAGGTTTGAGATTGAAATATGTAGTTATCAGTTCATTGGGTTTTAGGTGCTATATTAGGTTTGAAGTTAAAGTGGGTTTTATTTGTTAATGTTCTTATATTGGTTTTAAGTTATATATTGAGTTTGAGATTGAAATATGCAAGTTTGAGTTAGTATGTTTCAATTCATTAATGTTCTTAGTTGAGTTTTAAATTCTATATTCATTTTGAGATTCGTATATGGTATATTGAGCATTAAACTTATTTAAATTTGTATTTTGTAGGTACCTCGAGGTTTATGTTGAAGATGCGTCTCTTGACAAGTGTATTTAGGTTGTAGATCTAAATATAACTTTTGATTTAGGAATTGTGGATTAAGGTTGTAAATGCATCTCCCAATAAGACCTGACGCTATCATGTAATGTTATTTTGGATTAAGAAATTATGGATGTATTGTTTTAATTTAAGACGAGTAGTATTAGTAACTCTCGAAATTCAAACATGTTTTTTATATATTATTTACTATTGTAGACTTTTACTTGATTTTGGCAATTTTTATATTAGTTTGAATGATGCTTGTAAGATTCAAACAAGTATGATATTTGAAAAAAAAAAAATAAAGAATAAAAAAAAAGTTAATTATGACGATTAAATATATAATCCCGATGATACAAGGGGTCGGAAAAAACCATAATTTAATGAACTTTTTTATCTTTTCCCGACGCTAATAAACAAACCCCCAACAATCCATGGGGTTGGGAAAAGCCACTAAATCCCGACGATGAAAACACACCGTCTGTGGAAGTAACTTATCCGGACGGTCCGTTGGGATAAAAACTGCCTAACTGTGCAAAGTCATCGTCGGGATATAATTATTTATCCCGACGGTGTCTTATCACCGTCGGACGAAATTTTTTATCCCGTCTATCTTTATAAATTACGACTGGCGGGGTTCGCGAATTATCCCGACAGTGGTATTTAGGGTCGGCATAAAAGTCTTATTCTCCATCCGTCGAGATAACTTTTTTTCCCTAGGATACTACTGTTATACCGTCGGGGAAGGTTACGCCGACAAGACTATGCCCATCCAGCCGACGATTATTTGACCATCGAGAAAGGTTTGGCCGACACTATTTTCGACCAATCTAGATGGTTTGCAGTGTCGGAAAAGATCCAAATTATTTTAGTGTCATTCCTCTCTAGAGTTACCGTATTGATCCTACATTTACAACGAGGTATAAACGATTTTTTTTCATATATTAACGATGAGGTAGGTTTGAATCGTTTTTTTAGGTTTATGGTATTTTTGACACTTGTGAAAGTCCAAAAGTATTGTTTAAACAAAACACTAACACTTTCTACCTAAAACTAACGGTAAAGTTTTTTTTTTTTTTTTTTAAAAAAAAAACTCTTTTTGAAAGTTTAAGTTTAATGGTATTTTTTTAACTTTTGAAAGTTCAAAGGTATTTTTTTACACAAATTACAAAGTTCAATGACATTTATTTTATAATTTAGCCAATATTATATTGTTTGATGAAAATTGCGACGTAGAAATGTGTTGTTGACCTAGTTAAAATGGTGTGATGGTGTCCAATCTTAATTTCCATTCCAAGTCATCTTACACTCGTTTCAAGTCTCAATTTTCATTCAACATTCTAAATAATTTCTACTACAAGAGATAATTTTAAAACATTTATGAAAGGTTCAAGGTAATATTGTAATATTGAAAAGAGCATGAGCATTTTTTAAAGAAAGGTCAAAGTTTACAAGTATCATTATGTAATTCGGCCTACTTGTATTAGCCAACTCTAGCATGGATTAATTAATGTACTTGTGTCGAGTTGAATGTTCATATCCGGACTTCTTGTCTTCTTATACTTTGGATTCTACTATGAATAGTGATTTTAGCAAATATGATTTGTTTATGTGATGGATTAAGGTTCAAATTAATTTTCATATAATCATTTAAATAGTTGGTTTTATACTTTTAAAGGTGATTTTTATACCATGTGCTTTGAGTAATTGAAAACATATTTAGAAGTGAGTTTAACTTAATTGTTTAAAGCAAAAATGATTTAATCGGAAAGTGTTTCATTATAAATTATTTTAATATTTGATTTCAAACTTGTTTAAGTAAGGTTGATTTCACTAAAAGTCTTCTTTGTGATTTTAGAGTCAAGGATAAATTACTAAGAAAAAGTCTTACATTTGAAAGATATATAAACTAAATTAGAGAGCGGTAAACATTTTTTTTAAAACTATAGTTTAAAAGAGAAAATAAAATGCTGATAAAAGTTTGAGAAAGAAAAGGGTTAGAGATACTGGGGCAAAAATTTATGGTGGAACAAGAAAAAAAAAGATAACAAAATTTAATCAGACAGATTTTCCTAAAAAGAAAAAAAAAAAGGTAATGAAATAAAGTTGGAGAGATGCAAAAATTTTATGGATAAGAACTTTAATCAGGTGAGAAAAGTTAGAGGGTTAGAAAGAAAATACCCAGAGAAAAAAAGTTAAAGAGATAACAAAAATGGTACAAAAAAGAAACAAAAGTAGATAAATATATAATAATATTATGATAATAGATATCCATTAGGTACTCATGTTAGTGTTTATTGACCATGTGTCATGCCCTCATTTTTCAAAGTATTGTCCATGTGTCTCAACATTACACATCATTAGTGTCCACGTAATCTACTTTGTACTTGCCAAATTTCCTATAAGTGGCATTTGGTGGATTTTAGAATACACATTAGGCAAAATCTAAAAAAAATGGAGAAAGGGAAGAAATTCTTCCTTTTTATTTTATTTACTTTCGTTATTTATTTATTTAATATAATTACATATTATGTTTAATTTATTTTATCATTATATTATATTATATTATATATTTTTTAATATTATATTTTATTTATATCCGTATTCTTGTTGTGTTCCTCAAATTCACAACAGTTATCAGCACGAGCTCCTATCGTTTTCCTCCATAAAGGTAGGTTCTAAAAGTATGTTGGTTTTTCTCTCTTTGCTATAATTAATAAGTTAAATGTTGTTTGATATATTTGATATTTATTAAATTTTTAATATAAATATAATATTTTGTAATAGTGTTACTATGAAAATATCATAAAATTAGAATTTGTAGCTTTTGATATTAATGGTAATAATTATTTGTCATTAGTGCTTGATGCCAAAATACACCTGGATGCCATAAAAATGTGATCATCGAAAAATAATTTTTCTTCCTAAAGCTCGTCCCAATATGGATGCAGTTGCTTCAAAATTTTAAACCAATATGTTAAAAGACATTTTTCTACATTTCGGATATGCTCCTGCAGTAGCAATATCAAGAAAAAGGTTTTAAACAATACTCTAAACTAATTTTGTGTCTTCTCGTGGCCGAACAAAATAATGAGTTATTGATGAAAAATCATGAATCTGGACCAACTGAAACAACATCATTCCTTGAAGTGAATATTGTGAATGTTAATAATCGTGGTCGAGGTCATGGTCGTAGTCGAGGTCATGACCGTGGCAAAGGAAGAAATAATTATTATTTTCGTGGTGGTCGTTCTAATCATTCAAATTTCAAAAGAACCACACAAAATGATGATCACAAGGGAAAAAAATCCACAAGATAAGAGTTCGAAACGTGTTGAAAATAAATGTTTCTGATGTGAAATGACCGAGCAGTGGTTTTGTAGCTGTCGTACATCAAAACACTTAGTTGATCTTTATCGAGCCTTCTTGAAGAAAAAAGGGAAAAATGTGGAAACAAATTTTGCATACCAACATGATGAGATATTTTACCCATCCAATATAACAAATGTGGATGCGATACATTTTTTTAAATCTCCTAAAGGGAAAATTGGGTGAAAAAATGTGCTACAATTGATGGCATAACAAGTGTTTCTTTTGATTTTGAGAATATTTAGTATAATATTATCCTTTTTTTTATTTTCGTGTTTTTTGTCCTTGGTTAATATTAAATTTGTATGTTCCAAGTGTTATTTTTCCTTAATTATTTTCTTTTAATGAAGAAACCTATACTAGTTTCATATGTTGGGTGACTAAAAAATGAGTAAAAAAGATCTATGTCTGGCAGGCAGTGCAACTACACATACAATACATACAAATAGAAAATATTTTTCCAAACTGACAATGTCAATACGATATCAGGTTCTACAAAACCTAATTGGAGGCTTTGCAAAAGTAAATATTATCTTTCCTAGAGGAACAAAATTTACAATTGACAATACATTGTTTTCTAGTTAATCAAAGAGAAATCTATTTAGTTTTAAAGATATACGTAGTAGTGGTTATCATATTGAGACAGATAGAAAGAATAATATGAAGTATCTTTATATCATATTTATTGTCTCATATTAAAAACGTATATTGGAAGAGTTGTCTGCTTTATCTTCTGCATTATATTATACTCATATACGAGTAATTAAAACATATGCAACAATGAACTTAAAGTTCATGAATCCAAACATATTTACAATTTCGCATGACAGATTAGGTTATCTAGGGTCTATAATAATGGAAAGAATTATTGAGAATTCAAATAGACACCCATTGAAGAGCCAAAAGATTTTTCAATCTAGTACATTATCATGTGATGGTTGCTCTCAAGGAAAATTGATAATTAGACCATCACCAGCTAAAGTGGGGTTTGAATCATCAGCATTTCTAAAACAAATTTATGGTGATATACATGGACGTATTAACCCACCAAGTGAACCATTTTATGGTATTAATAGACGCATCCCGCAGATAGTCACACATGTGCTTATTATCAAGTCAAAATCTTGCATTCGCAATATTAGTTGCTAAAATAATTAAGTTATGAGCACAATTTCCTGATTATACAATTAAGACCATTCGTCTTGATAATGCTGATGGATTTACATCTCAAGCTTTTGATAATTATTGTATGTCAATTGGGATAAATGTTGTGAAGGGATCGATTCCCGAGCGGAAGCGTGTGACCTTGCATTTTTCCTTTTCGGTTTAAATTGAAACAAAACAACAACTAAATAGAACAAAACAGATGATAAACTTGTAGATCAGCATGCTTAAAAGAGAGTAGAGAAAAGGGGAAGAAGAATATCACATACCTTCGTCGATTCCCGAACTCTTCACGATTTTCTCGTCGTCTTCTCCGGAACGATTATCCAACAAACAATAGACACCACCGTAAGTGAGTCCTCGTTATTCTCTAGGAACCAAGAGGAGAAGAGTGGTCTCTCATACCTTAGTTGAGGAAGAAGAATAGAGAATATGGATAAGGGAAAATTTCTAAGGAAAAATGATTTGGAGGCTAGAGTTTCATCAAATGAAATCCCTTTTCCCTAATTTAGGTAAAATGATGAATTCATATGGAGACTTTCTCCATAGCTTTCCAAAATTACCCTTATGGCTAATTTCACTAAGTAATCAGTATTTAATTAATTAGTTCATTAATTAAATAGTCATACTAAATCCAATTTAATATATATTTAATTAATTAATAAACATCATATGTTTATTTGCCTCTCCACCTCTCAAAATTAATTAATTAATTCTTTATGAATCAAATTCATAAGAATTTAATACTTGAATCCTATTCAAATATTTTTCTCTTAATTATAGAGCAGATCTATAATTAACCATATCATATTAATCTCATTAATATGTTATTCTTCAATTGATTTGAATAATTCAAATTCTTTTGTGAGCTAACAAGGGAACCTTATAGACTTACAGATTAGAAGCTCCAATGATCTGAGATTAATTAATTAAACTCTTTAATTAAAGGTGGTAAACAGACACACTGAAGAAAGAGTGAAGAAAAGACTTTCAATGGCTAAGCTCGCATGCCTCATCCAACAGGAGAACTTGAGAAGTTCTTTAGTTAATTAATTAAACTATTTAATTAAATTAATCAAGCACTCTATTAAAGATCGACTGCTACACTCTTCGGACTGTAGATATATTTCTGTGTCCATGGATATAACCAATCAACAGTGAGTCAACCCTTCACAAATCGCTCATAACTATAGGGTCAAATTACCATTTTACCCCTGTAGTTACATTTAATTCCTTAAATACCACCGATCCCTTTAGTGAACAAACAGTTTATAGTCTAACTATAAACTAACATCTCCTGGGCGAGTGAGAGGTTAATGCCTCAATGTTTAAGACCCAAAATCAGCTATTAAGGTAGCAATTTATCTACTTTCCTTAAAGACGGGAAGGAGTAAATTCCATCCTATGTAGCTGTGTTCCCAACTCCCCGCTTGGACAAATTTCGAAAATGGTAGGCTTGTTGAGTCAGCTAATCTGGCCACTCTCACCCATACAAATCAAAGAATCGCCCTCATAGACAAGGGTTTACAACTCACTTAGGATTAAAATCAAGTCATCTACGACCATTCTAGTGAAATATAAGTCTCTTCTAGCAATGGTGTTCTAAAGAGAGACTATTCATTTCGCGGTCTGGTGTTATACAGACGCTTTGTATAGAATACCTTGACTCGTATGTCTTCACATGAATGATCAGGATTAGTAATATCTACAAAGCGGGCCGTATTCGTAGTGTCACCAGGATAAGATACCTAGTCTTATCCATACACTACAAACTATTTAGGTTATCACTTAAACATGATCCACCTGTATGTCCCCACATACATGTTTAAGTTTCATCAGATAACCTTGGATCTTAGTTTACTGGATTGAATTAATGCAGTCTAAATGTTAATAAAATACCTTTTATTTTATTAGATAAGTAATTTGTCTTTACAAATTACAAAATACATGGAATTTAGGACATAAACTCCAACATGTTGAACATCTTGTAGCTCATATTCATACACAAGGTTTAGCAAAATCATTCATAAATGTTTGCAGTTAGTTGCTAGACCATTGCTTATGAGAGTTAAGCTTCTGTATAGGGACATGCTATTTTGCATACAACATCACTTGTACGCATTAAGCCAGTAGCTTATCATAAGTACTTGCTTTTACAATTAGTTTATGGTTATGAGCCAAATATTTTCCATCTGAGAATTTTTGGATGTACAGTATATGTTCCAATTGTTCCACTACAATATACCAAGATGGGTCTTCAAAGGAGATTAGGAATATATATTAGATATGATTCCCTATCAATTATTGAATATCTTGAACCCCTGATGGGTGATGTATTTACTGCACGATTTGCTGATTGTCATTTTAATGAGACAAATTTTCCAACATTAGAGGGAGGAATTAAAAAGTTGGAGAAAGAAATTACATGGAATGCATTGTTATTGTCTCATTTAGATCACCGTATAGATTAATGTGAACTTGAAGTTCGGAAGATAATTCCTTTGCAAAATATAGCAAATAAGTTACTAAATGCATTTATATATGCAAAGAAAGTAATTAAGTCACATATACCAACTGCAAATATTCTATCAAAAATTGATATCTCAATACAGCAAGTTGTCGCTAATGAGTATGGAACATGCCAGAAGCGTAATAGACCAGTGGGTTCTAAAGATAAAAATCCTTGAAAAAGAAAATAATAAATAGTCAAGAAGACTTGGTTGAGGATATAAATACCCATGAAGAAATCCTTGACATGATTAATGAGGAAGGTGAAATATCTAAAGATAATAATGAGACTTCAATAAACTATGTCAAAACAGGAAGAAGATGGAACCAGACTAATGTAGTTATTGTTAACATTTTTGCGTATAATATTGCTCTTGATATTATATCTAACAGTGAGGATCCTAAACTAAAATCTTTTGAAGAATGTCGACATAGAAAAGATTGGTTTTAGTAGAAAAAAGCAATCGAGGCAGAATTAAACCCACTTTCAAAACGTTAGGTTTTGAACCAGTAGTCTGAATATCAGAAGGTGTCAAACCTGCGGGATACAAATGGGTATTTGTGAGGAAAAGATATGAAAATAATGTGGTCGCAAGATATAAGGCAAAACTAGTTGCAACAAGGTTTTTCCCAAAGACCTGGTATTGATTTTGAGGAGATGTATTCTTTAATGGTGGATGTAATTACATTAATATATTTAATTGGTCTGACCATATATGAAAAATCTAGACATGCATCTTATGGATGTAATCACAACCTATTTATATGGATCTCTTGATAATGATATTTATATGAGAATCTTAGAAGGATTTAAGGTACTTGAAACATAAATAAAATTTCGGGGAATTGTATTCGATAAAGTTACAGAGATTTCTATATGGATTGAAACAATCAGGACGAATGTAGTACAATCGTCTGAATGGATATTTATTGAGAGAAGAATATCAAAACAATCCAATATGTCCATGTGTTTTTATAAAGAAATCACAACCTGAGATTTACTATATGTTGATGATTTGAGCAGAAACTGGGATGATAAATTTTGTCTTAGCTTGCTATTACAAAGACAAAAGAATTTCTGAAGAAATAAATTGGAATGATAAATTTTGTCTTAGCTTGCAAATAAAGCATAGAGCAAATAGAATTGCGTCAATTTGTACAACAAATTTGTTCGAAGGTTAAACTAGTAGGCTTATTTACAAATTCATTACCAACCGCAACCTTTGAGAAATTGGTGCACAATATTAGAATACGGCGACTCAGAGATCTCAAATGATACTTCCATGAGGAGAGTAAATATACTGTATTCTTTTTAAGAGTATTAGATTATATGAAATATGTAATCTTTTTCCTTCACTATGATTTTTTTCCCAATGGATTTCTTCCCAATAAGGTTTTAACGAAGCATATTTCGTATATGTAATAGGCATCTATCATGATAATAGAGGACCATTAGATGCTCAGACTTAGTGTCCATTGACATGTGCCATGCACTCATTTCCCAAAGTATTGTCCATGTGTCTCAACATTACACATTATTAGATCACGTAATTCACCTCCTACTTGTCAAATTGCGTGGTATTTGGTGGGTTTTGGAATACATACACATTGGAAAAAATCCAAAAAGATTGGAGAAAGTGAAAAATTCCATCCTTTTAACTTTGTTTACTTTTGTTATTTAATTTCATATATTATGTTTAATTTATTTTATTTTATTATTGTATTATATTACATTTATTTTAATATTACATTTAAAATAAATAGAATAAAAATATTATATTTTGTTGTATTATATAGTAAAATTAACAAACTTATTTACAAATAGACTAAATAATAGGGCAAATTGCAAAAACCACTCGTGAAGTATGTGGTAGTTGTAATTACATCCTCAAACTTTCAATTATAAAAATCAGGCACCTAAATTTCTACTAGTGTTGAAATTGAACCCTTAAATTTAAAATAATTATAGAAATTAAATCCATAAATGATAAAAAATGAACTCTCAAACTTATACAAATGTTACCATTTATACCATTATGTAAGTTTGAAGGTCTAATTTGACCCAACTTTAACATTTATATAAGATTGAGGACTTAGTTTTTCAAAATTAAAAATATTTCAGGGTATAATTGCAACTACCACTATAAGAGATGATTTTTGTAATTAAATGACAATCTGGTTTCTGTTATTAATTAATAACAATATTGCCCTTCTTCTTCTTATTATTATTGGAGATTATTTTGTGCATATTGTTTGTGTCCTGCGTGAGATTTCCTTCACCGAAACTACAAATCTTTCTTTTTCTCTCTCTCCTTTTTGTTTTTTTGTTTTTTTTTCCATTTTTCAATTCTTTCAAATCTCTTAATTTCTCACCCATCTTCAATTTTTTTGCTTCTGGATTCTTCTGGACCTTGTGTTTTATGGTCCTATTCATAGGTTTCAAAAGGGGTTGTATGAAATTTTATTAATACTATATTCATGGATTGCGTTTTCTTTGGTCCTATTCATTCATCTTCCATTTTTGCTTCTGTTTTGTTTGTCTTTTTTTTGCCTTCCAATTTCCTAACATGCTTTTATGCAAAAATAATCACATACTTGAAAGTGATATTTCTGTATACTTTTATCAAAATTTATCAATAATAATCTTTTTATCATTGTCTATCAATGATAGTAAGTGATATACTTCTATCATTGATAGTCACAATTAATCAGTGATGGAAGGTGAAATACTTGTATCATATTATTGTTTATCAGTGATAGAAAAAGATATACTTCTGTTATTGAGATTGTCAGTGATAACCTTCTATTACTATCATCAACGTTTGAAAGTAATATGTTTTATCATTATTATCAATTATCAAAAGTAATATACTTATATTTTTATCATTGATAGTCAGTGATAGTCTTTTATTCATGTCGTGATAGAAAGTGATATACTTTTATCATCGATAATTAGTGGTAATATTTTATCGATGTCTATCAATGATGGTATATGTGTGAAAATTGTGCTTCTTGTTAACTTGAAATAAGTGTATCATTAATATCATATTCTATCAATTATATAAAAAATACAACTATAAAACTATTATGCTAAAGTCAATTTCTTGTCACTTCCTTTTTCGTTTTAAATTCTCTTCTTCATCATCATCATTAGCTTCTGGCAAGATTATTATTATTATTATTTTCTTAAGTTAGAAGTTACATAGTTACTAAGATGGTGACAAGGGTCTAACACTGATTAGATATTGATATAAGACTATCACTAATTGACACTGATAGACAATGATAGTAGATTATTATTGACTACCAGTGATAGACAATGATCATAGATTGGAGAAGCAAGCCAAAATGGATTTTCGTGGAGCATGAACTTTTTGGACTTTTAAATGAGATGGAACAAACTTTTGTAATATTTATAAATTGTTTTAGGCTTCACTGTATTTGTAATTAGTTTAGCTCATTTTGCATATAGATAAACAACCCTAAGATAAGAGTATAAAAATGGATTATAAAAATTAATAGAGAGACTAACTTTGAAACAGGGATTAAAAAAAGTTTAGAAAAAAAAAAGAGATAAATAACGATATAGACAAAAAGAAAAAAGAAAAAAAATACTCACATAATTTTAGAACAAATTTATGAAATAATATAAATTTTGAAAGCAAAATCTCTCACAACCTCTAGAGTGTCCTCCAAATGATTAATCTTAAAGATATTTTGGGTTCTTTCAAAATTCTACAATTGTCAAACATGTTCGTTTTAAAAATAAAAATGATTTTAGATAGAACAAATTAGTTAAAAAAAAGAAAAAAAAAAAAGAAAAAAGAAAGAAAAATTTAAATTTATGGTCATTATAAATATCTTCATCTGAAAAATTGAAAAAAGTGTACTTCAATTGTCTTGTAGCAAAGCGATATTATTTGAGATTTGTGGACATCTACCATTGACACACCACATGATTGCATTAAACATTATCAACAATAATTGATACGTACCAAGGTTAATAAACATCAACAATTAGTTTCACACTACGCTTATGAGAAAGTGGAAAATTTTTAGTATTAGGTATGCCATTTTTATTTATTTATAAATAAATCTTTGACGTAGGTAGGATCTCGTATCAATCTTAAATAATGATCACACAACTAATTTTTTAGTATTCGTGTTGGGTATTTTTTAAAAATAATAATAATAAAATCTATTTACTAAACAAATTTTTTCTTTTTCTTTTTATATCTTTTTTCCAATTTAACATTATAAATGTCGAATAACTATTTGATTTTTAGTTTTTGATTTCCGTAAACAAGCTTATAGATGGTACTTTTATTTATAAGTTTTTTTTAATTCACTTTACCAATATTTTAAAAAATCGAGTCAAATTTTGAAAACTAAACAAAATAATTTTCCAAAACCTTTTTTTATATATAATTTGACTAAAAATTTTAATATTTTTTTTAAAAAAGTGAGAACCATAATATAAAATTTAGAAAACAATAAATATAAAATTAATAAAATAAAATTGTTATCAAAGGACGAAAAATATAAACATAGGAGATGTGTAATACCCTAAAAAACACCATATAGCAGGCTAAAGTATAAAGATTCTCTAAAAAAAAAAAAGAACATTGTCACTAGTTCATTTGTATATTGCATACACCTCTAGTCATCCAATCAATAGAGATGCATCTTTCATTTTTTTTTCCTCCTTTTTAGTTCTATGAATGAAGATAAAATATTTGAATCTTTAATTTTGATATTAGGGTGTAATTGATTCGGCATGAAAGAACTTATTCATATTATTCATGGGCTAACCAAAGGAATAATAGATTTTAATTTTTCATTTGTAAAAATAGCAAATCAACATTTTATTTATAAAAATGACAAAACAAATTTATAAAAGTCTAAACTACCCCCAACCATACAAATGAAATTGCAATTGGCTTATTAAGAATTAAAATAAACATTTAGAGACTATCGGTATCTCTCTTGGCCAGGCTCCGTGCACCGTACCAACATCTTCTCCAACTAAGTCGTTGTCATTTTACTCTCTAAAATCAGATCCTCCACCAATAGTGACAACACCTCCGACTTCAATTCTGTCTTCAACCCTTGCTTCATTGAGTGTGGCTCCCTCTCCTTCCACCAAAACTTCACCACCAACTTCGCCTTCGACTCCTTCTCCACTGACTTCATTTTTGCTCCTTCGGAGCCACCAGTGATCACACCAGTTCCATTTTCTTCTATCTCAACTCTTCCGTTACAAGCTCTGTCGCCTACGTCAACCCCTATCAATGGTGTAGTCATGAATAGAATCATCGCAACCATAATTTCCTTCACTCTACTACTTTAAATGCGATTTCTTTGTCTTCAATCTTCACTATACTACTTTAAGGAAGTCATCGATACAGAGAAGAAGATGGTGAAAGGGCATGCACTGCTTCTGGATTAAAATAACTTAAGTTTTTTCAAAAAAAAAAAAACTTGCATTATATATATATATATATATTCAAAATCTGATATTTGATTGTATAAATTTTTCAAACTAATTAAAAATAAAAATGCAAAAACATAAAATAAGTTGGAAAAAAATTAAAAAAATCAAAACAAATAAATGATATTTAAAAAATTGGGTTTAATTTTGATATTTGAAAAAAATAACAATATAATTTTATGATTTAAAACAAGGGAGATATTTTAGAAGAAAATAAAGATATATGATAAAAGAAACATGGAAAGGAAAAAAACTAATCACACTACAATTTGGATGAGGATTTTGTAGTCATAAAGGTCTTTGAAAGTTTTTGGGCAAATACATTGTAATTAGTCTAAAAATTAGGCCCAACAAATATACTAAACATAAAAATAGATACACTACAATTCAAAATCAATTAACCAAACCATCTAAATTGCTCTTGAACTTGCCCAAAATTTTGTAGGAATACTTTTTCTTGTTTTAGATCCAAAATATCAGTTTAGAAAGTGAGGACTGGACTAATAAAGACTTTATCTAAATAATTGTATTCATGAAAAAAGAAATCAATCTACATTGGAGTATGAAAATCTCAATTAAAAATCATCAATTGAAATTACTAATCAATTATGATGTGGTGTTGATATCAATTGTGAAGGTCTCATGAACTAAAGAGATACAAACAATATTCGACGATGGTATATCCTTCCTTGATAGAATCTGTCAATATAGGTTCAAGACACCCAAGGCAAATTGGTTAATACTAATACTGTCCATATGCTTGGCCTACCTTTTCACAATGGCTCGATAGGAATCACATTAGAAAAAAGAGATTTTACGACTTGAATCTTCGTCGATGGTTGATTAAGTTGAGCCTTTCATCTATGCAACAACGAATTTGATCGATCAAGTCATGCCTCCAAAGTAGACTTGTCGTTGATGGAGAACAAAAATAAAATAAATAAATAAAATTAAAAAAATTAAAATTAAAAAATTAGGTATAAATTTTGAAATTAAATATAAGATCAAATATGATATTTGAAAAAAAAATTACATTCGATTTTTAAAATTTGAAAAGTGTAGGGAGAAAATCAAGATTCATGCTGAAAATTTGCAAAGGGTAGAATTAGTAATAGTGTAATTGATAGTCCAGATGATAACATTTTAGAGTTAAAGGAACGTGGGAGCACGTGAGTGAGAGTGTATTTGTTATAAATTTGATGAAATTTTTATTTTGCTATTCTTCCCAACAAAGTCTTTAAAACAAAATATAATATTATTCAAAATTTTAAAATAAGACTAATTAATAAAAATGAGATGTTTTCTAATATTTCATAGTTAAAAAAAATTATAACAATTATAACAAAAATAATCATAAAAACAATTTTTTTGATTTAGTTATGGTTAATAGAAAATCTAATATAAATATAAAAATTTAGTTAGGCAAAGTAATATAATATAACATTTGAAAATTCAAAATAAGATAATCCTAAAAAAAAAAAAAATTAAAAACAAATGATTTAGTTAGGATTAAGAGGAAGTATAATAATATAAAAAGTCAGTTTAGGCAAGGATTTGAAAAAATTCAAAACATTTCTTGAAGCTAGAAAATCGTTGAGATATAGAATTCAGTTATTTGGAAATTAAATCAGAGAATTTATGCCAGATTTTTCGCATAGGAAATCAATACAGCCCACATTATAAATTTGATAAATTAATTACAGTCTAATTAAGAAAGATGTAGAATTAATTACAGTGTAATTAAAATGGCTAGTGAAGGTATTTTAGGATTAATGGAAAATCGACCTACGTGCGTGTCACACAATTTTCTATATTTCAAAAGAATTCCATGGTTTGCTATTTCTTCAAATGAAAGTGTAATTAGTGCTATATACCTGATTTTCCCTTAGAGGCTGGATTTCTACATAGAAGACTTAAAAATAAGAGTTATATTACATTACATTATATATATATATATATATATATATATATACACACACACATATAGTATGTGCGTGTGCGTGTACATGCATGCGTGTGTGTGCGCGTATATACGCATGTGTGTGCGTGCGTGTACGTGTGTGTGTACGTGTGTGTGTGCGTATGTGCATATGCGTGCGCGTGTGCGTATGTGTGCGAATATATTTCCTCTCTCCAAGAATACATTTCATATATTCTCTTTCCCCTATGACTCACGGCCACTTGTTCCTTCCCCTCTCTTTTCTCCTTCCCCTTCCCTCTCTTTTCTCTTTCCGACGACGTGAGTTACAGGCAGGAGCCGGATGGCATGGGGCGAGCAGATCCAATGATGAGAGACGACTGGCATGGGGAGAATTGACGGTGCGACACAAGACGATGCAGATGGTGTAGGACGAATCGACGACGATGGGGCGAGCATATTCGATAGACAACATGGCGGAGCAAGCAAATCCGACAGGCAAGTAGATCCAGTTGATAACATGGGGAGAGAGATTTGTGGAAGCCATGATTAAAGAAGAAGAAGAGATAAAGATGAAAGGTTATGTGTTATAAACCCTCATATGAAGACGGAGAGATGAACATGGGCTTTGTTTGTATTGCCTATACAGATCCGTCCCACCAAGACTAAGGATAACTTTTCTTCTTTTTTTAAACCCTAAATATATATGTTATAAATCCCCAAGTCAATATGCATTCCTTTATTTGATATATATGAATTATATATTGTGGTATATACCTTTGTTTATTTGACATATACCGTGATTTATGTTAAACATTAAGTCAACATGTGATTTTTATATTGTGGGATAATTGATAAAGAAGTTGGATTAAACAATATATACTCTTAATTTTATATATTGTAATATCTATTCTCAATTTTAAATATTATAATATCTACTATTAATTTTGTATATACTTCAAGGTATTTTGTTAATGTTTCAAGGTATACTGACATACATATCAGAATATTGGGAGAATGTATTACCGTCACAAGTGATACCTAAGTGTATACATAAATACATAGTATATAAACCAAATAAACAATGGAATATATTACATTAAAAAAAACAATACTCAAAACAAACAATGGTATATATCACGTAATATTAAAAACCAAACATGAAAAACAAAAAGACGCTAGAAACTGTGAAATTGAAAATAAAATAATGCATTTTCTCTCTCCAATTGAAAAAAAAAATTATATTAAATATTTTTTCTCTCTCCAAATAAAAATGGGAAACAATCATATTAAATTCATTTTCGCCTTCCATAATAAATGTATCTCTAAACTTTGAAAATAGGTAAATAAATGTAACTCATTAATGAAAAAGCATAATTACACAATTAAGTAGGATGAAAAACGAAAATAGAAGAAAATAAGAAAAATGACAAATTTGTCAAAAAAATAATACTAGAAAATATATGGGCAAAAATGGTTTTTTAGGTAAAAATCCCATATTCACGACTGGTATATGTATTAATCTCAAGGCAAGCCACGAGCCCACCTCGCATTATTGGGTCGAGGTTCAAGAGCGATTAAGGAACTCTGTGGCATGCGTGTTAGTAATCATCTCAATATAAAATTCTTTGCATTCAACTAGTTTGAACATGGGGACTCGAGTTTCCAATAGAATCAATTCTTATTGTACGTATAGATATTTAGTCGACTTGATTATATTTGGTCTACCCAATACTAAACCCGTTTTAATCAATTTTTTTATATGTGGAAACTAGAGCATCGATCCAAACCAATAGCGGCATCCGTCGAGTTTCTTTCGATTTTTTAGTTTTTCTTTGTACTCCATGTTCAAGTTGATAGTATATGTTTAGACCAATTAAACTATGTTTAAGTTAGTTATTCCATATTCGAGTTGCAACGATGACCTAACATTGAACATAATTTAGGTAGACATGAATATTATTCACCACAAAAACTACAAAAATTGGGCATTTTACTACTTTTGAGTCCAACAACATTATTCTGATATAGGTGGAAAAGTTGGGGAGAACATGTCCAAAATTGATGAACATATCTTAGTTAAAGTTTAAATGCTAAATAGTTAGTTAATTTTCATTGATTAATATTTTGTTTACCATTGTGGGATGTGCCTATTACACACAATTCCTTATTCTATTTATTTAAATATGGCAAAATATTGCATCAAAATCTCCAAACCATATCTATTGACAGTGGTGATTTGTAAATGCTCCATAATCAAATGCTTTATACTAAAATTAAAACATTCCCAACTCAATAAATGAAGCTTCTAGAGCTTTTTTTTCTTATTAAAACTATTGATACTCATCTTTAATTATGGGCCATTTCAAGAGCTTTCTTAATTATTCCTATAACTTGTGGGGTTTATATATATAATTCTTTACCATCCATTGTCTTTTGATCGTTCATACCCAAATATCTAAGATTAATATTTGATTGATTAAATGTATTCATCACATATTCTCATTAAAATTGATATATATCAACCATATGTATATGTATATTATAAATATCTCACAAGATTATACACAATAATTAATATAAATTATGTAACTACGACTACCTTTAGATATACACATGCTACTAGTTCATAACTTCAAATATATGCTTGTCGTTGTATATATTATATACTGCATATATGTTTATTGTAGACAACTACGTAAACTTTTTTATATTTCCTCCATATATACTTATACATACTTCATATAAATGTGCACTTTATCGTTTTTTATATATAAATATAAGGAGATAGATGACAAGTCTTATAATGAATCTAACATTAAAATCTTTATCAACTTAAATGATTTTGGTCTTGTTTACCTTTTCCTTTATATATACCCATATAGTCTTTCTTTCTTTTTTTTTTTTGGTACGGTTTTTTAATTGTAAGTTATTTATCATGACTTAAAAGTTATGAAGCACAGATACTTCATGTGAGGCAAAAAATCAATATCAGACATGTATCAGATACCGATACTTTCAGATACTTCCCAAATACGTATCTAACATGCGATTTGACGTATCTATTTCTACGGGTATTTTTTTTAAAGAAAAAAGACAAACAACTCGTCTAATCTTTCCAATCTAATACTAGACAACCTATTTAAAAAACTCACTGCTCAAGTCCAAAACTAAAAGGAAAAAAAATAAATAAATAACGGGTCAAATCCTAGACTAGAATCGTCTAATCTCCATCTTCACATTTGAGTCCCCACAAAGTCAACCAAAATATAAACTATTTGGATATCTTCAACAATTCAATGAAGAAGTTCTTTGTTTATCTTCGTACTTCTCCTTCTAATCTTCTTCTTTTTTGTAATATGAGTCACTTTTCTATCGCATTTTATTAACTATTGTACTTCAACATCTTAGATGTTGCTTTTTTTGTATTGTATTTCAGTGTTTGTATTCTATTTTGTGTTATTGTTATTAACTTGTATGCTAAATTTATCTATATCCTAGATTTTTTTTAAAGAAAAAGAAAATGTATTTTCAACGTATTAGTATTCTCGCTTTTTAGAAATATATATATTAAAAAAATGATACATCCTTAGACGTATCTGTATCTTAGTTTTTTAGAAATTGACGAATCGCCGTATCTGATCGTATCCGTATCGTGTAGCCGTATTTGTGTCTGTGTTTCATAGCTTAAAAGTAATTGGATATGATGAAAATTTGTAGATCCATTGCCAAAAAAAAAATTGGTGGGTGTTATCCAATGCTTTATTAGTTAAATTGAATAATAAAATATATACATTAAAAAAGAAAAAACAAATGTTAAATATAACTATGTAAGAGGCATTTTAATAGGGAATTATAGATGTGATGGGCCAATGATTATGGGCCAGATGCTACAGAATGTAGCCCAATTCATACGGTCCATTTCTTAAACCCAATTAGCGGGAAGGAGGATAAATAGAATTAAGAAGGGACATACGCAAAATTCTTTATGCTCATTTATTTACTTCATTCCTAAGGAAGAGTATTCGAAGGTATTATAAGGAGTGAATGATTTATATCATTTATATGGGCCGCGTCTCAAAATTCTCTCATCTACAATGAGCCTTAGATAGTTGGTCGTTAATTCATTAGGTTGAATCACGAGTTAAAAGTACAAAGACAATTTGAAATCGTTGTATACATTTTTCTCATCTCGTAGTAAGTCATCCCTTGAAAAATTGCATTAACAATTGTTATAGTACGTAGGATTTAGTTGAATAATTTAAAATCAATATAGTTAAAGAAAAATAAATAACAAAATTGCATTTGAAGACAAAGATGGCTGATTACATTACTTTTAAATATATAATTAAATCATTTTTCAAATGGTAAGAGTTGACTGTGAATAGGACTAAATACATGGATATAACTTGAAAGAAAAATAATATCTCACATATTCAAAAATTAAGATTGCTGATAAAAAGAACTACCTCAATTAGGTTTGAGGATTCCTTTTGTTCAAGGTGAGTTCTACATTTAGTATTTTTTTTTTTATTCGTAGATATGATTTGCAATTTTATTTTTGAATTATTTGAGTTTGGACTTGAAAAGTTTGATTTTTTTTTTTTTTTGAGTTTATTGTTGTAATTTAAACTGGTTTGGTTTTGTTTTGTTTGTTTTTTTTTTTTTTTATATCAGATTGGGTTGTAGTTTGAAATTGACTTTATTGGACTTTATTCTTGTAAGTGGTTTTTTTTTATTATTGTAATAGACTTTCTTATTGTAATTAGAATTCATTATTTAATTTTGTTTATATTAATTCAGTGATTGTGTATCATGGATCCACTCCTTCTAATCCTATGCAACTATATCAACAAAATACCCATCATTCACAATCGATATAAGATAGTCTTTGCTAGTTTTGGTCTGTCAGAGAAGGGAGACATCTGCATAACGTACTATCCCATTCGATCCACGTATTATGCTTTGTGAACAATAGGTTGGTTTTCTTGGTGTTGCATTTATCCAATTAGATTGACACTTCATTACTGCTTTAGTAAAGCATTGAAGACTAGAAACTCACACATTTCACATGTCTCGTGGGGAATGCACAATTACATTGCAAAGACGTTGCAATTCAGTTTGGACTACTAGTGGATGGAGAACCTATGACAGGTTTATTGCAATATGATTGGAAAACTATTTGTGACGATCTTTTGGGCTTTTGACCAGATGATTTCAAAGGCCAAGATTGAGTATCCCGTGGTTTGCGTCCCAGTTTACAAAGTTGTCTCCCAATGCCAACGACATCAGCATACAAAAATATGCACAAGCATATATTATGCAACTTATTGGAAGATTTTTGCTCGCTGATAAGTCGAACACTTTGGTACACCTTATGTTTCTTCCACTACTAACTAATTTTGACATGTTGGTGCGTAATTGTGGGTTGGTACGACAAGTACATGGCTTGAGAACTATGTTGGGCTAGTAATGCACAATCTTTAGAAATAGTAGGACCACTGATACTGCTACAAGTATGGGCATATGAAAGATTTAACATTGTAGCACCACAAGTCCAGTTACAGCCCAGATCCTCGTTCACTTAGTGCCAGATATTATTTTATTTATATATTTATTCCATTCCATTTTATGTAATAAAATAAATTAATTGTATTTTTTAAAATTTTAGATGGAGTGGTGTATTAGCTACCTCTGAATATTCAGCAAATATGTTACTAGTATACTGACAAATATTTGATGGACTGATGTACAATCAAGTAAGATTGTGTATGTACAGAAGAATATTACATACTTTTTGGGTGTCTAAATATTCTTTTTTTCCAAATTCAATTGATGTCACACACACAAGATATTTGGTCATTACTGCCTAATTATTGTCGTGATGGTTGAGACATTTAGTTGACCATTAGCCCTCTTATATGCTTTCATATAGTAGAGTTGCATCAACCAGATCATGTGTTGAGATAATTCAGTCTGCGACAAATGGTACTGTCATTGTGCCATATACTCTCGACACTACACCAGGTTAATTTGAGAGGTAAGCACGACCAAGATTGACGCTGAATTCATGCAGAATATATATTGTATTGACGTGCACATCATGATCATTGTACACAAGAAGAAATAACAAATGGGCGAATGTATCAAATGACTACTTTTTCTTGTACGATTCAATCACGAGATAATTTATCACGCTTGACGACGCTTACTATTACTGCATGGTAAGAGTTTCATTATCTTACGTTTTTCAAATATATGGTATGAATGTTATTTAGTATTAATTTTTTTCATCATGCAAAATAATTCTTTCCAAGATATATAGCAATATTCAATCCAACACAATTTACCAGAGTTGAGTTCAGTGTGTGACCAAAACTTGGTAATGTTGGGATTGGTGCCCTAAATCTCATAGGGTCCTATAGTTTGTAATTGTAATGTACAAACATTTTATTTATGTAATAAAATATGTGATGTTTTATTTCAAAAATTAGTTACATTAACCACAAACCAATAAACTAACATCTAAGGTTATCTTTGCAACTTAAACATATATGTAATGACATACAGGTGGATCATGTTTAAGTGTAACCTAAATGGTCTGTAGTAGATGGATAAGATAAGGCTGGATACCTTATCCTAGTGGCACTACAAGTATGACCCGTTTTGTAGATGTTACAATTATTGTAAAGTGCTACAAATGATCTAATCCTGATCATTCATGTGGAGACATTTAAGCAGGGATATTCTATACAAAGAACTTTGTATAAGACCAAACCAATTTCATTATATAATTTCATTCATAATAGAGACTTTCATTTCATCAAGATGACCATAGGTAACATGATCTGAATCCTGAGTGAGTTGTGAACTCCTGCTTATGAAGGCAGTCCTTTGATTTGTATAGGTGAGAGTGGACAGATTGCTGACTCAACAAGCCTACCATTTTGGGGATTCTTCTAATTGGGGAACTGTGAACATAGCTACACAAGAAGGAATTCACTCCTTCCCTAATGTCAGGGTAAGTAGATAAATTGCCCCCTTAAAGTCTGATTCCAAGGCTTTAACAATGTGACGCCACACCTTCTCCTGGCTCGAGAGGGGCTTGATCATAGTTGGACAATGATTTGTTGTTCATTAGAGGGATCAATGGTACTTAAGGAGTTAGATGTAACTACAGGGACAAAATGATAATTTTGGCATAGCTGTACTTACGAGCAATTTGTGAAAGGTCATCGTACTGTTGACTGGTTTTATCCAATGGACACAGAAATATATCTGTAATGTGAAGGGTTCAGCTGTCGATCTTTATTGGAGTGTCCGACAGTTAACGGATGGTGAATAATTTAATTAAAGGAGTTTAATTAATTATTCACGTACCGTTGGAGCTTCAAGCTACAAGTCCATGAGATCCCCTTTGTAGCTCAACGGGAATTAATGAGAATCAATTTTTAGATTAATTTGAATTGTTCAAATTAACTGAGGAAATTAATTATATGCGATATAATTAATTTAATCTAATTTATATGATGTAATTGCTATAATGTATTTGATACATTATAATATAAAGTTTATTTGAGAGTAAATAAATATTTGAATATGATTCAAATATTAATTATATGAATTTGATTCATATAATTAAATTTAATATAAATGATATTTATATTAAATGTCATTGGTGAGAGAATAGAAACTATAGGTTATATTGTATTTGATACAATATAGAATCTATAGGTTATGTGTTATATTTAATATATATATATATATATTATATGATATGATAAGGTAGTTATCATATAAATATATATTAAATTGATTTATGAAAGTAAATAATTTTATTTTATTTTAAAAATATTTTTGGGAGGGAGTTGTAACTCCCTTTCCCTCTCTCTTTAAAACATGGTAGTGGGGAAGTAAAAAAAAAAAAAAAAAGGTGTTCTTCCTCCCGTGGAGTGTTTTTCACAAGAGAGAGATACAAAGAAAAGTTATGTGATAAAAGTTAAATATCATCTCTTCCTCTCAAAACTCTCTAATCCCTCTCTTCCAAAATAGCCAGAGCCCACAAAACTTCTAGATCCTCATCCAACGAACACAAAGGAAACTTTTGTAGTGGTGTCTTCATTGACAGTTAGAGAGTTCGAGGTTATTGGTGATAACTTTTGGAGAAGGAATTTCGTAAAGAAGAGTTCTTCAAGGGTAAGGTTTCTTAAACCCTTTTACTATTCTGCTATTTCTGTTTTTTAAAAATCTATATGTTTTAGCTATAAAATTTATGTTTTGTAAATTTTGGGTATTTAGTTCGATCTCATGTTTCTGCTCAAGGACCTTCAATGGATCCTTTAGGTAAATGTAAAAAATATTATTCAGCAAACAAGATGACTCAATATTGTTGACATTGATCAAAGATGTATTCGTTGTAGACAACAACGGCAACAAGGTGAAACTAATCTATATGAACATGAAGACGACTACCACGTGAAAAATTGAGTGACTTGTAATTCAAACTTTTAGCTTTATGTGAACTTCTATCTTCAAATTGTTGAATATATATAATGAAAGAAAGTGAATGTTTAGTGAAGATTTGAAACATAAAATGAATTTATTTGTGTATATTAAATTCATTGTTTAGGAACTTTCAAATTAGATTGAAACTTCAAATTAAAGTGATGTTTTATGTACAAATTTAACATATATAAAGTTAAATTTGTAGTTACTTCAATTTGAATGAGTCATGTTTGATTTTTGTCAAGTAGCAACTCAATTGAGTTAAATTTGACAAATGTTTCAATTTTTGTATTGATTTTATTTTATTTTATATTTTGGAGAGTTACTAAATTGCTAGCCTATAACTAGCAACTTAGTTTTTCATTTGTACTATATCATTCCATAGTGAAGAATTCTCTCTTTTTTTTTTCCCATTTTTTTTCTTTTGTTCTTAAGTTGAGTTGAGAGCAAGTATCCAAGAGTATTACTAGATTCGAGTAGTTTGAGGTTGCAGTTCTACCGGAGTTAGTCGTTGTATCCTGGTGAGTCGATTGCTGTCATCTGCTTAATAGCCCGTGCAGAACGAATAATTGTCTTCAGGATAGCGCTTATCAGAAGTGTGCCTCGACTACATTTTGAAGTCTCCAAAGATTTTGAGGTTCTTTCAAGGCTTTAGTTATTTTTATATCTAAGCCTTGTTACATCATCTAGCTTAAGTTTGAGTTTGAATACTATACAATTGTTTCTAGTTGAGATGTAATCAGTTTGCTAGTGAATTTAGTTCTATATATACCATTTCCCCCAACACAAATAAAAGAACTAATGAAGTTACATTTTATCTTGAGACACCAAATCTATTAAATGCATATGATATAAAAAAAGAATACCAAAACAAGAAAGAAAGAAAATTGTTAATTAAAAATTATATATATAAAAAAAACAATCTAAATAAAAAAAATAAAAAAAATACTGAAATCGTGGACTTGTCCACGAGTTTGGTAATCATTGGAAGCTATCTAGAGGCCACGGGGGTGATGACTTGGTTTAACAGTAATCATGTATGAGTATACGATTTTGCTACCCTAGTTTTTCAATACTTTTCCCTTCAACCCTACTTTTGTAATTTCTTTCGTATGTATCCTATTTTTTTTATTACTTTAAAAAATTACATTATTCTTGAACTTAATTCCAGATGTACATTTTTATTTTTTAAATTAAATTTTATGATATTTGTCTCTTGAAGAGACAAGTATCGAAACTCAATCAATAAAATTATAATATTTAAATAATAAATTTTAAAACAACTCTATTTTTCTAATAAATATCACAAATTGCAACATTGGTAAGAACAATCTCCAAACGATTTGAGAAAACTTAGAAAAAGAAAAATATGAGGGGGAAAATTGGTCAAATGAAAAAAAAAAATTAATGGATTGTAAGAATACAACCATACAATTTTCCTAATATTTTTCTTTATCAAATATCTTTTTGGACAATCAGTCTACTGTTTTACATTGTTTTATTTGCTGGATTCAATCAGCGAATGTTTTTTTCGTATGTGATTTTGAAAATTGTTTTTGAATTATGTTTCTATGTTTAGTACTGTATTAAAATTTGAATTTGACAATTTAAAATGAAAAATTATATCATAAAACCAATAATTTCATAACTATAGTATTTTAAGTTATAAAATATATGATATTGTAAATTAATAATTATACAATTATTTAGCACAATTATACAATTAAAACATAAAATAATTTACTAAAATTGTTTTCAAATTATGTTTCTATGTTTAGTGTATTAAAATCTGAATTTGACAATTTAAAGTAAAAAATTATATCAAGAAACCAAAAAATTAATAAATATATGATTTTAAGTTATAAAATATAGCACAATTATACAATTTTTTAGAGCATTAAATGATTTAAGAGCCTGTATTTAAACAAAAAATCAGGTTCATAAATTAATAAATTAATATATATAACCCAACATTTCATGAGTAATTACGACTATCTTTGTGGTTTATAAATTAAACACATATTGAATATTTGTTTAAATTGAAATCTAATTTCTAAGGCCTCATTTTATAATAATTGGTTTTTTATTTTTAGTTTTTATCAATTCCGTTTATTTCCTCTTCATTTTAGAAAATAGTTTTCATCTTTCTTGTTTTAAAAGAATTACATTATTAGCTATATTGAAAAAACAACAATTGCACTTTCAGAAGCTTCACTTAGCGATTGTGCGACACTTGTTTTCGCTCACAAACAAGTCAGTCAATTCAAATACGGAACGCCGATGGCACACCGAGTGCCTTTCGCAACCTCCACCCCCGTTTTAGAGAAAACAGTTTTAGAAGACGGGTTTGGAGAAAAGGTTTTCGCAAACAGTTTGAATGTATGAATAGAGAAGAGAAAGATTGTAGTAGGCTAGAAAGCAATAAGTAACAACAACAGCTTCATAAAATACTACTTCGGATATGGGGAAGTGATGGTTAGTCTTATCCCTATACCTGGAGTAGTATGTTATGAAGCTGTTATTGTTGCTTATATTATTTGAATTCTTTTGGTGACGATTGTTTAAAGTACATTTTGAGAGTATTTCAAAAGCTATTTTGAGTGGTATTCAATCACTTCAACATTTTCTAAAATAACTTATTTTCAAAATTAAACACTTACAAAGTTGAATCAAACACATAAAAAAATAAATTATTTAAAAACCATTTTTTATAGTTTTGAAAACCCTGCTTGGTTCTTGAAAACATGAGTAGAACCAAACGAGGTTCTATATACTTAATTTTCAAAAATGAAAGACTAAATAGATATTGAATAAGATTTGAATATTCTACCAAACACATATCTCAAACACGTTTTCAAAATTTTTATATCATATTGTCTAGGAATCACCTTACAAATTTACGTTTTCAACCTTCCTAAATTCTAAACATCTTTTCATCGAGAAAAAATAATGTACCAAACATCCATGGTAAAAGAGAAAAAAAATCAATTAGTTATGTTTTTCAATTAAAATTTATGAAAGGGTTATTCTATTAACTGTAATACGTTTGATTTCTATTTTGATTCAATGAAAATAATGATTTTCAAACTCACCTGATTTTCACATGTCTTCAACAATGAATTTGTAATTTAAACATTGATGTCAGTATTTAACAAAGTATCAGAGCAAGCTAAAAGTAAGAAAAGAACTTACCTTTTTGTGGAGCTCTGGTATCTTATTTATAAAGGGGTGAATTCTAGTGTTCCTAATCCAAAAGGGACTTGGAGAAGCTAATTCGAGTCTACCATGGAGGCTAAGATTGTGGGTCATAGGAAGTCAACTCTTGTAAAGGGAACAGAGTGGTCTCAGCCTCCAAGGTCGAGGTCGAGGCTTGGCTCAATTTCCTTTCTTCTTCTTGGCCTCTTCCTCCCTTGACCCATTTCTCACACTCCTTTGTTTCGCTCTCTTGAACTCGACGACTCTTGTCCAAAAGGACCCAAAAGTCACAACAAATAATATTCTCGCTTTCATTGAATTTTATTACAATTTGAACTTGTTCTAATATATGTTAAGTAAAATGGTGGTAAGATTAAAGCTAAAATTGACACTAATGGAATAATTAGAATATGTTGTGGAATTGAGAAGCACAACGGATATGGAGAAAATAATATATATAATAATAATAATAATAAAATATAACTAAACTTATAAATAACTAATTAAAAATAACTAAAATTATAATTTTATGGAAATAGGAAATATGTAAAATTTTCTTTTTCATTCTCACCAACCAATGTGCATAATTTTAAGATCCACTAAATATCACTATTTATAGACAAAGTGGCAAGTAGGATGTGGACTCACATGGATACCAAACATGAATTATTACGGGTCACATGGACAACATGAAAAATGAGACATGGCTTTTAGGACACTAAGCATTGGGCATCTATTTTTATGATATTTATAATACTCCCCCTTAGATTCCCATATATATATAAAATATGTCTCGTTAAAATCTTACTAGGAAAAACCCAATGGGGAAAAAACACTAGTGAAGGGAAAAAAAAAATACATATTTCATATAATACATACTCCTAAAAGAATACAATATATTTACTCCCCTCACGAAAACATCACTTAAGATCTCTAAGTCGCCGCATTCCAATATTGTGCACCAATTTTTCAAAAGTTGCAATAGGTAATGACTTTGTAAATAAGTTTGTCAAGTTATCATTCGAAAAAATTTGTTGTACAGTGATGTCGCCATTTTCTTCACGATCATGAGTATAGAAAAGTTTCGTTGAAATATGCTTTGTTCTATCTCCTTTAATATATCCTCCTTTGATTTGGGTTATACAAGTTGTGTTGTTTTTGTATAATATTGTTGGAAGACTTTTATTGGAAGACAAGCCATACTTTTCACGAATGTACTGAGCCATTGACCTTAGTCATACAAATTCTCGACTAGCCTCATGAATTGCAAAAAATTTAGCATGATTCGAGGAAGTGACTGTTATGGTTTGTTTTACATCGTTATGATATAACAATTCCTCCACATGTGAATAGATAATCTGTTTAAGATCTAGCTTTGTGTGGATTAGATAAATATCCAGAATCTGCATAACAAACTAGATCAAAATTTGATTTATTTGAATAAAACAAACCCATATCGATTGTTCCTCGGAGATAACAAAGTATATGCTTAATTCCGTTTCAATGTCTTTTTGTAGGAGAATAACTATATCTAGCTAATAAATTTACTGAAAAATGCAATATCTGGCCTTCTTTTATTAGCAAGATACATAAGTGCACTAATTGCACTAAGATATGGTACTTCAGGACCTAGAAGTTCTTCATTATCTTCTCGAGGTCAAAATACATCTTTCTTTCCAATGAACAGAATTCTATTGGAATATTTAGTAGATATATTTTGTCAATATAAAATCTTTTCAAAAAATTTCCTATATAAGTTGACTGATGAATAAATATTTCATCTGCTAAATGCTCAATTTGCAAACCAAGGTAAAATTTTGTTTTTCAAAGATCTTTCATCTCAAATTCTTTCTTAAGATATTCTATTTCCTTTGAAAACTCTTCAGGAGTTCCAATTATATTCAAGTCATCAACATCTACAGTTATAATAACAAATCCTAATTGTGATTTTCTTATAAAAACACACAGACATATTGGATGATTTTGATATCCGTCTTTCAATAAATATCTACTCAAGCGATTGTACCACATTTGTCCTTATTGTTTCAATCCATATAGTAATCTCTATAACTTTATTGAATACTATTCCTAATCTTTCTAGGATTCTCATATAAATATCATTATCAAGAGATCCATATAAATATGTTGTGACTACATCCATAAGATGCATATCCAGATTTTCATACACAGTCAAGTCAATTAAATATCTTAGGGTAATTGCATCCACCACTAGAGAGCATATCTCCTCATAATTAATACTAGGTCTTTGTGAAAAACCTTGTGCAACTAGTCTTACTTTGTATCTTGTGACCATTCTATTTTCATTTCTTTTTCTCACAAATGTCCATTTGTATCCCACAGGTTTGACATCTTCTAGTGTTCGGACTACTAGCCCAAAAATTCGCCGCTTTGAAAATGAGTTTAATTCTGCCTTGATTGCTTCTTTTCGCTGAAGCCAATCTTTTCTTTGTCGACATTCTTCAACAAATTTTGGTTCAAGATCCTCATTTTCAAATATAATATCAAGAGCAATATTATACGCAAAAATGTTGTTAATAATTACATTAGTTCGATTCTATCTTCTTCCTGTCATGACATAGTTTATTGAAATCTCATTATCATCTTTAGGTATTTCACCTTCCTCACTAGTCATGTCGAGGATTTTTTTCATGGGTATTTACATCCTCAACCAAGTTTTTTTCACTATTAATTATTTTTCGTTTTTAAGGATTTTTATCCTTAGAACCCACTAGTTTATCATGCTTCTGGCATGTTCCAGACTCATTAATGATAACTTGTTCTGTTGTGATACTAATTTTTTATGGAACATTCGCAGCTGGTATATGTGACTTAGTTACTTTCCTTGCATCTATAATGCATCTAGTAATTTATTTGCTATTTTTTGCAAATGAATTATTTTCTGAACTTCAAGTTTACATTGTTCTCTACGGGGATCTCAATGAGATAATAATGATGCATTCCATGTAATTTATTTTTCCAATTTCTTAAGGGTTCAAATCATGCAGTAAATACATCACCTGTCAAGGGTTCAAGATATTTAAAAATTGATGGAGAATCATATCCAACATATATTCCTAACCTCCTTTGAGGACCCATCTTAGTGCATTGTAGTGGAGTAATTGGAACATATACTACACACCCAAAAATTCTCAGATGGGAAATATTTGGCTCATAACCATAAACTAATTGTAACGGGAGTACTTATGATAAGCTACTGGCCTAATGCGTATAAGTGACGCTGCTTGCAAAATAGCATGTCCTCATACAGATGAAGAAAGCTTAGCTCTTATAAGTAATGGTGATGCAATTAATTGCAAACGTTTTATAAATTATTTTGTTAAACTATTTTGTGTATGAACATGAGCTACAGAATGTTCAACACTTATCCCAATTGACATACAATAATTATCAAAAGCTTGGGATGTAAATTCATAAGCATTATCAAGACAAATGGTCTTAATTGTATAATCAGGAAATTGTGCTCTTAATCTTGCAAATGCAAGATTTCGACTTGATAATAAGCACGTGTGTGTCCATCTATTGGATGCATCTTTTAATACCATAAGATATCTAAATGGTCCACTTGGTAAGTTAATAGGTCCACATATATCACCATGAATTCGTTCTATAAATGCAGGTAATTCAGTCCCCACTTTAACTGGTGATCGTTTAATGATTAATTTTCCTTAAGAGCAAGCATCGCATGATAATTCATTAGATTGAAGAATCTTTTGGCTATTCAATGAATGTCCATTTGAATTCTCAATGATTCTTTTCATCATTATAGACCTTAGATGACCTAATATGTCATGCAAATTGTAAATATGTTTGGATTCATGAACTTCAGGTTCATTGTTGCATATGTTTCAATTACTCGTATATAAGTAGAATATAATCCAGAAGATAAAGCAGGCAACTCTTCTAGTACACGTTTTTCATAGGAGATAGTGGATATGATAGCAAAATACTCCATATTATTCTTTCTATCAGTCTCAATATGATAACCCTTGCAACGTATATCTTTAAAATTAAGTAGATTTCTCTTTGATTGACAAGAGAACAATGCATTGTCAATTGTAAATTTTGTTCCTCTAAGAAAAATAATATTTGTTTTTCCAAACCCTTCAATCAAGTTTGCAGAACCTGATATTGTATTTACTTTTGCTTTGAACATTGTTAATTTTAAAAAAATATTTTTTATTTGTAAGTATTATATGTGTAGTTGCACTCTTTGCCAGACATAGATATTCTTTACTCATTTTTTAAACATCCAACATATGATCCATGTTTCTTCATTAAAAGAAAATAATTAAAATAAGAAAAAAATACTTAAAATATAGAAAAGTTACTAAAAAAAAAATGAAAATAGATAAAAGAAAACAATGACATTAACTCTAGATATTCTCAAAATCAAAAGAAACACTTAATGTTTCATCAAGTACGCCAATCTTCTCTTCAGGAGATTCAAAGAAGTTCGCCACATCCAAGTTTGTCATATGGGATGGGTCAAATATATCATTATCTTGGTATGAAAAATTTATTTCTACATTTTCTTTTTTTCTTCAGGGAGACTTGATTGAGGTCAACTAAGTGTTTTGACGTACGAAAGGTATGTGACCGATACCTAGTCATTCCACATCGGAAGCATTTATTTTCAGCACTTGTTGAACTCTTATCTTGTGGAGCTTTTTTCTCTTGATCATAATTTTGTGTGGTTCTTTTGAAATTTGAATGATTAAAATGATCAGCACGAAAATAATAATTATTTCTTCCTCCCACGGTCACGATCTCGACCGTGACCATGACCTCGACCACGATTGTTATTAAAATTTACAGCATTCACTTCAGGGAATGGTGTCGTTTCGGTTGGTGAGATTCATGATTTTTCATCAATAACTTGTTATTTTGTTTGGCTACAAGAAGACATGAAAATAATTCAGAATAATTTTTATGAAGGATCCTAGATGAGGAGGTCCTTGAGCAGAAGTGGATGGTCCCAAATTCCATTTTTACAGAAGTCATAATTTTACATAGATAGAAAACAATTATGCATTTAACAACAAATAATTACGCATGTTAATTAAATTGGGTTAGAAAACCCTTACCTTTTGAAGAACGTTTCTTCAATTAGAAACCTCGATCTCCAACCAGACACTACTACGAACGCAACCTCGATATTCTCAGGTGAGCACTCAGGAGAAGTGAGCTCTAACTATTTTGATGAGGGAAGGGAGATTGAGAGGACAACTTTTTTTTTCTTTTAACATAACTCTTCTGCGTTTTTAATCCTTTCTTTCTCATTTGCAGGAAGAAGAAGAAGAATAATCAGGAACCAACCTCCCACTTACATGACTTTGAGAGAATTGAGGGGAGGAAAGTTGTTTTTCACTCTTTAATTTAACCTATAATTTCAATTCTGTCTTACAAATGAGTTTTAATATACATCACATTTACATTAAGTTCAACTATATGAATCCAATTCATATAATTAATATTTGAATCATATTCAAATATTTATTTCCTCTCATAAATACTTAGTATAATGTAACAAATACATTATAGTAATTATATCATATATAATTAAATTAACTTAAATATATCATATATAATTAATTTGAACAATTCAAATTAATCCAAAAATCGATTCTCATTAATCCCATAGAGCTACCAAGGAGACCTCATGGACCTATAGCTTGAAGCTCCAACGGTACGTGAATAATTAATTAAATTCTTTAATTAAATTATTCACCCCTGTTAACTGTCGGACATTCCACTAAAGACCGACAGTTGCACTCTTCACATTACAGATATATTTATATGTTCATTGGATATAACTAATCAACAATACAATGACCCTTCACAAATTGCTCGTAAGTACAATTGGACCAAAATTACCATTTTGCCCTTGTAGTTACATCAATAGTACAATGACGCTCGCTTACCTACGAGCGGAAGCAGATCTTTCCAATTCATTTTGATAGAATTACTGCATATACATTCAAACATACTTTCATAATGCTAAAGGGATCAAGAAATCATACCAGATGAAGATTTCTTCTTCACAGCAAGTCTAAAGCCCAACCGTCTACCTCGAACAGTCACCACTCGAACATAAGGAAATGGAGAAGACAACACCACTCAGAGCCCTCAGTATTCTTGCAGTGAGAATCCAAAGTGTGGGTTTTGTTCGGATTTGGCAGAGGAAACAAGGAAGAGCGACCGTACACAACGATCAAGCAAATGGGAGATGTGGTCGTCTATCGCATAGACAATATGCTTGATCATATAGGTAAAGTATACAATTGTGTAGGAAAAGGGTGAGCGATCGTTCGAACAATCGCGTAGGAAAAACTAAGTGATCGTCTATACGATCGTTTAGTAAATACCAGGAGCTAAACGATCGCTTAAGAAAAAGGTAAACGATCGTTTAGATAATAGCACGCGACAGTGTAATCGGTAAGCGATCGCTTAGCAATATCGTATATGTAAGCGATCGTGCAGTTACTATCGTATAAGCACTGATTTTCTAAACGATGACACTATCTTTTTCACAATATCCGCACGCACCGAGATCAACACACAGTCTGCTATTTATAATGCACTCATTCGTTATTTAGAACGAAGAGGCGCCTTCCCATTTCTCTGATGTATGTTATGGATGCTTACCATGTCTAAAATTTTGTAAGTTGTTATAAAATTGGATTAGATATTTAAAATCCATAACAAAGATAAGTTGCATGCTCACATAGGTTAATCACCTATTTTAATAGTTAAAATAGGTCAACATCTTGTAAAATATGGTTACAAACTCAACCGGTATATAATCTTGTCTAAGGCTGGGGGTATTTAAGTTGATGGTATATAGAACACCTCTTACCTGGGGATTATGACCAAATAATTTAGCGTTGTTAACCAACTTTATGAGCAATACGTGAGCGGTGTGAGGTTTTAAAACTGGTTTATCACCTAGACATCATAGGTTAAATCCAAATATAAACGTTATACTTGGATAAAAACCTAGATTTAGGTTGTTTAATTAGCCGGAACAAACCTGAGTAAAGTTATACCCAAATAAATGTTAGGACACTTTAGTGGGAGTTTAATAGCATATATGATATGTTATAGAACACTTCGGTGGGAATTTTAGAATACTTCAGTGAGAGATTAATAACATATGCGATATGTCATTTTTAGCTCTTGCATCCCTAAGAGTTCACATCTCAATCCATCTTCCGCTTCATGTCACCCTAGGAGTGACCTCCATTCAGAAAGTGAGTACATGAATAGAAATCATGGTGAAAAGGGGAAGTTTTTTCACAGCAAAATCAAAAGTGATATTTTGATTTTCATTCTCACGTCCTAAGAGTTTCATACCGTGAGATTCATACGACGCTTCGTGTCACCCTGGGAGCGACCTCCACTCGGAAAGTGTTTGCATAAGTCAATATCAAGGTGAATGAGGGGAAGTTATTCAATGTAAAATCAAATATACGATATATTGATTTCAATTCTCACGTCCCTAGAAAGTTCATACCTTGAGATTCATATGACGCTTCGTGTCACCCTGGGAGTGACCTCCATTCGAAAAGTGTTTGTATGGGTCAATATCAAAGTGAATGGGAGAAGTAGTTCATAGTAAGTGGGTGAAGGATATGTGTCAACGTATCCTACGATCTCTTCTGTTTGTTTGGATCGTGAGATTCTTATGTTTCTCCTGCTTGTCGTCTTTAAGTCGGCCTCGTTAGTCGTTTTAATGATTGCTATCACCTCAGAGGGATGTAACATAGGATTTGGAAGAACTCAAACTCCTGATATGGATGGATTTTTTAGGTCATTTTCAACTATAACTTTCCAATTCAGTAGCATCATTGGGGCCGACCCCTAAGGTCTGAAAAAGGAGGGTTACACTTACGAAATTAGTAAAGTGTTAGTAAGTTCTAACAAAAAAGGTAGCTAAATAACTATTAGAATATGAGTTATTCTGGGAATAGTATTTAGTCAAGAATGTCTTGCTATAGTATCGTTGCAAAAATAATAAGAATTTTGGGTACATTATTACTTTGCTAAAACATGATTGGGTTTGAAAGCAACTCACTGATAAATTTTGTTTATATTTTCATAATGACGAGTTCTTTAGACAATTATTGGCTTCTGATAAACTTACTGGGGATAACTATGCTACGTGGAAAACAAACCTAAATACTATACTGGTGGTAGATGACCTACGGTTCGTTTTAACAGAGGAGTGTCCTCCCGTTCCTAGTTCAAATGCAAACTGAAATGTTCGGGATGCATACGATAGATGAATCAGGGCTAAAGAGAAAGCCCATGCCTATATTCTTGCTAGCATACCTGATGTATTGGCCAAGAAACATGAGAGCATGAGTATTGCCAAGCAGATTATAGAGTCTCTACGTGGGATGTTTGGACAACCGTCCTTCTCCCTAAGACATGATGCTATCAAATACGTTTACAACTACTGTATGAAAGAAGGGGTCTCTGTTAGAGAACATGTCCTAGACATGATGGTCCATTTCAACGTGGCATAAGTAAATGGTGTTATCATTGACAAGAAGAGTCAAGTTGGTTTTATTCTTGAATCTCTTCTGAAGAGTTTCTTATAGTTCTGTACGAACGCACTCATGAATAAAATAGAATATAACTTGACTATGCTTCTTAATGAGCTATAAGCTTACCAGACCATGATTAGGGTTAAAGGACTAGAACCAGAAGTAAATGTTACTACTACTGAGAAAAGAGGATCATCCTCTAAGATGCATGATATTGCTTCTTCTTCACAGAATAAAAGTATTCCAATAAAGAAAAACAAAGGGAAAGGATAAAAGAAACCTACCAGTAGAAAAGGCAAGGCAAATGTTGCAGGTAAAGGAAAATGTTTCCACTACAGTGAAGAAAGGCACTAGAAGAGAAACTGCCCATAATACCTTGCAGAGAAAAGAGCAGAGAAAGCAAAACAGGGAAACTAGTTCCTGAGGGTTGCTTGCTGTGAGATAGTACGCTAGATTGTGAATATATTAGCATATCTCAAAATGACCAGTGGGAGATGTTGCAGTTGCTATCAGAAGGTAAACTTGTTTTTTGTTATGAAAGTTATTTTATCTTTTTTGTAAAGAACATATTGTATAAACTTTTTTGTTATAAATGAAATGTTCATTAGCAAAAGTTTTATTTGTTCTACTGTAAAGAAACTTTTGTTAGATCCAACCTAGTTAAAAGTCATTTGCAAATATTTAGATATTTAACTAGAACCAACATAGTTAATAGTTATTAACCTAAATTATAAGTTCAGAACATTTGAAAGATTCAAAGTGTATAAAATTGTTAGGTAAAATAAATCCAGAATACTTCGATTGGATTAAAGTAAGGAATATAGAAAGTTTGAGATTTCTAAGGCTATTTTGATAGAACATGAAATCAAGAGAAAACTTTCTACACCTAGTTGCCTTAATTTTTTTGAAACAATGTTCCATAAAAGCAAATATATATCAATAAAGAGTTATTGATTAAAATTGATACTATAACAAAAGTTGTTTGAGCAGATCATACCCATCTTACGTAAAGAGTTGAGGGTGCCTCGATGTAGTGGGAGGAATGTATAACTTCTTAGCCATTATTGAGAAACAAGGGTTGTGAAAATAAGATGCATTCCCTATATAGTTTAATAAGAAGTTCATTGTATACTACCATGTTTACAGCGATTCTCTCGACCAAAGTGTTTGAGAATCTCCTAGTTAGACTAGGACTACAAGGTATATAACCTAGGGCAAGTGGGAGAAAAACCCATGGGTATATGATACCTAAAGGCAAACCATGGGTATGTAATGCCCTAGTTTATTACTCCATAAAACTCAAAAACTCAGTATTATATATATATGTTACCACTGGAGTTTTAGTCCAAGTGGGAGTTTGTTGCATTTTATGTCCTAAAACTCGTGGTTTGTAAACAATAAACTTATTCTGAAAATTCAATAAGTTGTTATTGAATATATGAATTTCTTATTTCATTTCAGAAATAAATCCAATAAACTAAAAGATCCATGACTATTACATAAGTACTTGAACTTTATGTGGAGACATAAAAGTGGATCAGGTTTGAGTAAATAGACAAAATGGTCTATAGTATATGAATAAGGTTGAGTGCCTTATTCTGATAACACTATTGGATGTGGCTCACTCTGTAGTTGTTACAAGAAGTTATAAAGTGCTACAAACAAAGTGATCGTAATTCGTACATGATGACATGAGGAATGGAGGCGTCCTGTGCAATGAGTTTGCACAAGATCGAACCACGAAATAAGTCACTCTTACTTTATAACGTTGTTTACTATTTAAGACTCACTATTTCACAACGATGACCTAGGTAACTTAACTTAAATCTTGAGCTAACTATGAACTCTTGTTTATTCGGGATTATCCTTAGATTTTCATAAGTGAGGGTTGACTCAACAACATTGACTCAATAAGCCTCCCATTTCAGGGGTAAGACCGAGAAGATAGCTGGGGATATAAGGTGCAAGAGAGAATTCACTCCTACTCGCTTTCAGGGATAGTAGAGAGGTTGTTCCCTTAACTACTGACTTCGGGTCTTGAACAAAGGGGCCCCACCCTCCCATTGGCCCGAGAAGGACTCAGTTTGATGTTTGGATCACAAACCAATTGTTCATTAGAGGATCGGTGGGACTTAAAAAACAAAAGGTAATCTCAGGGGTAAAACAGCCTTTTGACCCAGCTGTTATTATGAACAACCTATGAAGGGTTAACTTACTAATCATGGTTATATCTAATGGAACACGAGACATACGCAGCGGAATAAGGATCTAATTACACTCTAATTGCTTCTAATCAAAAGGAAATTAGCATGCAAAATAAAGGAAAAAATAATGAATAAAAGGGATGGGATACAACCTTTGTAGCTCTCGAACAACGCTTTTCCTTGCTGAATCTCGACCTGAACTCTTTTGGACCACCACTAGAGTTAACCTACTATCCTCTAGACTCAAAACCGGGTTATGGGACCCGATGAATGAAGAACACCGAGAGAGAGAAAGAGATGGAAAATAAGAATGAATTTGGATTTGGGTTTTTATTTTTCCAGCCCAATTTTGAAAACTAAAATTGGCAAAAAAAATGGCAAAAGTCTTTAATCCAAATTAAAAAACCCATTTTATAGAAAAAACCGGCAACATTTGCATGAAACAAATTCATAAAAACCCAACACCTAGAATCTATCTAAGTGGGCTTAATGTCTCCACTATAAATCAACACCTAGCCCACTATTTTGTTAGTAGAATTATCCAATAAAAGTTTGGATTTTCCCACTAACTTTAGTCAAAGGGCAAAATAGTCATTTTGTCAAAGTCAAACTTTGGCCAAAAAATCAACATTTTGACTTTTTATGATTTTTCACGTGTTGACCAATTTTGACCTCCCGAGCATGAATCCACATTCATTTTCTCGAAATTCAAATCACATTTGAATATAAGGTCGGTCAAAGTTTGACTTTTCAAAATCAAAAGTCAACTCTTTGACTTTTTACATTTTTGACCATTTCCATTATTTCCAAGCTTCCGAATATGAACGTATTCATATTCTTATTATTTAAATCACATTTAAATATTAAAGCTGTATCTTTAAACTGAAAAATCCGACCACTATATCACATATACTTGTCGATTTCTCTCTCTTCACCTAATTCGAATAATTTGAATTATTCTATCATACTGTTCTAAGTTTACTCCATATGAGCTAGTAGGGGAACTTAATGGACCTATAGATCATAGGCTTCAACGATCCGAGATTAGCTGGCTAAACTTTTTAGACAGAGCTAATCAACATTCGTTAACTCATGGGTCATTCCACTATAGTCCCGTAGTTGCATTCCCCTCACTATAGATATATTTGTGTCCATTTGATATAACCATGATTAGTAAGCTAATCCTTCACAAGTTGTTCGTAATCTCGGCTGGGTCATAAAAACCATTTTACCCCCAAGACTACATCTTATTCCTTAAGTTCTATTGATCCTCTAATGAACAATTAGTTTAAGGTCCAACCTATAAACTGAATCCCTCTCGAGCCAAGGAGAGGGTGGGGCCCATTGTTCAAGACCTGGATTCATTACTAAAGGGAACAACTTATCTACTATCCCTATAACGGGTAGGAGTGAATTCCGTCTTGCACCCTATGTTCCCAGCTATCCACCTGATCTTACCCCTGAAATGGGAGGCTTATTGGGCCAGCGATGATGACCTGCCCTCACCTATGCAGATCTAAGGATAATTTCGAATGAACAAGAGTTCATAGTTAACTCAGGATTAAGATTAAGTTACCTAGGTCATCAATTAACGAAATAGTCAGTTTTATACATAAAACGACATTTAGAACGTAAAAAGTGACTATTTCATGATTCAGTCTTATGCAAACTCATTGCATAGGATGCCCCCACTCACATATCTCTATATGAACGATGCAGGATCATATCGTTTGTACTAACTACAAAGTGGGCCGCATCCATAGTGTCCCCAGAATAAGGCACCCAACCTTATTCATATACTATAGACCATTTTGACTATATATTTGAACTTGATCCACATTTATGTCACTACATAAGGTTCAAACTACATTAAATAGCCTCAGGACCTTCGTTTATTGGATTCAAGATTACAATTTCAATAGAAAAAAAAACAGAATATGTTTATTAATTTACAAACTATGAGTTTTAGGACATAAAATCCAACAATATCGAGTGGACACAATATATCTACAGTAAGAAGAATGCAATTATGGGCTTTAGTGGAGTGACCCAGTAGTTAATGAATGGGGGTTAATTCGATGTAAAGAGTTTAGCCAATTAATGTCGGAACGTTGGACCCCATGATCTGTAGTTCCACCAGGTCCCTCTACCAGCTCATAAACGGATTAGCCTTAGAGTAGCGTGATAAGTTGATTTGAAATGTTCAAATTAGAATTAAGCGAAATTGAAGAATCGATTAATATTTAAATATGATTTAAATATTAAATTCATGAATAGGGATTCATGGTAATGAAATTGGTGAAAAATTAATTTAATATTCGATATTAAATTAATAAGATTAATTAAATTGTTTAATTAATTTATTAATTTTATTAAAAAATTAATTATTGAATTAGTTTTTTTAATTGAAATGTTATTTGATTTTGGGAAATCAAATTAAAACAAGAAAATTGGAAATGGAAAAATAGTTTTTTCCACTTTCAATTTTCAACAGCTCACACACCAATCCATTTCACTTCAGCTCAATTATTCAAGCATGAGTTGTGATTCATGCAAGGCTGTTGGTTGTATGAAAGTCGTGCAATATAAAGCTGGTTTTTTTAGTGAAGAAGGAGAGAAGGCAATCAGTTGCAATGTTTTGCTGAGAAATAGTGATTGAAGAACTGTTCTTCAACCAGCTGATGAACCATTCCTTCTCTCCTTATTCCCTTAATCCAAGCTTATTTTGAGTCCCACAACTCAATCCAAGGCACAAAGAGGATAGTAGGGAAGGTCTTGTGGTGGTTCACAACCAGAAATAATGGAGGTTGCAGCTGAAGTTTGTGAATCAAAGGTACTTCAAAGGTTAGTGTTGAAACTCTAGTTGTAGTTTATGAGTATGGTTAGTTTAAAACTAAAATTAATGATTTAGAATGCTTAATAATCCTATTTTACTTCCACTGCTTGCTTCCTGAATCCAACAAAGCATAAGAAGCTCTGTCAAGTACAATATAAAAAATAATTACCTAATAATATTTTTTCGAGTAAAATAACACATCTATATGATCTTTTCAAACCCTAGCCACTCTTCGCCACTTCGATCGCCGCTCGTCTTCTCCCTCTCATCTTTGCCGCTCGTCTCCGCTGTCCGTCTTCGTCATTCATCTTTGTTGCTCGTCTTCTCTTTGTCTAGTAAGATCTCTCTCTAGTAAGATCTCTCGTTTCTTAAGTTTTTTATCCTTAAGTTTCTTTAGTATTATCCTTAAGTATTTTTTCTAGTAAGATCTCTCTCTCTAGTATTATCCTTAAGTTTCTTTTCTGCTCGTCTTCACCGTTCCGTTTTTCTCCTCCGTCTGAGATCTCCATTTTTACTTTGTTTTGATTGCTTCTGCAACTTATTTTCGATCTCTCTTCCATATTGGTAGTTCATTCTTATGTTCCCATAATTTGTTCTCTTTTGAGAGAAGGAAAAGAAACTTGTATTCTAGCGTTCATGCTTTTATTTAGGTAGAGGTTTTTGTTTAGACTTCTTTGGTATTCCATGCCTTAAAACTAGTTCAAGTCTTTAATTTTTGATGCTTCCTTGTTTGGTGATCTCACTCCAAGTTTGTCTATTCATTTTTTGTAATTATTACCTTTCTTTGATTAATTGGAATGCATTGTTCCCTTTTACCTCTTATTTTATTTGATTTCTTTTGCTTGTGTGGGATCAGAATTTTTTGTTTGATACTGATCATCGATCTTTTGCAATCAGCATTTGGTTTTCTTCACAGTACTTGAAGAAAGTTGTCTTTTCATTCCTAATAGTGACTGTACTTTTTTCTTCCTTTGTGCAAAATTACTAAGGTTTTATTTACCAATCTAACTTAAAGAACACACAATTCCTTTTTTTTTTTTTTGTTCTTATTATTGTGAATATCTTTTGGTTGATAATGGGAACATTTAGAATTTGGAAGCATTTGATCCCTTTTGAAATCATCGGTCTCTACTTTAGCATAATACAAAAGTGGTTGTAGTTGCTCCTTACATCATTTGATTTTTAAGATGTTGAATTTAGTAAACCATCTATTCATTACAACATTAGCACACATTTGAAACTTTTGAGAGTTCAAGTTCTTAAGTTCTCTATAAATATCAATTCCATACAAATTTTATAAGTTGTATGAGTTATCTAATTTGGAATTGTCACACCCCGCACCAGATTACCCTCCTAACCTAGACGGAATGGTGACTGCAACAGTTACCAACCCTTTTATTCGCACTTACTGCCTATCATACCTGTTAAATAATACTCAAACCCCAAATACATACATATTAACTTAGAACTTAACACATTTACATCACAGGGTTTCGCAACATTGTTTATACATGGATATTACAACCTAGTGAGCCCCATCAAGAATACTAATCACTAGACAGACACATGTGTACTAATTAATACAGGTCTTCAATTACGCTTCCTTCAATTTGTTTCTTTGAGTGGCAAAGCAGCAACAGAATAGTCCTTTGGGAACTGACTGCTACCTAAAAAAGAAAAACATTTGAAAACGTGGGCTAGAAGCCCAGTGAGTGACTTAATAAAAATATAAATCTCATGCTTAAAATCGAAAGCTTGAGAACATAATACTGAAACTAGAGTGTACCAAGCAAACGTGTACATAAAACCTTTAAAACCACCATTAACATCATTATTCCTCAATTGAGAACAAGCATATATCGCTCTAGCTCCCAACATCTGTTATCGGCTAAGAAACCCATACCTTGACCTCTCATTCAGACCTGTCTACGTGCTCATGGAGTTTTCTATGTACCGTCAACATCTTAGGTACATATTTAGATTCCTTCCTTACCTTAGGTATCCAGCTCACTCAAGCTATCAAGTTCTCGAAAAGCATTTAAAGAATAGTTCTCAAATATAGCATAGAAAACTCTTTAGGATACCTTCCTTACCTTTAGTATTCTATTCAGTATATTTAGGAATACTAACGCATGTACTTTGACAATCTTAGGTATTTAAAGCATAATACATCAAGCTTCATACGACCTTAGCTTTAACCCTAACGCATGCTTTATACTTTGCAAAATAAGTTGGCTTAAATCATGTTGAACTAGCTTGTAAAACTATTAGCATGCGTTAGATATGAGAAACATACTTAGAAAACTCATACATTAGTAACATCTTGCGTTGATAAACATTCATAAGCATTAGCAATTCCAAACTATCCTTCTAGCCTAGAAGAAGATATGACTACCTTTATCCTTAGTTGAGAGTGAACTATCAGATATAACTCTCAATGCCAACCTTAATCGGGGAGAACCCTTTTGCTAAATCCCTCGACGTCGTATTACCTACGTGCACGTGGTTATAACTTAGTACCGCCATACCTTAGGTACTTGAATATGGTACTTTCTCATTGTCCTTCAGTATCCATCATATAACTAGTCATAGACATTTAGTTGAACACTAAAGCTTAGTGCTCAAATCATCATACTAGTTCATCCATCATACTGGTTCATCATAAAAATGGAGTTACTTACATACTGAAAGTATTTGGACAAGATAACATATCTAAATCATGTCAATTCCATGGAAAACATGCTTTACTTAGCATGAGAAACAGTTTCACAAATATGTTGTTTAACAATTCATTTAAACACTTAGCATGGAAATATCTTCAAGAATTCTTAGTTTCTAAATCATTAAAACAATAAATCATCACATGGTCACTCACAGCTCGTTGGCCTCTTAACGGGTTATACGCCTCTCCTAGCTCTTCTTGGCCTGAAAGGACATAATTCCTGGTTAAACTACTTAGAATTCTTAGCAAAATACCTCAAATAGTTCATTTACTAACGCAAATTTCATCATCAAAGATAGCTTTACTGGCGAGATTCTTCTCATGAGCGAGATCCTCATGAGCGAGATCAAGTTTTTCCTAGCGATACTCCCTTACTAGTGATACCAGCGATACTTACCTTACCAGCGATACTCACCTTATCAGCGAGACCAGCAATACTCAGCCCAATTTCTAGCGAGATCCTCATCACAAAATCTCGCTATAATCTCCACGGTGAGCTGTTTGCTTGTTCCTCCCAAGCAGCTGTCTACTTATGCACAAATTCTCTGTTACATTTTAAAAATTCATAACTCAAAATCCAGATCTCTTTTGAAGAAACTTCCTTCTACAAACATGTTTAGAATTGGCAACATTACCTTAAAATTTAAGCTTAAAATTCTTCGTTGTTTAATCTGGAGATTCTAAACTTCATCGTTGGCCTCAATTCAAGCAGCTGCCTGCTTGTTCAACAATTTCCAGTTCAAACTTCAAAATTATATAACTCGATTTCCAGGCATCATCTTAAAAAGTTCTATTCTATAAAGTTGTTCATAACTGAGTTAAAAATATTACCTCAAATTTTAGCTCAAAACGCTTCGTCATTCGTCCTGGAGCTTCAATTCTTCACTGATGGCCTAGATTCATCCGAGAAACGAACCCTTCATCTTTATTCCCCCCCCCCCCCCCCCCCCGACCTTATTCCGGCGAGTTTTCCTTCCAGCAGCCTAGCCACAGAAAATAGACACACAGAGCTTTCGAATGGCATTGGAATTACACAAATAGCCTAAGTAGTTTGTCCAAACCGACCCAATGAATTCGACCTTCTTGCTTATATTACCGCCCAAAATCCAACATGAACCCTCCTTGTGCCACCTGGCCCACTATTGGTAATGAAGGCTAGGATTTAGAAAAACTCCTTTTTCTAACTTCACTCACAATATTACTTCAGCACTACACCTTATTAGATGGCATGGTCTCATTCATATGCTTATTATGCATTCCATCATCAAGCATGACCTTCCTTAGCCTAGCCGGTTTTTTCCTACTTTTACACTTAGCTACCCAAGAGCCTATTTCTTCTTGCTTCATTCTACTACCCTTCCTAAGGCATGGCTTCATTTAGCTCATTAGAAGACATCACATTACTTACTCTTACTTGAAGTAATTAGGGTTGGGTTTTACAGGAATATTGTAAAAACAATTTGTAGTTCCAAGATTAGCTTATTATAAGTATGGATAAATCATGGATGGATTATCTAAAGAGTTTGAGTTGGGTGTGAAAAACTTCATCAAATTTGGATTTTCCAATACAAATAATACTACTATACATTGTCCTTGTTTGAAATGTGGAAATTGTTAAAGACATAATAGCAATGATATTAGAGATCATTTATATTTTAATGGCGTTAGAAAGTTAATAAGATTTGGTTTTGGCACGGCGAGGAACTTCCTAGTTCATCCTTACATGGAAAATCCCTTGAGTGTAGGTATGAAGAGAATGATGTTGGAAATATAAAAGAAGTGGTTGAAATTGCTCATGAAAAATATTCAAAAGATCCCAATGGATTCGAGAAGTTGCTTAATGATGTTGAGAAGCCATTGTATGAAGGATGCAAAAAGTGTTGGGTTTTATGTCCTAAAACTCGTAGTTTGTAAACAATAAAACTTAGTCTAGAAATTCAATAACTTGTTATTGAATATATGTATTGCTTATTAGAAATCCAATAAACTAAAAGACCCCATGACTATTATATGAGTACTTGAACTTTATGTGGAGACATAAAAGTGGATCAAGTTCAAGTAAATAGTCAAAATGATCTATAGTACATGAATAAGGTTGGGTGCCTTATTCTGGTAACACTATCGGATGCGGCCAACTCTGTAGTTGTTACAAAGAGTTGTAAAGTGCTACAAACATTGTGATCCTAATTTGTACATGTTATGTCATGAGGAGTCAGGGTATCTTGTGCAAATGGGTTTGTACAAGATCGGACCACGAAGTCAGCCACTCTTACTTTATAACACTGTTTACTGTTTAAGACTGACATTTCAAAGCAATGACCTAGATAACTTGACCTTAATCTTGAGCTAACTATGAACTCATGTTATTCAAGATTATCCTTAGATTTCATAGGTAAGAGTTGGCTCAACAGCGCCAGCTCAATAAACTTCCATTTTAGAGGTAAGACCCGGTAGATAGTATGGGATATAGGGTGCAAGATGGAATTCACTTCTACCTTCTTTTAGGGTTAGTAGAGAGGTTGTTCCCTTAAGTGCTGACTCGGGGTCTTGAACAAGGGTCTCTACACTCTCATTGGCCCGAGAAGGACTCGGTTTGTTGATTGGATCAAAAATCAATTGTTCATTAGAGAATCAGTGGGACTTAAGGAACAAGAGGTAATCTCGGGGGTAAAATAGAGATTTGACTCAACTGTTATTACGAACAACCTGCGAAGGATTAACTTACTAATCATGGTTATATCGAATGGACATAATATATCTACAGAGAGGAGAGTGCAACCATGGGCTTTAATGGAGTGACCCATTAGTTAATGATGTGGGTTAATTCGGTGTAATGAGTTCAACCAATTAATCTCGGATCATTGGAGCCCATGATCTGTAGATCCGCGAGCCCCTACTAGCTCATAAATGGATTAGCTTTAGAGTAGCGTGATAAGTTAATTTGAAATGTTCAAATTAGAATTAATGGAATTAGTAATTATGTGTGTTATAATTACACGTTTAATTTTAGAATTAAACGAAATTGGAGAATTAATTAATATTTAAATATGATTTAAATATTAAATTCATGAAGGTGGAATTTGTGTAAAATTAATTTGATATTTGAAAAACTAAAGTTTTCATTTTGAAAAACTAAAAATTTATTTTGGAAATCAATTTACAAAACAAAATTAAAACTGAAAAAACACAAATTTGAGAAATAAGAATTCTCCACGATCATGAAGTAGCTCTCTCAACATCCACTTTTTTTAAGCTTCAAACCTCCAGGCATGAGCTGCATCTCATTCAGCCATCTTCTTTGCATGAGAGTCCTGCAATAAATAGAGAAGATTGGAGTGGAATTGGGGCATGCATTAATTGAGTTGTTGTTGAAAAATTTTGGTTTGAAGAAGTTGTTCTTCAAGTGAGTTGTTGCAGTGAGTTCTTCTCCAAGTTCTCTTCATTCAAGGTTATTTTGAGTCCATAACTTAATCTAAAGCTCCAAGAGAATAGTGGGGAAGATCTTGAGGTGATCCACAACTAGATTTGGAGAAGTTTGCAGGTGAGAATCGAGATTCTAAAGGTTCTACAAAGGTATTTCTTCAAACCCTCTTATTCTTGTATGAGCATGCTTTAGTTATAGCCAAAATTAATGAATTAGAATGCTTATTGATGCTTGTTGCTTCCGTTGCATGTTGATACACTCCTACAAAGTTCACCAAGTTATCTATATTAGTAAAGTGTTATAACTTAAAAGTTAGACATGGATGGAGTGACATTAGTTTTTCAAAACTACTAAAAGCATTAAAGGATATCTTACGTTCTACTAATGACCTCCCTACATCAATGTATGAAGCAAAGAAAATATTACGTGCACTAGGAATGGAATATGAAAAGATTCGTGCATGCCTTGATGGTTGGTTCTTGTATTGAAAGGAATATGCCAATGCAATTGTGTGTCCTGAATGTGGTGAGTCAAGGTGGAAATATGGTAAAGACACAAATAAGAAGAAGAAAATCCCTGCCAAAATAATGTGGTATTTTCCACCTATACGCTATTTTCAATGGATGTTTAGACATGTTGAATGTGCTAAAATCCTAACTTTCCAAGCTAATGAGAGAGAAATGGATGATAAATTACATCACCCTACAGATTCCCCATCTTGGAAGTTAGTTGACACCATGTGGCCGGTCTTTAGTTCTTGAACCTAGGAATCTTTGTTTAGCATTGTCAGCAAATGGAATAAATCCCCATAGTGATATGAGCTCTAAGTATAGTTGTTGGCCAGCTGTGATGGTCATTTATAACCTTCCCTCATGGTTAAGTATGAAAAGAAAGTATATGATGTTATCAATATTTATTTCAGGTCCAAAACAACCAAGGGATGACGTTGGGATATACTTAGAGCCATTGATTGATGATTTAAAACTTCTGTGGGAAAGTGATGTGCAATGTTATGATGCTTATCAAGAGGAACTATTCAACTTAAGAATAGTTCTATTGTGGACGATCAATGATTTTTCAGCATATGGAAACCTTAGTGGATGTAGTGTCAAAGATTATAAGGCATGTCCAATTTGTGGAGATAACGCAACTTCATTAAGATTGAAACATGGGGAAAAAATGACATACATTGGCCATCGAAAATTTCTAGCACAAAATCATTCTTTTCGAGGTCAAAAGAAATCATTTGAAGGTTAGAGAGAACTTGGAAGTATTCCAGAACCTTTGTCTGTAGAGGTTGTATTTGAAAAAACTAAAGATCTTGATTTTCAAAGAGGAAAAAAAAAAGAACAAAAGAAAAATCACAAAAGAAAGTACCAAAGGTAAAAAAGAACAAAAGAAAAATCACAAAAGAAAGTACCAAAGGTTGTTGGAATAGGATGTCTGGTTTTCTCGAACTCCCTTATTGGAAACATCTCCATGTTAGACATTGCTTAAATGTGATGCATATCAATCATGATAGGGACAACGACCCTCAAACTATCTCCACAATAGTATGATATTGTCCACTTTGGGCATAAACCTTCCTGGCTTTGCTTTTTGTTTCACCCGAAAAGGCCCCATCCCAATGGAGATAATTCTCCTCCCTTATATACTCATGATCCTCCCCTTATCTAACCAATGTGGGACTTTGGTCGCATTCCCAACATATCATAGGTACACTTCTTGATATTCCAGGAAAAACAAAAGACAGATTTTAGCTGATTTAAAAATTCCACCAGAGCTTACACCTATTAATGGGGATAAAAAATCTTCCTTCCCCTTGCTTGTTATACTCTTGCTAGAGAAGAAAAATGTTGTGTTTTGAAGACATCAGAAATAAAGGTTCCTGGGGGTTACTCTTCCAATGATTGAAATCTTGTGTCAATGGAAGATTTAAAACTCAATGGTCCAAAACCTCATGATTGTCATGTGCTCTTACAACAATTGCTCCCCATTGCCATCAGATCTGTGCTACCAAAATATGTTCGATATGCTATAACTCGTCTATATATTTTTTTCATTTTTATATGTAACAAAGCCCTAGATGTTATACAATTAGAGAAGTTGCAAGAAGACATTATGATTACATTATGTTTATTAGAGAAGTATTTTCCTCCCTTAGTCTTCACAATAATGGTGCATCTCACAGTACACATTGTTAGAGAAGTCCAACTTTGTGGGCCTATATATTTGCGATGGATGTATACCTTTGAAAGGTTCATGAAAGTGATTAAAAACTCTGTGAGGAATAGGCATCGTCCAGAAGGTTGTATTATTGAAAGTTATATATTAGAAGAAAACCTACAACGCAACTGGAAATGCGTCACGCCTCGCCCACGGAGATCACTACTCTGGACTGGACAGACCACCACGGGATAGACCTCCTGAGGATGGGGACAAATACAGATCCAAGCCGGAGAGCATTATAATGAATAAGGACCTATTACATCAATTCCTTTTAACGGTAGGCAGGCCAATAAACCACTCTGCTTGTCGGAGATAAGGTCAGTACGGAGGAGCTATGCCTAGGACATGCTGTCGAATTGGAAAGGAATTCCAGATCATTCTGATTGAAGGCGGGATATGGATGGAATCGAGAGGGAAGAAAGAGTCCGGTTTCAGAGGCTTGATCCACTTTGTAATCATGGATCATGAACAAATCCCTAAATGCATATAATCCGTGCCTTCGTTCTGGCTATAGTCCATTAGCAAGCGAGTAGGGGAACCGTTCCTTCCGTTCAGTAAGGGAATACAAGCTGTTGAGTTTTGTTCGGATTCTTTATGTGGAGTTGATCCTATTGGACTTGGATGTCAAAAGTTAAGAGACAATTCAGGCAATTCAGAAATTGGTAGACCATTGTCAAGTGGAGTTCCTTACATTCCTGAACGAGATCTCTTATACTAAGCTCATCGATATGTCTTGGAGAATACAATTGTTATACAACCATATATAGAGTAAGTTATTGTGACTTGATCCATTTATTTCATTAAATACATGAATTTGAAAATAATTATATTTGAACATTTTTCTATTTCTTCATAAGGAAACATATGATCATATTGGAATTACAACTATCAAGTAGATCAAAAAACCAGAAACAGATTCAAGATGAACATAACTGAAATTTCATATCTTTGTTACGAGAAAAGGTAAAACATTAAATATACTATTTAACATAATCTTTGGTCACTTATATTTTAACTATGTAACCTTCTGGCTCTCATGTTGGAAATGAACTTAAAATGGGAGATGTAGAGGTATCAAATAACTTGAGGTGGATTGCCCATGGTCTCCATCCAATTGTGACTACATACAATAGCTATGTTATTAATGCATGCCACTATCACACAAAGTCGTATACAAAAATAAAATTGTAAAAGATAGTGGGGTTAGTTTAATTGCAAAAACAATGCAAGTATCTAGCTCAAAAAATAAAAATCCTATTATTGGAGATATGTACTTTTATGGGGTGATACAAGAGATTTAGGAACTAAATTATAATATATTTAAGGTTGCCATTTTTAGATGTGATTGGGTTGAAAACAATGGTGATATCAAAACTGATGAGCTTGGTTTTGTGTTAGTTGACTTAAATAGAATAGGCGTGGCATCCTAAGCAAGACAAGTGTTTTATGTTGAGGATCCAAGTGATGATCGAGGGTCTATTGTCCTTATTCCACCATAAAGAGATTTTGAGGATCAATACAATGACGATGAACTTGGAGATACTGCTCTACATTGTCAAGGAATGCCTAAAGCTATGTTAGATATTGAATCTAGAATTGATTTGGATTAGAACATTTCAACATATGTACGAGTTAATTGTGAGAGCACATGGATTCCTAAAGAATAAATGTATGGGTGGGTTTTCATTTACTACTTTTTATAATTTTTTGTATTTGACACCTAACTAGACTTTATTCTATTTTTCAGGATAATTCTTACACCATGGAGCTAGCAAGTGATTAGGACTTGGACCTTGGTTTGGATGATGTCAAAGAAAGTTTGGATAATATCAATGAAATTATGGAATTGAAGCAAGATGAAATACCAAACAAAAAGAAAAGGCGAACGCGAGGGCCGACTGTTATGCATGAGGTAAAAAAAATTAGGAGTGTAGGGGAGAAAAAGTTGGTTGAATATAATGATGATGGAGTACCAATTGGAGACAATAGATATAAGTTAAAATCTTGCATTGGATCTACTATGCATCATCATATCCCGATTACATATACATCTTGGAAGTGTGTACCGATTGACTTAAAGGAAAAACTATTTAATATTGTTGAGGTATGTATATTTTCCTTTGTTGATGTATTATATTAATATTTTACTTGAAAGTAATAATCAAGTTTTTTAAATGTTTAGGGTGCTTTCATAATTGATGGTAGAAGTAAGAAGGCTATTCTAAAAAATGTAGGTGTTGCATTTCATCAATTCAAGTCTTGGTTAACGACACAATATATTATCCCTTTTAAGGATGAACCCCACCTTTTGTTACACCCACCTTCGATGTACTCCCACATAATTGAAACACATCATTGGCAAGAGTTTATCGAATCGAGATTATCTCTGGAGTTCAAGGTATTAAACTTTTCACTAAGAATATCAATATTTGCCACTTTCTTGTCATTTTTATTTTGAACTATTAAATTTATATAGAAAGTGAGAAATCAACAACAAGCACGAAGAAAGATGAACAAGTATAATCATCGAATGTCCAAAAGAGGTTATGTGAATCTTTCCAAGGAAATGGTAAGAATATTCTTAAATTTAACTATTTTACAAATATTCTTATATTTAACAATATGTTTATCATGCAGAAAAAATTATCTTCGTCCAGCAAATGTGATTTTGGACGAGCTAATATGTGGGAAAAAACTCAGACAAACAAAAAAGGAGAATATGACAATGGGGATGTCCAACAAGACGCCAACTGAATAGTAAGATTATGAATGTTACATTTTCGTGAAATCATTATATATTTTATATGTATCATTGAATATATATCATTTCCATTTAGGATGAGATCATAAAGAATGGAGATCCACTTTTCAAAAAAAAAAAATGATTCACCTAATAATGTTTTGATTCATGCCTTGGGTACTCTAGAATATGGTGGACGCATACGTGGGGTGGGTGGTTTCATTACACATACCGTTTACTTTCATACAACGAAAAGAGAGGATACAAACAAAAAAATTGTTGATGAAAATGAAACACTTCGTAAGCGCATTAAGGAATTGGAAGATCAAATTCAAAACATGTCAAGATCTGAGCATGGTAGTTGCTTCAAGAATAAAATCTGAAAGAAGCAAAATTCAATTGTTGGGGTCACAGTTAGTCTCATGCTCTATCTTATTTAATTTATGCATTAAGGTTACAACTATTAGTTATGATAATTTTTATATTTATATCATAGGAGAAGGAAGTTGTAGTACATCAACCACACATGGGGAAGGGAAGAAGGTGAAACTGTAACTGTGTAACAGTCCCATGCATGCACGTTCAAATTATTTATGAAGTATAGTTACTATTAAGTACTTATGAAATTATTAATTGGTTGTTTTAGGAGAGAGTTTCAACGAAGATGGTAAAGGAGAAGGAAGTTATTAGTGTACAACCGATCCTGAAGGTGAATTGTATTATAAGGTAAATTTACTATTAATTAATTATAAAATTATAACTTGGTGGTTTTAGGAGCAAGTTTCAGAGAATACGGGAGAGGAGAAGGAAGTGATCACTATTAGTGTACCACCGATCTTGAAGGTGAATTGTATAAGTCCCATATTCTTCTATCTTATTTGGGAATGAACATTTTACTCATGTTCTATCTTAATTGTGTTAGGAAAAAGCTTCAAGGACAATGCCAAAAGAGAATAAAGTTACTAGTGCACCATCCAATTTATCAATATCCTTGAAGTCTATTCTTAGGTATGCTGAAAAGGTAATGGTTGATGGGACTAGTATTTTCTTCCAACTACCTATTAAGCTCTTTGGTTTTGGCTGAAAGTGTTATGTTCTGCCAGAAGATGTGATCGAATTTTGTAGCATGAAAAAAGTGAAGACTTTATCAATGGTGGCTTATGTCGCGTAAGTAAATGTTATTTGTTTATGATATATTATCACTGGTTTCATTAGTAGTAAGTTAATGTGTTCAATTTATTATTATAGGTACCTATACTTGTTCATTATTGATTCAAATAAGGGGGGAGGGTGGTGTAGGCATCCAGATGGTCTTGTGGGAAGATAACCCTGCATCCACAGTTGTGTTTGGTAGTCCAGAGGCTTAGTTTTAGCTGTTATGGTTGGTAAGACAAATTTAGGGCCAAGAAGGTTTTCTAAGGTTAATTTAATTCTAAACTTGAGATTCTAAATTTATTATGAACCATTACAGGCTCGAGAATTTGAGTAAGAACTTAGAAAGCGAAGAGGAGCCTAAAGAAGAAGAACTGCTCCCAAAGAGTGAGTGACTGTTTTTAAAAGAAAGTTGTATTTTAGCAAAGCTTTAGAAATTATGTTTTCATGCTTTAAGTTGTTTGAAACACTAGTTTGAATGTTCATGCGTTGCTAAAACTTATGGTTTTTAAAAGAGATTTTATAAACCATTAGATCTAGTACCAAAATGAGATCTGTGTGTGCACGTACGACAAGTGTTATGCGTTGAGTTAGTTTCGCATTGGCAATGACTGGAGGTGTAAGAATGGTTCCACTTCAGTGCCTGGGAGTATTGAGTTGGTCTACCCCAGGAAAGTTTGAGTATAGGTTTGATGTATGATTTATCATGCGTTTAGTGAGTTGAATGAAATGCTTTTTTATATAAGATTTATCATGTGTTAATATGTTAATTAAAAATATTTTATATTATTAAGCTTGTATATAAAATGTCACTCACCGGGCTTCCCGGCTTATCTTTTAAAAAATGTTCCCCCTTCCCCCTCAGGTAGCTACAAGAGGGGTTCCATAAATAGGTTCTAAGACGCCACGCGAGGTGAATGTCTGCCACATATTAGCGTTAAAATATTGCTAGTGAATCATGTGCTTAGGATTAAGTTGTCTTGGTTAGGATTGAACTCGTATAAACATTGTTCCAAGTTGTATTAATTAATTTACTGATTAGATTGACCTAATAACCGTTGTACATGAACTTAGTTATGGGTTTAATAACTAAAACAGGTTAAGTTGGATAATAGGTGTCACAAAAAGGGTGGTATCTGTCATCCTTACACCACCACCCGGGCGAAATAGATAAGCTTGAGAAAGGGTGTGATAATTTGTGATAAGTAAATAATTGGAAATGATTAGGAGCTAGAGCATTAAAATATTTGCTTCCAAATATGAAGAGTTGCAACCCTTCAAGAATCAAAGTCACAAAAAGTCATAAATGAATATGAATTTCCATATTCATTATGACTTTTTGTGACTTTGATTCTTGAAGGGTTGCAACTCTTCATATTTGGAAGCAAATATTTTAATGCTCTAGCTCCTAATCATTGCCAATTATTTGCTTATCAGTTTGGTATCAGAGCAAGGATTCAGGGAAACCTGAGGGTTGTGTAGTGAAAAGTAGAATTCATAGGTTTAAGAAAAACCTGAGAATATTGTCAGAAACAAAGTCAATATAGGTTAAGGAAACCAAAAAACTAGTATATATTAAGTGGTTTGTGGTGAATAACATATATAACAAAGGTTCAATCTTAATGTAGAAAGATGCAACATCGTGGCAGATCGAACTGGCAACAAGAACCTGGAACTGAATATGCTACCAACGACTCTAGGTTGTAGGAAATAAGGAAATTAATTATATAAGATATAATTAATACAAAGAGTACCTCTGAGCAGAAGCAATATTGTTCCAAACTCATTGTGACAGAATTACCGCATTCACAATCAAACAGAATAGATATGCATTTAACAACAAATTACAGGCATGCTTTAAACTTTACAATAACAAGAGAATAAGAAATATACCAGTTGAAGAACTCTTCTTCACAAAAAACTCGTTCTCGTCCAAGAACTGCTCCTCTCGCTCTCACTGAGAATGTCCAAGCTATTGTCCACCAAATCGTCTACCCACGAACGGACTCCTCACGTACTCGACAACAAGAAAGACACCACCACTTGGAACCCTCGGTATTCTTGGTGTGAGAATCTAGGAGGTGTGGGCTCTGTTGGATTTGGTAGAGGGGAGAGGAAAAGACAATCGTATACCCCGACCAAGCAAGTGGGAGAAGTCGGGTGTCATTCATATAGACAATGCTTGATCGTTTAGGTAGAGGTACACGATTGTTTAGTAAAAAAGGGCGTGATCGTATAGATGATCATTTAGTAAGATGCTCGGACGCGAAATCGTTTAGAAAGAGCTAGACGATCATTTAGCAAATCCTATGCGATCGTTTAGTAAACTGTGCGAGTGTATATGATCGTTTAGAAACGTTGAGTTATCGTGTATGCTTTGGGTTTGCTATGCGATAGGCAGTATACAAAAAACGTGAGCGAATGACTGATTCTTTGCACAATGAAAACAATTTTCATTTTATCCTTCAGTTACGAAAACTGAATGCAACCTCCCACTATCATTCGGTTACGAAGAAAAAGCTGGCACAATTATCCCATAATTGCTAAAACTAAATAAAAAATATAATCATATTATATTCATTAACCTATGGTTTAATATCACATCAAATGCAACATGTGATCCATAGTCTTTTTCTCCTCCACTAGATATAAATTATATTTATATCATTTTCTTCCAATTAATGTATCTCATAAATAAAGTCAACCATATCATATATAATTGACCAGTTCAATCATATCATATATAATCGAACTTCCTCTTGTCAATTTGAACACTTCAAACTGACCCAAAAACTGATTCTTTACTTGAATCCATTGAGCTACCAAGGGGACCTTATGGACCTATGGCTCGAAGTTCCAACGGTACGTGAATAGCTGACTAAACTCTTTAACCACAAGATCCACCATTCGTTAACTGCCAGGAATTCCACTAAAGACCGATAATTGCACTCTTCTCACCACATATATATTTTTGTGTCCATCGGATATAACCAATCCATAGTACGATAACCCTTCACAGATGCTCATAAGTATAGCTAGGCCAATTTACCGTTTTGCCCCTATAGTTACATCTAACTCCTTAAGTACCACTGATCTCTCTAATGAACAATACAACATAATCCTACTATGTGTGGACACCTCTCGGGCTATGAAAAGATGTGTTTCCACATTGTTCAATCCCCGAAACCAGCCCTTAAGAGAGCAATCTATCTATTTTCCTCTACTTTGGGGAAGGAGTGAATTTCATCTTGTGTAGTTGCGTTCCTAACTCCCAAATCAAACGAATCCCTAAAGTGGTAGGTTTGAGTCGCGATTTGGCACTCACACCCATACAAATCAAAGGACCGCCCTTAAAGGCAGGAGTTCCTAACTCACTTAGGATTGAGGTCATGTTACCTATGGTCATCTTAGTGAAGTGAAGTCTCTGTCATGAACAGCGTTATATAACAAGACCATAACACTTCGTGTCTGGTCTTATACAAACTTCTTTGTATAGGACGCCCCCACTCGCATGTCTCCACATAAATGATCAAGATCAGACCATCTATAGCAAGTCACAACACTTGTAACTATTCTACAAAGCGGGTCGCATCCGTAGCGTTACCAGGATAAGGTTTCCCTCCTATATCCATATACTATAGACCATTTTGGTTATCACTTAAGATATGATCCGCCTGTATGTCTTCACATACATGCTTAAGTAAAAAACGACAACCAGGGATCTTAGTTTATTGGTTTGTGGTAAAGCAAATAAAACATCCAATGTTCCATAGACAAAAATGAAAAAAATATCATATATTATTATATCACAAGTGTTTGTTCAAAATTGTGTTTACAAACTACAGAACCCAACGAGAGTTTAGGGCATCATCCCCAAAACGAGTAAGTGGGAGAGAGGCTTAGCCTATCGTATAGACTGGGTACGATCGTTTAGTAAACGAGAGGCATTCATTTAATAAACTCGCTCATCGTTCACTCTCTCAAAGGGCTATCGTATAACTTTTCTTTTCTCTCCATCGAATGGTATGCGATTATGAAAAATGGAAACAATTTTCAATTTTATTCTTCAGTTATGAAAACTGATAGTAACCTCCCACTCAAACGCTTAAAGGTGAAACAAATAACTAGCCAATAATTATCTAATAATTGTTTTTATTATAAATAAATATAATAATTAATTTATCATATTATATTTATAACCATAGTTTTAAATATGTAATATTTAAACCATAGTTATATTCTCCTTTATTTAATATAAATCATCTTTATATTAATTCCTCCAATTAATGTATCTAATACATCAAATCAATTATATCACATATAATTGAATCAATTTAATTATATCATATATAATCAAATTTCCTCTTGTTAATTTGAACATTTCAGACTAACCTAAAAACTTATTCTCAACTTGAATCCATTGAGCTACCAAGGGGACCTTATGGACTTGTAGCTTAAAGCTTCAACGGTAGGTGAATAATTGACTAAATTCTTTAATCATCATATCCACCATCCGTTAACTACTGAGCATTCCACTAAAGACCGATAATTGCACTCTTCGCACTACAGATATATTTCTGTGTCCATTGAATATAATCAATCAACAGTACGATGACCCTTCACAGATCGCTCGTAAGTACAGCTGGGCCAATTTACCATTTTGCCCCTGTAGTTACATCTAACTCCTTAAGTACCATTGATTCCTCTAATGAACAATACATCACAGTCCTACTATGAGTGAACACTTCTTGGGCCATAAGAAGGTATGTGGCGCTACATTGTTTGCGCCCCAGAATCAGCCCTTAAGGGAGCAATCTATCTACTTACCCCTACTTCAGGGAAGAAGTGAATTTCGTCTTGTGTAGTTGAGTTCCTAGCTCCCCAATTAGACGAGTCCCCAAAGTGGTAGGTTTGAGTCGGTGATCTGGCCACTCGCACCCATGAAAATCAAAGAACCGCCCTCATAGGTAGGAGTTCCCAACTCACTCAGGATTAAGGTCATATTACTTATGGTCATCCTAGTGAAATAGAAGTCTATGTAATGAACGACGTTATATAACAAGACTAAACATTTCGTGGTCCGATCTTATACAAACTCCTTCGTACAAGATACCCCTACTTGCATGTATCCACATGAATGATCAGGATCAGACTATTTGTAGCACTTTACAACACTTGTAACATCTACAAAGCAGGTCGTATCCGTAGTGTCACCAAGATAAGGTTTCCCTCCTTTATCCATATACTACAGACCATTTAGGTTATCACTTAAGGCAAGATCCACTTGTATGTCTCGACATACAAGCTTAAGTTACAACGATAATCAAGGATCTTAGTTTATTGGTTTGTGGTTAATGCAACTAAAATATCTCATATTTCATATACAATAGTGCAGAAAATATCTCATATTATTACATCACAAAAGTTTGTTTATACATGTGTTTACAAATCCTTAGTTCCATACACAAGCACATAGTCCCTCGTTCTCCAAAGATACTTGAGGATGTTCTTGACTGTGGTCCAGTGACTATGTCCTGGGTTAGACTGATACCTACTGACTATTCCCATAGCATAACAGATGACTAGTCTAGTACAGAGCATTGCATATATCAAACTGCCAATGGCAGATACATATAGGACCCGTCTCATCTCCTCAACCTTTTGAGGCATCTTAGGACACATTTTATTAGACAAAGTAACTCCATGCCTGAACGATAGTAGACCCCTTTTGGAGTTCTGCATCGAGTACTTGAGCAACATCTTGTCCATGTACGATGCCTGAGACAACGCTAACACTTTGTTCTTAGATCCCAAAAGATCTGTATGCCAAGAATAAACTGAGCCTCTCCCAAATCTTTCATTTGGAATTGGGTCGCTAGCCAATTCTTAACTACAGTCAGTAGTCCTACATCATTCCCAATGAGTAGGATATCATCTATATATAACACTAGGAAAACTACTAAACTGTTGATGATTTACCTATAGACACAAGACTCATCAACGTTTTGGTCAAAGCCGTATGATTTGATCACAGTATCAAACCGAATATTCCAAGATCGAGACGCCTGTTTCAGCCCATAAATGGATCGATTCAGTTTGAAAACTTTTTTCTCTTGACCTTGGGAAATGAATCCCTCAGGTTGCACCATATAAATGGTCTCCTCAATATTGTCATTCAAAAAGGCAGTCTTGACGTCCATTTTTCGAATCTTATAATCATAATAAGTGACACTGGACAGGAGGATGCAGATCGACTTCTACTTGGCAACAGGCGAGAAAGTCTCCTCATAGTCGACTCCATCCACCTGCGTATAACCCTTTGCCACAAGTTGAGCCTTGAAGGTTTGCACCTTCTCATTGGCACCCTGTTTCCTCTTATAGATCCATTTACACCTATACGTCTTACCTCATCAGGCTGATCTATAAGATCTCATACTGAGTTGAAGTACATCGACTCCATCTTGAGATCCATGGCTTTGACCCATTCATCCCAATCAACATCCTCCATTACCTTCTGATAAGATAACAGATCCTCAATGTCGTCATTGGCTACCATAACAAGGATTTCCGTGAAACCCATATAGCGAAAAGGTGGGTTTGCAACCCTTCTACTCTTTGAGGTTCCCTCAACTCTTGAGGTGGAACCGACCTACTAGATGAACTATCATCAACAACTCTTGTTGATGAAGCAGACCCTTCAACAACTCTTTTTGAAGTTTCAGTAGTTTTGCTGGAAAGCTCACATAACACGATCTTACTACATGGACTGTGCTCCCTAATATAATCCTCCTCCAGGAAGGTAGTGTTCGTAGACACAAACACTTTGTTTTTTGTCGGCTCATAAAAGTAACCCCCTCGTGTACCTTTGGGGTAGCATACAAAGAGGCACAACCTCACCATGGTTCCAATTTCTGTGTATTAGCCTCAAGCACATGTGTTAGGCAACCCCATATGCAGAAGTGACGTAAACTAGCTTTACGCCCGTTCCACAACTCCAGAGGTGTTCTTGCAACACTCTTGGAAGGAACACAGTTGAGTATATACACTGTAGTCTCCATTGCAAAATCCCAAAACGAGTCCGGTAAGGAAATGTAACTCATCATCGACCGAACCATGTCCAACAAAGTTTGTTTCTCCTCTCCGCTACACCATTTTGCTGAGGTGTACCCAGAGTTGAGAGTTGGGAAAGATTCCATGTTCTATCAAATAGTCCTAGAACCCCTAATCTAAAAACTCTTCACCTCGTCTGATCGAAGTGTCTTAATCCGTCTATCTAATGCATTTTCAACTTCAGCCTTGAACTCTTTGAACTTTTCAAACGATTCAGACTTCCGTTGCATCAAATAAACATACCCATACCTAGAGTAATCATCAATAAAACTGATGAAATACTCATAGCCTCCCTTGGCTTGCACATTCATCGGAACACAGAGGTTAGAACTAACTCTAGAGGCTCTTTGGCTGGATAACCTTATCCAGTAAAAGGTCTTTTAGTCATCTTACCCTCAAGGCAAGATTCGCACACCGATAAAGATTTTTCCTCTAACTCACTTAGAAGGCCATTCTTCATCAACCTCTCAATTCTATTGAGATTGATGTGCCCTAATTGAAGGTTCCAAAGTTGGGCATTTTCTTTTGGAGAAACTCGTTGACGTTTATTTTGAATTACAACAGTTTTAAACATCTCTATGTTATGGAGGGAACTCGTTGCTAATGGCCTTAGCAATTAATGGTTATTTTCCAGTTTTGCTGTACAGATCTCAATTCCATCTTTACGAATAAACACTTTATTCACATTAAATTGAAGAGTATATTTACACTGCAGCAAGCACTTTACAGAAATTAAGTTCCTTCTCAACTTAGGAACTACAAATACATCATGTAAAACAAGAAATTTCTTCTATAAAGTCAACTAGACTCTTCCCACTACCGCAGCTGAGACGATGTGCCTACTGCCTACTCACATCATCATCTTACTAGCCTCCAGCTGCCGCCAAGATCTAATCCCCTGAAAAGAAGAACAAACATGATTAGTGGCGCCCCAATCAATAATCCAGACAAAATCGTCATTCTCCACTAAACAAGTTTCTAACACCAGTGAGGACAATTCCTCTTTCAGTGCCCATCCTGGTTACAATGGAAACACTTTCCTTTGTCTTCCGGCGCTGGTCGCCTTCCCCACTAGGCAACAGGCAGTTGGTTAGCAAGTGTCTTCCCCTTCCTTTTACCACCCTTCTTCTTCTTCCATTGTCCAGTGTTAGAAGTAGAAGGTACAGACTTAGTCCCTAAGGTCGAACCTCAATGGAACTTCTTTGAAGACGAGGCAACATTTTCCTCACCTCCCCTCTTCTTCTTACTTTTCAATAAGGATTGGAATGCCTGCAACTCGTTGAGGAGAGTTGTAAGGGTATAGTCCACTTTGTTCAGAATCGCATTGCTGACAAAGAATGGGAAGCTATCCAGTAACGAATGCAGGATAATGCTAACCTGGCTACCCTCATCGATCTGAGACCCATTCATCTCCACCAAATTGAAGTATACCATCATGTTAAGCACGTGTTCATGAACAGAGGTGTCTTACTCCATTTTGGAGTTGAAGATGCATTTAAGAGCCTCATGCTTGAGCTGTCCAGACGGTTTTCCGAACACCCCCCATAGGGACTTCATGATCTCACACGCTAAGATCATGGACTCATTCTTCTTCGCCAAAACATCGTTAAGACTGGACAAGATATAGGCTCGAGCCTTCTCATTCGCCCGTATCCATGATCTCACATGCTGAGATCATGGACTCATTCTTCTTCGCCAAAACGTCGTTAAGACTGGCCAAGATATAGGCTCAGGCCTTCTCATTTGTCCGTGTCCAACGCTCATAAGCCTCCCGAACATTTTGAGTGGCATTAAGAGGTGGAATAAGAGGACACTCCTCCTTAAGGAAGAATTTGAGATCATCGATAATTAGTATTGCTGTGATCATGTGTTTCCAACTAGCGTAATTCTCGCCAGTCAATTTTTCGGCACTTAGTAGAGCTATTGTGGTTATAGCCATTTAAAATGTTGCTAAAAAACGAACAAACTTAATAAGTCTATGTTTTAACCACATTTTAACACCACTTTTAGTTTTGACTAATCTAAGTGAAAAAACTTCTATTTCTCAATGATGCCTCAGCGAGGCAGGACAAACGTCATCGGTAGGGTGATCTGATGCCCCTTCACTAAGATGAGACACTCTTAACCATTAGGCAGAACCAACTCTTAGAACGGTACCTAACAGTCACCATTCATTCAATTCAGAACTATTAACCCTTAACAATTCCACGTAATTGTAACCCCTCGTTTTCGACCTCAGAGTCCCACCCTAATGCGCCCACCGTATGGAAAAAGCATATTAGGACAATAGACTAAAAAACCTTATCCTATACAGAAGATCAAATAAAGAAACATGCAAAACTACCATCCTATAGGGGGACACTCCTAGGGTGCCTCGAGGCGATGCACATAAACTTTATCCAACCTAATGAGAGACACCGTGGGATATGCTGTCGCACGTCCCACTATCACAAACTATGAACATTCTTTCCATCCACCCATTGGGTTTTATGTCCTAAAACTTGTGGTATGTAAACAATGGAACTTTTTCTAAAAATTCAATAAAGATGTTATTGAATAAATCTATTGCTTGAATAGAAATCCAATAAACTTAAAAGTCCTTTGACTATTGGATGAGTACTTGAACTTTATGTGGAGACATAAAGGTGGATCAGGTTCGAGTAAATAGTCAAAATGATCTATAGTATATGGATAAGGTTGGGTACCTTATTCTGGTAATACTATTGGATGCAGCCTGCTCTGTAGTTGTTACAAGGAGTTGTAAAGTGCTACAAATGAAGTGATCCTAATTCGTTCATGTTGGACATGAGGAGTGGAGGTGTCCTTGTGCAAAAAAGTTTGTACAAGATCGAACCACGAAATGAGTTACTCATACTTTATAACATTTTTTACTATTTAAGACTGACTATTTCACCTAGATGACCTAGGTAACTGGATCTTAATCCTAAGCTAACTATGAACTTCTGTTTATTCGGGATTTCCCTTAGATTTGCATAGTTGAGGGTTGGCTCAACAGCGCCTGCTCAATAAGACTCCGATTTCAGGGTAAGACCGGAAGGATAACTGGGGACATAGGGTGCAAGAGGGAATTCACTCCTACCCGCTTTAAGGATAATAAAGAGGTTGTTCCCTTAAGTGCTGATCCTGGGGCTTGAACAAGGGATCCCGCCCTCTCATTTGGCATGAAAGGGACTCGGTTTTGTGATTGGATCACAAAACAATTGTTCATTAGGGGATCAATAGGGACTTAAGGAATAAGAGGTAATTTCGGGGGCAAAATAGAGATTTGACCAAGGCGTTATTATGAACAACCTGTGAAGGGTTAACTTACTAATCATGGTTATATTGAGGGGACATAATATATCTAAAGTGAAAGGAGTTCAAATATGGGCTTTAATGGAGTGACCCATTAGTTAACGAATGGGGGTTAGATCGGTCTAATGAGTTTAGCTGATTAATCTCGGATCGTTGGAGCCCATGATCTGTAGGTCCATGAGGTCCCCCTACTAGCTCGAAAATGGATTAGCTCTAGAGTAGCATGATAAGTTAATTTGAAACGTTCAAATTAGAACCAAATAGAATTGGAGAAAATATATTTAAATATGATTTAAATATATAAAGATGAATTTGTGTAAAAATTAATTTAATATTGGATATTAAATTAATTAGAATTATTTAAATTGTTTAAATAATTATTTATTAATTTTATTAGAAAAATAATTTATGAAATTAATTTGTAAAATTAATAAATTTTGATTTTAGAAATAAAATATGATTTTAAAATCAATTTTAGGTTTTGGAAATTGAAAATTACACAAACTTGAAAAATGGGTTTTTCAAGTTCATCTTCAACTTGCTCACTAGGAACCCATCACCTCTTCCTTGATTTACTCCAAGCATGAGCTGCATCCCATGTAGCACATCTTTTTGCATGATAGTCTGCAATATATTGAAGAGATTAGAGTGAAGAAAAGATTGATGAACCGATTGAACTTTTGTTGAAAATTCAGATGAAGAAGGTGTTCTTCAATGGATTGGTTCAGTGAGCTTTCTCCATATTCCCTTTGATTCTAACTTATTTTGAGTTACACAACTCAATCTAGAGCACCAAGAGGATAGTAGGGAAGATCTTGTGGTGGTCTACACAAGGATTTAGAGGATTTTGCAGCTGAAAATAGAGATTTCAACGGTTCAGCCAAGGTATGTTCTTGAAACCCATTATACTCTGTTTTACCATGTTTCTTTTATGCCAAAATTAATCAATTAGAGTGCTTATGGATCCTGTTCCCTTTCGCTGCGTGCTGGTGTCGATCCAACACCACCTTGATATTGACCTACCCAAACACCATCCTTTAGAAGGACACTCCCAGGGTGCCATGTGGTCGAGGATAGATCTCACGGTATGGACAATAAAGGGAGAAATGCAAGAGGTTTAAATGAAGTATCAGATACCCCAAGTACCTCCCACTGAATGTTCTACCTAGGGGTTCATTAACTTACACCATCCGACTACTGATTTTAATCTAAGTCAGTTTAATTTGCCCAAAAATAACTCGTCTTTGAAATTAAACAAGTTCAAGTAGTCACATTAAACTCTTTAACGGACTGTCCTCAAATTTGCATGCATGTATCAAATCTATCTAATTCACCTTTTCAGGCAAGTTCCCAGGTAGAGGTGTTCCGTTTCCGTCACCTTAAATACCCTAGCCTAGACAGAACCCACCTTAGACAAAAGGTCCCTTATAGATAGATTTGCTACACTTTAACCTTTTATTAGTCAATTTAATCCAATTAAAATGATTAAAATATTAAGCCTAAGGTTGCTAATCTTATTAGAACCGTGATCTTAGGTTTATCTCCACCAAGTTTTAAAACACTTTTAAAACCATGATTCAAACCTAAGTTCAAATGCATGTCTATCTTATAGATTTTAGTTCTAATTTCCTTATAACCCTTATAAAAGAAACAACTAAAACCATACACATTGCCACACAACTAGGTATTTATAACACTTATAAATTTAACCTATGTGTCATGCTTCATGCAATGTCCATTTCTTACTATACATAACTTTTATATACAAGTAATGAACCAAGCAAACATACTTCCATACACCCTTATACTATAACACTTATAATATAAAGATGATGCATGTCTATGCTTTATGAATGCATAAATATAACTCTTATATTATATGATGCATGAACGTGCTCTTATGTAATTTAAATCATGCTTCTCTAAATCATAACACTTATAATAAAGAGATGATGCATGACCAATGCATGACCTAAGGTGGGATTTCTTCTATATGGCATACCATATGACATATAAATAAATATACATCCTATGTATATTCAACAAGATTAATGGATCGGGATGAACTGCCTCAAAATCGGAAGGAAAAAATCTATCTATTACATTTTCCATCAAACAGACCGGTTCACAGGCGAACTGGGTCTTGAACCACTCGAACGAAGCTCCCATCGTTTAGTAAACGTGGCCGGGTATATGACCGTTTAACTATAATCAAGTACCAATAACTATGCGATGAAGCATGAGGTACCCGATCATTTAGAGCACAAGACAAAACACGCGAGTCTAAACGATCATTTAGACGATAACGTAGTTGTGAAGCACGATCGTCTAGATGATCACTTAACATGCAATAAGTAAACTTTTACTCCGTGATCGTGTAGTCAGGAACTAAGCGATGAAGCTTGCTGAGCTACATGATCGTCTAGTGCGTGCGCGTCATTTTACTTCCGAGTATTCAATACTCTACGATCACTTACCCCATCGTTTACACAACCGACCAACACTTGGTCGTCTTCATCCTCGAAGAATAGCAACTCCTTGCCTTGAATCCTCAGCACGAATGACTGAACGACTCAAACACTTTGAAATTACATACTCGAAAACAAGTTAATATGCCCAAAAACATAGGAGCCCTTACAATTAACTTGAAATGTAAAAGAATTTAAACAACCAGAGACTTCATCCCAGAAACTCCATTAATCCACATCCACAAACAAACGTTAACGCTTAAACAGAATGTAGACATGCTTTACCCACCGAGAAAGTAAATGTTATTCTTTGCATCAATGAATTTGGAATATCATAACCTGGCTCTGAAACTAATTGAAGGAACTCTTATCAAAGAGTATCTCTGAGCGGAAGCAAGATCATCCCAAACTCATTGTGACAGAATTACCTCATTCACAATCAAACAGAATAGATATGCATTTAACAATAAATTATAGGCATGCTTTGAACTTTAACAACAACAAGAAAACAAGAAACATACCATTTGAAGAACTCTTCTTCACAGAAAACTCGTTCTCGTCCAAGGGCTGCTCCTCTCACACTCACTGAGAACGTCCAAGCTATCGTCCACTAAATCGTCTACCCACGAATGGACTCCTCACGTACCCAACAGCAAGGAATTCATCACCACTTGGAACCTTCGGTATTCTTGGTGTGAGAATCCAAAAGGTGAGGGCTCCGTTCGATTTGGTAGAGGGGAGGAGGAAGAGATAATTGTATACCACGACCAAGCAAGTGGGAGAAATCGGGTGTCTATCATATAGATGATGATTGATCATTTAGGTAGAGTTACACGATTGTTTAGTAAAAAAAGGTGCGATCGTATAGACGATCGTTTAGTAAGACACTCAGACGTGCGATCGTTTAGAAAGAGCTAGACGATCGTTTATCAAATTCTATGCGATCGTTTAGTAAACCGCACGTGTATATGATCGTTTAGTAACGTTGAGTTTTCGTGTATGCTCTCGGTTTGTATGCGATAGGCAGCATGCAAAAAACTATTGGGTTTTATGTCCTAAAAACTCGCAGTTCGTAAAATTATAAACATTTTCCATTATCAATATACTTGTTATTGATCTCATAAATTGTATGAAAGTATAAATCCAATAAACTAAGACCCATGACTATTGTATGAGTACTTGAACTTTATGTGGAGACATAAGAGTGGATCGGGTTCGAGTAAATAGTCAAAATTATCTATGGTACATGAATGAGGTTGGGTACATTATTCTGGTAACACCATTGGATGTGGCCTACTCTGTAGTTGTTACAAAGAGTTGTAAAGTACTACATACGATATGATCCTAATTCGTACATGTTATGACATTAGAAGTGGGGGCATTCTATGCAATGAAATTGCATAAGATCAGGACCAAGAAATAAGTCACTCTTACTTTATAACGTTGTTTACTATTTAAGACTGACTATTTCACCTAGATGACCTAGGTAACTCGATCTTATTCCTGAGCTAACTATGAACTCCTGTTTATTCGGAATTGCCCTTAGATTTGCATAGTTGAGGGTTGGTTCAACAGCGCCGGCTCAATAAGACTCCCATTTCATGGGTAAAACTGGATGGATAGTTGGGGACATAAGGTACAAGATGGAGTTTACGCCTACTCAATTTAGGGATAGAAGAAAGGTTGTTCTCTCAAGTACTGAATCCAAGTCTTGAACAAGGGGCCCCACACTCTCATTAGGCTGAGAGAGTTATGTTTAGTGTTGGATCACAAACCAGTTGTTCATTAGAGGATCAGTACAAACTTGAGGAATAAGACGTAATCTCGGGGGTAAAACAGATATTTGACCCAGCCGTTATTACGAACAACCTGTGAAGGGTCAACTTGCTGATTATGGTTAAATCATGTGGACATAATATATCTACAGTGAGGGGAGTGCAACTATGGGCTTTAGTAGAGTGACCCAGTAGTTAATGAATGGAGATTGATTTGGTCTAATGAGTTTAGCCAATTAATCTCGGATTGTTGGAGCCCATGATCTATAGATCCACGAGGTCCCCCTACTAGCTCGTAACAGACTAGCTCTAGAATAGCGTGATAAGTTAATTTGAAATGTTCAAATTAGAATTAAGGGAATTAGTAGTTATATGAGATATAATTACATGGAATAGGACAATTTATATATTTAAATATGATTTAAATATATAAAGATTGATATGTGTTAAAATTAATTTAATATTTGATATTAAATTAATTAAGTTTTATTTAATAATTAATTTATTAAATTAATTCATTTTTCTTTTTTAAAATCAAAATAGATTTTATAAAATCAAAATAGATTTTATAAAATCAAATTTTGATTTTCAGATAAAATTGGAAAATTAGAAAACAACAACACTAAAATGGAAAAAAGAGATTTTCCATAATCCATCTTTGTAGTTGCTCACACATGAAGCATTTACTTTGCCTTCTCTTCTCCAAGTATGAGCTGCAACTCATGCAACTCTCTCCTTTGCATGTTGATCTGTAATATAGTGAAGAGATTGAAGTGAAAATTGGGAATATAATCTATAGAGATTTTGAAAGAAAATTTGATTTGAAGAAAGAGTTCTTCAGCTAGTTTTCTGCAGTGAGCATATCTCCTTCTACCCTTGATTCAAGCTTGTTTTGAGTCCCACAACTCAATCTAGATCACCAAGAGAATAGTGGGGAAGATCTTGATGGTCTACAACAAGATTTGGGGAAGATTGCAGCTGGTGAAGGAGCTTTGAAGAAGTTCTACAAGAGGTATGTCTTGAAACTCACTTGTTTCTGCAAAAGCATGCTTTATATTTTGCCAAAATTAGTGAATTTGAATGCTTAGATGATCCTTGTGCTTCCACTATTGTCGATACAATCCTACAATTGGTATCAGAGCATTAAATAAGCATTCAATTCGGTTTAATTTTGGTTTGGTGGGTGTTTTATATGAGAAATATGAAATTGTTGCACTGATATGGTTTTCTAAGGTTTAGTTGTTTAATTCTCTTTAATTTCTCATTTAAATTTGTAATTGACTCTTGTTTGATGAGCTTTTATGTGTTAGCAAGAGTCTGTAATTTATTTGGAGTCATTAGAGTCGAAATTAAGAAGTAATTGAAGAAACAAGTGAAGGAGGCTGAGCTGTTATTCCAGTTTTTCAGCTTCTGCTCAAAATCGTTGTTGATGTTCCAGTTGCTAAGCGATCGTCTAGCTCCAGGTACTACCCGATGTGAAGAAAAGCTAGACGATCATATAGCAATGAGCACTGGTCGTTGTGATGTTGAACATTAGACGATCATGTACCTATGGGAGCTAAATGATGTGTTCAAATTGTTATACGATAACACTAAGCGATCGTTTAACTTTGGTGTGGAAACTAAACGATACGTTGAATTTACTATATGATGGTACTATGTAATCATTTAGCTACGATACGCGCTAAGCGATGCGATGAAGTGCTATGTGATAGCGCTGAGCGATCATTTAGATGCGAAGCTAAGTGATCGTGTAGACGAAGTGCTAAGCGATGCATTGAAGTTTCTATGCAATGGAACTAAACGATCGCTTACCTACGAAATGCTAAGCGACGCAATGAAGTTCTATACGATGGAGCTAAGCGATCGTTTAGCTATGGCTGATACTAAACGATGACATGAAGGGATAGACGATAGTGTTAAGCGATAGTTATGCGATAGTTATGCGATAGCTATACGATAGCTAAGCGATGGAGTTGAGCGATCGTGTAGTTCTATACGATAGAACTAAGCGATCGTTTAGCTTTGGCAGTCATTAAGTGGTCATGTAGTTTTATACGATAAAGCTAAACAATCGTTTAGTTGAGGCAAACACTAAGCGATCGTGTGGTTCTTCACAACACAAGTCGATGGAGCTAGACGATAGCCTTTAGCGCTACATGATCGGCCTTTGCAAGACTTTGAGGTTGGATCGAGAGTAGCCGGTTCAACTGATTTTTCTCAAGGTACAATCCGGTTCAGACTCATCCAGTCCGGTTTAAGATGCTTGGGTTCGGTTTGGAGCGCTTCAGAAGTTTAAAGACGTTTTTGAAGCCGATTTGTAATAGTTTGACTTCTGTTGGCTTGTTTTTGCCAAAACTAAAACTATATCAACTTGTGTTTAATTATTTATGCATTTGATGTTTGTTATAATTAAACTAATCTGGTATGTGCACATAGTATGCCATTTAGATTCAAAATCCCACCATGGGAAGCATGTTACATGCATTAAAAGAATGTTATAATTGTTATAATATATAGTATGCATGTTAGGGTTTCTTGTATTTAATATAAATGTTTTATTTAATGTTGAATGCCTCATGTATGTTATGGATGTTTCGCATGTCTAATGTTTTATAAGTTGTTATAAAATTGGGTTAGATATTTAAAATTCATAAACAACAGTTGCATGCTCACGTAGGTTGACCACCTGTTTTAATTGTTAAAACTTATAAAATCTAGGTTACAAACTCAACCGGTATATAATCCTGTCTAAGGCTGGGGGTACTTAAGTTGACGGTTTATGGAACACCTCCTACCTGGGGATTATGGCGGAATTATTGAGCATTGGTAACCGATTTTATGAGCATACTTGAGTGATGTGAGGTAATAAAATAGGTTTATCACCTAGAAATCATAGGTTAAAATCCAATTAAGAGTTATACTTGGATAAACCACATAGAATTAGGGTTGTTTTATTAGCTAAAAAGAACCTAAATATAAATCTACCCAAAATAGAACACTTCAGTGACAGTTTAATAACTTCTATATGATCGAGTTACTAGAAAACTTCAGTGGGAGATTAATGACATACTTTATTTTTAGCTTTCACGTCTCTAAGAGTTCACAATCTAGATTTAAGTGGTACTCCGTGTCACCCTAGGAGTGTCCTCCCTACGAAAAGTATTTTTTTGTTTAAACCTAGATTTCGGTGAATAAGAGGAAGTTGTTCAAATATAAGTCTATTATATGATAAATAGATTTTAACTGCCACGTCTCCATAGAGTTTATATCGTGAGATTCATATGACGCTTTGTGTCACCCTAGGAGTGACCTCCCTACGGAAAGTGTTTCGTATGAGTCAATACACTAGAAGAAATTCGGGCTTTAATGTCAGTTGGCAACTGACATTAAAGATAGTGTTATTAAAGCCCTTTAATGTCGGTTACCTTTAATGTCAGTTTTAAACCGACATTAAAGGGCTCCAAAAACACCAATAACACAACCTTCAATGTCGATTGCAACCGACATTGAAGGTCTTTAATGTCGGTTGGACATTAAAGGTCTTTAGTGATTAAAGCTTATCGGTTGCAACCGACATTAAAGCCTTTTTTTTTTTTTTTTGGATTCTTAACTGACATTGAAGCCCGAATCTGTCCGTTTTATCAATTATTGTCCGTTTTTTAAAGTTTTCTTGCCAAATCCATTTTTTCGGTAAAAAAATATTAACATGACACATCATCATCGAACACTATGGCTATGACATTATTCATGTATGGATTGTAAATCTATTACATTTAATCCAAAAATTCTGCTATAGAATTATAATTTAAAAGGCGTACAATAATGCAAGCCTTGAAAACACAAATTACAAGTAATACAAAGATTATGATTTTACAAACGTAACAGAATCTTCCGTGTAAGGGCAACACAATTTTATTTGTCTACAAATTTGGGAGGGTTTAAGAGATTAAGAGATGTAATATACATTGTTGAGATGGACTTCATTATCAAGATTCTTCTTCTTCAATTCATCCAGCAACTATAGAAGAATTAGAAAGATTTAGAATTTAACTTCAACTTAACAAGTAATGTGCCTGAGATTAAGAATTTAACCTCAGGCAGACTCTGATCCAAGGAGAAAAATTAATATTATAACCATAACCACATTTATATAATCATATGAAAGGCCAAATGTTAATGAAACTTCAATATGTCACGCATATTAAAACGTGCTATAATGTGATTAGAATACAGAAAACAGAAGTGCCAACTCATATGTAACAGTAACACAATCAAGATAACCAGCTTCTGTCAGATTGCAAAAGTAATCTCCATACAACAGAATGAATGCATAATCTGATTATATGAAACAGGTTTAGCCAAGTAAATATACCTTATCTGGTGTCATGCCAAGCTCTCTCTTGAACACTTCACACACTTGATTGTACGGGGATACTAGGCATAAAACTAACCTACAAGAACATAAGGACTAGTTTTCAGTATGAAATCCAAAGCAACAGAAGTTTCTGGATCAATATTAAACTGCATACCTTGAAATAGGTGGACATAATGGTGTCGAAGACTATCAATTTCCCAAAGTGAACTTCCTATACCAATAATTCTTGTTAACAAGGATCAATCACCAAATATCAAACCACCACACAATAAACATAAAGCGGCCACCAGTAGGATTAACTCAAAAAGGCATGATTCAAATTGAGCACACATGGACTATTATGGAACAAACAACCATGACACGTAGCTAACTGTATTTTCAGCCATGAAATTTGACAAGACTTATGAATTAAAACATCTTGTGTAAACCATTGGAAAGTAAGTCAAGAAATCAATTTTGACAAGTGATGGTGATATTAACAGTTCACCACAGGAATACTAATTAATCCACATGTCCTTGTCCCTTTCCCTCCAACAGAGAGAAAATCCAATTAGAAGGCACGGAATAAATTATCAAACGCATGATGATAAGAATATAATCCAAGAAATTAAAGGGAAAAAACCACCAATTTACAAAGTCAAAAGGAAAAAAGAAAAAAAAAAAGAAAAAGACAACACTCACTCAAGGCGCTAGATTTAATAGGATCAATTTCCTCTAGGGTTGGCAACGGGGCCAGGGCGGGGCAAGCGAGAGGGGACTTTATGTGCGAGAGCAAGAGTGGAGGTAGGAGCGAGAGCGAGAGCGAGAGTAGCGAGAATGGGGGTATGAGCGAGAGCGAGAGTGGAGGGGACGAGCGAGAGCGGATGGACTTTATGAGTAAGAGCTAGGGATTTGGGCGAGAGGGGAGGGATTTGGCCTTTATGAGCGAGAGCGAGAGGGATTTGGGCGAGAAGGGAGGGATTTGGGCGAAGATATATATCTAAATATATAAATAATATTTATGAAAACAAGAGAAGTTGATGCACAGGTTATAGAATCTATCTATAACAATTCAATTAAAAAAGTTGATACCTTCAATCATAACCAATATATTATGATTTCTTTCTTCCGAGGGAGCATTAGCTTGACATAAGATTTCATTCTCCGAAGTAGGAATGGTCTCAGTATTCCATGCAGTTTTGCTACCATCTGCAGGATTGGAATATCTAAATATGGCACACTTATGTAACAAATGGTACTGGAAAAAAATGTCAAAAGAATTACCAACCTGGGTCTTTCTGTTCTCTTGTGTTTCTTCTTTTTCTTCAGCTTGACACTTTCCAGAGAGACATGAACTAACAACGAATCAAACATCAATAAAGTCTTTCTCCAAATCTCTAATGCTCTAGTATTCCTCTCTCCCCTAAGAAGTACAGATGAATGACTAAACAAAAAATGTATCGCATTACCAAAACTCTTAGAACTTTGTGGTTTTTTTAGCTGGTTTATATTCAGAAACACTAAAATGTAGCCAAATAGCATTACCTCAGAAACAGATTTAAATCCTTCATATTACCTTAGAAACAGATTCAAATCCTTTATTACGGCTGGTGAAAATCTGCAAGGAAAAAGCTCAAACCTAGATTAAAATTGACGCGAAAAAGATCTAAAAAAGGGGGAATGAAATTGCAGATTTAATTACCTCAGAAACAAATTCAAATCTTCATATCTCTACCGATCTCTCTGTTCTTTCTTCAATTTATTTTTTCAATCATCGTTGGAATCTTCTCAAAGCATCGTTTATGACTCTCGCTGCTTGTTTATCAATGGCATCGGGAGTACGAAAAGATGCAAAATCGATTTCAATTCGATACTACATGGACCGGCATTGCCGACCTATCTACGGGTTCTACCATTTCTTGTTGGTTCTACATATCTCTTACTTCTCTACCTCAGAAACAGATTCATCGAGTAGGTATTTGAGGGAGTGATGATCCAAGAGATTGGCTTTTTTGGCATTTTTGGTCGCCATTTTTATAGGGGTTTTAGTTCTCTTCGCCGTCTATGAAGGTTTGTCTAAAATCTGAGAGAGAAAGGAGAGAAACAAAATGTAACCTAATATCATTTTCGTAAGAAACAAAAATGGGGGGGACTGGGGAGGAGGTGGCTGATGGGGAAAATAGGGTTTAGAAAAGGGATAGATAGGATAGATAGGGATACAATCGGGAAATGAAAAAAATGTGGGGGAATGGGTTTTGTTTTTTTTTTTTAAGGAAAAAAAAGAAAACCAGATCTTTAATCTCGGTTTTAAATCGACATTAAATGTATACCTATAACGTCGATTTAAAATCAACATTAAAGATCCGCTTTTTTAAAAAAAAAAAATAAAACCGACATTATACATCCGGTTTCACTTTTTCCAATCGATATTAAAGCCCAAAATTCTTGTAGTTATATCAAGGTAAACGGAGGAAGTAGTACATTGTAAGTGGGTGAAGGATATGTGTCAATATATCCAACGGTCTCCTCCATTAGTTTAAACCGTGAGATTCCTATGTTGCGCCTACTGGTTAGCTTTAAGCGGCCCTTTTCTAGTTGTTTAGCGACGGCTTTCCCCACGGAGGGTTGTAACATAGGATTCGGAACAACCCAGGCTTCAGTAAAATGAATAGGGTTTTATAGTTCCGTCTTGGATGTTATCGTCAATTTCGGAGGGAAGTTCATACCGTTCTATAAGATCTGAAAATGGCAGGTCACACTTACAAAATTACTAAGTTGTTAGTAAAGATGTTGATCGAAAACGATAACTAAACGACTATAGGAATACGAGTTATTCCAGGGATAGTGTTTGGTCAAAATCGTTTGCTTCAGTGAATGAGTATCTGACTGCCCTACGGTAGTGTTGGATTTTATGTCCTAAAACTCATAGTTTGTAAATTGATAAACGTATTTTGTTTTGTTTTTTGATAAAATTGTTATTGAAATTGTAATCTTGAATCCAATAAACTAAGGTCCTGAGGCTATTTAATGTAGACTTAAACTTTATGTGATGACATAAAACATGGATCAAGTTCGAGTATATAGCCTAAAATGGTCTATAATGTAGGGATAAGTTAGGCGCCTTGTTCTGAGGACACTATGGATGAGGCCTACTTTGTAGTTAGTACAAACGATGTGATCCTGAATCGTTCATATAGAGATATGTGAGTAGAAGCATCCTATGCAATGAGTTTGTATAAGACTGGACCACGACTTAATCACTTTTGCTTCATAATACCGTTTACTGATAAAACTGACTAATTCAAATTTGATGACCTAGGTAACTCGATCTCAATCCTGAGCTAACTATGAACTCCTGTTTATTCGAGATTATCCTTAGATCTGCATGGGTGAGAGCAGCTCAACAGCGCTAGCTCAATAAGCCTCCCATTTTAAGGGTAAAACCAGGTAAATAGCTGGAGACATAGGGTTCAAGATGGACTTCACTCCTAACCATCTCTAATGGTAGTAGATAGGTTGTTCCCTTAAGTGCTGACTTCGGAATAAGAATAAGGGGCCCCACCCTCTCACTAGGCTGAGAGGGACTAGATTTGTTGATTGGACCATAAATCAATTGTTCTTTAGAGGTTCAGTGGGACTGAAGGAACAAAAAGTGTTCTTGGGGGTAAAACGGTATTTTGACCCAGCCAAGACCACGAACAACCTATGAAAGATTGACTTACTGATTATGGTTATATCAGATGGACAGAAATATATCTATAGTGAGGGGAGTGCAACTACGGGACTTTAGTGGAATGACCCGTTAGTTAACAAATGTTGATTAATTAGATTAAAGAGTTTTACTGGTTAATCTCGGATTGTTGGAGCCCATGATCTGTAGGTCCATTAGGTTCCCTTGCAATCTCATATGGATTAAACTTAGAACAGTATGTTGGATTAATTCGAATTGTTCGAATTTGGAAAAGGGATTAAAACCGACAAGTATATGTGATATCGCTATTGGTTTTTTGTATGGCACTCTATATTCAAATGTGATTTGAATTTCAAAAATATGAATACAGATTCATGTTCGGGCGGTCAAAATTAGTAAAGAGGGTCAAAACTGTAAAAAGTCAAAGTGTTCACTTTTTCGCTAAAAGTCAAAGTTTGACTTTAACCAAATAGAAAAAGACCGTTTTCCCCTTGACTAAGAGTTAGTGGAATTATCCAACATTTTTGTTGGATAATCCCACTAACTTAAGTGGACTATGTGTAAACATTATAGAATGATACATAGTCCACTTTGGTTTAGTGCTTTGTGAGGTGTTGATTTTTGGTGAGTTTTTTACATGCATTAGATGCATGTAATTGTTTTATAAAAAGGAAGTTTTATAAAACAAATTTCTTCTTCTTTTCTCCTTTAAGCAAGCTGAATTTTATAGTTTTGGTTTCCAAAATTCTCACCAAAAAATTCCCTTTTTCTCACATTAACCTTGAACCACTATTTCTTCCCCTTTTCATTCCTCCATTCACCAGGTCCCACAACCCAGTTATGAGTCCAGAGAATAGCAAGTAAACTCTAGTGGTTGTCCGAAAGAGTTCGGGTCAAGATTCAACGAGAAAAGGTGTTTCTTGGGAGCTACAAAGTTTGTATTATATCCCTTTTAATTTATTGTTTTTCCTATATTTGCATGCTATTTTCCTTTTAATTAGAAGCAATTAGAGTGTAATTAGATCCTTATTCCGCTACATATATCTCATGTTCCATCAGATAGCACATATTCTGACTCATTAAAAGTATCGTTGCAAATAAATAATGGTTATGGGTACATTATTAGCTTTTGCTAAAACCTGATTTTGGATTTAGTTACAATTTGCTAATTAGAATTTGTTTGAATTTTATCAGCATGTCGAATACTTCTAGAACACTCGTTTCCAATACTGTTAACAATAAAATAAAATCAACAAACAAATTACTAGCGGTTGGTTACACCAAAAGAGTTTTAACAGAGGATTGTCCTCTATCTCCCAACTCATCTAAATTTATGAATTATGTAGATGAGAATGTTGGATTCGAACAACAAGATAAATATGATTTACTTGTTATCGAAGCATGTTTAGTGGAAAACGATAAAATTTGGATAATTGATTTAGGTGCCGCTAATCATGTATATACTATCTCATAGAAAATAAGTTCCTGGAGACAATTGACCGAAGGTGAAACAATCTTTAAGGTAGGGATCGGAGAGATTTTTTCAGCCAAAACAGTGGGAGATATGAAGTTATTTATAGGAGATAAGTACATTTATTTGAAAAATGTATATTATATTCCTTCTATGAAAAAGAATCTAATATTTGTCTCTTGTTTGCTAGAATAAAATTATAAAGTTTATTTCGAAAATGATGAAGTGTTCATCAAAATGGGAAATAAACAGATTTTCTCTACAAAATTAGAAAATAACTTGTACATGTTAAAACCAACTGAGGTCAAAACTATTTTGAACATAGAGATGTTTAAAACTGTTGGGACTCATAAGAAAATAAAGATTTCTCCAAATGTCTATCTTTGGCACTTGAGACTGGGTCACATAAATCTCAACAGGATTGAGAGATTTGTTAAGAACAGTCATCTAAATAGGTTAGAAGACATTTCATTACCACCATGTGAATCCTGTCTTGCGAGTAAAATGACAAATGGATCTTTTTCTGGAAAAGATCTTAGAGGCAAAGAACCCCTAGAGCTGATTCATTCAAACCTTTGTAAGCCTCAAATGTTAGAGCAAGAGAAGGGTATGAATATTTCATTAGTTTTATAGATGATTATTCTAGGTATTGGAATATTTACCTAATGGTAAGTATATGGACATGAAAAGTTCAAAGAGCATAAGGCTGAGGTTGAAAACCAATTAGGTAAAAAGATTAAAACACTTTGATCAGATCGAGGTGGTAAGTATATGGACATATAATTCCAAAAATATTTGATAGAACATGGAATTCAGTCTCAACTCACAACCTCTGGCACACCCAGTAGAACGGTGTGGCAGAGATGAGAAACAGAACCTTGTTGGACATGGTTCGTTCCATGATGAGTTATGCTCAGTTACCAAATTCTTTTTAGGGATAAGTAGTTGAGACTGTAGTGTATATTTTGAACATAGTTCCCTCGAAAAGCGTTTCTGAAATGCCTTACGAGCTCTAGATGGGACGTAAAGAAAACTTACGTCACTTCAGGATTTGGAGTTGTCCAGCACATATGTTGGTGCAAAATCCTAAAAAAGCTGGAACACCATTCAAAAGTATGCCTATTTGTAGGCTACCCAAAAAAAACAAAAGGTGGTTTCTTTTATGATCCTCAGGAAGATAAAGTGTTTGTATCGATAAATGCAACCTTCCTGGAAGAAGATTATATAGAGAACCATCAACCTCGCAGTAAGCTAGTAATAAAAGAAATGTTCAGAGAAACGACAAACGTATCAATAAGATTTGTTGATCGAACGGGTCCTTCAATAAGAAATGTAGATAGAGTAGGTCCATCAATAAGAGTTGTTGATGAAACTGATACTCCACATCCTTCTCAAGGTTTGGGAATGCCTCGTTGTAGTGGGAGGGTTGTGCAACAGCCTGACCAGTACATGGGTTTAACTGAAACTCAAGTTATCATACCAGATGATGGTTTAGAGGATCCATTGTCTTTAATCAAGCAATAAACGATGTGGACAAAAACCAATGGATTAAAGCCATGGGCCTTGAAATGGAATCTATGTATTTCAATTCTATCTAGGATCTTGTAGATCAACCTGAAGGGGTAAAACCCATCGGTTGTAAATGGATCTACAAGAGAAAACGAGACCAAGTTGGTAAGGTATAGACTTACAAATCTAGACTTGTGGCAAAAGGGTTTACCCAAAGAGAGGGGTTAGATTTTGAAGAAACCTTCTCTCCAGTTGCCATGATAAAGTCTATTAGAATACTTTTTTCCATAGCCACATTTTATGATTATGAAATATGGCAAATGAATGTCAAGACAACTTTTCTAAATGGCTATCTTGAAGAGAGTATCTATATGTCTCAACCAGAAGGGTTTATACAGCAGAGTCAAAAGCAAAAGGTTTATAAGCTTAATTGATCTATTTATGGATTAAAACAAGCTTCTAGATCCTGAAATATGATATTTGACGCTATGATCCAATCTTATGGCTTTGAACAAAATATTAACGAACCCATTGTATACAAGAAAATCGTCAACAAAATTGTCGTTTTTCTGGTGTTGTATGTTGATGATATTCAACTCATTAGAAATGAGGTAAAATATCTAGCTGATGTTAAGAGTTGGCTAGCTTTGCAATTCCAAATGAAAGATTTGGGAGAAGCACAGTATGTTCTTGGAATCCAAATAGTTCGGAATCACAAGAACAGAACATTGGCATTATCTCTCAAGCATCTTATATACATAAGATGTTGTCTAGGTATAAAATGCAAAACTCCAAGAAAGGATCTTTACCTTTCAGGCATGGAATTCACCTGTCTAAGGAACAAAGTCCTAAGGCACCTCAAGAGTTGAGGAAATGAATCGAATTCCATATGCATCTACAATTGGGAGTTTGATGTATGCAATGTTGTGTACTCGTCCCGATATATGCTATGCTGTAGGAATTTTCAGCAGATTTCAGTCCAATCCTAGTCATGACCATTGAACTGCTATTAAAAACATTCTCAAGTATCTGTGGAGAATGAGAGATTATATGCTCCTGTATGGTCCTAAAGATCTGATCCTTACTGGATACACTGATTTTGACTTTCAGACCGATATTGATATGAGGAAATCAACTTCGGGGTTAGTATTCACATTTAACGAAGAAGCAGTTGTGTGGAGAAGCATCAAACAGAGTTGTATTGCGAACTCCACAATGGAAGCTGAGTATGTAGCTGCAAGTGAAGTAGCAAAAGAAGCAGTATGGCTCATAAAGTTCTTGACAAATCTGGAAGTAGTTCCTAACATGAATTTTCTTGTCACTCTCTATTGTGACAACAGTGGAGCAGTTGCAAATTCAAAGGAAGCACGAAGCCATAAAAAGGGAAAGCATATCAAACGGAAGTACCAAATTATCAGGGAGATTGTATACAGAGGAGACGTTATCGTCACTCATATTGCTTCCCAATAAAACTTAACTGATCCATTTACGAAGGCCCTCTCGGCTAAAGTGTTCGAGGGTCACCTAGTAGGACTAGGTCTACGAGTTTTGTATCACTAGGGCAAGTGGGACAATTTGTGGGTATTATAATGCCCTAGTTTATTGTATTTTGTACATTTTATTCTCTCCATGTAAATTGAACATTGTAAATATTTGTATATATTGATCCACTGGAGTTTTAGTCCAAGTGGGAGTATTGTTGGATTTTATGTCCTAAAAACTCGCAGTTTGTAAAATTATAAACATTTTCCATTATCAATATACTTGTTATTGATCTCATAAATTGTATGAAAGTTTAAATCCAATAAATTAAGGCCCATGACTATTGTATGAGTACTTGAACTTTATGTGGAGGCATAAGAGTGGATCGGGTTCGAGTAAATAGTCAAAATGATCTATAGTACATGAATGAGGTTGGGTACATTATTCTGGTAACAACATTGGATGTGACCTACTCTGTAGTTGTTACAAAGAGTTGTAAAATGCTACATACGATTCGATCATAATTCGTACATGTTATGACATGAGGAGTGGGGGCGTCCTATGCAATGAGTTTGCATAAGATCAGGACCAAGAAATAAGTCACTCTTACTTCATAACGTTTTTTTACTGTTTAAGACAAAGCCAGCACAATTATCCCATAATTGGTAAAATTAAATAATAAATATAATTATATTATATTCATTAACCTATGGTTTAATATCGCATCAAATGCATAATATGAACCATAGTCTTTTTCTCCTCCACTAGATATAAATCATATTTATATCATTTTTCTCCAATTAATGTATCTCATACATAAAGTCAACCATATCATATGTAATTGATCAGTTCAATCATATCATATATAATTGAACTTCCTCTTGTCAATTGAACATTTCAAACTGACCCAAAAATTGATTCTCAACTTGAATCCATTGAGCTACCAAGAGGATCTTATGGATCTATGGCTCGAAGCTCCAACGGTACATGAATAGTTGACTAATCTCTTTAGCCACGAGATCCACCATCCATTAAATACTAGGCATTCCACTAAAGATCGACAGCCGCACTCTTCTCACCACAGATATATTTCTATGTCCATAGGATATAACCAGTCAACAGTATAATAACCCTTCACAGATGCTCGTAAGTACAGTTGGACCAATTTACCGTTTTATCCCTGTGATAACTTGTAGGAATACAAGTTATTTATGCTACCTTATTTAGATATTACAGCCAAAAGAGAATAAATATGCGCCAATTGTATGAAAATTAACTTAGAAATACAATAATTATGAATTATCGCAATTACACCCACTAACATCATTAAGATGAAAGAAAAGGATATTTCTACTCTGTTTTGCAGGAAACCAGGTCACCGCTTGCGATCAAGGCTCAAGACGAACTGACCAACGCATCTCTGTCACATTGTGGCTGCCAATTACAATGAAGAGACGATCAACGCAATGACAGCGCAATGCGACAGTCGATCCAGAGCTGACTTTCAACCGCATGCGTTAGTAAAAACAACACCGCATGCGAACTCCTGATCGAAAGATGCAGCTGAGCAATGCAAAAGCGGAGGATTGTGACACGTGTATGACCAACAGTTGTGCAGATTTGACGGTCTAATTGCATAACAGAAGGAATAAATATCCCTTCATCTTCGGAATTTTCACCTATAAATACCCCATAGAATTCAGAGAAAAGGATGCTACTGGATACCGGGCAAATTGATATTAGGTTATTGAGAGAAAGGCTGAGCTGAGTGCTAAATGGAAGAAATCTGAGAAGAATAAGAGACAAGGCCGAGAGGTGAGTCTTAGTACTATTCTGCCAGATCCCCGCCGCGAAGCTCTATACTCAGATCCCTACTACTGATTGAGCAAGCCTGAGAGGGAAGCTCATTCTTACGCATGATCCATCCATACCGGCAAGCAAACCTCCATCAAAATCTATGCCAAGACATTGGCATTTGTTTGTATTTGTTTCTATCTTTTTTCATCATTGTATTTCATCTCCTTTATCTCTTCATTCACACACCATGTATCAGACATTGAATAGATATATTAAATGTCTCAATCGTTTTCATCACCACTTCTCTGTCCAATTTCGTTCCTCGTTTATCATTTTCTCCATAAAGTCTTCTTAATCTCTTAATATGAATTAAGCAAGTACTTAATCTGTGTTAAAGAGATAAATGCGTTTAGCTAAGGCATGCTAGACAGCATCTTCACCTGTGAGAGCAGAAGTGAAGATACCATTTTGATCTATCGAGAGAAGGTTAGAAGAATGTGTTAACTAAAGTGAGTAGTACTTCCAAAGATGGAAGAAACCTTGTGTTCATTACGTTCGTCTCTATTTCACCACAGACATGTGGGAACGCAGCCGATCACCGAGAGGTATACGCCAAGAGAAAGCGGAACCATAATTATGTCATTAACGCAATTAAGCAACTTGTGATGTTTATATTAGTTATCTTTGCTTTTCTGCTTCACACATAAGACTTGTCAACACATCACACGATCTTTGTATAATCTTCACAGCCAACCTTGACCTCAGTAACCCATATCATGAAACCTGTATCTTGTACCATCTTAGCTTAGGTTTATTGCACTTTATTTTATTATCGCATTTTTACTGCTTTACTTTACTTTAATGCATTTTTTAATACTTGTACAAACCATTCTTTTATAAAATTGAAAAACCTGGTCGCATGTATCATAAACATAACGCAATAACCTCAAACAGTCCCTGTGTTCGACCTCGGATCACACCAAGAAATGTACGGTGGAATTATACTTGGTTCCAACGTAAGAAAACTTGTGACAACGCACAGCATACTACAAGAACATTCATTAATAATGCATATCTAGAAGTAGTATTGCATGAATTGAGTCAAGGCAGGTCATTATTGCATATCATTGAACTTGAACCATGTGTGCATATCATCGCATAAATTCAGCATTACACCCTATAGTTACATCTAACTTCTTAAGTACCACTGATCCCTTTAATGAACAATACAACATAGTCCTATTATATGTGGACACCTCTCAAACCATGAGAATGTGTGTGGCGCCACATCGTTCAAGTCCCAAAATCAACCCTTAAGGGAGCAATCTATCTACTTACCCTTGCTTTGGGGAAGGAGTGAATTCTATCTTGTGTAGCTGAGTTCCCAGCTTCAAAATCAAACGAATCCTCAAAGTGGTAGGTTTGAGTCGGCGATCTGGCACTTGCACCCATGCAAATCAAATGAGCACCTTCAAAGGTAGGAGTTTCCAACTCACTTAGGATTGAGGTCATGTTACTTATGGTCATTCTAATGAAGTGAAGTCTCTGTCATGAACGACGTTATATAATGAGACCATAACACTTCGTGATCCAGTCTTGTACAAACTCATTTTATTAGGACGCCCCCGCTCGTATGCCTCCACATGAATGATCAGGATCAGACCATTTGTAGAAAGTCACAATACTTGTAACTATTCTACAAAATGGGTCGCATTCGTAGCGTTACTAGGATAAGGTTTCCCTCCTATATCTATATACTACAGACCATTTTGGTTATCACTTAAGACATGATCCACCTGTATGTCTCCACATACATGCTTAAGTTACAAACAACAACCAGGGATCTTAGTTTATTGGTTTGTGGTAAAGCAAATAAAACATCCAATGTTCCATAGACAAAATTGAAGAAAATATCATATATTATTACATTACAAGCGTTTGTTCAAAACTATGTTTACAAACTACAGGACCCAACGAGAGTTTAGGGCATCATCCCTAACACGAGTAAGTGGGAGAAAGGCTTAGCCTATCATATAGACTGGGTACTCGATCATTTAGTAAACGAGAGGCAGCCGTCTAGTAAACTCGTTCGTCGTTCACTCTCTTAAAAGGCTATCGTATAGCTTTTCTTTTCTCTCGATCGAATGGTATGCGGTTATGAAAAATGAAAACATTTTTCACTTTTATTCTTCAGTTATTAAAACTAATAGTAACCTCCCACTCAAACGGTTAAAGGAGAAACAAATAACCAATCAACAATTATCTAATAATTTTTTTTATTATAAATAAATATAATAATTAATTTATTATATTATATTTATAACCTATAGTTTTAATATCACATCATATGTAATATTTAAACCATAGTTCTATTCTCTTTTATTTAATATAAATCATATTTATATTAATTCCTCCAATAAATGTATCTAATACATCAAATCAATTATATCACATATAATTGAATCAATTTAATTACATCATATATAATCAAATTTCCTCTTGTTAATTTGAACATTTCAGACTAACCCAAAAACTTATTCTCAACTTGAATTCATTGAGCTACCAAGGGAATCTTATGGACCTGTAGCTTGAAGCTCCAACAGTATGTGAATAACTGACTAAACTCTTTAATCACGATATCCACCATCCGTTAACTGCCGAGCATTCCACTAAAGACTGAGAACTACACTCTTTTCACTACAGATATATTTTTGTGTCCATTGGATATAACCAATCAACAGTACGATGACCCTCCACAGATCGGTCGTAACTGACTATCACGTCCCCTTGATGCACACTTGCGGATGAGATGGTATTCCCGCTCTATATGCTTGTCACGCTTGTGACTCCTAGGCTCCCTGGAATTCACCACAGGACCACTATTATCACAATAAAGAGCGATGGGCCTAGACATATCTGGAATAACTTCCAGATCAGTCAGGAACTTCCTGAGCCAAACGGCCTCCTTAGCAGCTTTACAAGCCACTACATACTTAGCTTCCATAGTGGAGTTAGCGATACACCCCTACTTAATGTTACACCATACTACAGCCCCTCCATTAAGAGTGAACACTGATCCTGAAGTTGATTTGCGAGAATCCTTATCAGTATGCAAATCAGAGTCCATGTATCCAGTAAGGATCAAATCCTAGAGATCCATACATGTAGTCCCTCGTTTTCCGAAGATACTTGAGGATGTTCTTGACGGATGTTCAATGACCCTATCCTGGATTGGATTGATATCTACTGACTATCCTCACAACGTAGCAGATGTCAAGTCTAGTACATAACATCGCATACATCAAACTGCCAATGACAGATGCATAGGGGACCCGTCTCATTTCCTCAACTTCTTGAGGTGTCTTAGGACACTGTTCCTTAGACAATGTAACTCCATGTCGAAAAGGCAGTAGGCCCCTTTTGAAGTTCTGCATCAAGTACTTGATCAACATCTTATCAATGTACGATGCATGAGACAACGCTAGCACTTTATTCTTTCGATCCCGAAAGATCCGAATCACAAGAACAAACTGAGCTTCTCCCAAATCTTTCATTTGGAATTGGGTCGCTAGCCAATTCTTAACTGAAGTCATTAAACCTACATCATTCCCAATGAGTAAGATATCGTCTATATATAACACTAGAAAAATTATTGAACTGTTAATGATTTTCTTGTTGACACAAGGCTCATCAACGTTCTGGTCAAAGCCATAAGATTTGATCGCAGTATCAAACCTTATGTTCCAAGATCGAGACGCCTGTTTCAACCCATAAATGGATGGATTCAGTTTGCAAACATTTTGCTTCTAACCTTGGGCTATGAATCCCTCGGGTTGCACCATATAAATGGTGTCCTCAAGATTACCATTCAGAAAGGCAGTCTTAACATCCATTTCCCATATCTCATAGTCATAAGGCAATGACAGGAGGATGCAGATAGACTTAAGCATGGAAACAGGTGAGAAAGTCTCCTCATAGTCAACTCCTTCCACCTAGGTATAACCCTTTGCCACAAGTCTAGCCTTGAAGGTTTGCACCTTCCCATCAGCACCCCGTTTTCTCTTGTAGATCCATTTGCAACCTATAGGTGTAACCCTATCAGGTTGATCTACAAGATCCCATACTGAGTTGAAGTACATAGACTACATCTCGAGATCCATCGCTTTGATCCATTCATCTCTATCAATATCCTTCATTTCCTTCTTGTAAGAAAACGGATCCTCAACCTCGCCATCAGCTACCATAGCCAGGATTTCAATGAAACCCATATAGCGAACAGGTGGGTTTGCAACCCTCCTACTATGTAGAGGTTCCCTTAACACTTGAGGTGGATTTGACCTACTAGATGAAGTTCCATCAACAACTCTTGTTAATGTAGCAGACTCTTCAACAACTCTTGTTGAAGTTTCAGTAGTTTCGTTGGAAAGTTCATGCAACACGATTTTACTATGTGGAATGTGCTTCTTTATGTAATCCTCCTCAAAGAAGGTAGCGTTTGTCGACACAAACACTTTGTTTTCCTTAGGATCATAAAAGTAACCTCCTCGTGTCCCTTTGAGGTAGCCTACAAATAGGCACAACCTCGAACGTGGCTCCAGTTTCTTAGGATTAGCCTCAAGCACATCTGTTGGGCACCCCCAGATGCGGAAGTGACGCAAACTAGTTTTACACCCATTCCAAAACTCCAAAGGTGTTCTGGAAACATTCTTAGAGGGAACACGGTTGAGGATATAAGTTGCAGTCTCCATTGCAAAACCCCAAAACGAGTTCGGTAAGGAAGCGTAACTCATCATCGAACAAACCATGTCTAACAAGGTTCTATTTCTCCTCACTGATACACCATTCTGCTGAGGTGTACCAAGTGCTGAGAGTTGGGAAATGATTACATGTTCTATCATATAATTTTGGAATTCATAATCCAAAAACTCTCCACCCCGATCTGATTGAAGTGTTTTAATCCGTTTATCTAATGTGTTTTCAACTTCAGCCTTAAATTCTTTGAACTTTTCAAAGGATTTGGACTTACGTTGCATTAAATAAACATACCCATACCTCGAATAATCATCAGTAAAAGTGATGAAATACTCGTAGCCTCCCCTGGCTCGCACATTCATTGGACCACAAAGGTCTGAATTCACTAACTCTAGAGGCTCTTTGGCCCGATAACCTTTTCTAGTAAAAGGTCTTTTAGTCATCTTGCCTTCAAGGCATGACTTGCACACAGGTAAAGAATTTTCTTCTAACTCGTTTAGAAGTCCATTCTTTACCAACCTCTCAATCCTATTAAGATTGATGTGCCCTAACTGAAGGTGCCTAACATTTTCCTTAGAAGAAACCTTAAGTCGTTTTTTTTTTAGTTATGACAGTTTTAAACATTATATTATGAGAGAATTTGTTGCTAACGACCTTAGCACATACAAATTATTTTCCAGTTTAGCTGAATATATCTCAACACCATCTTTCAGAATAAACACTTTATTCACCAAAAAGTTGAGAATATATTTACATTCAATTAATCATTTTATAGAAATTAAGTTCCTCTTTAACTCAGGAACAACATATACATCATGTAAAATGATAAATCTATTTTGTAAAGTCAACTAGAGGCCTCCCACTACCACAGCTAAGACAATGTGCCTGGTGCCTACTCGCATCATCATCTCACCAGCTTGAAGCTGTTGCCAGGATCTAATCCCCTAAAAAGAAGAAAAAACATGATTAGTGGCCCCAGAGTCTATAATCCAGGCAGAATCATCATTCTCCACTAAACAAGTTTTCAAAACCAGTAAATCACAATTACCTTGTTTGGCCTTAGCCTTAGCCTTCTTCTTCTCCTTTAACCAGCGAAGACAGTTTCGGTTCTAGTGCCCATCCTGCTTGCAATGGAAACATTTTCCTTTCTCAATCGACACTGGTTGCCTACCCCGCTCTGCGGTAGGTTGTGGGTTAGCCATGCCTTCCCTTTCCCCTTACTACCCTTCTTTTTCTTCCACTTATTAGTGGTGGAAGTAGAAGGTGTAGACTTAGTTCTTGAGGTCAAACCCCGACGGAACTTCTTCGATGATGAAGCAACATTTGTCTCACCAACCTTCTTCTCTTTGCTAATGTCTGCAACTCGTTGAGGAGAGTTGTAAGGATATAATCAACATTGTTCAGCACAACATTGCTGACAAAGTGTAGGAAGCTTTCCGGCAACGTTTGCAAAATAATGCTTGTTGGGGTTGATGCCCTAAACTCTCGTAGGGTCCTATAGTTTGTAAAAACTTGTATGAAAAAACGCTTGTGATGTAATACTATGAGATATTTTCTTCACTGTTATCTATGAAACATGAGATGTTTTATTTGCATTTACCACAAACCAATAAACTAACCATGTATGTGTGTGGAGACATACAAGTGGATCATGCCTTAAATAATAACCAAAATGGTCTGTAGTATATGGATAAAGGAGGGAAACCTTATCCGAGTGACACTACGGACGCGCCCGCATTATAGTTAGTTACAAGTGTTGTGATGTGCTATAGATGATCTGATCCTGATCATTCATGTAGAGACATGCGAGTGAGGTATCCTATACAAAGGAGTTTGTATAAGATCGGACAACGAAGTATAGTCTCGCCATTCATGACAAAGACTTCACTTCACTAGGATGACCATAGGTAACATGACCTTAATCCTGAGTGAGTTGGGAACTTCTGCCTTTGAGGACAGTCCTTTGATTTGCATGGGTGCGAGTGGCCAGATTGCTGACTCAAACCTACCACTTTGAGGATTCGGCTTATTTGGGAGCTGGGAACTCACTACACAAGATGGAATTCACTCTTTCCCTGAAATAGGGGTAAGTAGATAGATTGCTCCCTTAAGGGCTGATTTTGGGGTTTGAACGATGTGGTTCCACACACCTTCTCATGGCTCGAGAGGTGTCCACACATAGTAGAACTATGTTGTATTGTTCATTAGAGGGATCAGTGGTACTTAAGGAGTTAGATGTAACTATAGGGGAAAAACGCTAAATTGGTATAGTTGTACTTACGAGCATCTGTGAAGGGTTATCGTACTGTTGACTGGTTCTATCCGATGGACATAGAAATATATCTGTAGTGAGAAGAGTGCAGTTATTGGTCTTTAGTGGAATGCCCGGCAGTTAAAGGATGGTTGATCTCGTGACTAAAGAGTTTAGTCAGCTATTCACGTACCGTTGGAGCTTCAAGCTACAAGTCCATAAGGGCCCTTTGGTAGCTCAATGGATTCAAGTTGAGAATTAGTTTTTGGGTCAATTTGAAGTGTTCAAATTGACAAGAGGGAGTTTGATTATATATGATATGATTAAACTAGTTCAGTTATATATGATATAATTGATATGATGTATGAGATACATTAATTGGAGGAATATGATATAAATATGATTTATATCAAGTAAAGAAGAAAAGGACTATGGTTTAAATGTTGCATATGATGTGATATTAAAACTATAGGTTATAAATATAATATGATAAGCTAGTTATTATATTTATTTATAATTAAAACGATTATGAGATAATTGTGGGTGGTTTCTCCTTTAACCATGCAGAAAGTGGGAGGTTGTATTCAGTTTTCATAACAGAAGGATAAAATGAAAAATGTTTTCATTTTGTAAAGGATCGCTTCATTAAGTACACAGTCTATCGTTTAGCTCACGAGAGACTACACGACGGCTTCAAGTGTTTGTCTAAACGATCGTGTACATGCACCATTCTTTAAAGGATCGTGTAGCATTTTACTAAACGATCGCATGGCAAGTGAGCTTTACTAAACAAACGTGTAAACGATCACACCTGATTTCTTAAGCGATTGTGTACCTGCTGAAATTTTACTAAACGATCAAGCACAACATCTATACGATAAACACTATACTTTCACCTGGCTGCCCTCATCGATGCAGGCCCCATTCATCTCCGCCACATTAAAGTTGACCATCATGTTCAGAACATGTTCTCGAACAGATGTACCCTCCTCCATTTTGGAGTTGAGGATGCACTTGAGAACTTCGTGCTTGAGTTTCCCGAACGGTTGTCCGAACATTCCCTTTAGGGACTCCATGAACTCATGTACAGAGACCATAGGCTCATGCTTCTTGGCCAACACGTCATTTAGATTGGCCAAGATGTAAGCTCCCTTCTAGTTCACCCATGTCCATTTCGCATATGTCTCTCGAACAGTTCGAGCGGCAGCTTAAGTTGGAATAGAAGGACACTCCTCCGTAAGAACGAACCTGAGGTCATTGATGATAAGAATTGTATTAATCGTAATTTTCCAACTAGTGAAGTTTTCGCCAGTCAGTTTGTCGGCAGATAATAGAACTAAAGTGGTTGTTGCCATTTTTAAAGTTGCCGAAAAACATGAACAAACTTAATAAGTCCATTTGCACTACCACTTTGAATACCAATTTTAGGTTTTAGCAAAATAGTTATGTACCCTAAGTGAAATCACATCTATTTTGCAATGTTGCCCCAGCGAGGCAAGACAAAAGTCGCCGATGGGATGATCAGGTGCCCTTTCACTAGAATGAGACATTCTCAACCATTAGACAGAAACAACTCTTGTAACTGACTCTAACAGTCACCATTTTTCGGTCCAAAATATGTTAACCTTTAACAATTCCACGTAAATGTAACCTCTCGTTTTAGGCCTTAGAGTCCTGTCCTAATGCGCCCACCGTAGGGAAAAAGTAGATTAGGACAAGAGACTAAAGCGACCTTATCCTTTACAGGAGATCAGATAAAGAGTCGTGCAAAACTGCCATCTTTTAAGGGGACACTCGCAAGGTGCCTCGAGCCGATGCACAAAACGTTATCCAACCTAATGAGAGAGACCGTGGGATATAGTGTCACACGTCCTGCTCCCACTTACTATGAACATTCTCTTCATTCACCTTGGTATTGACCTACTCAAACACCTTTAGGGGGACACTCCCAGGGTGCCTCGAGGCCTAGGATAGATCTCACGGTGTGAACTTTAGGGAGAAACATGTAGAGGTTTAAGTGAAGTATCATATACCACAAGTACCTCCCACTGAATGTTCTACCTAGGGATTCATTAACTTAGACAATCCGGCAACTGATTTTATTTAAGTGTGAGTTTAATTTGCTAAAAAACAACTCTTGCTTTTGATAATTAAACAAGTTTGAATCAAGTCCCATTAAACACTTTAATAGACTATCATCAAATTTGCATGCATGAAACAAATCTATCTAATTCACCTTTCCAGGTAGGTTCCTAGGTAGGGGTGTTTCGTTTTCGTCAGCTTAAATAGCCTAGCATAGACAAAACCCGCCTTAGACAAAAGGTCCCTTATAGATAGATTTGGTACATTTTTAATCTTTTATTCGTCAATTTAATCCCATTAAACTGATTAAAAGATTAAATTTAGGTTTCTAATCTCATTAGAACCGTGATCTTAGGTCTATCTCAATCACATTTTAAAACTCTTTTAAAACATGATTCAAGCCTAAATTTTCATGCATGTCTTTCTTATTGATTTTAGTTCTAATTTCCATTATAACTCTTATAAAAGGAAACAATTAAAAACATCCACATTAGCAAGACTAGGTATTTATAACTTTTATAAATTAATCTATGTGTCATGCTTCATGCAATGTCCATTCATTACTATATATAACTCTTATATAAGTTGTAATGAAGCATATGCTTTCATACACCCTTATACTATAACACTTATAATATAAAGATGATGCATGAATATACTTAATGCATGCATATATTATAACTCTTATATTATATGATACATGAGCATGCTTTAAATCAATTTAATCATGCAAGCTACTATATTATAACTCTTATAATATATAGATGATGCATGAATAAATGCATAACCTAAGGTGGAATTTAAAAATATATGGCATACTATATGACATATAATTATGTTGAGATTGGTGTCCTAATTCTCTCGGAGTCTCGTTGTTTGTAATTATACACATTGTTTTATGAATAAAATAACTGTTATTTCATTCTGCCATTTACTCATATTCAATAAACAAAGCTTCATGGTTATCTTATGTAAACTTAAGCATATATATGTGATATACAAGTGGATCATGACTTAAGTGATAATCTAAATAGGTCTGTAGTATAAGGATTAAGATGGGATACCTAATCCTAGTGACAATACGGATATGGCTCGCTTTGTAGAGGTTTGCAAGTGTTGTAAACTACTACAGATGGTAGATCCTGACCATCCATGTGGAGACATGCGAGCGGGGGTGTCCTATACAAAGAGTTTGTATAAGATCGAACCACGAGATGACTAGATGATGACGGGCAGAAATGCACGCTATCATAGTGCTAAATTCTTAAACAATGTTGGATTGTGTTGATGAAATATGTTAAATTGCGTCCATTAAGCATAAATTCTATAATATTGCGGTCGCATGTGTCCAACGCATTAGAGCAGTTGATCTTTACATTTTTTGTGCAGAATATGCGTTAACGCAATGCAGAGATTGCGATCATAGGAATACATTGGTCGAGCGCAACTTCACCGCAAGACTTTGCATTGATCGTGCTCGCAAACATTCACCCAAGAAGAATCACCGAGACTTGGTCAGCGCAACATGGTGGGCGCATCCGGGTGAAAGGATAATTAAGAGCGATGGGACAGAAAGCTGATGACAGTCGGATCCAAATTAACCTGACAGCCGATAACGGTCACCAAGTACATTCAGCTTTATCGGGAACAATCATCTAGCGCGTCAATCAGGAATTAAAGTTGTCCCATCTGTACAACCAGGAGAGAGAAGCCGCCTTTCACCATTGATGCCCTATAAATACCAAGTACATTCTTTAGAAAATGGGTTGATCAATTAACAAGTTCACCAGTGCTTCTGTTCATAGTTTTCTTTTCCATTTTACGGTGGTGCAAGAGAAGAGTGGTGGCATCGAAAATCGCCCAGGGCAGCTCGAGAAAGAACCTTGGGGCGTAAGAGCAGAGAGCGGGCCGACTCTCGCGAGAGCGAGAATATCTTTAGAGCACGAGTAGAAATAGTGTAAACATCTGGCAGCAAGAAATAGACTTGCATTGTTATTTTGTATTTCATCTCATATCTATTCAATGGAAGTTCTATTTCTACATTTGCTCACTCTCTTAAAACGCATGAGTAGCTAAACAAGTTGAATGGGTTGAGAAGAACTAAGCTAACATGACCTAGGAAGTTCATTGTGTGCGATTGTCTTGTTTTATGCTGTGCAAAATACCCTTTAGAGTTACTCGAGAGAGAATCTAAAGAAAGAACCTAATGACTCGAGAGAGCTAGGTTAGAATCTGAACTCGAAAAAGAAAGATTAGGTTTGCATAACCAAAAGATAGGGACTTAGAGATAAGCATTGTTTGTCAACTTGCATCGCATGCATCCTAGGAATGGGAGTGATATTATGTGGTCGCATATTTGGTGAATGTCATGATGTCATCGCATAAATAGAGATAAAGGTTTATGTGTAAACCCTGTAGACTTATCACATATTTATCGCATGTGTTCTAGCCTTAGAAGTCGTAGCATTCATGCCGAGAGGTGGTTTACTATTGTATGCATGTTGCATGATCGCAAAGCATGGACGCATTCTAGGCAGTGTTAGCCGAAACTTTTCTCAACCCATTCATCGTTTATTCATCGTATTTCCCGTGTACCAACTCTTTTCAAACTCTGCCGCATTCATTATTTATTTTCATCAATGCAAACAACAAACCCAACGATTTATTTATTTAACTGGTTACCGCAAGTTTTCATAAAAATCACCAACGCAACTATTTTCACAAGTCCTTGTGTTCGACCCTGGACTTACCAAGAAACTCAGAGGAATTTACACTTGAATTCCGCTGGGAAAACTTGAGTGCACAACACAAATCCATCAACGTATATCATCCATATTTCCATTCAATAAAATAATGCATCAAGTTTTTGGCGCTGTTGCCGAGGACTTCGGCAAAATAATTGTTAACGGTAATTTTTATGATTTCTTTATAGAACTCTCAATCTCTGGTGAACAACGACCCAAAGATTGAGAGAACATTTCGAAGGAGACTACGAGACCGTTAACAACAACCACAATCCAATAAAGAAAAGATGGCGGAGCAGCCTGGAGAAGGGGCACCAAATGATAATAATGTCATGGCAAATCCGATTCTGTTGGCAAACGATCGCAATAGGCTCATTCGGGACTATGCATCGCCAAACCTCTATGATTTCTCTCCGGGAATCATGAAGCCTGCCCTTGACGGAAGCAAATTTGAGATGAAAACGGTGATGTTGCAGATGATATAGACTGTAAGTCAATTCGGAGGAAGGCATGGCGAGGACTCGCATGCCCACCTCTGGAGTTTTATTGAAATCTACAATACTTTTGTGTTCCCGAACATCTCTGCTGAAGAAGTTTAACTAACGTTTTTCCCATTTTCTCTCTGTGATCAGGCTAGGAAATGGGCTTATTCGCTCGAACCAGGAGAGATTACTTCTTGGGAGCAAGTAGTGGATAAATTCATGAAAAAGTATTTTTCGCCTACCAAGAACGCAAGACGAAGAAAGCTTATTACTAATTTTGAACAAGATATGGACGAAACGCTCAGCGATGCCTAGGCGAGGTTTCAAAGGTTGGTCCAAGATTGTCCGCATAATGGGCTACCAGACTATCTTCAAATGGAAATTTTCTATCACGGTTTGAATCCTGCTTCGCAGACCGCTACCAATGCGGCAGCCGCTGGTGGTCTGCTTGATAAAACTTATGAGGAGGCGAAGAATATTCTAGACCGCATCTCCAAGAACCATGAAGACTGGAGGGAGAATGACCAGAGATTAAGACTCAAAAATTCTGACGCAATTAACGGTGCCATTGTTTCATTACAAAACCAAATGACCGCAATGATGAATTTGATTCAAGGAATGGCGATCAGCAGCCCAACACTGCAAGGTGGGCAAATTAACGCAATAAGTCAAAACACCGCAAGGTGTGTGACTTGTGGCGATGGGCATGTAATGGAAGATTGCCCGCAAAATCCACAGTCTGTATATTTTGTAAAGAATAATCCCTTTTCAAACACTTACAACCCCAAGTGGAGAAACTACCTCAATTTTGCTTGGAAGAATCAACAACAAAATTTTCAATCTGTGGCGCAAAAAGAAGGGCCACCGGGATTCTTTCAATGCAATAACGATCAGCAGAGCAACCAAGCAAGTAGCTCACAACAACCAACGCAATCTTCTTCTCTAGAGAGCCTATTGAAGCAATATATAGAGAAAAATGAGACAGTGCTTCAAAGTCAGGCTACGTCCATCCGCAACCTCAAATTGCAAATGGGCCAGATTGCGAATGAGCTCAAAAGTAGACCGCAAGGGGCGTTGTCAAGTTCTACCAAACTTCCACGCAACCCAGGGGGATCATGTAAAGAGTAGTGTCAGGTTGTGACATTGCATAGTGGAAGGACTGTGGAGGGAGAAAAGAAGGATCAGAGTAGAACAACTTCCATCGCAACTGAGCCCGAGATTGCGGTAACGCAAGAAGAAGAAAGAGAGAATGAAATAGTGGAACCTGAGGTTGCGTCAACCTCAAAGTCAAATGAAACGAGAACCGTGAAAGTCCAGTTACCCCTTTTCTCTCAGAGGCTAAGAAAGAAGAAAAACGAAGAGGTACAGTACCAACGCTTCTTATCTATGTTAAAGCAATTACATTAACATTCCTTTCAGTGAAGCGATTGAGGAAATGCCTGACTATGCCAAGTTTCTAAAGGACATGGTAACTAAGAAGAGAGGTGCTGGAAAATTTGCCATGGTGGCATTAACGCAAAGTTCCAAATCTATTATTCCACCGAAGATGAACGATCTTGGGAGCTTCACTATTCCTTACTCCATAGGAGAACTCTATATTGGGCAAGCCCTGTGTGACTTGGGGGCCAGCATAAATTTGATGTCGTTGTCAATCTTTCGACAATTAAATGTGAGGCAACTCATGCCCACCTCTATGACTCTTTAATTGGCCGACAGATCTCTTGTTTATCCAGAAGGTAAGGTGAAAGATGTGCTGATCACCATTGATAAATTTATTTTGCCAGTTGACTTCATCATCCTAGATTATGAGGCCGACAAATATGTGCCCATCATTTTGAGGCGACCTTTCCTATCAACGGGTCGTGCTCAAATTGATGTGCACAAGGGAGAAATCACTTTGAGCATAAATGAACAGAAGCTTAAATTTAATATAATTCGTGCCATGAAATTCCCGGATGAGGAAGATCTACAAGATTCTGACGATGACCTGAATTTGATTGAAGAAGAAAAGTCTGATAAAGAGTGTGAAGAAGAGGATGTCAACGCATCCGTAGCTGCCTGCAATGCGATCATAGCAAAAACAAACAAAGAAGAAGGAACGATCGCAACGCAAGAAGAAGAGCCAAAAGAAGAAAGAAAAACAACGCAACTTTCCCTCGTGGAACCACCAACACTTGAACTGAAGACCTTACCAACACATTTGAAGTACGCATTTCTGGGGCAGAATGAGAAGCTGCCAGTGATAATTTCCTCTGCACTCAACACAGATCAAGAAAATGCGTTGAGGGGCATTCTCAAGAAACATGTGCGAGCAATTAGTTGGACGCTCGCTGATATCAGAGGAATTAGCCCCGCATACTGCATGCACCACATTCGTCTTGAGGACGACCATAAAGCAACTATTGAACTTCAACGCAGACTCAAACCTGCGATGAAGGAGGTCGTCAAAAAGGAGATTATCAAGTGGTTGAATGCAGAAATTATCTATCCCATTGCAGATAGCACATGGGTCAGCCCCGTGCAATGTGTGTCGAAGAAGGGTGAAATGACGGTAGTCCCCAATGAGAATTAATACCACAAAGAACCATCACTGGATGGCGCATATGTATGGACTACCACAAATTGAATGCGGCCACAAAGAAAGATCACTTCCCTCTGCCATTCCTTGATCAAATGCTAGACAGACTAGCAGGGAATGATTTTTACTGCTTCTTGGATGGATATGTCGGGCACAATCAAATCATGATAGCTCCTGAAGACCAAGACAAGACCACATTCACCTGCCCATATGGGACATTCGCTTTTCGCCGCATGTCGGTTGGTCTCTACAATGCCCCGAGCACATTCCAGAGGTGCATGATGACGATCTTTTCAGATTTTCTTGAAGACTCAATGGAAATATTTATGGATGGCTTCTCCGTTTATGGGAACACTTATGAAGTCTACCTGGCAAATTTAGAGAAAATTCTGAAAAGATGTGAAGAGACGAACTTGGTGCTCAACTGGGAAAAATGTCACTTCATGGTGAAAGAGGGTATATTGTTGGGACACAAGGTCTCCCGAGAAGGGTTGGAAGTAGACAAAGCAAAGATCGACGCAATTGAAAAGCTTCCACCTCTAACCAGCATAAAGGTTGTGCGAAGCTTCTTGGGGCACGCTGGATTTTACAAACGATTCGTCAAGGACTTTTCTAAAATAGCACGACCACTGAGTGTGTTGTTAGAGGCGGATAGAAAGTTTGAATTTGACAACAATTGCCTCAACGCATTCCTAGTTTTAAAAGATGCGCTGATTACCGCACCCGTCCTGATTGCGCTAGATTGGACACTGTCATTTGAAATCATGTGCGACACAAGCGAGTATGCGATGGGAGCCGCATTAGCACAAAAGAAGAAAATTATTTTGCACCCCATCGCATATGCGAGTAAAACTCTGAACCCTGCTCAAATCAATTATACCACCACTGAAAAAGAACTCATGGCTATGATTTTTGCGTTGGAAAAATTTCGGGCATATCTATTGGGAACCAAGGTACTCATTCACATTGATCACTCGTCAATCAAATATTTAATGACAAAGAAGGATGCAAAGCCGAGGTTGATCAGATGGGTTCTCCTCCTTCAAGAATTTGATATTGAAATAATTGATCGGAAGGGGACAGAGAATCAAGTTACGGATCACTTATCCAAATTGAAAAATCCCAAGGTTGACCGTAATGAATCTGAGGTGAGTGTTGTGTTTCCGGATGAGCAGCTATTCCACATAGAAGGATTGCCCTGGTATGCGGACATCGTTAATTACTTGGTTTGTGAACAATTCCCTGAAGATTACACCTACCATCAATGGAAGAAGCTCAAGAATGAATGTAGACACTATTATTGGAATGAGCCAAATTTATATAAAAGAGGTGCAGACAAAATCATTCGATTATGCGTACCAAATGCTGCTCAACAATGCATATTGTCACAATGCCATGACTCACCATATGGTGGGCACTTCGGAGGACAACGCACTGCAGCCAAAGTTTTGAAAAGTGGATTCTTTTGGCCTTCATTATTCAAGATGCAGCTAACTACGCAATGAAATGTGATCGGTGTCAACGCACAGGAAACATTTCATGGAAGAACACAATGCCAATGAACACTATCTTGGAGCTGGAATTATTCGATGCATGGGGAATTGATTTCATGGGACCATTCCCCCCTTCGAATGGTAAACACTATATGTTATTAGTCGTCGATTATGTCTCCAAGTGGGTCGAGGCAATAGTATGCGCTGCAAGTGATGCGGCGGTAATCTCCCAATTCCTGAAGAAAAATATTTTCACTCATTTTGGCACTCCCCGTGCCATCATAAGTGATGAAGGATCACACTTTGTCAATCACAATATCAAGGAGCTACTGTGCAAGTACAATATCCTCCATAAAGTGGCCACCACATACCATTCGCAAACGAATGGACAAGCTGAAGTGTCCAATCGAGAAATTAAATTTATACTTGAGAAGGTAGTAAAGCCTTCACGAAAAGACTGGGCAACAAAGCTTGACGATGCGTTATGGGCATACCGGACTGCATTCAAAACACTCATAGGTATGTCCCCCTATACGCTGGTATTTGGGAAGGCGTGTCACTTGTCTTTGGAGCTAGAATATAAGGCACTATGGGCGGTAAAGAACCTAAATTTTGATTTGAAAAAGGCAGGGGAAGCGCAAAAAATGTAACTGGTCGAGCTAGAAGAATAGAGGAACAACACATATGAAAATGCGAAGATTAATAAAGAGCGCACCAAGTGCTGGCATGATCAACGCATAAATCAATGACCGCAACTCCAATGCCAAATCGGTGTGAGTTTAGACTGAGAAAGAGTGCATTGCTCGTAGTTGGATGTCCGCATGACACCCGTGGGGACAAGCCAAAACGAAGGCAAGACACTCGGATCAGCGCAAGGTCAGAAAAAAATAGTAATAAAGAAAATTTTTGTGCAAGGATAAATCATTTGACACCCTGGTGGAAAATTTTCTTTTTGAAATAAATCATGCGATGTTCTAGAATTTAGTAAAGTCCTTTTGAAAGTTAAACTTGCAATCCCTAGGTCTTAGAAATATTTTAAGAAGAGACTTAAATAAGACTTGAGGAAATTCTAGTATATAGGACTTGAATGAAGTATCCTTGAGAAATCTATGAAAAGAACTTTGCGGTGGACCTGCTAAAGGAATCTTTAGCTTATGCTTACAAGCATTGTTTAAATTTGAGGGTGTGATAACAGGCAGAAATGCACATTATCATAGTGCTAAGTTCTTAAACAATGTTGGATTGCGTTGATGAAATATGCTAAATTGCGTCCATTAAGCATAAATTCTATAATATGGCAGTCGCATGCGTCCAATGCATTAGAGCAGTTGATCTTTACATTTTTTGTGCAGAATATGCATTAACGCAATGCAGAGATTGCGATCATAGGAATATACTGGTCGAGCGAAACTTCACCTCAAGACTTTGCATTGATCGTGCTCGTAACTATTCGCCCAAGAAGAATCATTACAACTTGGTCAGCGCGACATGGTGGGTGCATCCGAGTGAAAGGATAATTAAGAGCGATGGGACAAAAAGCTGATGACAGTCGGATCCAAATTTAGTTGACAGCCGATAACGGTCACCAAGTACATTCAGCTTTATCGGTAACAATCATCCGACGCGTCAATCAGGAATTAAAGTTGTCTCATCTGTACAACCGAGAGAGAGAAGCCGCCTTTCACCATTGATGTCCTATAAATACCAAGTGCATTCTTCAGAAAAGGGGTTGATCAATTAACAAGTTCACCAGTGCTTCTGTTCATAGTTTTCTTTTCCATTTTACGGCGGAGCAAGAGAAGATTGGTGGCACCGGAGATCGCCCAGGGTAGTTCGAGAGAGAACCTTGGGGCATAAGAGTAGAGAGCGGGCCGACTCTCGCAAGAGCGAGAATATCTTTAGAGCACGAGTAGAAACAGTGTAAACGCCTGTCAGCAAGAAATTGCTACCATGCTCTTTACTATACTTGCATTATTATTTTGTACTTCATCTCATATCTATTCAATGGAAGTTCTATTTTTACATCTGCTCACTCTCTTAATACGCATGAGTAGCTAAACAAGTTGAATGGGTTAAGAAGAACTAAGCTAACATGACCTAGGAAGTTCATTGTGTGCGATTGTCTTGTTTTATGCTGTGCAAAATACCCTTTAGAGTTACTCGAGAGAGAATCTAAAGAAAGAACCTAATAGCTCGAGAGAGCTAAGTTAAAATCTAAACTCGAAAGAGCAAGATTAGGTTTGCATAAACAAGAGATAGGGACTTAGAGATAAGCATTGTTTGTCAACTTGCATCGCATGCATCCTAGGAATGGGAGTGATATTATGTGGTCGCATATTTGTGTGAATGTCATGTTGTCATCGAATAAATAGAGATAGAGGTTTATGTGTAAACCTTGTAGACTTGTCGCATATTTATCGCATGCATTCTAGCCTTAGAAGCCGTAGCATTCACGCCGAGAGATAGTTTACTATTGTATGCATGTTGCATGATCGCAAAGCATGGACGCATTCTAGGGAGTGTTAGCCGAAACTTTTCTCAACCCGTTCACCGCATATTCATCGTATTTCCCATTTACCAAATCTTTTCAAACTCTGCCGCATTCGTTATTCATTTAATCAACGCAAACAACAAACCCAACGATTTATTTATTTAACTGGTTACCGCAAGTTTTCATAAAAATCACCAACGCAACTATTTTCACAAGTTCCTGTGTTCGACCCTGGACTTACCAAGAAACTCGGAGGAATTTACACTTGAATTCTGGTGGAGAAACTTGAGTGCACAATACAAATCCATCAATGCATATCATCCATATTTCCATTCAATAAAATAACGCATCACTAGACTCTGTATATAACGTCGTTGATACTAGAGACTTACATCTCACCTAAATGACCATAGGTGACACGACCTCAATCTTGGGTGTTTTGGGAACTCCTGCCTTTGAGGGCGGTCCTTTGATTAGTATGGGTAAGAGTGGCCAGATTGTTAACTCAACATTCTTACCTTTTGGGGGACTTGTCACACTGCTGATTGGTTAAGATGGACACATAATATATTTGTGGTAAGGAAAGTTTAGCTATCGATCTTTAGTGAAATGCCTAGCAGTTAACGGATGGTAGATCCCATGACTAAAGAGATTAGTCAGTTATTCACGTACCGTTGAAGCTTTGAGCTACAAATTCATAAGGTCCCTTTGGTAGCTCAATGGATTCAGTTGAGGATTAGTTTTTGGTGTTGATTTGAAATGTTCAAATTGACAAGAGGTAATTCGATTATATATGATATGATCAGTATGGTGTATGGGATACATCAAGTGGATGATTAATGTAAATGAGATTTACATTAAGTGCCATGGAATAGAAAAAGAGCTATGGTTTGTATGTTTCATGAGATGAAATATTAAAACTATAGGTTATAAATATAGTATGGTAAGTTAGTTATCATTTATATTTATAATAATTACTGGATAATTAACTCTTTTTCTCTAATAACTAATTGAGTGGGAGGTTATTGGTGGTTTCATGGTAACCATGAGATAAAAGAAAAAATGTTTTCCTAATTTTAGTAATGTTGAAAATTTTAGTTTTGAGATTTTCCAATCTCAGAAAAATACTCACGGGAAGTTGTCAAGTAAATTGGATTTACTAAGCGACAGTTTGGAGAAAGGTAGACAATCGTGGAGTGTTAGTAGGCGACAGACACTCAGCTAAGAGATGAGCTAAACAATCGCATAGCTATTACTAGACGATCACTTAGTTTTTCCTAAACGATTGGGCATCGACCTATACGATAGGTTCTTTCCATCTCCCACTTGCTTAATTGTTTACACGATTGTGGTTTTCTCATGTGTTCTGCCTCAAACCAAGTCCACACAGAGCCCACCCTCTGGATTCTCACACCGAGAATACCAAGGTAGCCTTCTTGGTGATGTCATACTCAACTCGACACCGTCGAGGTTTTGTGGAGGTCGTTCGTGACCAAAGCGATCACTTAGTTTGAGCGCGCGGTGTTCGTGCAGTGTAGCGATCGTGTTGGACGAACGTTCATGGTTGCTGTGATCAAGCGTTCATGATCAAGAAGCTTGGCAACGAGTCTGCAAAAGTGTGTGCGTTTGTCCTTGATCTTTTGTATATCATGCTGTAATTTCTATAATTTTTGCATAACCATATGTTTATGTTTGCGATTGTAATTATAAAGTTCATATATGATTGTAATTTGGAATGATCTTTCCACTGCTCATGAAAATCATCGTGTTCGATTTACGTCAAATTAAACATACATCTCATGTACATTCACAAAAAATAATGGACCGGGATGATTAGCCTCAAAAACCCAAAATAAAATCTATCTATTACATAAACCACCGAGTCAACCGGTTCAAACAGACGAACCGGGTCTTGAAACAAGGCTCCCTGATCGTGTAGCTTTTCCTTGTTATCGTCGAGTAACTTTGGTGAGTAGCCACAATCATGTAGCATGAATTGAGTGCCTTTAACTATGCGATGAAGCATGAAGGTCACTCGATCGTGCAATACACCAAGTATAACATATGCCTAAATGATCGAGTAGATGACAACTATGTGATGAAGCATGATCATCTAAACAATCGAGGGGCAGGTGTTGAGTAACACTTACCGAGTGATTGAGTAGCCAGTGACTATGCGATGAAGCATGTTAGCCTACTTGATCGTTTAGTGCCCGCGCCTACCATGCAACGAGTATCCCATAATCTGCGATCATTTACCCCCATCGTTTACACGATTGAGTAAACTCTTTACTCGATCGTGTAGCATCAGCCATGCAATCGTTTAGCAAATACTACACGATCGAGTAGAACTTTTTTACACGATCGTCTAGCCAAATCTAAATGATCGTTTAGCCTAGGCTACACAATCTTACCAACTTTTGGTTTTCTTCTTCCTCAAAGTAAACTGCATCTCTATGCCTTGAACCTTCATCACGAACGACTCAAACAGACTCAAACACTTTGAATACAGACTCAATAGTAAGTTAATAATGCCAAAAAACATAGGAGCCCTTATAAATTAACTTTGAAATGTAAAAGAAAGCAATAAACAGAAGCAATCATCCTAGAAACTTCATTAATTCACATCCACAAATATATCTAACACTTAAACATAATGTAGACATGCTTAAAACCTACCAAGAATGTAAATGCAATTCAATACATCAATGAATTTGGAATATCAGAACAACCTAGCTCTGATATCAATTAAAGGAACTCTTAAATAAGAGAACCATTGAGCAGAAGCAAGATCGCTCCAAACTCATTGTGAAAGAATAAAGCATTTACAAACATACAACCTAGTTATGCATTATACAGTAAATTACAACATGTTTTTCATTTAAAACAAATGGAATCGAGTAACATACCTTTGAAGAACTATTCTTCAAGTATTCCCTCGATCTACACCAATCGTGTGTCCCAGCAAACTCGATCACGAGCACAAACGCAACAAACAACTAGTGCAATTCCACGAACTGTTAGATCCTTGCACCCAATCGAGTAAAACTCGATCCCCGACCCTCGAACAACAACACTCGACACTACCACTCAGTTGCCTTGGTATTCTCGATATGAGAATCCAGGAGATTGTGGGCTTTGTGTGGATTTGGTAGAAGGAAAAAGGAAGTATACAATTGAGTTAAACGATTGAGTAAGTGGGAGAGAGGCTTAGTCTATCGTATAGACTGGGTACTCGATCATTTAATAAACGAGAGGCAGTCATCTAGTAAACTCGCTCGTCGTTCACTCTCTCAAAGGGCTATCATATAGCTTTTCTTTTCTCTCGATCAAATGATATGCGATTATGAAAAATGAAAACAATTTTCACTTTTATTTTTTAGTTATTAAAACTGATAGTAAGCTCACACTCAAACGGTTAAAGGAGAAACAAATAACCAACCAACAATTATCTAATAATTGTTTTATTATAAACAGATATAATAACTAATTTATCATATTATATTTATAATCTATAGTTTTAATATCACATCATATGTAATATTTAAATCATAGTTCTATTCTCTTTTATTTAATATAAATCATATTTATATGAATTCCTCCAATTAATGTATCTAATACATCAAATCAATTATATCACATATAATTGAATCAATTTAATTATATCATATATAATCAAATTCCCTCTTGTTAATTTGAACATTTCAAACTAACCCAAAAACTTATTCTCAACTTGAATCCATTGAACCCAAAAATGGGTCGTATCCATAGTATCATTAGGATAAGGTTTTCCTCCTTTATCCATATACTACATACCATTTAGGTTATCACTTAAGGCAAGATCCACTTGTATGTCTCCACATACATGCTTAAGTTACAATGATAACCAAGGATCTTAGTTTATTGGTTTGTGGTTAATGCAACTAAAATATCTCATAATTATAGACAATAGTGAAGAAAATATCTCATATTATTACATCACAAAAGTTTGTTCATAATATGTGTTTACAAACTAAAGGACACAAATTAGAACACAAAAGTGAGTGAAGTTACTTTTTTCTCTACTCTCTCTCAAATTAACCATCATCCCTTTCCAAAATTAATCTTGAAGCCCACAAACTCTCTATGATTCTCAACCCCGAGAATAACGAGGTTTTCGCGTGGTGGTGTTTGATTGATCGAGAATTTGTTTGTGATTTCGTGATCGAAGTTTTTGTTGTGTTTGAGACTCGAAGAGGAATTGTAAAGAGTTTAGTCTTCAACTATGTGATCCTCAGATCTCTTCTTTGTCTTTAATTTCTATTCAAAAGCATGCTCGTTAGATTATATATATATCTTGTTTCCATCCTCTATGTTTTTTGTATGTTCTGTAAAATTAGAATTGGGAAACGATTACTTCTGCAATAGATATTCGCATATCCTTTCATCCTAAGCTCATCCTATGGGTTCTCTGAGCTCCACTAGGCTTTCGTATAGATTCTCTAAGCTCTTCTAGGCTTTTCATGGGTCATTTAAGCTCTACTAGGCTCTTTCTATGGTCCTTTAAGTCACCATTGGGCTCTCCTATAGGCTACCTGAATTCTCTCTAAGCTCTCCATGGGTCCTCTAAGCTCCAACTTGCTTCCTCCACTCCTCATGGGTTATATGGAGCTCTCCTAAGCTCCTCTATATTCAGGTTCTTTCATGTCTATGCTTCTCGAAGGCTCAGACTTCTCATGCGTCCTAGGCTCATCATGAGACTATACGCTTTCTGCCTCTCTAGACTCTCAGACTTGGCTTATCTTGATAACCATAACATAAACCATTCCATGTTGAGTGACCATTGACATGAAAACCATTAACCCAACTCCTGAATTAGGACCCTTATGAAAACAAATAGACTTTGTGTTCTCTCTCGAATTTGTGCCCGTTATAAAATTCTTAATTTATTGAGATTTTTTCCACTACCTAAAATAATTTTATTGGTTGATAAGACATAATATGTAATATATAATTTATTGTTAGAGTATATTATAGAATGATGTTGAATTTTTTTCCACATTAAGTTCAACAAAATATGTGAGTGGAAAGCTTCCATTTTGTTCTTGTTTTTGTTTTTTAAATCTATCAACAGTATAGACTTAATTGAATTATTAATCTATTATGCTAGCTATTTTAAATTTAAAAACGGAAGCACGATAATAAAAAAAATCTAGATATAGATATAAATTAAGTTCATGAACACCCTTTTCATCTCTAAATTTATAATTTTGTTATTAATTTTTTTATCACCATTTTAAAAAATTAAGTCTAATTTTAAAAATTTAAAAAGTAATTTAATTCAAACCATAATAAAAATAATTAATTTTAAAAAATGAAAAACAACATGGGAAATTTGTATGGATGACCCAATTTTTGGGTCCAAAATGTCAAATGACCAATTTTTAAAAAATAATGTCAATTGACCCTCTGCTGACATCATCGCCATACCAAATTACATAAATTGTCCTTACACCAGCCTCACGAGGTAAATCTTGCTCTCGTCTGATTAAACACTCTCGTTCTCGCTTGAAATTTTCTAGTTTGATGTGATTGCTCGTCAGTGTACGAATGATTTGACAATTTTCACGACAGAAGCCTCAAATCAAATCAATAATACCTAAACACATTACAATGTTGATTTCTTTAAACTCTAAACTCTATTTCAAAGGTGATTACTTCTCTGGTTTTCAATGGTGTTTTGTTGAACAGAGATTTTTCGAACGGGGATTTCCAAGACGAGGCTTTTTCAGAACAAAATAGGTTTTTCAGAAAGGTGTTTCATTGTTTTGAATCTGTTTAATTATTTTTGCTGTGTTATTTTTGGAAAGGTAATATTATGAAATTTTGTATTAGGATAGAGTAAGAAAGAGGAAGAGTAAGAGAGATAGCAAGAGTAAGAGAGAGAGTGAGATTAAGAGAGAGCGAGATTACGAGAGATAGCAAGTTTTTGAGCGAGAGAAAGATTGAGAGCGAGAGTACACTTCAATTTCTTGTACAACTTAATGATAAATGTTCTCTTGCTTTGTAGGATGACAGAAAAGTGTCTACTTATTCGATATGAAGGTGATTAGGATGAGAATGAAAGTTCGTATATTGGGGGACAGTTGACATAAATCATTGTGCCTCATACATTAAAGTATGAAGAACTTAAATCTCACATTTACAAGGTAACAAATGTCAGTTCTTCGAAGTTCGATCTTATACTGAAAGTTAAATATAAGCTTGAATTTGAAGCCCCTCCATAATACATAAGGAATGATGATGATGTTCGCTTCCTTCTTTTGCGAGAAGAGCTCAGTAGACTTCAGATAGCTGTAACATTGAAATCTAATCAGGACAAAAATATTGGAATGGGGTTTGGAAATGTGAGTTATGATGATACGGCTGTGGACCGACAATACGAGGAATCATATCAGTTTCGACGGGAAGAGGATGATATTCCTTTGTCTACCAACACTGTACCATCAACATTATCACCAGACAACGACCGCACTAATCTAGCAAGATTGAATTCAGAATTGAGTGGTACTTCAGTTGTTGGTAATGAGAGACCATCTAGATTCGATTATATGGATTGTGGTCCTTCAGTGGATGTGAATGAACAACCAACAGGATTGAATGAAATGGATCGTGATCATGGAGATGTGCGTTGTTCTACAGTAGCTTCAGTGATTCCACCATCTGTGTCTTTAAGTCATAGAACAGAGTTGATTATGTCTGGCACCTCTTCATCTAGGACAGAGGACATTGAAGTTGGTCAACTATTTTTTAGCAAAAAGGACTTGAAAATGAGATTATCTATTCTGTCCATCAATAAAAATTTTGAATTTAAGGTCAGAAAGTCAACCAAATCTGTGTTCACTGTCAAATGTATTAGGGAGACATGTAAGTGGAGCCTTCCTGCAATCAAAATGGAAGGGCTGATATATTCAAGATCACAAAGTACTGTAGTTCACACACATATTCCATTGGAATTCTGAATCACGATCATAGACAAGCAACTACTACAGTTGTTGGTCAGCTCATTAAAGATAAGTTCACGGGAATAGAACGTATTTATAAACCTTGTCATATCGTTGAGGATATGAGGAGAGATTATGGCGTGAACATAAGTTATGATAAAGCGTGGCGTGCAAGGGAAGCCATGTATGATCACACTAGAGGTACATCAGAATACTCATACTGTGAAACCCAGATTTCCATTTTTCCTACTTAAGCAGGTGACTAAGGGATTAACTAGGAGAAAGTTAAATCCTATGTTGAAGAAGAAGGAAATTTCTAAGTGTTGAATAGATTTTCCTTGAGTAACTTTGAGTTAAGCTTAAATCCCTGAAAATTGACTAAGTGTTGGACTAGGCATTGCTATGTGAGTAGCTTTGAGTTAAGCTTAAATCCCTGAAAATTGACTAAGTGTTGGACTAGGCATTGCTATGTGAGTAGCTTTGAGTTAAGCTTAAATCCCTGAAAATTGAATAAGTGTTGGACTAGGCATTGGCCATAAGATCTTGGAAAGAGTACTTAAGCAAAGGGAAAATTTGGAAATTTGACTAAGTATAGAAAGTTGTGTTGATGCATTGGAAGAAGTTATGTTGATGCGTTGGAAGGGACCAATGCATTGGAAGAAGTTGTGTTGATTCGTTGGAAGGGACCAATGCGTTGGAAGAAGTTGTGTTAATGCATTGGAAGGGACCAACGCATTGGAAGAAGTTGTGTTGATGCGTTGAAAGGGACCAATGCGTTGGAAGAAGTTGTGTTGATGCGTTGGAAGGGTTGTTGGTGATGGCATGTGGCTAGAGGAAGGAAAATGGAAGTGATGCGTTGAACATCCAAGAGTTTGTGGACGCATATGAAGGATGAACTCATGGAGGATGTCATTCGGACATGTGGCTTGTTAGGAAAAATTCTTAAGCCTTAAGTAAAGAAGGTGGCAGCATAAGAAGACATACAAAGGTAAGAGCCATGCGTTGGTGAAAGGAGAAGAAGACATATTGGGTTGTGCTGATGCAAGATTGCGTTGATGGTGTAAGGAAGAGACACTTGGTCATGTGGCCAAGTAGGAGGTGTCGGCCATGGAGCAATCTTGGATGCCTATAAATAGGACCAAAGACTTCATTCTTCATATCATAACTCAAAATACATAAAGAAGAATGGGAAAGTTGAGGAAACCTTGCGTTGAGAGTAAAATCCATGCGTTAGACATAGAAGTTCAAAGAGGACGCATTGGACAGTGAAGTCTGGAAAGCAACATCAACTTAGAACGAGGAGTTCTCCCAGAATACTCGTTCGTTTGATGTGATTCCAAATCCATCTGAAAGCTAAAGGAGTCTAGATTTCATGGTGGGCCTACCGGAGGAGAAGCTCTAAGGAATCGGGCTGGAGAATGAGGAAAAGACAGAAGGGTCAAGCTGTCGGGTAAGTTGGGCCAGTCTTGATGTTTTGATGATTCCGGCCAAACCACAAGGAGTTCTGAGCTAAGATTTTAGGGTAAGATTCGAAAAGACATTTTATAGCATATTTTTAGAAGGAAGTATCTCTAGATAAAGAACATAACTATGAGTAATCTGAGCTTTAAATTGAATCTGGATTTTAGGGTTCAAAAGGGAGCCCGAGGTGACAAAGGAACTTCTAGAGAGGAAGGTTCCTAAACGATCAAGGTGAGTGACTAAAATGTTTTCGATGTTTTAAGAAACCTTTTTTTTGAATTTTTCTTCTAAGTGTTTGTCTAGTCTATCCAAACAACGTAATGAGAACCTTGCTCATCTTTAAATTTAGGGGTGGGGAAGGTCTGAGCAGATGAACTCAGAAGTATGCAGTATTTCAGAAAATGCGTCTACTTTCATTTTAAAAAAATGATTAAAAAAAATTATGCAAAACTCCAATGTCAGCCCAAGGAAAAATTTCAAAACTATTCCCAACCTGATAAGAGTTTAGTTGTGAAAGGAGCCTGCTCGTAGTTGGATGTTCGTATGACACCCGTAGGAGCAAGCCAAAATGAAGGTGGGTTTCCAAGAACAACGTAGTATAAGCCAAAAAGGAAAAAAGAAGGAAAGGGACAACTCCTCTGATTATCATGAGTTAAAGTTAGAACTGGCACACTACCGTAGTTGGATGTTCGCATGACACCCGTGGGGACAAGCCAAAACTAAGAGTGTAACCATGACCAACTGTCTCTAAGTGAATAAATGACGCAAAGTTTTGCTCACAGCATATAGTTACATCAAGTTGTTTTGATAAAGAAGGGATAAGCATCCTACTTTGAAAACTAGAAAAGTGTTTTTGAGCAGGATTTTGTTACATAGAAGAATAAAGTAGGGCTTGCTAAGAATTAGCAAGGATGGAAGGAAAGTGCGATGTCAGGGAATGTGCCTAAGTGTAACATTCGGAGAAACCAATCGTCGTAGAAATATAGGATAGGAATAGAGCATGATTGCCTTAGTAGAAGATATGCTTGAGGACAAGCATATATCTAAATTTGGGGTGTGATAACTTGTAGAAATACAAATTATTTATGCCATCTTATCTAGATATTGCGGCCAAAAGTTAGTAATTATGAGCCAATTGTATGAAAATTAACTTAGTATGACAATAATTATAAATGTTTGCAATTACACCCACTAATGCCAAAAAGATGGAGGACAAGCCAAACTTTACTTTGTTTTGCAGGAGACCAAGTCACCGCTTGCGCTCAAGGCTCATGAGAAACTAATCAACGCATCTCTATCACATTGCGCCCGTCGATCAACCTTGAAGAGACAATTACCGAAGTAACGTTGCAATGCGATAGTCGGTCCAGAGCTATGCTACGACCGCATGCGATAATAAAAACAAACACCGCATGCGAACCTATGAACGAAAGATGCAACCGAGCAACGCGAAAGCAGAGGATTGAGACACGTGTATAACTAACGGTTGTGCAGAATTGATGGTCTGATTGCATAACAGAAGGAATAATATCCCTCCATCTGTAGAATTACCATAACCATCAAGTGGGGACCACATGGCTAGAATCAAAGGATCTGCTCTTATAAATACCCCAGCAAATTCAGAGAAAAATATGTTATTTGATACTAGGCTAAGTGCTGTAAGATTTTAGAGAGAAAAAGGTTGAGCTGAGTGCTGAAAAGAAGAAATCCGGGAAGAAAAAGAGATAAGGCCGAGAGGTAAATCTCAGATCCGACCAACTATATACCCGATCAAAGCTTTGTGCAGAGACCCCTACTGCCGGTGGAGCAAGCCTGAGAGGGAAGCTCTTCCTGCCATCAAAACCATCCTATCCGGCACGCAGATCTCCATTGAATCTGTGCCAAGACATTGGCACCTGATTGTATCTGTTCTATCTTTCTTTCACTTTATTCCATGTTTTCTTTATCTCTACATTCACACATCATGTATCAAATACTTAGTAGAAATATTAAACGTTTCAATAGATTTCATTTACCATTCTCTATCCATTTCCGTTCACCCATTAGTCACTTTCTCCATGATGTTTTCTTAATCTCTTGATGAGCAATATGAATCACCAAGAACTTAATATGTATTAAAGTTATCAAATACGTTTAGCTAAAGTATGTTAGACGGCATCTTCACCTGTGAGAGCAGAAGTGAAGATGTCATTCTGATCTATCGAGAGAAGATCAGAAGAGTGTGTTAACTAAAGAGAGTAGTACTTCCAGACATATAAGTAACCTTGCGTTCATTACGTTAGACACTGTTTCACCACAGACATGTGGGAAATGCGGCCGATCACTGAAAGGTGTACGCCAAGAGAAGAGCGGAACAGTATTTGTACCTTCAATTCGATTAAGAACTTGCGTTGTTTGTAATACTTATCTTTCTCTTTCTAATCTGTTCACAAGACTTGTCGTCGCATTCCACGTCTTTGCACAACCTTCACAGCCAGCCTTAATCCTAGTATCTTGCACATAAACCTTATATCTTGCAACATCTAGTTTAGGTTTATTGTATTTTCATGTTTTATCGCATCTTATTGCTTTCCTTTATTTTACTGTAATTTACATACTGTACACACTTTTATAAAGAATTGAAAATACCGCAATAACCGGCACCACTTCTCTGTGTTCGACCTCGAATCACACCGAGAAACTTGCGGTGGAATTACACTTGGTTCCATCGTAAGGAAACTTGTGACAACGCAGGGCATACTACTTGAGCATCTCTAATTAACGCATAAATAGTAGTAGTATCGCATCATCATGAGCATTGAATATCATACATACAAACCACGTTACAACTAGCATATGCAATAGTGGACCATGAAACCAATCGATCATGGAAATGGTTTATGTCAAACTTGAAATGCAGTATCGAAGAACCCGATAATCTGGCGTTTGTGTCTAATCAGATGGTATCTATTGTTTGATCAACACCATCACGCAACGGAAGAAATCAGGATCCATAAGCATTCTAATTCATTAATTTTGGTCGAAAGGAAACATGCTAAAAACATAGTATAATGGGTTTCATGAACATACCTTGACCGAACCAACGAAATCTCCATTTCCAGCTGCAAAATCCTTTGAATCCTTGTGTAAATCACCACAAGATCTTCCCTACTATTCTCTTGGTGCTCTAGATTGAGTTGTGGGACTCAAAATAAGCTGGAATCAAAGGGAATAGAGAGAAAACTCACTGAACAGAACCCATTGAAGAACACCTTCTTCATCCGAATTTTTCAGCAAAAATTCAGTTGATTTTTATGCCTTTCTTCACTCCAATCTCTTCAATGTATTGCAAACTATCATGCAAAGAGATGTGTTGCATGGGATGTAGCTCATGCTTGGAGTAAGCCAAAGGAGAAGGTGGGTTCCTTGTAAGCTAGTTGAAGATGAAAAACCCATTTTCAAGTTTTGTGTAATTTTCAATTTCCAAAATCCATTTTTATTTTAAAATCATATTTTATTTCTAAAAAAATTATTAATTTCATAAATTAATTTTCTAATAAAATTAATAAATAATTATTTAAACAATTTAAATAATTATAATTAATTTAATATCTAATATTAAATTAATTTTTACACAAATTCATCTTCATATATTTAAATCATATTTAAATATATTTTCTCCAATTCCGTTTGATTCTAATTTGAACGTTTCAAATTAACTTATCACACTACTCTAGAGCTAATCCATTTTCGAGCTAGTAGGGGGACCTCATGGACCTACAGATCGAGGGCTTCAATGATCCAAGATTAATCGACTAAACTCATTAGACCGATCTAACCCCCATTCGTTAACTAATGGGTCACTCCACTAAAGCCCATAGTTGAACTCCCCTCACTGTAGATTATTCTTTTGCAACAATAGTACATCAAGACATTCTTGACTAAATACTACCTCCAGAATAACTCATATTCCGATAGTCATTTAGATACCGCTTTTGGTCAGACATTATTAACAATTAATAATTCTGTAAGTGTAGACCCGCCATTTTCAGACGTTAGAGACCACTAATGACCAAAGAAATCCTATCAATTTCTGGAGCTTGAGTTGTTCCGAATCCTATGTTACAACCCTCTGAGGGGATAGCCATCGTTAAACGACTAACAAAGGGCCGCCTAAAGCTAACCAGTAGGCACAACATAGGAATCTCACGTTCCAAACTAATGGAGGAGACCGCCGGATATGTTGACACATTTTCTTCACCCACTTACTATGAACTACTTCCTCTGTTCACTTTGATATTGACGCATACATCCGCTCTTCGTAGGGAGGTCACTCCCAGGGTGACACGAAGCGTCATATGAATCTCACGGTGTGAAATATGTGGAGACGTGGCAGTTGAAATCATACACTTGATTTCTGTTCGAACAATTTCCCCTTATTCACCTGAATCTAAATTTAAGCTAAAAAATACTTTCCAAAGGGAGGTCACTTCCAGGGTGACACGAAGTACCGCTTAAATCCATATTGTGAACTCTTAGGGACGCGAGAGCTAAGAATAACATACCGCGTATGTTATTAATCTCTCACTGAAGCTTTCTCATAACTCTAACATATAGAAGTTATTCACTACCACTAAAGTGTTCTAATGTTTGCTTAACTACATACTTAGGTTCTTTTTTGGCTAAATAAAAATAAACCTAAGTTTATGTGGTTTATCCATGTATAACTCTTATAAATAGACTTAAACTTACGATGTCTAGGTGATAAACGCTTTTATTACCTCACATCGCTCAAGGATACTCATCAAACTGGTTACCAACGCTCAATTATTCGGCCATAATCCCCAGGTATGAGGTGTTCCGTAGACCGTACCCCTAACCTTCGACGGGATTATATACCGGTTAAGTTTGTAACCCTAGTTTTACAAGTTTAACGACCTATTTTAATTAATTAAAACAAGTAGTTAACCTACGTGAGCATGCAGCTATTCTTCGTTATGGATTTTAAATTTCTAACCCAATTTTATAACAACTTATAAAACTTTAGACATGCTAAACATCCACAACATACAGGCATTCAATATCTAATATAACACTTATATTAAATACAAGAAACTCTAACATGCATACTATATATTATAACAAACTATAACATACTTTCAATGCATGTTGCATGCTTCCTATGGTGGGATTTTAAATCTAAATGGCATACTATATGCACATACAAGATTTATTTAATTATAACATATATCCAATGCATAAATAATTAAACACGTAATGATATGGTTTTAGTTTTGGCAGAAAAAAGCAAACAAAAGCCTAACTTATTACAAAAACAGCTTCAACACCTCTCGAATCGCTTGAACTGGACCCGAACTATCTGAACCGGACCAGCAGATACTGAACCGAACCAACCACAAACCATTTGAAGCTGAACCGGACCAAACCTCAAGAGAACCGATCGAACCTGCTGATCTTGCTCTCGCCTAACATCTCACTAAGTCAGATCGTTTAGCATTGACGACCATCGTCATGCCTTTGGCTTGATCATTTAGCAACCAACGCCTATCATTTAACAAAGGTACACAATCATGTAGTGTTCACCTTCTATCATATAGTGTCATCATCTAGCGCTGGAGGATGCTACACGATCGCATAGTGTCAAACACTATCGCATAACTCCATCGTTTAGCACAATGTCTTGATCGTTTAACGTGCGCACAAGGTAAGCGATCGCCTAGTGCTATCGCATAGCAATTGACGCATAGCAATTGACGCATCGCTCAGCTGCCGCTCATAGGTAAACAAACGTGTAAGCGATCGCTCAGTGCCATCGCATAGCTCTTTGCCGCATCGCTTAGCTCCCGAACAAAGGTAAACGATCGTCTAAGCGATCGCTTAGCGCCATCGCATAGCTCTTCGCCGCATCACTTAGCTCCCAATCAAAGGTAAACGATCGTGTAAGCAATCGCTCAGCGCCATCACATAGCTCTTCGCCACATCGCTTAGCTCTCAATCAAAGGTAAACGATCGTGTAAGCGATCACTTTGTGCCATTGCATAGCTCTTCGCCTCATCGCTTAGCTCCCACCCGAAGCTAAACGATCGTGTAGTGCCATCACATAGCAAAACAACACATTGTTTAGCTCCCGAGGTAAACGATCGTCTAGCGTACAACACCTAAACGAATAACGCCTGAAGCCTAAACGATCGTTTAGCTTTTCCTTCATATCATCTAATGTATGAAGCTTAACGATCGTTTAGCTACTAAAGCTTAACGACGATATGAACAGAGGCTGATCATCTGGAATCTGCAACTTGGCCCCTTCGCTTGTTTCTTCGAATTATAGCTTAATTTCAACTCTAATGACTCCAAATAAATTAAAAACTCTTGGGAAGACATTAAAGCTCATCAAGCAAGTGCCAATTACAAATTTAAACGAAAAATCAAAGAGAAAATAAAGGCCAAAACTCAGAAAACCATATCATTACAGCAGTTTCATATCTTCATACAAAACACCCACCAAACAAGAATTAATCCGAACCGAATGCTTATAAGATGCTCTAATACCAATTGTTCGATCAACACCATCACGTAGTGGAAGAAATCAGGATCCATAAGCATTCTAATTCATTAATTTTGGTTGAAAGAAAACATGCTAAAAACAGAGTTTAATGGGTTTCATGAACATACCCTGGGCGAACCAATGAAATCTCCATTTCCAGCCGCAAAATCCTCTGAATCCTTATGTAGACCACCACAAGATCTTCTCTACTATCGAGTTGTAGGACTCAAAATAAGCTAGAATCAAAGGGAATATGGAAAAAATCTCACTGAACAGAACCCATTGAAGAACACCTTCTTCATCTAAATTTTTCAGCAAAAAATCAGTCGGTTCTTATGCCTTTCTTCACTCTATTCTCTTCAATATATTGCAAACTATCATGCAAAGAGATGTGTTGCATGGGATGCAGCTCATGCTTGGAGTAAACCAAATGAGAAAGTGGGTTCCTTGTAAGCTAGTTGAAGATGAAAAACTCATTTTTAAGTTGTGTAATTTTCAATTTCCAAAATCCATTTTCATTTTAAAATCATATTTTATTTCTAAAATAAAAATTTATTAATTTTACAAATTAATTTCATAAATAATTTTATAATAAAATTAATAAATAATTATTTAAATAATTTAATTAATTCTAATTAATTTAATATCTAATATTAAATTATGTTTTACACAAATTCATCTTCATATACTTAAATCATATTTAAATATACTTTCTCCAATTCCGTTTGATTCTAATTTGAACGTTTCAAATTAATTTATCACACTTCTCTAGAGCTAATCCATTTTCGAGCTAGTAGGGGGACCTCATGGACCTACAGATCATAGGCTCCAACGATCCGAGATTAATCGACTAAACTTATTAAACCGATCTAACCCCCATTCATTAACTAATGGGTCACTCCACTAAAGCCCATAGTTGAACTCCCCTCACTATAGATATATTTGTTGGGGTTAATGCCCTAAAGTCTCATGTCCTGTAGTTTGTAAATAGTATATACGAACACCTGTGATTGTTAATATATGATATTTACTTCACCTCTTGTTGTTTTGCTCATTTACTTGTTTTATTTGCTTTACCACAAACCAATAAACATAAAATCCCTTGCTATTTGTATGTGACTCAAGCATGTATGTGGTGACATACAAGTAGATCATGTCTTGAGTGATAACCAAAATGGTCTGTAGTATATGGATATAAGAGGGAAACCTTATCCTAGTAATGCTACGGATGCAGCCCACTTTGTGGAATGGTCACAAGTGTTGTGACTAGCCACAGATGATCTGATCCTGATCATTCATGTTGGGGACATGCGAGCGGGAGTGTCCTATACAAAGAGTTTGTATAAGACCTGACCACGAAGTGTTAATATCTCGTTATATAACACCGCTCATGACAGAGACTTCACTTCACTAGGATGACCATAGGTAACATGACCTCAATCCTGAGTGAGTTGGGAACTTCTACCATTGAGGGCGGTCATTTGATTTGTATGGGTGCGAGTGGCCAAGTCGCCGATTTAAACCTACCATTTTGGGGATACGTCTGATTTGGGAGCTGGGAACTCAATTACACAAGATGGAATTCACTCCTTCCCCGAGGCAGAAGTAAGTAGATAGATAGCTCCCTTAAGGGCTGATTCCGAGGCTTGAACGATGTGGCGCCACACACCTTCTCTTGCCCCGAGAGGTGTTCACACATAGTTGGACTATGTTGAATTGTTCATTAGAGGAATCAGTGGTACTTAAGGAGTGAGACGTAACTACAGGGACAAAACGGTAAATTGGCCCAGTTGTACTTACAAGCATCTGTGAAGGATCATCGTACTCATGATTGGTTATATCCAATAGACACAGAAATATATCTGTGGTAAGAAGAGTTCAGCTATTGGTCTTTAGTGGAATCACTAACAGTTAATGGATGGTGATTCTCGTGCTAAAGAGTTTAATCAGTTATTCACGTATTGTTGAAGCTTCGAGCCATAGGTCCATTAGGTCACCTGGGTAGCTTGGATAAAGTCGAGAACCAGTGTTTAGGTTAATTTGAAATATTCAAATTGACAAGAGGAAGTTCAATTATATATGATATAATTGGACTGGTTAATTATATATGATATAATTGGCTAAATGTATGAGATACATTATTTTAGAGGAAATTAGATATAAATATGATTTATGTCAATTAGAGGAAAAATACTATAGTAGATATATGATATCAAACTATAGGATATAAATATAATATGATTGTATTTATTAATTAAATTAATTGATTAGTTATTTAATAATTAACCAATTAATTCACGTTTGAACATGGGAACATGGGTCTGCGAAGGTTAAGGTAACCGATGGGTTAAAGTATGAAAATCGTTTTCATTTTGGAAATTAATGAATTCATCCATTTTGATATCCCGCACCCAAAAGAAACCGTGAAATAGCGAACGCGAGAGCCTATACGATAGAATCTCATTCGTCTAAACGATCGTCTAGTTCACGCATTCCCTAAACGATCGTATACCACTTTTCTAAACAATCGTCCAGTTTTTCCTAAACGATCATGTAGTTCTACTATACGATAAGCGTCCCCGCTATACGATAGTAGAGTTCTTCTCATGCGCACTTATTGTATACATGAAATCCTCTCCTTTGTCCTCTACTAAACTCACCAGGGCCCACTCTTTGGGTTTTTGACGCCGAGGATACCTGGGTTTCCTTTGTGGTGGTGTTATCCCCGAAGCCTTGTTTGTGTACGTTCGGATCGTGCAGTAACAGTCTAGAGACTCGCTAGGTGCTGGTAGATTGGTCGGAGTTTTCCGTTGCTGTGGGTTCACACAAACGAAGACCATTTTCCTCTGGTATGAACCCCTTTCTCTATGTTTTATCGTATTCTGAGCATGATGTTGAGAAGTTTAATATCCATAACTGTTAGTATGGAATGTATATCGTTTTTTTTTCTGATCACTATGAAATCGGAGCGATCTAAGCCCGCTCATGGAACTCTCGGTATAAAATCCTTCAATTGGTATCAGAGCCAAGTTTCTAATACTCCAATTTCATTTTTTGCAACGAAATAACGTTTACATTCATGGTGGGTGCATTTCTACGCTGTTTTTAAGTGTTAATACTATTGTGGATGTGCCGAATTAATGGATGTTTTCGGGATGAATTGCCTCGGTCTGTTTAAATTCGTTTTACATTTGCAGTTGTATGTAAAGGCCCCTACGTTTTTGGGCATATATAATCGTAATCGAGTCTATATTCAAAGTGTTTGGAGTCTTGAGTCGTTCGTCGAAGTTCTGAGCAAAGGTTGCGACTCTTCGAGGAAAAAGATAATCTAGGGTTGATAGCATCGTGCAAAAAAGGTTCCATGTGATCGCTGTCCATCGCATCGTGAAGATGAAGGACGAAGCAATCGTGGTTGAACGATGGGGTGCGATCAAGAGTTGGTCGTATCGGAAAGACGATCGGGCACGCGATCGCTGAGTATCATTTAATGCGCACGCGAGTTAGACGATCGTTTAGGTCAGTAAGCTTCATCACTTAGTAACTGACTAAACGATCACTTAGCATCACAAGGTAAATCGTTTACCAAGTTGTATGCATCGGTTAAACGATTAGACATTCGCGTATCGTTTAAAGTGCGCTAGACAATCATTTAGGTCAGCAAGCTTCATCGCTTAGTAACTGACTAAACGATCACTTAGTAACTCAAGGTAAATCGTTTACCTATCGTCGAGCTACATCATCACATGGACAATAAGGCTTCGTAGCCTCGTCGTCGTCTACGCGATCATTTGCAAATATTCCTATCGTCTAGTGCGTGCTGAACGATCGTCTACCTGCTAAAGATTGCTACACGATGGAGACCTCCTAGCGGTTCAAGATCCGGTTTGCCTGTGAACCGGTTTTCTCGATGAAAAATGTAATAGATAGGTTTTTTTCATTCTGGTTCTTTTTCTGGTTTAAAGGCTCATCCCGGTTCATTAATCTTTTTGTTTAATACATGCAATGTATGTCTTATATGTCATATGGTATGCACATATAGTAAATCCCACCTTAGGTTATGCATTGATCATGCATCATCTCTTTATTGTAATTGTTATAATTTAGAGAAGCATTATTTTATTATGTAAGAGCATGCTCATGCATCATATAATATAAAAGTTCACTACAAGAAAAATGGGAACTCCCGACACCGTTTTAAGGTATCGGGAGTTAGGTCGTCGGAAGAGACGGTCTCTCCCAACGAAGTAAAGAACCGTCGGGAGTTCCTTGGGAACTTCTGACACCGTAAAGGTTCGTCGGGAGTTCTCCGGGAACTCCCGACGCATCCAAACCGGTGTCGAGAGTTCTCTGGGAACTCCCGACACATCCAAACCGGTGTTGGGAGTTCCTCGGGAACTCCCGATGCATTAAAGTGGCGTCGGGATCTCCCGATCCCGTCGGGCGGCGTCGGGAGAGGGGTCTGGTCTCCTTTTTCTCGTGCACATCCAAAATTTTTTCTCTCTAAAAAAACCCTAACCCCCCTCGATTTTTTAGCTCGTCGCCCCCATTCACACCGGCTGCCCCATTTTCCTTCTTCCCTTCACACTCCCGCCGCTTCCCCTGTCGTCGTCCCTCTTCACGCCTGCCCTTCCCCCTTCGCTTCGTCGTCTGTCGTCCGTCGCCGCCTTCCACCTTCATTGATTGCAAATTTGTTGTTTATTTTCAAGCTTTCATCAAGGTTCGTGCACATCCATTTCATTTATTTTCTCTTATTTTGTATCTTAATTTGAACCATTGTTTTTAATTTCTAGCATGTTGGTAATGTTGGTAATGTTTAATTTTTAGCATGTTACTAATGTTGGTAATTAATGTTGCTAATGTTTAATTTCTAGCATGCTGGTAATCTAATGTGAATTATGAATTATGGATTGTTGATGTTATTGTGGATTGAGTTTTTTTTTTCTTTTAATTCTTAAGGTTATGGATTACTTAATTTAGAAAAAGATATTGTATTTAACACATTTAATATTTTAAAAAAGTTTAAAGAATCTACTAGACATAAAACTAAATTTTGTGTCTAATAGAAAATTGAACTTTAAATTTTGTGACCAATAGGCTTGCAAATTTTAGAAGATGTTGAATAAATGAAAGGCCTATATTAGACACAAAATTGAAAGCTTGGAGATGTATTAAATAAAACATTTGAAAGTTGTTAAGACAATTTAAGCGGTCTAGGGACCTATGTGTTTATTTTGCCTTAAGAAATGAAAATTATGGCTCAATGCTTAATAATATTTTGTACTTTGTTCTCTAATCCAGTTATTGTTTTGGATTACAAGTTGGTTAGAAAATATTTGTTTTTAAAGATGAATAAAGAATGGATTAAACTAAGGAATAAGTTATCACTGGAGTATAGAGAAGGAGTATCACAGTTCTTAGATATGGCAAGATTTCATGTAAATGATTCCGGACGAATAAGATGTCCATGCAAGAATTGTATGAATTCAATTTAGGAAAAGATAGATATTATGGAACGACATCTATTAACATATGGAATATCCCCCTCATATTGTGAATGGGTATATCATGGAGAGCCAGTAAACTTATCTAATAGTCATACAAGTCATTCAATACAGGATGTTGAAATAGATAGTATAGAGAGTAATGCTGTCGAAGAAAATGAGATGTTGAATCTTATAAACGATTTACAAGTTCCAATTGAAAATGAAAATGCAAATGAAGGAAGGATTGAGAATAATGAAATGTCCTTTAATGGTCAAGAAAGAGATACCACGAACTTATTCGAGAATTTAATGATCGAAGCACGTAATGAATTATACCCTGGGTGTTCGCAATTTTCGTCATTAAACTTTTTAGTGAAGTTAATGCATATCAAAGTTCTGAACGGCTGGAGTAACAAATCGTTTGACATGTTGCTGGAATTGTTAAAAGCAGCGTTTCCAGCTGGCATCTCTATACCTACTTCCTTTTATGAAGCCAAGTGAAAATTGTGTGATTTAGGCCTAGGTTATGAGTCTATTCATGCGTGCAAATATGATTGTGTATTGTATTGGAAAGAGTTTGCAGATTTGCATTAATGCCCTCTTTGTGGTGAGTCTCGGTACAAAGTTAATGATGGCAAGGGTAAAAAAAATACCACATAAGGTATTGCGTCATTTTCCATTGATACCGAGATTAAAACGATTGTTTGCATCAAAAGAAGGCGCTTCTGACATGAGATGGCATAAAGATAAGCGAGTTGAAACGGATGATGTATTGCGACATCCAGCTGATGCAAAGGGGTGGAAACATTTTGATCGTGAATTCCCTCATTTCACTTTAGATCCTTGAAATGTTTGTTTGGGATTAGCTTCAGATGGCTTCAATCCGTTTGAAAATATGAGCATTTCTTATAGTATGTGGCTTGTGGTGATAATTCCTTATAATTTTCCCCCTTGGAAATGCATGAAGGAAACAAATTTCTTCATATCTTTGCTCATACCTGGTCCAAAATCTCCTAGAAAGAAAATTGATGTTTACTTGCAACCGTTGATTGAAGAGTTGAAAGAGTTGTGGACAATTGGTGTGCGAACTTATGATTCTGTTGTTGGTGAGTTTTTTCAACTATATGATACCTTATTATGGACGATTAATGACTTCCCTGTGTACGGTGACTTATCTGGATGGAGTACAAAAGGTTATCAAGTATGTCCAATATGCAAAGAAGATAACTCATCCTTCGGGATAAGAAGGAAAATATCATTTATTGGACATCGACGTTATCTTCTGGAGAATCATAGTTGGCGTCGAAGTAGACAGCATGATGGAAAAGTTGAACGTAGACCTCCATCGGTCGTAATGAATGGAGAAGAGATATTACAACAAATAAATATGCTAAACTTTTCTGTGCTTAGCAAACATCCATCGAAGCAAGATAAAAAAAGAAAGCGAATTCTAAACTGGACTAAAAAAAGTATTTTTTTCCAACTTCCATATTGGTCCAGACTATTGTTACGACATAAATTGGATGTAATGCATATTGAAAAAAACATATGTGACAATTTGGTGGGCACATTGTTAAATATTGAAGGAAAGACAAAGGACACAATAAATGCTTGATTGGACTTACAAGATTTGAAGATAAGAAAGGACCTACACTTGATATAGGTCGAGAACAGATTTGTAAAACCACACGCAGCATACACATTAACAAATGGTGAATGGATTTCGTTTTGTAAGTATTTGAAATCAGTGAAATTCCCTGATGGATTTGTATCTAACATATCACGATGTGTCAATGACAAAGATGGAAAAATATCAGGGTTGAAAACACACGACTGTCATGTGTTGCTTCACAGACTACTCCCTATTGGTATTCGAGCATACCTACCGAAGAATGTATCCACTGCTATTGTTGAGTTGTGTACATTATTTCACGACTTATGTGCAAAAAAAATATGTGTAAGTGATTTCAACAGACTACAAGCAGACATCATAGTCATACTTTGTAAATTGGAGAGAATATTCCCACCTGCCTTTTTCGATGTAATGGTACACCTTGCAGTTCATCTACCATATGAAACCAAAGTGGTGGGTCCTGTTAGTTACAGTTGGATGTATCCTATTGAAAGAAGTTTACGAACATTAAAACAATTTGTACAGAACAAAGCACGTCCCGAGGGGTCTATAGCGGAAGCATATGCAATGAATGAATCATGGAACTTCTGCTTGCGATATCTAAGTGGGATTGAAATGAGATTCAATAGAGATGAACGAAATGATGATAACATTCCCCATCACGAGATATTTGGTGAATTTGAATTATTTAGGCAGAGGGTACGACCATTAGGGGCGTTAACTTTACGGACGCTATCAGTGGAGGAAAAGCGTATTGCACATTGGTACATTCTCAACAATTGTAAAGAAATAACAGACTATCGCAAGTACGTTTCAAACTTTTTCCTTTTCTAAATTCTAGGGTATATCCATTGATATAACATTTAAATGATAAATATTGTAGGCAACATTTGAGGTTAATTCATCATGAAGCTCAAAGCGCCTCTGACTTACATATAAAACATCAACGCAAATTTCCTGATTGGTTCAAATCTCAAGTATACATAGTCATTTTGTAGGCAACGGTTGAGGGATGATTCATTCTTCGTATTTATTTTTAATGTATAAGTAATTATCAGGTTCTACAATGGCGCGAGAGAGAAGATATCTCCGATGATTTCTTTTCACTTGCAATGGGACCTTCGTCTGAGGTGCACTCTTACAATGGATGCATTGTTAATGGGATACGGTTTCACACTGTAGAGCGTGATAATCATCGAGCTACACAAAATAGTGGAGTCCTAGTGGCCGGGGAGATCAGTGAGAACACAAGTGTGGATAACAATTTCTACGGTGTTGTAGATGAAGTATTAGATTTGCAATATATGAACAGAAGACGCGTTTTCTTGTTGAAGTGTAGATGGTTTGACACAGATAACAACAAAAGTAATAGAACACATGTGGATTTAGGATACAAATCGATCAATACATCACACTTTTGGTATGTCGACGAGCCTTTCATCTTTGCTATCTAAGCACAACAAGTCTTTTACATTGATGACATCAAACATGGTAGCAATTGGAAAGTTGTTCAAGTAGTCCAAAATAAACGAATATGGGATGTACCGGAAGTGGATGATGATGAAAAAACACAACTAGATTTACTAGAAATTGTTGGTGGTGTCCGAGTGGATGAAACCATTGAGGAGGTTACATTATGTAGAGTTGACGTTGATCCTACAGTTGTGGAAAGACCAATTACTATACATGGCGATCATGACTTCATAAACGATGATGATGAAGAACAATTATCTTCCAATAATAGTTCAAGTGCTGATGAATAATTTGAATTAGATTACGATGATGAGTAATGATGTATCAACTAAATTCTCTTTTTCTCTAGCTTACACGTATTTATTATTAATTTAATATTGTTTTCTCTCTTCTTTGTTTGTATAGATACGATGTCAACCCCTAATAGGCAACGGGAGGCTGATGAAGAATTCCAAGAGTTATGTCTAGGCAACACGGTATCTTCTGTGGGTGATACTTCAGGTTAGTATATTTTGAAATATATTCTGTTAACTGAAATACATCATAAACTGTTTAAAATTTTTTATTCTTCAGATAGTGGCTCAGCATCCAATTGGAAGAAGCGAGAGCATTCGCAGAACATCGAGTTGAAAAAATACGTACAAAACATGGGAGAATCACAATTGTGATAAATGAGGGGGAGACGAAACTGATATCTCAACATTCCGTTCATTTTATTAATGCCATCGGCGTCGCTGTGAGATCCGCATTTCCAGTACGTTGTCGTACTTTTGCTGAGGTTCCAAACGAGTTCATAGAATTGGCTAAAAGTCAATTATTGGTAAGTAATTATAAGTTTATTCTTTTACAGTCATGAACATCATCTATACTAATTCTTCCCTCCCTCTTTTGTAGGCTCATTTCGATCTTGATCTGTCCAGTTAACAACTTAACCGTTTCATAGAACATCAATGCAAAACTCGTTCAAAGAATTTAGATCAGATTTGCACAGACATTATAGAAAGTGTGGAGATCCTCAACAAGCACGTGCCAGTTTACCTACTTGGCTTCAAAATAGGCCAGAAGATTGGTACTTTTTGTGTGACCGCTTCGAGAGTGAAGCGTTTCAGGTACAATATTTATGGCGTGTATCATTTGCTACATTTACTAATACATCACACTATTGACATTTTTTTTTCTTCAAATATAGGAAATGTCTGTGACAAACTGGAAGAATAGAGAGAAATTACCGTTCAACCACGTAGGTAGATCGAAGTCATTCCTGCAAATTCAAGCAGAGTTGCAGGAAAGGGAGGGTCGAGAAATGGGACGTGTTGACCTATTTAGGGAAACACACTCTAAAGGTGGCAAGTTTGTGAACTCGGCAGCTGAAAGTGCACATGTAACATTTTTTTCTTTACTGTCATTTTTTTTTCCACTTTTAACTTTAGTCGCTCGTTCTTACCCATTTAATTATTATGTCTAGTATCAAATGTTGGAATTACAATCCAGCCTCAGTACTGTAGAAGGTTCTCAACCACTAACAAGGGATGAAATCTGTGAGACGGTTTTGGGTAGACGACCCGGATATTCAAAAGGTCTAGGTTGAGGCCCTAAGCCTAAGTCAAGAAGGAGTACCAATTCATCAAGCTCGTCATCTACTCAAGGAACGGAGGTGGGAATGGATGAATTGTGAGTCAATTTCCAACAGTCTCAGTCGAGGATTAAGGAACTCGAAGATGTTCAGAGAAGAATGCAAGAGGATCATGCGAGACAAATTGAAGAAATGAAATAGATGATTGAAGACATGGTACGATCACATAGAGGAGACCCATCAAATTAGGTATGATTACTACATTATTTAGTTGTGTAATATGTTGTTATCCTGCAGTTATGGTAGCAAAGTTTAGTTATGTCTTAAGTAGCTTCATGCAGTTATGGTAGCAAAGTTTAGTTATGTCTTTCGTTATGTCATTTAAAGCTTCAACACTCTCATACAAATTAGATAAGCATCCCACCATGCCTTTATGTTTCAAAAGCCCAATCACAGTCCCTGAATCTCGCTCTCTCCATGAATTTCGCTCTCTCCCTGAATCTCACTTGCAAAGATGCCCTCAGCAGCTTCACACCCTGATTGACATCCAAAGTAATGACTTTCTCCACCAAAGCACCAACTTCTTTGATATTAAACTTGTTCAGGAGAGTAATACTAGAAATGGTGGACATTGGTTTCATAGTCAAATCATCCATCACCATGTAAGGACTAGAATCTCGCTCTCTCCCACCATGCCTTGCAAAACATATGTTAATTTAATTCAACTTTTTTTAAAATCTTAAAAGGGATCACTATTTTATGTCCTGTTTTAATTTAATTAAGATGTGTAATTGTACTTTTGTTCGTTCATGCTTGCATATGAATATGGTTCATATCATTGAATTTTGTAATGTAAGCAACGAATAAGAAATTCTCAACTGTTATATTCATCCTAAACTCATAAGAAATTCTCAACTGTTATATTTAATTAAGATGTGTAATTGTGCTTTTCCTTTACTTTTGATCTTATTTTTATTATTAAATTAGAGGGAGCCTTAACTTGTGATAACAAAGGAATTAAAAGGGAGACTTAAGCAAATTACATAGTAAAGGGGTAGTTAGCCCAATGAGCCCCAACTATGGATTGGGCTAGAATCAAGGCCCATCCTATCATTAAGAGAAATGAAAGGCCCGCAACAATTGTTGTTTCAATATTCCTAAGGCCCAAACTTGCATAAATGGATATGGATTTGAATTGAAAGCTCTCCACTTGGACCCATTAGAATAAAAGAAGAAAGGGTAATTGCAATAAGTGGTACTTTTAGGGGTATTAATCAAATGAATAACAATATATTTAAAGAATTGCAAAATAACAAAATCTATCAATAATAGACTCCATCACTAATAAACTCTTATCAGTGATAAACTCTATCATCAAAAGACTCCTACCAACGATGAAGTCTATCACTGATAGACTTTGTTTCGTTCCCCCTTCCAAGAATATTTCTTTACTATTATTCTACCCCATTATCCTATGCATGCACTAATATTATTTTAAGATAAGCTAGCCCTTCTTACATACTTCTCATGCAAATTTAATTTTTACTAGATTCCAATCTAAAAGATCATATAGGACTTTCAAAAATTGAAAAATAGAGGAAATTGAATTGTTTATCGATATAACATTTCAATGTTTTTGTTTTATTGTAGAATGTTGTTCGGAGATGAGCTGGGACAATTGTTGAAGATGCTGTGTTCGAGAAGTGTTTTAGATGTTGTTCTCATTTTACTTCTTTTATGTATTTCTGATATGAATGTTTATCGACTTCATTTGGATATTGTAATTTTTTACTTGTTATAAAATGGACTTCATTTTCGTTTATGAGAATCTTTATTTGGTATAATATGTTTCACAGGATTTCGTATCAAATTTTAAAAAATTACAAATGATATATTAATTTTAATACTCCCCACACATATAAGATCCCCCGACGCACTCTAAAATGGCATCGGGAGTTAGGGGGAACTCTCGATGCTTATGTGCCGTCGGGAGTTAGGGGGAACTTCCGACGCGTTGTAGCTCATCGGGAGTTCCCCCTAACTCCCGACGCCATTCAAAAGTTCGTCAGGAGATCCTTTCCTGACGGATTTCTCCTGACCAAACTCCCGACGATCGTTTATGCATTGGGAGATCCTCTCCCGATGAATTTTCGACACTTTTCCGACGAAATATGACGTCGGGAAAAGCCAGAATTCCTGTAGTGGTTATATTTATGCATGCATAAAAAGCATTGACATGCATCATCTTTATATTATAATTGTTATAGTATAAGGGTGAATGATAGAATGTTTGCTTGGTTATTACGCTTTATATAAAAGTTATATAGTAATGATCGGACATTGCATGAAGCATGACACATAGGTTACTTTATAATTGTTATAAATGCCTCGTTATACGTAATATTTTTTAGTTGTTTCTTTTTAAGAGTTAAAGAGAAATTAGAACTAAAAGAAATAAGAAAGACATGCATGCTCACTTAGGTTTAATTCATGTTTTAAAATGTTTAAAACTTGGATCACATAGACCTAAGATCACGGTTCTAATATGATTAGCAACTCTAAGGCTTTAATCTTTTAATCAGTTTAGTAGGATTAAATTGGCTAATAAAAGGTTAAAGTGTAGCAAATCTATCTATAAGGGACTTTTTGTCTGAGGCGGGTTCTGTCTAGGTTGGGGTATTTAAGTTGACGAAAATGTAACACCCCTACTTGGGAACTTACCTGGAAAGGTGAATTAGATAGATTTGATGCATGCATGCAAGTTAAGGACAATCTATTAAAGTGTTTAAATGTGACAACTTGAACTTGTTTATATTTCATAAACAAATGTTGTTTATGAGCAAACTTTAAAAAGACCACTTAGACTAAAATCAGTAGTCAGATTGTCTAGGTTAATGAATCCCTAGGTAGAACATTCAGTGGGAGGTACTTGGGGCATAAGATGTTTCACTTAAACCTTTCATTTTTCTCCTTGAGTCCACACTGTGAGATCTACCCTCGGCCTCGCGACATCTTTAGCGTGTCCCCCCAACGGATGGTGTTTAGGTAGGTCAATATCAAGGTGGATGGAGAGAATGTTCATAGTAAGTGGGAGCAGGAAGTGCGATAACATATCCCTCGATCTCCCTCGTTAGGTTGAATAAAGTTACTGCGCATCACCTCGAGGCACCCTGGGAGTGTCCCCCTAAAGGATGGAAGTTTTGCGCGTTTCTTTATTTGATCTCCTGTAAAAGGATAAGGTAACTTAGTCTCTTGTCCTAATCTGTCTTTTCTCACATTAAGGTGGGACTCTAGCACCGAAAACGAGGGGTTAAACTTACACGGAATAGTTAAATGATAACGATTCTGGACCAAAAAATGGTGGCTATTAGGTTCAGTTCCAAGAGTTGGTTCTGCCTAATGGTTGAGAATGTCTCATCCCAGTGAAGGGGCAACTAATCACCCCACCAATGGCATTTCTCCTGACTCACTGGCGCATCATTACAAAATAGAAGTCTATAACTTAGGGTACTTGAAACTGTTTTGCAAAACTAATTGGTTTAAAAGTGGTTTAGCAAAACTAATCAAGATTTGTTCATATTTTCAACAACTTTTTCAAATGGCTACAGCCACCTTATCTTTGTTAAGCGTCAAAAAATTAACTGGCGACAATTTTTCAACATGTAAACACATGATCACGACGATTCTAATCATCAAGGATCTCATGTTCGCTCTCATAGAGGCTTGTCCTCCTATTCCAGCTCTAAATGCTGCTGGAAATGTTCAAGAGGCATACGAGCGATGTACAAGGGCGAATGAGAAGGCTCGAGCCTATATCTTGGCAGTCTTTTTGACATCTTGGCCAAGAAGCATGAGCCTATGGTCTCAGCTCGTGAGATCATGGAGTCCCTGCAGGGGATGTTTGGACAACCGTCTAAACAGCTTATGCATGAGGCTCTTAAATACATTTTCAACTCCAAAATGCAAGAAGGCACCTCTGTTCGTGAACATGTGCTAAATATGATGGTTCACTTCAATGTGGCGGAGTTGAATGGGTCTACTATCGATGAGGGCAGTTAGGTTAGCATAATCCTGCATTCTTTGCCGAGAGCTTCCTACACTTTGTTAGTAATGTGATTCTTAACAAAGTGAAGTATAACCTTATAACTTTCCACAACGAGTTGCAGACATACCAATCTTTACTGAAAAAGTAAAGAGAGGCAGAAGGGTGAGGCAAACGTTGCTTCATCCTCAAGGACGTTCCATAGAGGTTCGACCTCAGGAACAAAGTCTACACCTTCTACTTCTAACTCTACAAAGGGGAAGAAGAAAAAGGGTGATAAGGGAAAAGGGAAGGCACCTGCTAACCCACCGCCTGTCACCCCGAGGAGGCGTTCACCAGTTGCTAAGGGAAAGTGTTTCCATTGCAATCAAGATGGACATTGGAAGAGGAACTATCCTCCATATCTGAAGGAGAAGAAAGCAGCCAAGGCTAAGGCCAAGGCGAATAAAGGTAAATATGATTTACTTGTGCTCAAAACTTGTTTAGTGAGAATGATGATTCGGCCTGGATAATTGATTCAGGCGCCACTAACCATGTTTGTTCTTCTTTTCAGGGGATTAGATCTTGGCGATAACTGAGGGCTGGTGAGATGACGATGCAAGTAGGCACCGGGCACGTCGTCTCAGCTGTGGTAGTGGGAGAGATCCAGTTGACTTTACAGAATAGGTTTCTAAATTTAAATGATGTATATATTGTTCCTGAACTAAAAAGGAACCTTATTTCTGTAAAGTGCTTATTGCAATGTAAATACACTTTTTCTTTCAATTTGAGTAAAGCATTTATTCACAAAGATGGTGTTTTTATTTTCACAGCAAATCTGGAATCAAATTTATATGTGCTTAGGCTGTTAGCCATTAATTTCCTTCATAATACTGAAATGTTCAAAACTTTCGTAACTCAATCAAAACGTCAACGTATTTCACCAAAAGAAAATGCCCAACTTTGGCATCTACGTTTAGGGCACATCAATCTCAATAGGATTGAGAGATTGGTGAAGAATGGAATTCTAAGTGAGTTAGAAGAAAATTCTTTACCTGTGTGCGAATCTTGTCTTGAGGGTAAGATGACTAAACGACCTTTTACTGGAAAAGGTTTTAGAGCCAAAGAGCCTCTTGAGTTAGTACATTCTGACCTTTGTGTCCTATGAATGTGCGAGCCCGAGGTAGCTATGAGTATTTTATCAGTTTTACTGATGATTACTCCAGGTACGGGTATGTTTATCTTTTGCAACGGAAGTCTGAATCCTTTGAAAAGTTCAAAGGCTGAAGTTGAAAACGCATTGGATAGACGGATTAAAACACTTTGATCAGATCGAGGTGGAGATTTTTTGGACTCCGCATTCTAGGACTATTTGATAGAACATGGAATCATTTCCCAACTCTCAGTGCAAGGTACACATCAGCAAAATGGTGTAGTGGAGAGGAGAAATAGGACTTTGTTAGACATGGTTCATTTGATAATGAGTTACGCTTCCTTACCGGACTCATTTTGAGATTTCGCAGCGGAGATTGCGCTGTACATACTCAACTGTGTTCCCTCTAAGTGTGTTGCAAGAACACCTCTGAAGTTGTGGAATGGGCATAAAGTTAGTTTACGTCATTTCCACATTTGGGTTGCCCTGCACATGTGCTTGAGGCTAATCCCAAGAAGTTGGAACCACAATCGAGGTTATGCCTCTTTGTAGGCTACCCCAAAGGTACACGAGGGGGTTATTTTTATGATCCGACGAAAATTAGGGTGTACGTTTCAACAAACGCTACTTTCCTAGAGGAGGATCATATAAGGGAGCACAGTCCACGAAGCAAAGTCGTGTTACGTGAACTTTCCAATGAAACTATTGAAACTTCAACAAAGGTTGTTGAAGAGCCTGCTACATCAACAAGAGTTGTTAATGGGAGTTCATCCAGTAGATCGGTTCCATCTTAAGAGTTGAGGGAACCTCGACGTAGTGGGAGGGTTGCGAACCCACCCATTCACTATCTGGGTTTCACAGAAATCCTTGCTATGGTAGCAGATGGCGACGTTGAGGATCCGTTGTCTTATATGAAGGCAATGGAGGATGTTAATCGGGATGAATGGGTAAAGTTCATGGATCTCGAGATGGAGTCGATGTGAAACCCGAATTTCCATTTTCCCTACTTAAGCAGGTGGTTAAGGAAATTAACTAAGTGAAAGTTAAATCCTATGTTAAAATGAAGGAAATTTCTAAGTGTTGAATAGATTTTCCTTGAGTAGTTTTGAGTTAAGCTTTAATTGATGAAATTTGGCTAAGTATAAAGTTAAAAACACCCATGCGTTAAGAGTTAGGAGACATTAACGCATAAGTTGAAAAGGCAACCATGCGTTTGTAAGGTTGGACGCATGATTAGCCGAAGTATTGGTAAGAGGCATTGCCAAGAGTAACCATGCGTTGGAAGCCAAGAAGAAAAAATGACAAGTGTTGGACTATGCGTTGATGTAGTGCCCATGCGTTGGCCATGAAGTCTTGAGAGGTTACTTGAGCATGGAGAGAGGCTGAAGTATGACCAAGGACAACGCATACGGCAACCACTATCTTGAGAGGTTAGAACAACGCATGTGATAAGACGGTTGCGATGGATACGATGGATGCGTTGGCAGCATGCAACGATGAATGGCATACGGCGCTGGGTGTATGCGTTGATGGTATGCGACAGCACTATGCGTTGGTGTCACACGGTGATGCTATGCGACAACGCTATGTGTTGATGACATGCGGCGATGCTATGCGTTGATGTCATGCGACAGTGCTATGCGTTGGTGGCATGCGGCGGCCTTGCTACGCGAGAGTGTGCGACTGAGGGCATGCGGTGATGCGGCCGAAAGTATGTTGCACGATGGATGCGATGGCATGCAGCGACCGTGCTAAGGTATAAGCTATGCGATGTAACAAGCTAAGGTGGACGCATAGTGATTCCCTTACGTTGTTAAGGCTTACGGTAACAAGGTTAATGAGGTGGGTTGCGTTGGTCATAAGAGATGCGTTAGCAAGAACCTAGGTGATGGTGAGCTATGCCTTGAGGTGTTGAGTTGAGAACCAAGTCAACCCAAAGGTTGCTATGCATTGGTGATGTGTTATGCATTGGACATCCGAGGGCATGTGGGTGCATAGGACAAGGCTAGTAGTATGCGTTGAAAGGGTGTTGGTCATCATCCTAGTTGAACGCATATGAAGTTGGGTGGACACACATGAAGAATGAATGCATATGAAGGATGGACGCATTCAAGGACGTCATCCAGACATGTGGCTTGATAAGAAGGAGTCTTAGGCCTTAAGAAAATGAGGTGGTTACATGAGAAGACATGCAAATTTGAGGGTTGTGCATTGGTAAAAGGGGAGCAAGACACCTTGGGTTGTGCTGATGCAAGATTGCGGTAATAGTATAAGGAAGAGACACTTGAACATGCGGCCAAGTAGGAGGTGTCGGCCTTAGAGCAGACTTGGACGCCTATAAATAGGGCCAAGGACTTCATATGAGAACTCAAAATCTCTTCAAAGGACGTAAAGAAGAGTGTATTGGGAGGAGACCATGCGTTGATAGCAAGACCATGCATTGGTCAAGAGATTCCAAGAGGGGAGATGCTGCCAGACAGAAAGGACAGGAAGTAGCATCAACTTGGGAAGAGAAGTTCTCCCAGAATACTCGTGCGTTTGATGTGATTTCAAAGCCACTTGAAAGCTAGGAGAGTCTAGTTTTCAGGGTAGGGCTGCTGGAGAAGAAGCTCCAAGGAATCAGGTTGGAGAATGAGGAAAAAACAGAAAGATCGAGCTGTAGGGTAAGCTTGAGCCAGCCCGGATGTTTTGATGATTCCAGTCAAACCACGAGGAGTTCGGAGCTAAGATTTTGTAAGATTCCTGAGACATTTTAGAACATGTTTTCAGAAGGAAGTAACTTAAAATAAGTTCTGGAACTATGAGTAATCTAAGCTGATAATTGAATCTGGAATTTAGGGTTCAAAAGGGAACCAAGGAAACCTAAGGAACTTCGGAAAGGAAAGTTCCTAACCAACCAAGGTGAGTGGTTATTCTATTATTTGTATAATTGATTTCTATGTATATATGTGAATATATATACAGCTTATGTTTGAAATATTGGCATGATCGGTAAATGTGTTTTGCCTAAATTGATTGTTGTTGTATTATTGTCATAATGTGTATGTCATGGTGTCGGAACGAGATTTGTACTCAGGATACTGTTAGCATGCCTTGTGGATGCTTGGCTTGAAATGTCAAGGTACCTGACTGGAATTGTCAATGTACTCAAGCATGACTGACAGGAACTAATAATATACTTAGTAGACTATAGGATTATGTCCAAACTTGGTCATCGCGGGTTATTCGTGGAGAATAACCGAGGAAGATACATGATCATACCAAGGTTGTCCAACTGACAGGCTAGGGTGATTACACTTTATTATGTGATTGTTGTTGATCATGGAATTGTATTCCCAAAAATGAACTTCTAAAACCAAACTTGTGTTTGTTTAAAGTTGCCACTCACTAAGCTTTATAGCTCACGTTTTCTATGTTTTATGTCTGTCCCCTCCCCCCCCCCCCCCCAGGTAGCGGAAAATGAGAAGTTCCAGGGTGCTGCTAAGGTCAAAGTCTGCCACATACCACAGTTACACTTCTGAAGGGTTTTACAGTTGTGGTTGTCAACTTTGTAATTAAGTCTTGGAGTTGTATGAACATTACATTGTTGTAATAAAATGGGCATACCTAATCAGTTGTTGTTTGCCTCCTTGACTTAATCAATTGATTGTTGAATTTGTTCATTGGTATCAGAGTTATTTTCGCAAGAGTTATTAGGCAGTAAGTGTCAACAAAAGGGTTGATAACTGTTGCAGTCATATCCTTTTCTAGGCTCAGAGGGTAGTCTGGGACGGGGTGTGACAGTCGATGTACTTCAACTCAGTATGGGATCTTGTAGATCAGCCTGATGAGGTTCACCCTATAGGTTGTAAATAGATCTACAAGCGCAAACAGGGTGCTGGTGGGAAGGTACAGACCTTCAAAGCTCGACTTGTGGCAAAGGGTTATACCCAAGTAGAGGGAGTCGACTATGAAGAGACTTTCTTGCCTGTTGCCATGTTAAAGTCGATCCGCATCCTCCTGTTCATTGCAGCTTATTATAATTATGAGATCTGGCAAATGGACATCAAGACGGCCTTTCTGAATGGCAAAGGGTTATAGCCTAAGGTCAAGAGAAAAAAGTTTGCAAACTGAATCGGTCCATTTATGGACTGAAATAGGCTTCTCGATCTTGGAACATACGATTTGATGCTACAATCAAGTTATATGGCTTTGACCAAAACGTTGATTTACCTTGTGTCTACAAGAAGATCATCAACATTTCAGTAGTCTTCTTAGTGTTGTATGTAGACGATATCCTACTCATTGGGAATGATGTAGGTCTACTGACTACAGTTAAGAACTGGCTAGAGTCCCAATTCCAAATGAAATATTTGGGAAAGGCTTAGTTTGTTTTAGGGATCCAGATTTTTTGGGATCGTAAGAACAAAGTGCTAGCACTGTCTCAGGCATCGTACATTGACAAGATGTTGCTCAAGTACTCGATGCAGGGCTTCAAGAGGGGCTTACTACCGTTCAGGCATGGAGTCACTTTGTCTAAGGAAATGTGTCCTAAAACGCCTCAAGAGGTTGAGGAAATGAGACGAGTCCCATATGCGTCTGCCATTGGCAGTTTGATGTACGTGATGCTCTGTACTCGTCCAAACATGTGCTACGCTGTGGGCATAGTCAGTAGGTATGAGTCTAACCCAAGCCAGGGTCACTGGACCGTAGTGAAGAACATCCTCAAGTATCTTCGGAGAACGAGGAACTACATGCTCATGTATGGTTCTAGGGATTTAATCCTTACAGGATACACGGATTCTGACTTTCAGTCTGATAAGAACTCTCGCAAGTCCACATCAGGGTCAGTCTTCACTCTTAACGAAGGAGCTGTAGTATGGCGAAGCACTAAGTAGGAGTGCATCGCCGACTTCGCTATGGAGGCGAAGTACGTAGCGGCTTGTAAAGCTGCTAAGGAGGTCATCTGGCTCAGGAAGTTCTTGACAAACCTGGAAGTTGTTTCAGATATGTCTAGGCCTATTACCCTTTATTGTGATAATAGTGGGGCAGTGGCGAACTCCAAGGAGCCAAAGAGTCACGAGCGCGGAAAACACATGGCGCGGAAGTATCATCTGATCCGCGAGATAGTGCATCGAGGAGACGTGATCGTCACGCAAATCGCTTTGGAGCACAATGTTGCTAACCCGTTTACGAAGGCTCTCACGGCTATAGTGTTTGAAGGTCACCTACGGAGCGTGGGTCTACAGGATCGCCCGCGGATGAACTAGGGCAAGTGGGAGGTTTTATTGTACTGGGCTTTTATGCCCTAGTTTATTGTTTTGTACTAAATTTTTTTTGTACACCCCACTTCGCTTTAGGATAAGTGGGAGATTGTTGGGATTGATGCCCTAAAGTCTCGTGTCCTGTAGTTTGTAAACAGTATATACGAACACCTGTGATTGTTAATATATGATATTTACTTCACCTCTTGTTGTTTTGCTCATTTACTTGTTTTATTTGCTTTACCACAAACCAATAAACATAAAATCCATGGTTATCTGTATGTGACTCAAGCATGTATGTGGTGACATACAAGTGGATCATGTCTTGAGTGATAACCAAAATGGTCTGTAGTATATGGATATAGGAGCGAAACCTTATCTTGGTAATACTACGGACGTGACCTACTTTGTGGAATGGTCACAAGTGTTGTGACTTGCCACAGATGATCTTTCCTAAACGATCGTCTAGTTTTTCCTAAATGATCATGTAGTTCTACTATACGATAAGCGTCCCCGCTATACGATAGCAGAGCTCTTCTCGTGCGCCCTTATCATCTACATGAAATCCTCTTCTTCGTCCTCTACCAAACTTAACAGAGCCCACTCTTTGGGTTTTTTATGCTGAGGATACCCGAGATTCCCTTGTGGTGGTGTTGTCCCCGAAGCCTTGTTGTGTACGTTTGGATCGTGTAGTAACAATCGAGAGACTCACCAGGTGCTGGTAGATCGGTGCGAGTTTTCCACTGCTGTGGGTTCACACAAACAAAGTCCGTCTTCCTCTGGTATGAACCCCTTTCTCTATATTTTATTATATTCTGAGCATGTTGTTGATGAGTTTAATATCCATAACTGTTAGTATGGAATGTATATCGTTTTTGTTTTGATCACTGTGAAATCGGAGCGATCTAAGCCCGCTCATGGAACTCTCGGTATGAGATTTTTCAATATTATGTCCACTCAATGTAACCATGATTAGTAAGTTAACCCTTCACAGGTTGTTCACAATAACGGTTGGATCAAGTCTCTGTTTTACCCCCGAAATTACCTCCTATTCCTTAAGTTTCCACTGATCCCCTAATGAACAATTGTTTTGTGATCCAATCACAAAACCGAGTCCCTCTCATACCAATAGAGGGCGGGATCCCTTGTTCAAGCCCCAGAATTAGCACTTAAGGGATCGTATCCAATAGTGTTACCAGAATAGAGGGCGGGATCCCCTAATGAACGAATTAGGATCACTTCATTTGTAGCACTTTACAACTCCTTGTAACAACTACAGAGCATACCATATCCAATAGTGTTACCAGAATAAGGTACCCAACCTTATCCATGTACTATAGATCATTTTGACTATTTACTCTAACCTGATCCACCTTTATGTCTCCACATAAAGTCCAAATACTCATCCAATAGTCAAGGGACTTTTAGGTTTATTGGATTTCTATTCAAGCAATAGATCTATTCAATAACACCTTTATTAAATTTTCAGAATAAGCTCCATTGTTTACATACCACGAGTTTTAGGACATAAAACCCAACATCTATCGGCAATGCTATTCGTGCATTTTTTCCCATGACATTTCATGGATTGTGCACATGGCATATAGAACAAAATATGGTTACAAACTTTAAGGATAACACGATTGTTGGGATATTTAGAGATGTAGCAATGGCATTTCGCATGACAGAGTTCCAGACAAAATGGGACGAACTCCGTAGTTTTCGAGATGGTACTGTCACGAAATATCTGGAAGACATTGATCTTCAAAGGTGGGCACGGGTTTACCAAATAAAACGAAGACATGATAACATGACATCAAACAGTGCAGAGTGTTTCAATTTGTTAACTAAAGAGTATCGACCATTGCCCATAGTATGCTTAATTGAACATGTTAAAGGAATGCTCTAATCGTGGTTCTATGAACAGAGAATTACTGGACATCTCGAACGATATTGCACTCTGACTACTGTGAAACCCGATTGGCAAGTGGGCTGATAAGGGCAGACGATATCGGGTTGAACCTATTGATTGTTATCGGGTACACGTGTGAGATAATCGATTGGACAGTATTGTCAATCTTCACACGAATGAACGCACGTGTAAGGAATTCGACTCACTTGGTATCTCGTGTTCACATGCAATTGTTGCTACCAAGGAACGAAATATACCCATCCACAGTCCTTGTAGTCGATTTTAAGTGGACTCTCTAATGAATGTATATGCGGAGCCTATAAATCCACTTGGCCACATATCTAAATGGAATAGACCTCATGAATATGTAGAAAAGATTATCCTTCCTCCGAAGTTTGTGGCACAAGCCGGGCGACAGAGAGTGAGAAGAATACCATCCAGAGGAGAATTTCGCAGATAAATGAAATGTGGTCGGTGTGGGAATTATGGGCATAACCGCCAAAATTATACCAAACCGCTTACAACCGTGCGACATGTTGAAAATGCCAAAGACCGTGACACAAACACCCCTCATCTAGTTTAGTTTATAACTAACTTGTAACATTTCATTTGTTATAAATACCATTGATCAGTTTTTCATACGTGATACTTGTAACATACTTGTAACATACTTCACACTTTTTCATACTTGTAACATACTTCATACTTTTTCATACTTCATACTTGTAACACTTCATACTTCATACTTTCATCTTGTAAACAAAAAACAATAACAAGCTGGAGTATTTCTATAATAACAATCTTCATACTCTCTCAATCTTCATACTCTCTCCATCTTCATATTCTCTCAATCTTCATACTTGTAACAAAAAACAATAACTTCATACTCTCTCAATCTTTATACTTGTAACAAAAAACAATAACTTCATACTCTCTCAATCTCGCTCTCTCTCAAAATCTCACACTCTCAATCTCGCTCTCTATCAAAATCTCGCTCTCTCAATATTTGAACTTTGAACCTTGAACCATATAATGTTCTACATACCATTGATATAATGAAAAGAGCAGTAGCTCAATTATACATGTTCTGATAAAATTATGATATTGAACTTTGAATTTTGAACTTTAAACTTACATAAAAAAATATATGTTCAATTATACATGTGTACCATTGATACAGTAATACAATGAAAAGAGCAGTAGCTCAATTATACATAAAAAATAAATGTTTTTACATACATAAAAAATACATGTTTTATAACATGAAAATATGGAGTGTTTGCCCATAGTTGACACGCTAACTGCATCCTATATTCACTCATCTTCTTCTAAGTGATTACGGACGGATCAGCACCAGTCACCAAGTGTTCTAGTAATTTTATTGCGAAGATGCCACAATCAAGCGACCCATGTTGTATGTCGAAATTCATAGGTCGCAAGATTTTCCAACGGACTGTGGATAGGTCCGACTTTGAACGATCCACGTCACAGTAGTGAAGTAGGGATGGTTCTGTGACAGTCAATGGCTCTAGCCAATTCACCAGCTTTCTCATTGGTGTGTATGACGGAAGTGAATCAAACACGAATATGTGGCCTCTATTAATGTCCATTGCTCACTGATATTCATCGCTGTATAAACGAAATCCACATCTGCCCATTTGACATCGAATTTACCGGTGACGTAGTCCTTATACGTGTCTTCATCTTCCCATGCTAGGGCAGCCTCCAGAAGTGTCTTATTCTTTATTCGTTTAAATACCCTGCTACAAGCATTATGGTGACTCTGTCAAATAAAATGAGAAGTTAAGTAACGAAATATAATGAGAAGTTAAGAAACGAAATATCAAAATTTACCGTTACATCAATTGGCAAGATGGTAAACTTGTACATGCACATGTCGGGTCGGGTATAAAATTTTTCTTTCATAAAATAAAATAAAGTATTTATGGTCTGCACAAAAAATTACTATGTCAGTAAAAGTACAAGATAGCCAACATGTAAAGAAGTCAAGACTAGGAAACTTACATCACACTCGGCCCACGAACTCGAGGAAATCAATTCCTTGAAGAATTGCTTGGCGAGTGGTTTAAAAGAGTTCTCTTGAACCTCGTTGTCGGTATTCTCGTCCAAGATCCAGCCCATCATTTCTGTAACGATATTGTGTGGAATATCATGTGCTACGTTGTATGTGACAATCGCTCTGATAGTGACGTAGCTACACCTAGGAGAGGATGCTTAACCACACTTTTCTTCTTTACTTGAGCTGGAGGTGTATGTTTATCAACAGGTTTCCTCTTACAAATAATTTTTTGAGATTTCTACATAAATAAATAACAAAACATTACTCATCAAGAAATATAAAAATATAAACAAAGATTACTGATCAATAAATTACTCACCGATGTAACTCCTTCTGTGGTCATAACAATCCCAGAAGTGTTGGGCTCTGGGATGCTAAACATGTCAACCTCTGTATGTGGCATGGTGAGTAAGGTAGACATGTCAGGCTCTATTTGTGGGACGTTGGCCTTTATAGGTTCGATATCAGTTGGTGATGTTGTGGTGATATCAGGCTGTAGAGAGAGAATGAGAGTAGGTGAAATGGTGGTATCGGGCTGTAGAGGGGGGATAGGAGTGTCAAAGGCAGTCGCATTATTGGTATCAGGATCCCAAAATGGGATAGGTGACCTTGTCATCTCCTCATTCACCGTGGAACCCTTCAATTAGTAAATTAAAATGATGAGTTCACGAACACATAAAAACTAAACACATAAAGACATAAATGATAGTAAATGCAAACCTTGCACATAGATTGCAACAGTGACAGGATGGCTGACAATTGCCCTTTCATGTCCGTCATGTTTTCCTCCATATTGGATACATGACTATCTAAACCTGATATATGGCCATCCAACCTCAACAGTGAGCTGTCAATTGTCCGCAAGTACGAATAAATAGAATCGTCGAGATTGGCTCCCTCTTGCGGCCGGCAGCACACACAGGACACTCCTCATCCATAGATCGCTCTCTACGGGAGTCCGCAAGATATACATCAAGTTGGTTCAACTCGTCCTCATCGCGTACGTCCCCCATCACATCATGGAACATATCATCACTAGGTGTGTATGTCCCTCCTTCCACCCTTCCATATTCAGCATCCTCGTGCTCAGAATGCTCAGGTTCATCCCATCTCTCCACCTTGACAACTTCATCATTGTCATCTCCACGATGATCATCACCGTCCCTTTCACTTTCAGGACTACCCCCATCACTGGTCTACCTATTGCCCACTTTCAAAACTATCATCATCCGCACCTAGATGAAATATAGGTCGTCTGTCCACTGGGGTATCCCGAAACTCCCTCTCAGCATTTGTCATGACAGTACCCTCTTTAACCTTTATCTGCATTAACAACCCAGTAAACTGGTTAGTGTCAATTTAACAACCAAATAAACATATTATGCATAGAGTAAACGTACATTGTTAGACTCAAATATCTCTCTCTCGAGTACTTTGAAGGACACTGAGTGGGAGCATAATCATCATAATATGTGGGGCAAAGCCACCTTGCTCCTTCCCTCCACAATGTTCCTAGCTATCGATGCAGGTAGGATCTTGTACGTCCATACCTAAATAAAATTTAACATATATTAAGAACAATAGTAATGGTAAATTAAACAACACAATTATTATGTTAAGCAAATTTACCTGGAACGCTTGTGGAAATCCACGTAAAGAGTACTTCACAACGTAATTTTTATTTCCTTTGACCTTCGTCTTGTATAGACTGCTCTTATCATTCAACACCGTCTTTAGGGCATCCAATGTCCTCTCCCAAATAAGGGTACCCCAATCAAGACTGTTGTAGTACTCTAAGTTTTGAACGTCCTTAAAACGTTTGAGATCCACTACATTTTTCTATTTGTTTTTTCCCATCATTGCAACCTCAGTATAGTAGACTATTGTGATCTTCACAACATCCTCATCATTTTCAAACTCCAACTCCTTGTATTTTTCTTCAAGTTGACGAAGATGTAAGGTATCCTTCATCACTCGATTACTAAAATACTTGATTGCAAGTTCATAGGAGGACTGCTGGTTCTGATCAACTCGTGTTGGGGATTGCCACAAACCAGTCATCAACAAAAAATCATCCTTCGAAAAAGTGACAACCTTTCAACAAACAGAGAATGACATCGAATCTGATTTCGTTCTCTTCACTTCTCTCAATAACATGTGATGGATAATTGGGTTGTTAAACACCATGGTTATCATAGGAACATTATACATTAAAATGATAATTTAATTCAACAAAAACAACGAATAAAAGAAAAAGAAAAAGAAAAAAAAATGAATATTTGTTCCGGATTCGCTGGATGTGATGCGCAAGGGAAGCGTAGGGAAAATACATGGAGCGAGAGGGAAAGTGGGAAATCTGAAGTCTACGCCGACCTCGTCTGAACCGATCCGGCCGTTCATTCTCTTTCCAATCCAACGGCTCAAAACCTCAGCTAGGGTTCCGAACCTTCTCGAATTTTTTGAATTCGTTGGCTATATAATCATCTTATTCCTCTCTGCTACGCCCACTTCATATAACCTAGTTTCGCCTCTCTTCTTCCCAGATCTCCGCTTCTTTCTCCTTTCCCATTTTTCTCTTCTTCCTTGCTATCACCACCGTTACACAGCCACCAAAATGGCCGGCAAGGGAGAAGGTCCGGCTATCGGAATCGATCTCGGAACAACCTACTCTTGCGTCGGTGTCTGGCAACACGATCGTGTTGAGATCATTGCCAATGACCAGGGTAACAGGACTACCCCTTCCTATGTTGCCTTCACCGACACTGAGCGTTTGATTGGTGATGCTGCTAAGAATCAGGTCGCCATGAACCCGATTAACACCGTCTTTGGTAAGATCTAACTTCTTGGCTTTCATTTTCTCTTTCTTTCTTATTGGATCTATTGTGTTTCTTTCGTTTTGTTGTTCTTTATGTTAGTAATGTTGCTTCTGATGAATGCGTTTGGCTATGAATATGTTAGTGGTTGTAGATCTAGTTTTTGGATCTGAGTCTTGTATCGAATTATAATCTGGATCTGTTGTGCTTTGTTATATAATGAGTTGGGAATTTTCCATGTATGTTATTTAGCACATATTAGAACGATGGGAGTAATTATTTGGACGTAGAGACCACTTATGAACAATATTTAGAACTGTTGGTACGTCTTTTTCGTTCTTTATTCTTTTCATGGAAATTTGAATCTGATAGGAATACTATACTTAGATTGATTCGATCATGCATAACCTTTATTCTCATGTGATATACATTCTTTTAATCTTTAGGGTCTATCGAAGAGATCAGTACATAGTTTAATGTATCTGAAGGATCTTTATTTGTAATGTTCTTCTGTAGATTTGCGATAGTGCCAAATAGTTTTTAGTTTTCTAGCATTGATTCACGTATATATGTCTCCAATCGCATGATGTAGTCGAATTGCAATCCAACTCTGTCTATGTTATTGAATTCCTGTTTGATGCTCTTTTGTCTGAGTTATTTACTAAATGATCTTATTGAACTGTGGACAGACGCAAAGAGGTTGATCGGTAGAAGATTCAGCGACTCTTCAGTCCAAAGCGACATCAAGTTGTGGCCATTCAAGGTCATCCCTGGACCTGGTGACAAGCCCATGATTGTTGTCAACTACAAGGGTGAAGAGAAGCAGTTCGCTGCTGAAGAAATCTCTTCCATGGTTCTTATTAAGATGCGTGAAATTGCCGAAGCTTACCTTGGTTCCACAGTGAAGAATGCCGTTGTCACTGTTCCTGCTTACTTCAACGACTCTCAACGTCAAGCTACCAAGGATGCCGGTGTCATTGCTGGTCTCAATGTCATGAGAATTATCAACGAGCCCACCGCTGCTGCCATTGCCTATGGGCTGGACAAGAAGGCAACAAGTGTCGGTGAAAAGAATGTTCTGATCTTCGATCTTGGTGGTGGTACTTTTGATGTTTCTCTTCTCACCATTGAAGAGGGTATCTTCGAAGTGAAGGCCACTGCCGGAGACACTCATCTTGGTGGTGAGGATTTTGACAACAGATTGGTCAACCACTTTGTTCAGGAATTCAAGAGGAAACACAAGAAGGACATCAGTGGCAACCCAAGAGCTCTTAGAAGGCTGAGGACTTCTTGTGAGAGAGCTAAGAGAACTCTCTCATCCACTGCTCAAACCACCATTGAGATTGATTCTTTGTACGAAGGCATTGACTTCTACTCCACCATTACTCGTGCTAGATTTGAGGAATTGAACATGGATCTTTTCAGAAAGTGTATGGAACCCGTTGAGAAGTGTTTAAGAGACGCCAAGATGGACAAGAGCACCGTCCACGATGTTGTTCTTGTTGGTGGTTCTACTAGGATTCCCAAGGTCCAACAATTGTTGCAAGACTTCTTCAATGGCAAGGAGCTTTGCAAGAGCATCAACCCCGACGAAGCTGTTGCCTATGGTGCTGCAGTTCAAGCTGCCATCTTGAGTGGTGAAGGCAATGAGAAGGTGCAGGATCTTCTTCTATTGGATGTCACCCCTCTTTCTCTTGGTTTGGAAACTGCCGGTGGTGTTATGACTGTTCTCATCCCAAGGAACACCACAATTCCCACAAAGAAGGAGCAAGTCTTCTCTACCTACTCAGACAACCAGCCCGGTGTGTTGATCCAGGTATACGAAGGCGAAAGAACAAGAACCCGCGACAACAATTTGCTTGGAAAATTTGAACTCTCCGGTATCCCTCCAGCTCCTAGGGGTGTTCCTCAAATCACAGTGTGCTTCGATATTGATGCCAATGGTATCTTGAACGTCTCTGCTGAAGACAAGACCACCGGTCAAAAGAACAAAATCACCATTACTAATGACAAGGGTAGACTCTCCAAGGAGGAGATCGAGAAGATGGTTCAAGAAGCAGAGAAGTACAAGTCTGAGGATGAGGAGCACAAGAAGAAGGTGGAAGCCAAGAACGCTTTGGAGAATTACGCTTACAACATGAGGAACACAGTGAACGACGAGAAGATTGGTGCTAAGCTTTCCCCGGCCGACAAGAAGAAGATCGACGATGCCATTGAGCAGTCCATCCAATGGCTCGACGCCAACCAGCTCGCCGAGGCAGACGAGTTCGAGGACAAGATGAAGGAGTTAGAGAGCATCTGCAACCCAATCATCGCCAAGATGTACCAAGGTGCCGGAGCTGACATGGGTGGCGGTGCTGATGACAGTGCTCCTTCCGGCGGCAGCGGTGCTGGTCCCAAGATTGAGGAAGTCGACTAAGCTTAGCTTACCCGTTTTTCTCTCTCTCCAATGTCGTCTTTTGTCTTACTTTTTCTTTTTCCTTTTTTATTTTGGAACAATCGATTTTGATTATCATTTTCGTGGCTTAATTAGTGAAAGCCACTTTACCGGCTTAATTTTTTCTCTCTCAAGTTTCGAAGACATTTTATTTTAGTGGTGGAAATTACTTTGGCCACAAAAAACACTGTGTTATATTTTCCTGCATGTGAAATTTATTAATTGGTGGTCATATTTCAGTTCCCTCTGGTTTTGTCTTCATCTGAAAATCTAATTTCTAGCCCGAACATCCATACGAATTGGGCTTTCTGTTTCGTTGATAACCAAGCCCATTAGTTATTGGGTTCGTGGGCTTATTGAGCTATTGGCTAAATTATAAATAATTATCCAGGTTACTTAATATTAAAATTAAAATTAAAATAAAAATGTAAATTCGGTTTAATTTTATTAATATCAGGGACAAAAAAACAATAAAATAATAATTAAAAAAAAAAACACGCGTTGTCAGCTGTCATAAAACCATGGTTGGTTATTATATAAAGAAATAATATTATAAATTAAAAAAACGGAATAATTGAGAGGCTATAATTGGTTTAGAAATGTGTTAGGCCTTATCTCAGGCGCCATCCTTGACTTGACTCTCTCCCCTTTAGACAAATCCATCCATTGAAGTTTCAAAAACCCTTGCCTATGCTGATTTTCTATTTGATAAATTCGTTGATTGTTTGGGAATTCGAGTATTGAAAATGAAGTATCAGAATATTGTTTAAGTCGCTGTCGATATTTCTTTTAGTTATTTTTTAAATTACTGAATTTGTTATATTATTAAAGGGAAAAAAAAACAAAAAAAATCCTCAAAAAAAAGAAGAAAAAACAGAAATTCGAAGGACTCCAATCTCCATTTATACGTTGAAGGTACTACTTATTTATATAATTTTTTATTCAAAATCGAGACGTGTCCAAATGGAAAAAGGCTAATCTAATGTACCGAATCAAATCCTTTCAATTGATTTTGTAACTTAAATTTATTCGATTAACTAATTTAGTCAAATATTGATGGATTTTTTTATTAACTTTTTTAAATGTCTATTGTCGGTGATTATATTCAAATTTTATGGGACTGATAACTGATTACACTATTAGTAAATTTGTTGATAATTTAGAATTCAAGAAGATTGAAAATTGGAGTAGGAGAAGATTATTGAAGTAGTTGTCGATATTCTTGTTTAGAAAAACTACCTTTCTAGTTGAGTTTTGAAAAAAAAAAAATTTACAACAGGTTCGTTTAGTCCTAAATTTTACATTAAAATGGTCCCTTAAATTTCTTTTAATTGTTTTATATAATTATGACATTTTGAATTACAAAAATAAGAAAAATAATTTTAGGGAGTAGGTAATTTAATTTTTTTTCTAATTTAAAATAATAATAATAATAAATTATTGTATGGACATTCTAAACATATTTTTAAAAATTTGGAGACAAAAAAAGTACATTTAAAAATTTTAGGAATCAAATGTTCATATTCTAAAAAACTGATGAACTAAAAAAAAGTATATTTTGAAAATTAAATAACCAAAAGCACATATTCCTCAAAACTGGAGGACTAAAAAGATCATTGTTCCATTTTTTTATAGTTATTTTTCAATTATAATGATCCATACAAAAATATCTTTTTCCTTAATATTCTTTGATAACATTAAGGGCCTTTTGGATCACACATTATTTCATAGGTATAAATATTAAATGTTTGAAATAATTAATGTTTATGTTTCGATATGCATGATAATTAATATCGGAAAGTTAAATGAATATATTTGATTTACCAACTTTATATATAGAAATCAAAACTAAATAATTATTTAATTAAATATAAGAGAACAAATAATGTAGCCATAATTAAATTTAACTATTTAATATATTCTTATATTGATTAATTATTTAATCAATAAAAATAAAATATTTTCAAGTATAGGAAAATGAATCAAAATATTTATAAATAATAACAAAATATCACCGTCTATTTGTGATAGACAACATAGACTACTATTTATGTCCATCAACACATATAGATATGAATAGTATTGATCTATCACAGATAGAATATGATATTTTGCTATTAAATGTAAATATTTTTAGCAATTTTGTCATTTAAAATAATTTCTCATAATAATATCTTTAAATGAATATTTAAAATCACATTACTTAAATTAAATTTATTTAATTAATTAAAATACTAACCATTAATAAAAAAAAAAATTATATTAAATAGTTAAAATAACATAAAATATCTATAATAAATGTATCAATTGAATTTTTTAAGTCTAAATAATATATTTAAATTTAATAACTAATTAAAATTAACAATGATATTTATTTATTTTAAAAGTCTTGCACGTATAAAGGGTATAAAATTACCTGAATAATAATATCATGGTTTTAAAAAGTGAGAAATAGAAAAGAGAAATTCGGTGGACCCATTTATACGTTGAATTACCGATCATATGGATCCGATCAAAGGTTTGTCTAATGGATCGAATCAAATCATTTCAATTGACTTGATAATTTTGATGGATTTTATTATTATATTTTTTAAGGTCAATGTCGGTGGTAATATTCAAATTTTATGGAAACTGATAAGTGGACATGGAGCTTACAAGGAAAAAAAGCTGTTGCTGTGAGTTTGATTTTGGGGAATTGATAAGATAAGTCGTCAAATTTGAATATTAAGAAAAGAGCAGCTGATAGACCACCAACCATATACAAATCAAATCCATAAATAAATTAATAGTTCCTTAAGCATGTGAAAATCACAAATAATTACTCACATGTTATGAATTCCAAAAGATCGGCACATGATCATAATCTTACTATCTGAAAGGTCAATAATTTGATTAAAGAAACGTCAATAATTATGAACATTTCATCGAGAACAGTAGAAGTTTTCCAATAAGAAAAAGGTTTAATCCAACCAATGATATTTGTATAAATTGGAAAAAAAATAAAATAAAATACAAGTTCATAAATATCCCCAGTATAATTGCAATCAATTTCTAAATATGATGCATAAATTTTGTGAGCAAAGAATCACAAAGGAAACAGATAGAAAAGTACATTCTCTTCCCATAAAAGAACGCTAAAATGAAGCTTAGTTAGTAAACAGTGAAGTGTGGCTACCTCCAGCAACAACTGTTATTGATCTAAACAGATGGGACATCTCAAGTTAACATAAGATCATTACCCCCGAGATGGGGACGAAGGCAGACGCGAACTTCATGTTCCTCGGGACCGACACGGAGCCTCGGCACCATAATCTCAAGGACAGATCCTGGACCATCGTAATATGCTTCTATATTAGCATCTTCAGGAATCCGAGTTGCTAGAGGGATCTCCCTAACAAATTCACCTGGGGGACAGTGTTCGGGGAATGGATCTGTGAGCTTGAATGTCCTATCGTGCCTCTTGATGAATGGCATGCCCGACGTGCTCACACAAGATACTTTTATGATACCGTGTGTGAGCGTGTTCCTCCATGAAACTTTGACACTTGGAAGATCAACAAAAGGCAAGCTGATGATGATTAAATAACCTTCTTTGTCCTCATATATCGATTTAGCAGCTGTTACTGGTCCATAAACATTCTTCATTACCCCGCTAAAGTCATTCAACCAGTGTGGCTCATTTGGGTGGACCTCCATATCACAAATGCGATCGGAAGTGTGATTATTCACAGCCAAGTAGCAATCATCATCGTTGCCATTCGAGAAGAAATCCTTCTTCCTCTTGCTGCTGACAGGTGACAAATCCATCCCATCGCAGTTACCGTGGTTTGATGGTTGAGTTGACAAATTCAGCACAGATCCGTTGAGAAGTTTTTTCGAATGAGAATTCAATGCACTCTTAAGAGTGGGAGGCCTCTCAAGTTCAAAATCGGTATTCGGCAGATTTCTCCATGAACTAAAGTCACTTGCCTCAGGGGGGATTGTGAAATTCAAGTCCCTGCCCGTGAGTTCCACCCACCTCTTCCTGTCTTCTTCGTCAAGGCCCATTAAATTAGGAGATGGAACAACCTCAATTCCATGAACACACTGAGGATTTGAGAGACCCCGATAATGCTTACGCTGCATTCTGTGAGATCGAACGAAACCTTTATCAACACTAAAGGGAAAGGGACGTTCCCCTTGACGAGAATGACCATTCATATAACTCCTAAGCTGCATTTTCCCAAGTGCATTCTCAGGCCTCTCCTTAAAGACCCACATATACATATTCTCCATATCATGTTGAACCATGAAAGGATCAAGGTTAAGATCAGACTTTTCAAAGCCAGAAACTCCATTGCTATCCCTGATGATCTTAGCCTTCGACTTATCGTTCATCGCGGGCTTGAAGTAGAAACTGAAGAAAAACCAAGCACCCCATATACAATCAACACGCTTCACTAATTTTCGGCCAACCTTAGGGGCAGTGAGGAAGCTCTCGGTCTCATAAACCTGTGAACCAAGTCCAACATCTAGAATATCACATGGATCAGAGCTCCACGGTTGCTGCGGTGGGCTGCGCTCAGCAGACAAGGGAAGATTGATATCGGGCGGGCGCAAAAGTACGACTTGGCGATTCATTTCCAAATCCAATTCATCATGAGAAGAAGCACTGGAATCCATAGACAAGAGTGTGGATGGGTGATGACTCTCCATTGTAAGAGCTGTAAGTCTAGAACCTCCCATTTCAAATCCTCGTCGTCGTCGTCGTCCTCCTCATCATCATCATCATCTCCTTGTTGGTGGTAAGTTTTGAAGCTGATGGGTTATATCAAATATAGCCATTCCCAAAAAACACAATTCAAGAAAGAAGAACCCTTATAAACAGCTGTGGCTTATATATCAATCCCCACAATATCTTCCCTCCATCAAAACCCTAGATGTATCAAATGAAATAACACAAACCTCACAAACTCACAAGAAATTTAACACAACACAAAAACAAAAACCATATAGAAACAGAATTCCAAAAGAAGGTGAAAGAACAGAACAGAACAGAACAGAGTCAAGGAGGTGAAGTAATATACACAGAGAAAAAAAAAAGAAGAAAAAAAGGGTATCTAAGAACAGATTTCACAGGCGCTATAGAAACACAATATCCAACCCTAACCCTAAAATCTCTTGATATCCCCCACACATAGGAGGAAAACACAGAATCAGACCCATCAAATCCATTCCAATTTCGAAATTCCAACAAGATCTCCAGAAATTACCCTTTTCTCACATCAAAACAAACTCACCCATATACACAAGAAATCAAGAAACAAACAAACTAAGCTAATTGAACAAAGTAATTTCTAGATTCCATTGACCCAGGAAGAACAAAATGGAATTGGATCTTCAATGAGAGTACCTTTTGGTATAAAGGTCAGGGAATCGAGAAGATGAGTGACCTCCTCCATAACCAACAACCATGATGCAAGTCTTCTTCAAATCATCAAAAACCATTTCTCAAACAACACAACCCACCAAGAACTACTAATTTTTCTTGTTCCCCCCCAAAAAAAAAGGAAGAAAAAAAGTACCCAGAAGAAAAAAAATTAATGGGAAAGTGAAGGTGTGAACGGAGGAAGAGAACAGACGCGAGAAGCAGCATCTTATTATAAAGAGGGGGCCTTCGTGGGTTAAAACCTTCACTGGATGACACCCAAAACGCTGCCTCGCTGTTTGTTAACGGTGACGTTGCCAATTTCACAAAGAAAGGTCAAACCTTTAGATTTTGACACACGGCGTTACGTGTAATTCGTCTGTGCTGTGCTTTTGGGATTTTCTGCTAAAATCTACTCGCCCGCATTTGATTGTTCCCCCCCAATAGATTTCCTTTTTTTTTTTTCTTTTTAAATAATTATTATATTTAAGAAATTGTATTTTTTTGGGTTTTTTTTTGACGTTTTATAAGATGTGTGGCTGTGAAGACACGTTCTCAAATTTTGTTTACTAAACGAATTTTAAAAATAAAGCTATTATTTTTTATAAACTAATTGTTTGAAAAGATATATTTTGTTCTTATATTTCTCTCTAATTAAACTACAATAAATTTGAATCAGTTATAACCTTGAGAACCATATAAATTATTTTATTTTATTTTTTTTGCTAAATTATACCAAATACCCTTCAACTTTTAAAAGTTTCAAAATTAAAGGATGAATTCAAAAATATTCTTTCCACTAATTTTGGATAAAAATTACTTATATTTTGTGTAAAAAATACCCCTACAGTTTCAAAAATTTCAAAACTATTTATTTTTTCAAAATATGTTCAAAAGTATCCTTACTATATAATATGAACGAAAACTGTCAATACCATTTTAGTATATTAGTAGTTAAAAGAGACTTTGATTTTGGAATTTTGTATGATTTTAATTTACGACTTGAGTATTTTAACAAAATTGTATTTAAGAAAACTAACGATTTTCATCTAAAACTAGCGATGAAGGTATTTTTTATTTTTTTTTAGTATATTAGTATTTAAGAAAACTAACGATTTTCATCTAAAACTAACGATTTTGTCAATACCATTTTAGTATATTAGTAGTTAAAGGATACTTTTGAAATATTTAAAAGTTTAGAAGTATTTTGTCACAAAGTACAAAATTTAAATGATATATTTTTTAAAAAATAATTTAGCCTAATTCTTTCTAGTGTGTTTTGTTGAATGAGTTGATCTTCATCTTAGAATTTAAATAGATTGAAATTTTACTTTGGTCAAATAATACAATTTATTATAAATATTATAGAAAATAGATATCCATTAAATAGGCATACTTAGTGTCCATTGACTATGTGTTATGTCCCTATTTTTACAAAGTGTTATCCATTTACTATAAATATTATATTCATGTAATCCACCTCATACTTTGTCAAATTGTTTATAAATAGTAGCATTTGGTGGGTTCAAAAAGACATACATTGAGCATATTCCAAAAACTTTGGAGAAAGTGGAGAAATCCATAATTTGTTATTTTATTTATTTTATTTTATATATTTATATATATTATGTTTAATTTATTTTAATATTATATTTTATTGGCATTCGTGTTCCTTTGTACTCCTCAAATTCACAACACTTTGTCAGCACGAGTTTCTATCGTTTTTTCCGCTAAAAGTAGGTCCTAAAGGTATGTCGATTTTTTCCTCTTCAATATAATTAATAAATTTAGTGTTATTTTGTATATTTAATATCTATTAAATTTATAACATAAATACAATATTTTATGATAGTGTTGCCATGACAATAATTATTTGTCATGGATGTTTGATGTTGAAATCCACTTGGATGCTTATCTTGGAGAGACTATTAAAGAAGGAAATACAACATCCAGTTAGAACAAAGCAAAAGTTATGATTTTTCTTCGTTATCATCTCCACAAGGGATTGAAAATAGAGTATCTTACAATACAAGATTCCATTATCTTGTAGAAAAATTTGAAAGAAATGTATGATCATAAAAAAACAGTTATTGTTCCTAAAGCTTGGATGCACTTGAGGCTACAAAATTTCAAATCAGTAAGTGATTACAACTCCACATTATTTAAAATCAATTCGAAATGTTATTATGCGGAGAGAAAATTACTGATATTGATATGTTAGAGAGACATTTTCTATATTTCATGTATCGAATATACTCTTGTAATAATAATATCGAGAAAAAGGTTTTAAACAGTATTTTGAATTAAGTCATGTCTTATGGTGGCCGAACAAAATAATGAGTTATTGATGAAAAATCATGAGTCTCGATCAACTGGAACGACACCATTCCCAGAAGTGAATGGTGTGAATATTAATAATAATCATGATCGAGTCGTGGGACGAGATCGTGATCATGACAGAGGAATAAATAATTATTATTTTCGTAGTGATCGTTCTAAACATTCAAATTTCAACACATAAAATGATGAGTACAAAGGAAAATCTCTACAAGATAAGAGTTCAAAAAATGTTAAAAATAAATGTTTCCGATACGGAATGACTGGTCATTGGTCACGTATCTGTTGTACGTCAAAACACTTGGTTGATCTCTATCAAGCATCCCTAAAGGAAAAAGAGAAAAATGTGAAAACAAATTTTGCATACTAGGATAGTGACATATTTGACCCATCCCATAATGACAAATTGGATGTGGCGAGAAAATCGGCAGAATTGATGGAACATCAGGTATTTCATTTGACTTTGAAAATATCTAGATTTAATGTTTTTTTTTATCATCTTCAATCTAATGAATTATCATGTGATGTTTGCTCTCAAGGAAAATTGATAATTAAACCTGTTGGATTGATATGGCAACCCTAGGGGGTGAATAGGATTTAATTAAACTTTTTTTTAAAATTAATCCAATTAAACTAATTAATACACTTTTTATAAATAATAAGAAAAATTCAATTTATGCAACAAATAAGATGACAAAAATGTGATAATTTAATTCTATCAAATTTTAGAAAATAAATAAGAACAAAATAAAACTTACAATAAATTACTTAAATTAATTGCAAAAATAAAAAGGAAAGAGTAGAGAAGAAGACACCGTAATTTTTATAGTGGTTCGGTCAAACTCGACCTACTCCACTCCCCAAGTGCCTCTTGAGAATTTGAATAAAATCTTTCCGACTCTTTCCACGGATTAGAGCCAACCGTTACACCGCTCCTTTTTCGGGTTCAAGAGCAAACCCGATCCTTTCCACGGTTTAGGATCAAACTGTTACAAATGATGAAATTTTTGAAGAACACAATACAACTCTCGCTAGAGTGAATTTACAAGTTTAAGCACTCAACAAATTTATCCTCACAATACAATAACACTCTCTCAAGAATAAGATGAAAAAAAAATTGGGAACTTAGAGCAACAATGGAACTTTTGAGTTTTGAAGGATTATGAAATGTAAAATTTGTTGGTTTAAAATTTGGAGAGGAAGATGGTTTAATTAGTGGATGTAGTCATGACATATTTATATGGATATCTATTGATGATATTTATATGAGAATTCTAGAAGAATTTAAGGTACCTGAAACATAAAAATCAAATTCTAAGAATTGTATTCAATAAAGTTACAAAGATCGCTATATGAATTGAAACAATCAGAACGAATGTGGTACAATCACCTGAGTGAATATTTGTTGAAAGAAGGATATCAAAATAATCCATTATATTCATGTGTTTTTATAAAGAAATCACCGTCAGGATTTGCTATTATAACTGTATATGTTGACGATTTAAATATAATTGGAACTCCTAAAGAGCTTTCGAAGGTAATAGAATATCTTAAGAAATAATTTGAGATGAAAGATCTCGAAATAACAAAATTTTACTTTGACTTGTAAATTAAGCATTTAGCAGATGAGATATTTGTTCATCAGTTAACTTATACAGGAAAAGTTTTGAAAAGATTTTATATAGACAAAACACATTCATTAAACATTCCAATGGAAGTTCGTTTATTAGAAAAATATATATTTCGACCTCGAGATGATATGGAAGAATTTTTTGGTTTTGAAGTATCATATCTTAGTGCAATTGGTGCACTTATGTATCTTGCCAATAATACAAGACCAGATATTGCATTTTTAGTAAATTTATTAGCAAGATATAGTTCTTCTTCAACTAAAAGACATTGGAACGGAATTAAGCATATACTCCGTTATCTCCAAGGAATGATTGATATAGGTTTGTTTATTCAAATAAATCGAATTTTGATCGGGTTGGTTATGCAGATTTTGGATATTTATCTGATCCACACAAAGCTAGATTTCAAACAAGTTATCTATTCATATATAGAGGAACTATTATATCATGACGATCAATGAAACCGACCATAACAGTCACTTCCTCAAATCATGTTGAAATTCTTGCAATTCACAGGCTAGTCAAGAATGTGTATAGCTAAGATTAATGACTCAACACATTTTGGAACATGTGGTTTATCTTCTAGTAAAAATCTTCCAACAATATTATACGAAGACAACATAAAATGCATATTCCAAATCAAAGGAGCTATAACAAAACATATTTCACCACAACTTTTCTACACTCGTGATCTTGAAGAAAATGGTGACATCATTATACAACAAATTTGTTCAAAGGATAACTTGGCAGACTTATTTACAAAAGCTACAACAACCTTTGAAAATTATTGTACAATATTGGAATGGCAACTCAGAGATCTCAAGTTATGTTTTCATGAGGGGAAAGTAAATATACTGTATTCTTTCCAAGAGTATTAGATTATATACAATATGTACTCTCTTTCAACTTTGGAAAGATAGAAGAATAGAAGAAACAATATACGAGAAAAACATTAAGCATGATACCACAGGGTATGGAACCTTAAAGACTGTCTTCAACGAGTTTCCTTTCTGCATGAACTCCCACGAATATGAAACTTCTTCCACAAACAATATGAGGAACACTATCATTAAGCTACCTTGCTATTCTTAGGTAAGAATCTGAATTGTGGGGTCCAAAACCTTTTTGGAATAAGGAATTGACTTTACAAAGATGTAATGTTCTGAAAAATGTGTGAGAGTGAGATTGATCTTGTGAGGGAGTTGAGAGAGTTCTTTTTAGAACTATGTGTTCTTCTACCAACAATTACAAACACGTTGCAAATTCAAGGAGTTACTTTAACTCCCCATTCCCACTATGTAACTTCCTAGTATGGAAGTTAAAGAAAAATATTATTTATTTAATTAAATATATATTAAATTATGTTACGTTTAATATAATATAATATAATTAATTAAATTTAAAATCACATATTTAATTGCATTTAAATCATATTTAAATGCATATCTCTCTTATAACCTATAGTTTAAATATAAATCTCATTCATATTACTTTTAACCTGCAGTTTCTATATGAATTTCATTGATATAATTAATATATGAATCTTATTTAAATATATCTCTCTCTTATATTGTAAAGTTCAATTTTGAATCTCATTCAAAATTAACTTTAGATTACAACATATCCATATGCATTATTTTAATTGTATCTCATACAATTAATTTACATTTCTTTATTTAATTTGAACAATTCAAATTATTCCAAAACTAATTGATTCTTGTTTTGTCCTTAGTGAGCTAGCAAGGGGACCTAATGGGTCTACAAATTAAAAGCGATACAAGATTGATTAACTAAACTCTTTAACTAAATTAATCAACATTCATTAACTTTGAGTCACTTCACTAAAGACATACAACTGCACTCTTCGCACTGTAGATATATTTTTGTGTCCACAGATAAAACCATTACCAGTAAGTCAACAATTGCTTGTAATTATAAATGGGTCAAATTACTACTGTACCCCTATAATTACCTCTTTTAAGTATCATTGATCCCTTTAATGAACGATCAGTTTATAATCTAACCATAAAATAAATCTCCTTTGGGCAAATGAAAGGGTGAGACCTCATTGTTCAAGACCTGATACCAATCTTTAAGAAAACAATTCATCTACTTACCTTAAAGACGAGAATGAAGAAATTCCATCTCGTGTAGCTATGTTCCCAGCTCCTTACTTGGACAAGTCCCCAAAATGGTAGACTTATTAAGTCAGCGATATGGGTGACTCTCACCTATATAAATCAAATGACTGCCCTCATAAACAGGAGTTCATAACTCACTTAGGATTGAGGTCCAGTTACTTATGGTAATCCTACGAAATGTTAATTTTTTCAGTCGACGGTGTTATAAGGAGAGATTAATCTTTTCACGGTCCGATCTTATAAAAACTTTTTGTATAGGATACCCTCACTCACATGTCTCGACATGAACGATTTGGATAACTTCGTTTGTAACACTTACAACTTTTGTAATTTTTACAAAATAGGTCGTATCCATAATGTCATCAGGATAAAGCACCCAACCTTATCTATATACTACAGACCATTTAAGTTATTACTTAACACGATCCACTTGTATGTCTACCACATAGTATTCATGTTATATAAATAACATTGAGTCTTAGTTTATTAGATTGAGTTAATGCAATCTAAATGTCAAATAAAATAACTTCTTATTTTATTAAATAAATAATTCATATATATAATTTACAAATTACGAGAACCACAAGATTTGGGCTACCAACCCCAATAGCTTATTCCTTCCCCTTAAAATCATTCTTCAACTAGGGAAAAAAGAAAACTCAACCAATTATTATTATTGTTAAAGAAATTGATAAATAAGGAAAATAAGGAAAATGTTGTTGCCTTTTAGCCTAACTTTTCATGTGCGAACATATGAAAATGAAGGGTTTTGAACATTCCTAGGCAGGTAGTTGCCTCAAATTGACTGAGATATTTTGACTAGTAAAGGGTAAAAATGGAAATAAATTGTTTATTTTTTTAAAAAGGGGGAAAAAAGAGAGAAAAAAATCTGAAAGGAAATGTAACGGGCCAGGTTAAGGGTTGGTTCTAACTTGGGCCTTTTTCTCCTTTTCAGCCCAAATCTTAGCTTTATTGACCGTTAAGGACTTGATGAAGAATTGTATGTGAAATCATAACCAAAAAAATTCAAACTTTAGACCTTTGAAAAAAAGGAAAGAGAGAGACGTTAAGAACCTTTTAGGAGTCGTTTGGTTTAAGGTTTCATAGATGTCTGAGAATAAAAATACTTGAAAATAGGATGTCTGGGAGTAGAATGTTTGGAAATCAAATATAATTGTGCCGTACATGGAAAATGCTATCAAAATTTTATGAACAAAAATTATGTTTGGATTTAATTTATGAAATTAAACATAAAAATCTTACATAATTTTAATAGATTAATTAATTAAACAATAAATATCATTTAATATATTGATAAACAGAAAACCCACAGTTTTGGAAGGAAAATGAAAATTTTTATTTGTAACTAATTGTAAGAAATGAGGGTGCCTGAAAATAACTTATTCCCAGAAAAATGGTTGAATGCGACCAAACATATGAGTTTTGGATACATGTGCCCATTTCCATGGCCTCCAACCAAGCCACTCCTAAGTATATATAAACTAAGCTTAATTTGACCTCAAAAAGTATTTGTTCATTTCTAATTTTTTTATGTAGGACAACTTTTTAATTTTGAAGAATATGTGTGTTTGTTTTCTAAATTTTCAAAATTTACTTAATAATTTTAGTGAAGTAATTTTATTATTACAAATAACTAATGACATTTAAGTTAGAAAATAATAAAAAAAATAGTTTGAGATATATATATATATATATATATATATATATATTTAAATTTTTGTTTTTAATTTAAAATGCCATCTAATAATTTAACATAATAAAAAAGTTACTTTAAAGATTTTTTAAAATTATTTTTAACAATTCGAGAACTGAAAATGTACATTTTCAAAATTTAAAGACCAAATGCACTTATTCTTCAAAATCTGATGACCAAAAACATATATTCTTATGAATTCGAAGACTAAAAAAGTAATTTTTCTATATATATTTTAAATTCAACTAGAAAAGATGATTAAACTAATGAACCTTTGGGCATTTTATTTACAAACTAATTCAAACCTAAAGTTAGTTATTATCTTAAAAATAGATAATTTGACTCATGATTAAATTAATATATATATATATATATATATATATAAATATGTTTGAATTGACTTTGAGCTTGAGTAATAGTTCATGTACCCGATAATATTTTATATATAAAAGTAATTGGCAACCCATTTTTCATAAAGAAATCTCTAATTAAAATAAGAAAGGTCATAATTATATTTTGTAGAAACTTAAAATTGTTTTATTCTTGTTAATAATTCAACAAAAAATGATAAGAATAAAACATTAAAAAAATAAAACCAATGTATTACAAATTGATTGTGATGAATGAGAATAAAGTTTTGATTTTTGAAGCCAAAGTTGTAGTGGAGGTTAGATGTATTGGAAGTAGTTGTGATGTCTTCAATCTTCAAGTGGGATTGGTTGGAAAAAGATGAGGCATTATAAAAAGAGAGAAAAAAAAGAGTGATTATTTAATTAGGATAAACAGAAAAGTTATCCAATTAGAAAGCTAAATATTGGTGTTTAAAGATGATTAAAAGTTGAAAAATGTTTTTAATTAAATATTAGATATATAGTTCTTCAAGTACATTTTGGGAAGAGTTCAAAATGAGAGGATTTATTTCATTTTTATTAATATTTAGTTTTGGAGTCCTTTAGTTGGATGCTATTGAGACACCATCATTTTATACATTTGTTTTAAGTGAGCTATTATTTTTTATTGCTTTCTTTATTTTATTATTTATTTTTTAAAGATGTTTTTTAAAATTCAAGTCAGAGTTTTAAAAATTAAAAAGAAATGTAATTTTTTTTTTCGAATTAAGAAATCGAATGTTTAATTGAAAAAGATAAAATCCATACTAAAATAGTGGTAAGAAATCAAATACAATTTTAAAAAAATTAAATGGTTATTAAACCGATTAAAAAGTAGTTTGTTTTTTTAAATATTATTTTTTATTTTAGAATTTGACTAATAATTCAAATGATTACTCATAAAGGAGAAGAAACATTTGATTTCTCTTTTTGCCCCTTTAATCGAGGGTCATGAGGATATATGGGTAATTTCACATTAAATTTTTAAATAATCTAATTAGATTTAAGTTAAATGTATAATAAATTAGTTTAGAAAATCTAATTCACTTAAATGATCGTATGTATATATAAAAAAAATCTTATTTTCTAAAAGGGAACCATTCATGTATAATGGCATTAAAAAAAGGGGCAATTGCAACTTTAATAAAAAAAAATGAAAATTTGGCGCGTATCTCTAAGTTTTACTTTTTTGCAAACATGTCAAAAAATTTCTACTTGAAAATTTGATTGCTATCTGATTTATATGTGATTGTTAACTGATTTTTATGTGATTTCTATGTGATTGTCACACCTGCAATTACAAAAAAGTTGAAGTTATGACTTTGGATTCTTAAGATGTATTTGCCATACAATGCAATTTCCCTTAGAAAAATCCCATTTTATATAAAATCTATATCTATATCTATATCTATTTAAATTATTTGAAAAAAAAAAAGAAGAGAAGAAAAGAAAAAATATTTCAATTATAATCATCAAACAATTTGTTAATTTCAAAATATTATGGAGATCGCATTCATAATCACCTTAAAATAATTCGATTTTCAATTTTGATTGATTTTCACAATTCTATTTTTATTTTTATTTTATTTTTCAAGATTTGACTTAAGATCAACTCTAATTTCTATTTAAAAAATTAGCTACATCTAAACTTCATCTATAAATTAACTACATTACATTATTAATTTTATAAGGTAATCGCTCTTTCTTTATTATCTCTTTTTTCTGTTCGAGGTATATACACCAAGCTCCTATAATTGTTTGTTTTTATTTTATTTATTTATTTTATTGAAAAATTTTCTTTGTATTTATTTTCTATAGTCTTTCTCTCGTCTATAAATTAACGATATTACACCATTTATTTTCAGATATATACATGGTTTGTTTTTATTTTTTATTTTTTCTATTGAAGAAGTTTCTTTGTATTTATTTTTTTTATAGTTTTTTTTAAATATGACTTGTGTCTATTTCCCCCCTTTCCTTCAGGTTATGAATATGGTTTGGTGCATTCATGTTTGTTTCACCTTATTTACTCTTATACATGTAAATAAATAAATAATATAATATATATATATATATATATATATATATATATATATATATATATATATATATATATATACTCTTTCTCCTTAAACCTGTGTCCCTTCTTTTTCCCTCTACATTTTATTTCTTAATTGAGAAGTATAACTATTTTTAGGGTAGTTTTGAATGTTTGGCTATTCCAAAATTAAACCACTCTTAATCTACTTTATCATAAAAAATTGTACTTATTTGAATAGGATACATATTTTTATTTAGAGAAAAATATCTTTTTGAATCCTAGGTTTTATGTATAGTTTCTATTTAGTCCCTAAATTTCAAAACGTTACACATTTAGTCATTCATAAATTTCAAAAGGTTACAATTTTACCATTGACATTTAAGTTTTATTTCAATTTAGTCTCTAGATTTCAATATTTACATTTTTAATCTCGATTTTTCACTAAAGACCCATTTCTTGTCTTTAGTGTTAATGTATATTAATAAATTTAAAACAATTAATATAATTATAACCAGTTAAGTTTCACCACCATTTTTAATCATACATTTAAAGTTAAATTTAAAATTTCATTTCATAATTATTTTAAATTAATTAAAAGAAATCAACTTCAATAATTGAAAATACGTATTTAATGAAAGTTGATTTTAAAAATGTAAAATCTTGAAATATAGGAACCAAATTAAAATAAAACTTAAATTTTAAGGGTAAAATTATAACATTTTGAAACGTAGGGGCTAAGTTAAAACCAAACTCAAAACTTAGGAACTAAATGTGTAAAATTTTGAAACTTAAAGACCAAATAGAAACTCAAAATCTAGAGACCATATCGATATTTTCCCCCCTTTTATTTATTATATTTTTTAATTGAGATTTATAACTATTTTTTATTGTTTAGTTATTCCAACATTAAACCACTCTTAATTTACTTTATGACAACAAATATACTTATTTGAATAAAAAAAAACTTATTTTTATTCATTAAATTAAATAATAATAGAATAACAAACTTTTAATCATTAGATTTTCTCGGGGTAGATTTAAAGTCCATCAAAATTTCTATCCATATATCGCAATAAATAAATAATATATTTTAGCTATTAATTGTTATTACATAATAATAATTACCTAATTATTTACTTATAAACTAAAATTAATTCAAAATTGTTCTCTTCAATCATTAATTTAGTCTTATATATAAAATTGTTAAGATGCATTTTAAATTTTATTAAATACGTGAGTTTGTACATAGTATCAAATTAGTTATTTCAAAGAGATAAAACAAGGGAGCTTCCTCTTGAAACAAGTTTGAAAACCCACGAGTTAAAATGTTAGTTTCAAAACTCAAAGACCTAAATACTTTATCATATCTAAATCTTAAAGATAAAAATATATTTTTTTTCAAATCCTTATTTATAATATGACGGTCACCTTTATGATTATGAAATATAAAATTAAAAGATATATTTTTTTATTTTTTAACTAGTATATATCTAGTAATAATAAAAATGATAAAGAACTGATATTGTACTACCGTAGTTGAAAAGACCGGACTTAGAATAAGCCAACCTCATAAAAGTCATTTAGGTTTCTTAAATTAAGAGAAAAATTATAAATATATTAGTAGTCGTAGTAATAAGAATTCAAGTAAGTTTTTTTTAGTTGTAGAATGATGATTAAAGATCAATTTTTAAAATGATAATTGGTACTTTATCCGTCGAATTATGGTTTGATAATGGAGATTAAATCACATTAAATAATTTTATTAGAAAAAAAAAATCAATAATTGAAATGACCGGTGGTAATTGGATTCCAACTTGTATCACAAATCCAAAAGGCTAATATTTATACATAGAAAAGTAAAGCCACTCCCATTAAGTTGGACCAATTGATTGATTTGGTTGGAATCAAATCTCTTTTGCAATTCAAATATCTCATTGGAAGAGATATTTTCTTTTTCCTCCTTTTACTTTTTTGTTTTTCCTTTTTTGAGTTTAAGATGTGAGGATATTAAAAATATTAAAAAAGCAATTAACTCAAATGTCTTAAATTCTAATAACATTTAGTTATTGAAAAATTACTATCGTATTCTTATAATAATTTTTTTGCTTTTTCAAACAAATATATAAATTTTTAGTCAAATTTTAAAAACGAAATCAAATATATGAAACAGATTAAATAAAATCATAAATAAAAAAAAGGGATTTATTTTATATTTTAAACATTTTTACTCTTATTGGATAATATTTTTTAAACCTAATGTTGGGCTTTTTTGGTTATCCTCCACATCATTTTCTTTTGAATATCAAACTAAACTACTAGATAAAGAAGAATCTTTGAAAGCAAATGACATTGACAAGGTTTTAAAATTAAAAACCAAGAAAATGGGTGTGGGCATGAAAATATCTTACTCCTTTCCCCAAAAGACATATTATTTGTTGGTCTATTTCACTCCTTAATATCAATGTGCTATGTGACTCAATCAATATTACTTAATATCATTTTTCCATGACTTGTCTTTAAAAGGAAAGAAGAGAGCATTTTCAAATTGAGTGAACTGAATTTGTTTTAGTAATTAAAGCAAGTGGAGGTTTCAAATAAAAATAATCATAATTTACATAATATTTTTTGAGTTCTGAAAAATTTAAAGTTTTAATCTGTTACTTGATGATCTAACAATCTTAACTAGTTATGTTCTATGTAAGTGCATAGGAAGTCAATTACCATTTTAAAGGTCAATGATATGGTGTTATCCTCTCCACCCCACAATTTTTAAACTAAAAATAAAAGCTTTTTTAACGTTGACACTAGGGGTGTTTATGGGTTGGGTTGAAAGACTTTTTAAACCCAACTCAACCATTAAAGATTTTGGTTGGGTTGGTTCGGGTTAATTGGGTAATTTATTTAAAATTTTGTTCTAAAAAAAAGCAAAACGTAAATATGTAAAAATCTAATTTAATTATTTTCATATATTGAATTAAGATTAACAACTCAATTTCAATTTATATAATGAATTTTTTTTTCTAAAGTGCAAAGAAACTACTTTTAAGAGTTGTTGAAGAATAAATTATTCAAAAAATATTGGAATTAAATAAAATTAAAATCAATATATGTATAAAAAATTGTGTTATAAGTAATAAAAAATATATTTTAAAGTTAATAATAAACTCGGGTTGGTTCGGGTTAGTTTGGGTTATATTAAGTGAGCCATGAACCAACTCAACCTATAAAATTTTCATTTATTTGAACCCAACCTAACTCAAACTACACGGGTTGGATTGGGTTGATCGGTTTTTTCGGGTCTTGAACACCCCTAGTTGATATTATTCTTACAATTTTAAATAGAAATAAAGAATACAATTTTTTATGAGTTTCTAGCGTTTTATAATGGATGGTTAAGAAATTTCGGACAATACAAATTATCATCACTCTCAAATCATTGCTGAAATCACAAATAATTAATTTTTTATCAATTACAAATTGACATGTATTTAAAGTTGATTTTTCTATTTACAAAAAAGACAAATTCTAAATAATGTCACACGTCCTTAAAATAGCTATTTTGGTTAAATGAGCGCAAGCCCAATTTAGCTCAAAGCCCAAATGTAAAGGGTTAGGTCCAAAGCCCAAATCCTAATCCAAATAGACAGGCTTAAAGTCTAAAGAAGTTAGGCCCAAAATCCATCAAAGCTCAAGCCCACGATATGCCATGAAAACATAAAAAAAGTCTCTAAATAGAACCTCCCCTGTGTTCAATGTTCACAAAATTGAGAGCCCATAGACATTCAAGATGATCAAAGATTTTTAAGCTTTGAAGACTTTGAAGATGAGACGGTTTTATTTTAAAGATAAAAATCTCCTTTAAAGACAAGTTAAAAATACAAGTTCAAGAATAACTAGCATCCTTCGAATGAAGCATACACTCGACAGAAAAAATCAAATAATCGTATCAAACATTAGAGATTATGCTACACCCACGTAAAAATCAATATAAATTCATATTCATTCCACAATGCAAATTTCTTCGTTAAAATCTCAACCATAATTCTTTCATATTAATCGTGTCAATATCTAATAGCATGAGATATATGATTGAAATAAATAAGTCATTTTATTTTCTGTAGTTCAGCCATTTTTACTTCCTTTTTTTTTTGTTTAAATTATTGTTTTTAATTTTAAATAGGTATAGGTTTGAAAACTGTAATGTATTTTTTTTTTTAAAAAAAATAGCAAATAATTCTTTTTGTTGGAACTTGAATGAGGCAATAGTTTTCAAAATGATTTGAGAGGAGAGAGGACTTATCAGTCTTGTTAGGTCAACTTCATGGGTCAGCCCAATTATTGGAATATTTTTTATTTTATTTATTATTATTTTTTTAATGATTGTATTGGTACGAGATTATTATTAATAGACTTATACAAATGATATATGATCTGTCACTAATAGATTTCGAAAGCAAAATCTAAATTTCACTGTATCTACAAATTCTTTTGTATTATATTATATGTAAATATTTTATACTTGATTGCTATATATGCAACTACTATTTTTTCAAAACCATACAAGCTTTGCAGGTAGACATTATTGGGACATCTTTCATTTTTGTTAATTTCCATCTCTTTCTTTCCAGTGGTAGATCCAAAAATTTTGTTGACGAGATTTTATATAATTTAGTAAAAATAAATGTAATGAGTGAGGTTTGAATCTAGATCTAAATTCGCCCCTAGTTTTTCCCATTTCTTTCCCCTTCTAATTTTATTTTTTGGAAATATCTATAAATTCATTTTCATTGTAAAATTGAGGAGTACAACGGAATAAGGATATGGAGAAAATATAATATAATAATAAAATATATTTAAAATAAAATAAAATAACTAAATAATTAAATTAAATAAAGAAAATGATAGGGAATGGAAAAATATGAAAATTTTCCTCCAAACCTTTTGGATTTCATACCAATATGTGTGTCTCTTACAAAACCTACCACATGCCACTATTTATAGGAAATTTGGCAAGTACGAGGTAGATTACGTGGACACTAATAGTGTGTAATCATGAGACACATGAACAACACTTGGAAAAATAGAAGTATGACACATGGTCAATGGAAACTAAGCATGAGCATCTAATGGGCACCTATTATCATAATATTTATAATACTCCCCTTTAGATGCATTATATATATGAAATATGCCTCATTAAAACATCACTAGGAAAAATCTAATGGAAAAAAAAAAACCCAGTGAAGAAAAAAGAATACATGTTTCATATAATATACACTCGTAACAAAGTACAATATATTTACTCCCTTCATAAAAACATCACTTAAGATCTCTGAGTCGCCACATTCCAATTGCACCAATTTTTCAAAGGTTACGGCTAGTAATGATTTTGTAAATAAGTCTGTTAGGTTATCCTTTGAACAAATTTGTTATACAATGATGTCACTATTTTCTTCAAGATCATGAGTATAGAAAAGCTTTGGTGAAATATGCTTTGTTCTATCTCCTTTAATAAATCATCTTTTGATTTGGGATATACATGCTGTGTTGTCTTCGTATAATATTGTTGGAAGATTTTTATTAGAAGACAAGCCACATGTTTCACGAATGTGCTGAGTCATTGATCTTAGTATATACATTATCGACTAGCCTCGTGAATTGGAATTTCAGCATGATTTGAGGAAATAACCATTGTGGTTTGTTTCACTGACTGCCACGATACAACAGTTTCTCCACATGTGAATAGATAACCTGTTTAAGATCTAGCTTTGTGTAGATTAGAATAAATATCTAAAATCTACCAAACCAACTATATCCAAGTTTGATTTATTTGAATAAAGCAAACTCATATCGGTTGTTCCTCGGAGATAACGAAGTATATGCTTAATTATGTTCCAATGTCTTTTTGTTGGAGAAGAACTATATCTTGCTAATAAATTTACTGAAAATATAATATTTGGTCTTGTACAATTAGCAAGATACATAAGTGCACCAATTGCACTAAGATATAGTACTTCAGGATCAAGAAATTCTTCGTTATTGTCTCGAGGTCGAAATATATCTTTTTTTATATCAAATGAACAGACTTCCATTGGAATATTTAATGGACGTGCTTTGTTCATATAGAACATTTTCAAAATTTTTCCTGTATAGGTTGATTGATGAACAAATATCCCATCAGCCAAATGCTCAATTTGTAAACAAGACAAAATTTTATTTTTTCGAGATCTTTCATCTCAAATTCTTTCTTAAGATATTCTATTGCTTTTGAAAGATTTTTAGAAGTTCCAATTATATTTAAGTCATCAACAAATTCAGTTATAATTGCAAATCTTGACTGTGATTTATTTATAAAAACAAACGAACATATTTGCTTATTTTGATATCCTTCTTTCAATAAGTATCCACTCAGGTGATTGTACCACATTCATCCTGATTGTTTCAATCCATATAGTGATCTTTGTAACTTTATTGAATACAATTCTCGGGGATTTGATTTATATGTCTTAGATACTTTAACTCTTTCTGGGAGTCTCATATAAATATCATTATCAAGAGACCCATATAAATATGTCATGACTACATCCATAAGATGCATGTCTAGATTTTCATACACAGTCAGCCAATTAAATATCTTAATGTAATTGTATCCACCATAGAGAATACGTCTCCTCATAATTAATACTAGGTCTTTGTGAGAAACCTTATGCAACTAGTATTTGCTTTATATCTTGTGACCATATTATTTCTATTTATTTTTCTCATAAATACCAATTTGTATCCCACAGGTTTGAAACCTTTTAGTGTTCGAACTACTGGTCCAAAAACCTAAAGTTTTGAAAGTGAGTTTAATTCTATCTCGATTGCTTCCTTCCATTGAAGCCAATCTTTTCTATGTCGACATTCTTCAAAAAATTTTGGTTCAGGATCTTTATTTTCAGATATAATATCAATAGCAACATTATAGTAAAGGAACTCTTGTGAGTAGAACCTTGAGCGGAAGTGGATCGACAAAATTTCATAAATTATCGAATGTAAAGTTTACAATAAACATACAACAGATATGCATTTAAAGTTAAATTACAGCATGCTATTACAAGAAATAAGTTCAAGAATTATCACCTTTGAAGAACCTTTCTTCACGAATCCCTCAAACAGTCACGAACCTCTTGAAGACCTTATTCAACGAAACCTCGAACAGAAACTCGAACACAACCACAATAGAGTCCTTAGTATTCTCGGGGTGAGAACCCAGGAGCGGTGAGCTCTGACTATTTTGGTTTGAAGGAAAGTTTGGGTGGAGGAGGTGGATTGAGAATTCTCTCATGAACATAAGAACACAGAACACTTCTATAAAACTCTCAATTGTCCAACAACATCAACGTTGAAGAGGAAGAAAAACTTTTTTTTTTTTTTAAATGTTTTTGCCATAAAAAACATAACTGGGTGGAGAGAAAAGATGGGGAAACTCCCTTCCTTATTATTCAAATAACAATAATAAAATAATATAAATAAATAAGATAACTAACTTATCATATTATATTTATATTAAATTATATGTTATATCAAATATAACATATAACCTATAGTTTTAATATTGTATCACATAAATATACACTATAGTTTCTTTTCCCTATTATATAACATTTAATATAAATCATATTTGTATTAAATTTATCAGCTATGAATCTCATTCATAGAAAAATATATTTGAATCTCATTCAAATATTTATTTCCTCCCATTTAGCTGCAATGTATCAAATACATTATGACAATTATATCATATATAATTGAAATAATTTAATTATATCATATATAATTAAATCTCTCTATTAATTTGAACAATTAAATTAATCCAAAAATTGATTCTTAACTAAATCCTTTTGAACTACCAAGGGGACCTCATGGACGTGTAGCTTGAAGCTCCAACGGTACATGAATAATTAATTAAACTCTTTAATCACATTATTCACCATCCGTTAACTGTCGGTCACTCCACTAAAGACCGATAGCTGCATTCTTCGCACTACAAATATATTTTTGTGTCCATTGGATATAACCAATCAACGGTACAATGACCCTTCACAAATTACTCGTAAGTACAACTAGGTCAAATTACCGTTTTGCCCCTGTAGTTACATCTAACTCCTTAAATACCACCGATCTCTCTAATGAGCATAGATCATAGTCCTACTATGACTAAACCCCTCTTGGGCCAAGAGAGGGTGTGGCGCCATATTGTTCAAGACCCGAAATCAGCCTTTAAGGGAGCAATTTATCTACTTATCCCTGCTTCGAGGAAGGAGTGAATTCCATATTGTGTAGCTGTGTTCCTAGCTCCCCAATCAGACGAATCCCCAAAATGGTAGGCTTGTTGAGTTGACGACCTAACCACTCTCACCCATACAAATTAAAGGACCGCCCTCATAGGTAGGAGTTCACAACTCATAGAATTCAGGTCATGTTACCTATGATCATCCTGGTGAAATGAAAGTCTATTATGAACGATGTTATATAATGAGACTAAATATTTCGTAGTCCGGTCTTATACAAAGCCTTTTGTATAGAATATCCCGCTCGCATGTCTAATACATGAATGATCAGGATCAGATCATTTGTAGTACTTTACAACAATTGTAACATCTACAAATCGAGCCATACTCGTAGCGGATCCTGAGTGATATTTTAAACTAACATCTAAGGTTATCCTGAGTAAACTCCTGTCTATAAAATATGTGATATTTTAGTTGCATTAACCATAAACCAATAAACTAACATCCAAGGTTATCGTTGTAACTTAAACATGTATGTGGAGACATATAGGTGGATTATGTTTAAGTGATAACCTAAATGGTTTATAGTAGATGGATAAGGTTGGGTACCTTGTCCTTGTGACACTGTGAGTATGACCCGTTTTGTAGGTGTTACAAGTGTTGTAAAGTGCTACAAATGATCTGATCCTGATCATTCATGTATTAGACATGCGAGCGGGGATATTCTATATAAAGGAGTTTGTATAATATTGGACCACGAAATGTTTAGTCTCATTATATAACTCCGTTCATAATAGAGACTTTCATTTCACCAGGATGACCATAGGTAACATGACCTTAATCTTGAGTGAGTTGTGAACTACTGTCTATGAGGGTGGTTATTTGACTTATATGGGCGAGAGTGTCCAGATCGTCGACTCAACAAGCCTACCATTTTGGGGATCCGTCTGATTGGGGAGCTGGGAACACAGCTACACAAGATGGAATTCACTCCTTTCCCGAAACAGGGGTAAGTAGATAAATTGTTCCCTTAAAGGCTGATTCCAGGCCTTGAACAATGTGACACCACACCCTCTCATGGGCTGAGAGGGGTTTAGTCATAGTGGGACAATGATCTATTGTTCATTAGAGGGATTAGTGGTACTTAAGGAGTTAGATGTAACTACAGGGGAAAAATGGTAATTTGGCCTAGCTGTACTTATGAGCAATTTGTGAAGGGTCATCATACTGTTGATTGGTTATATCCAAAGGAAAAAGAAATATATCTGTAGTGCGAATAGTGCAACTGTCGGTCTTTAGTGAAGTGCTTGACAATTAACGGATGGTGGATAATGTAATTAAAGAGTTTAATTAATTATTCATGTATCATTGGAGCTTCAAGCTACAGGTCCAAAAGGTCCCATTGGTAGATTAAAAGATTTTAGTTGAGAATCAATTTTTGGGTTAATTTGAATTGTTCAAATTAATAAGAGGGAATTTAATTATATATGATATAATTAAATTGATTCAATTATATATGATATAATTGTTATAATGTATTTGATACATTATAGTTTAATTGGAGAAAATAAATATTTGAATGAGATTCAAATATATTTTCTATGAATGAGATTCATAGTTATTAGAGAAAAGAAACTATAGTTTATATTGTATATGATACAATATTAGAACTATAGATTATGTGTTATATTTGATATAACATATAGTTTAATATAAATATGATATGATAAGTTAGTTATCATATTTATTTATATGATTTTATTATTTTGAATAATAAATTCCTATTTGCTCTCCAACTACCTTAGTGGGTGGTTATTTGATTTTATGGCAAAAAGAAATAAAAGAAATTAGTTTCCATTCTTCCTTTAGAGAAAAAAAGGTGAAAGACTACACAATTGAAGTTATCTATACGATAATGTATCACAGAATCATTCTGTAAGTGTTCTTCAATCTTCTTCCTCCAAAACTCAAACAATCCCTCCAAACCAAAATAGTCAGAGCCCACCACTCTTGGGTTCTTACCCTGAGAATACCAAAGGCTCTCTATGGTAGTTCTCTATTTAGTTCGAGAAGTTCTTGAAGGCGGTCTTCAAGAGTTGCTGAGTTTGAGTTCGTGACTGTTCGAGGGATTTACAAGAAGAAAGGTTCTTCAAAGGTAATATCTCTTGAAGTATGTTTACTGTAAATTTAGTTTTCAATAAAAATGAAATTTGGACGATCCGCTTCCGCTCAAGGATCTCCATGTAAAATGAGCTCCTTCAATTGGTATCAGAGTCACGTTGTAGTTCTAAATCCAAATTCTATTTATGTATTGAAATTGTTTATAGTAGTTGTGGGTTTTAATTTCTGCATTGAGTTTATGATAAATCTTTGTGGATGGTTGTTGATGGATGTTTATGGGATAAAAAGTCTTTATTTATGGCTTTCTGTTTAAATTACAAAGTTAATTTGTAAGGGCCCCTGTGTTTTTGGGCAATAAATTGCAATTAAGTATGTATTCGTTTCGTTTTGAGTCACTCCTGAGGCTTCAGAAGAAGGGTTGCAGTGCGTTTCGATGAAGAAGACGAAACGAAGGTTGTCGCATTGTGTAGCTGGAGCTAAACGATCGTTTAGATTTTGTTATGCAATTGTGTAGAGTTTACTACATGATCGTGTAGCATTTGCTAAACGATCGCATAGCTAATGCTACACGATCGTGTAGAGTTTGCCACATATTGTGTTGCGTTGGCTACATGATTGCGTAGGTGCTCGATGGGTAGATGATTGCATGGTATATGATACTCGACGCAAGCTTGCGTTCTAAACGATCGTGTAGACTATCATGCTCATCGCGTAGTCATTAGCTACACGATCTCATAGTATACGATACTCGATGCTCACTACACGATTGCGTAGACTTTCATGCTCATCGCATAGTCAAAAGCTACGTAATCACATATAAACGATCATTTATACTCAACAATCAGGAGTTTGCTACACGATCGTTTATAAACATGCTCATGCATCATATAATATAAGAGTTGTACCATATGCATGCATGCATTATAGCATATCCATGCATAATTTATATTATAAATGTTATAATATAAGGTTGAATGGTTGTATGGAATGTATGCTATATCATAGTTCATTACTTAGTTATATAAAAGTTATATATTAGTAATGAATGAACATTGCATGAAGCATGACACTATGTATAGCTTTTGGGTAAGTGTTATAATAAATGAATGTCTAGCTTGCAATGGTTGGTTTTAATTGTTTCATTTCTTATGAGTGTTATAATAAATGAAATTAGAATTAAAATAAATAATAGATAGTTGCATGCAAACCTTAGGCTTTAATCATTTTTTTAAAATGTTTTAAAATTTGATTGAGGTAGACCTAAGATCACGTTTCTATTGAGATTAGAAATCTAAGTTTAATCTTTTAAATCGGTTTAATAGGATTAAATTGATTCCTAATAAAAGATTAAATATATAACAAATGTATCTATAGGGGACCTTTTGTCTAAGGCTGTTTCTGGCTAGGTTGGGGTACTTAAGTCGATGGAAATGTTGCATCCCTACATGAGAATCTACCTGGAAAAGTGAATTAGATAGATTTGTTACATGCATGTAAATTTGATGAAAGTTTGTTAAAAAGTTTGATGGGACTTGAATCAAAGTTGTTTAATCATATATAAAAGAAAGAGTTGTTTGTGAGCAAATTAAACAAACACTTAGATAAAATCAGTATCCATATTTTCTAAGTTAATGAATCATAGGTAGAACACTCAGTGGGAGGAAAATGGGGTATATGATACTTCACTTTTACCTCTACACATTTCTCCCTAAAAGTTCACACTGTGAGATCTACTCTAGGCCTCGAGGCACCAAGGGTATCCCCCTATGGGTGGCATTTGGTTAGGCCAATACCAAGGTGAATAGAAAGAGTGTTCATAGTAAGTGGGAGCGGGACGTGTGAAAACATATCCCTCGGTCTCTCTCATTAGGTTGGATAAAGTTTCATGCATCGCCTTAAGGCATCGTGTCCCCCTACAGGATGACAGTTTTGCATAATGCTTTGATCTCCAAAAATGGATAGGGTTGCTTTAGTCTCTTGTTCTAATCGGTTTTTTCCTAAGGTTGGGGGTGGGACTCTAGAACCTAAAATAAGGGGTTATACTTACACAAAATTGTTAAGGATGTTAACAAATTCTGGAACGAATAATGGTGACTATTAGTTACAATTACAAGGAGTTGTTTCTGTCTAATGGTTGGAAATTTCTCATTTCAGTGAAGGGGCACTTGATCATCCTACGATGACTTTTGTCCTGCCTCACTGAAGCATCATTGAAAAATAGATATCACTTAGGGTACACTAGACTATTTTGCTAAAACATGATTGGTTTTCTAAAAGTGGTTTAATGCAAGTAGATTTAATTAAGTGTGTTATGTTTCAGCAATTTATATGGTTACCGTGACTCTAAGTTTACTTGTCGCTGACAAATTAACTGGCGAAAATTACACTAGTTGAAAAAACACCATAAACACAATTTTCATAATCGATGATCTACGTTTCTTCCTAATGAAGAAATGTCCTTCCATTCCACCTTTTACTACTGCTCGAAATGTTCGGGAAGCATATGAGTGATGGATAAAGGCAAACGAGAAGGCCCGAGCATATCTCTTGGCAAGCCTTAACGAAGTCTTGGCTAAGAAGCATGAGCCCATGGTCACTGCACATGAGATCATGGAGTCCCTGAGAGGAATGTTCGAACAGTTGTCCACACAGCTTAAGCTCGACGCTCTCAAGTACATCTTCAATTCAAGTATGTAAGAAGGGTCATCTGTTTGATAACATGTTCTCAACATGATGATCCACTTCAACGTTACGAAGATGAAAGGGTCAAACATCGATGAGGCCAACTAGGTTAGTATCATACTGGAATCTCTACCAGATAGCTTCCTTCACTTCCGTAGCAATGCTGTTCTGAACAGGATTGACTACAACCTGACTACTCTGCTTAACGAGCTGCAGACTTTCCAATCCTTGTTGAAAAACAAGGAGAATAAGGGTGAAGAAAATGTTTTTTCATCATCTAAAAAGTTCCTCAAAGGTTTGATCTCTGGAACTAAGTCTGCACCTTCTTCCTTCGACATCAAAAAGTGGAAGAAGAAGAAGGGTAGAGAGGGGAAGGCTACTACTAACCCAAGAGTTGCTGCTCCAAGAGGTAGACAACCAGTGAGGGTCGACAATGGAAAGTGTTTCCATTGCAACTAGGATGGACACTGGAAAAGGAACTGTCCTAGCTATTTGGAAAAAAAAGAAGAAGGCCAAATAAGGTAAATGTAATTTGCTTGTTTTGGAAACTTATTTAGTGGAGAATGATGATTCTGCTTGGATTATTGACTCTGGGGCCACTAATCATGTTTGTTCTTCATTTCAGAGAATTAATGCTTGGCGGCAACTTGATGTTAGTGAGATGACGATGTGAGTTGGAACTGGGCACGTCATCACAGCTATGGAAGTGGGAGGTCTTCGGTTAACATTACAGAACAAATTCCTCATTTTGAATGATGTATTTGTTGTTCCTGATTTAAGAAGGAACTTAGTTTCTTTAAAGTGTCTTTTGGAACTTAATTATCATCTTAAATTTTCTTATAATAAAATATTTATTACTAAAAATGGTGTTGATATATGTTCTGCTAAATTGGAAAATAATTTATATGTGCTAAGGTCGTTTGCAACAAATGTCCTCCATAATATAGAGATGTTTAAAACTGTCGTAACTCAACATAAGTGACTTAGTATTTATCGTAAGGAAAATGCCCAATTTTGGCACCTAAGACCAGGACACATTAATCTCAATAGGATTGAGAGATTGGTGAAGAATGGACTTCTAAGCGAGTTAGAAGAAAATTCTTTACCTGTATGTGAGTCATGCCTTGAAGGCAAGATTATTAGGATTGGTGTCCTAATTCTCCCGGAGTCTCGTTGTTTGTAATCATACACATTATTTTTATGATAAAATAACTATTATTTCATTTTGGCATTTACTTATATCTAATAAACAAAGCTTCATGGTTATTTTATGTAAACTTAAGCATGTATATGCGATATACAAGCGGATCATGCCTTAAGTGATAACCTAAATAGGTTTGTATTATAAGGATTAAGGTGCGATACCTGATCTTAGTGACACTACGGATACAACCCGCTTTGTAGAGGTTTGCAAGTATTGTAAACTACTACAGATGGTAGATCCTGACCATTCATGTGGAAACATGCGAGCGAGGGTGTCCTGTACAAAGAGTTTGTATAAGATCAGACCACGAGATGACTAGACTCTGTATATAACGCCGTTGATACTGGAGACTTACATCTCACCTAAACGACTATAGGTGACACGACCTCAATTCTAAGTGCTTTGGAAACTCCTGCATTTGAGAGCAATCCTTTGATTAGTATGGGTGAGAGTGGCCAGATTGCTAACTCAACATGCCTACCTTTTTGGGGACTTGTCTGATTTGGGAGCTAGAAACTCACTTACACGAGATGGAATTCACTCCTTCACCGAAGCAGGGTAAGTAGATAGATTGATCTCTTAAGGGCCGATTCAGGGGCTTGAACATAGTGGCCACAACTTCTCTTTAGAAGAGAGGACTTAGTCATAGTAGGACTATGACTTATGCTCATTAAATGATTCAATGGTACTTAAGGAGTTAGATGTAACTACAAAGACGTAATGGTTATTGGCCGAGCTGTACTTACGAGCAATCTGTGAAGGGTTGTTGCACTGTTGATTGTTTAAGATGGACACATAATATATCTGTGGAAGGAGAGTTCAGCTGTCGGTATTTAGTGGAGTGTCTGACAGTTAACGAATGGTGGATCACATGACTAAAGAGTTTAGTTAGTTATTCACGTACCGTTGGAGCTTCGAGCTATAGGTCCAGAAGGTTCCCTTGGTAGCTCAATGGATTCAAGTTGAGGATCAGTTCTTGGTGTTGATTTGAAATACTCAAATTGATAAGAGGTAATTCGATTATATATGATATGATCGGTATGATGTATGAGATACATCTAGTGAAGGATTAATGTCAATGAGATTTACATTAAGTAACATGGAATAGAAAAAGAGCTATGATTTATATGATTCATGAGATGAAATATTAAAATTATAAGTTATAAATATATTATGGTAAGTTAATTATCATTTGTATTTATAATAATATTAATTATTGGATAATTATTTTTTTTTCTCTAATAGCCATTTGAGTGGGAGGTTATTGGTGGTATTCATGGTAACTGTGAGATAAAAGGACAAATGTTTTTCTAATTTTAGTAATCAAGAAATTTGTGGTTTTGAGATTTCCAATCTCAGAAAATACTCACAGATAGTTGTCAAGTAAATTAAATTTACTAAGTGACAACTTGGAGTTAGCTAAATGATCGTGGAGTGTTCTTAGGCAATCGACACTCAGCTAAGCGATGAGTTAAACGATCGCATAGCTTTTCCTAGATGATTGCATAACTTTTCCTAAACGATTGGGCATCGACCTATACGATAGGTTCTTCCATCTCCCACTTGCTCAATCGTTTACATGATTGTGATTCCTTCTGTTTTCTGCCTCAAACCAAGTTCACACAGAGCCCACCCTCTGAATTCTCACACTGAGAATACCAAGGCAACCTTCTTAGTGGTGTCATACTCAACTCGACACTGTCAAGGTTCTGTGGAGGCCGTTTGTGGGTTTCACGGTGTTCGTGATCTTGGCGATTGCTTAATTCGAGTTCGTGGTGTTCGTTTAATGTAGCGGTCGTGTTGAACGAGCGTTCGTGTGTTGCTATGTTGCTGTGATCGAGCGTTTGAGACCAAGGAACTTGAAGATGAATCTACAAAAGTGTGTTGATTCTTGTCCTTGATATTTTGTATAGCAAGCTGTAATTTTTGTATTTTGCATAACCGTATTTTTTGTTTGTGATTGTAATTGTAAAGTTCATATATGATTGTAATTTGGAATGATCCTTCTGCTGCTCATGGAAATCCTCGTGTTCGATTTCCTTCAATTGGTATCAGAGCCAGGTTGTTCTGATATTCTAAATTTCAATGTTGTTTTGAACTTCTATTACAGTCTTGGTGGGTTTTCTGCATTTGTGTTTAATTATTAAGTGCATTTGTGGATGGATTGATGAATATTTTTGGGTTTAATTGTCTTTGGTTAAAGCTTTCTTTAATTACAAAGTGTTAATTTGTAAGGGCCCTTGTGTTTTTTTAGTATAATTAACTTGCAATCGAGTCTGTAATTCAAAGGGTTTGATTTAGTCGAATTGTTCGTGATGAAGTTTCGAAGCATGGTGATGCGGTTCTCAACGAGGAAGAAGATCAAGAGTTTTCATATCGTGAACCTAAGGTAAACGATTGTTAGGATTTATCTAAGCGATCGTGTAGTACTTACTAAATGATTGTTTAGCTAATGCTAAAGGATGGGGTAAATTGTTTAATCTATTGCGTAGCGTTGGTTGCCGATCGCGTAGGCGACTGTGTAGGCGTTGGTGTTTTGCTGCATCATAGTCGTTTAAACGATCGCGTAAGGCTGGCGTTGTGCGAATGCACTAGGAGATCGCGTACCTCGGGCTTCATCGCTTAGTAAAAGGTACACGATCGTTTAGCTCTGGGAGCGTTGGTAAACAATAGAGCGAATCGTTTGTTCTTTCTTGTAGACAATCGCGGGGAGTTTGATACACGATGGTTGAAGACGCGTTCCTTCACCCAGACGGTTCAAGACCCGGTTCGCCTGTTTGAACAGGAGACTACTTGGTTTTGTAATAGTTAGCTTTAATTTTTGTGGATTTGAGGCAATTTTACCCAGTTCATCAACATTTGTTTATTATACATGTGATGTATGGTGTTTATATGGAAAAATGTTTAACATATAGTTTAAAAACCCACCCTAGGTTGTGCGATTATTCAAACATCATGTATTATAAATGGTATAATCTAGCATGAAGAAATTACATGAAAGCATGTGCATGCATCATGAAATATAAGAGTTATATTTTGTATGCAGTGAGCATTATCATACATCATCCTTTTATTATAAGTGTTATAGTCTAAGGGTGAATGGAGGCATGTTATGCTTGGTTTCATTGCTGTTTTGTATAAGTGTTATATAAAAAAAGTAGCAATGAATGACAATGCATTGAGCATGACACTTAGGCTGTTTATAATCGTTGTGAATGCCTTGCATGTGTTAGCTTAGCATTGTGGTTTTGGTTGTTTCCATTTAAGTGTTTTTTCTAAGTAAACTAAACCCTAGGTTATAAAATACTCAGTGGGAGGAAGAGATGTATTTGATATGTCTATGATTCCACTCACGTTTTTCCCTGAATGTTCACACCGTGAGATTCATGCTTGGCTTCGTGGTGCCCTGGGAACATCCCCTTTCGGATAGTGTTTGCATGAGTCAATATCAAGGTGGACGAAGAGAGTGTTTATAGTAAGTGGGTGAAGGGTGTCTGTTAACACATCCTATAGTCTTTGTCATTGGGTCACACCATGAGATCATTCTGTACTCCCTCGTGGCGCCCTGGAAGCGTCCCCTTCAGAGGGTTTTGTGTAGTTGGTCAAGATCAAGGTGAACTCCAAAAATGGATAGGGTCGCTTTATTTTTTGCCCCAATTGGATTTTTTTTCCTTCGGATTGGTTGCTTGGGACAGATCTCTAGGGCCTAAAATGGCGGGTCACACTTACGGGAGATTGTTAAGTAAGTTAATGATCTCTTAGCCAAATCAATGATGGCTAGTCGTTATAGGAGCAAAAGTTGTTCTGGTATTAATGACTGGTTGAGAACTTCTCAATTCAGAGGAGGGATAATTGACCTCCTTACAGCGGCTTTTGTCCTAAACCTTTGAAGTGTTATTGCGAAACTAGATGTCACACAGGGTTTATTTTAGTTTTGCTAAAACCTTATTGGATATTGTTTGTTTTAAAAGAGCATTTGCTTAAAACTTAATGCAAGTCAATGTGTTTTTCTTTTCAACAACTCGTTAGTATTTCCGTTTAGTGCTTTTAATATGATCGATTTCATACAATGGAAAGAATCGTGTAAAATGTATTTCGTGGAAAACCACCTCAAATTTGTCATGGTTGAGAAGTGTCCTCAAGTCCCAACCTTGATGCACCACGAAGTGTTCGTAATGCATATGAGGTGTGGTTGAAGGCTAATTCATTGGCCCAACTTCACATTTTGGCTAACATACCTAATGTTTTGGCCACAAGGGTTGAGCACATGGTCATTGCACGCAAGATCATGGACTCGTTGCAAGATTTGTTTGAACATCAGTTCTTACTTGTCAAGCAAAAAGAGATGGATGACGAAACCAGTAGTGTCAGTTGTTCTAACACTGATCCCACTACTCTCCAAAAGAGGAGGAAAGATAGTAAATCTGATTTATTGGTCTTGGAGACGTGTTTGATAAAGAATGATGATTCTGCCTGGATCCTTGATTTGGGTGCTACCAATCATGTTAGTTCCTCTTACCAAGGATTCAGTTCCTGGTAAACATTGCCACAAGAAGATATGACTCTATGAGTCAGCACTGGTGAGGTTGTTGTTGTAGGTAGACTGAAGTTATTGTTGGGATTGGTGTCCTAATTCTCCCGGAGTCTCGTTGTTTTGTAAAGATACACATTGTTCAATGAATAAAATAAGTGTTATTTAATTCTAGCATTTACTCATATCCAATAAACAAAACTCCTTGGTTATCTTATGTGAACTTAAGCATGTATATGTGATATACAAGTGGATCATGCCTTAAGTGATAACCTAAATAGGTCTGTAGTATAAGGATTAAGGTGGGATACCTGATCCTTGTGACACTATGGATACGGCTCGCTTTGTAGAGGTTTGTAAGTGTTGTAAACTACTACAGATGGTAGATCCTGATCATTTATGTGATGATGTGGAGCGGGGGTGTCCTATACAAAGAGTTTGTATAAGATCTGGACCACGAGATGACTAGACTCTGTATATAATGCCGTTGATACTAGAGACTTACATCTCACCTAAACGACCATAGGTGACACGACCTCAATCCTGAGTATTTTGGGAACTCCTGCCTTTGAGGGCGGTCCTTTGATTAGTATGGGTGGCCAGATTGCCAACTCAACATGCCTACCTTTTTGGGGACTTGTTTGATCTGGGAGCTGGGAACTCAATCCACAAGATAGAATTCACTTCTTTCCCGAAGCAGGGATAAGTAGAGAGATTGCTCCCTTAAGGGTTGATTCCAGGGCTTGAACATAGTGGCCACAGCTTCTCTTTGGAAAAGAAGACTTAGTCATAGTAGGACTATGACTTATGTTCATTAGAGGGATCAGTGATACTTAAGAAGACAGATGTAACTATAGAGGAATAACGGTTATTAGCCCAGTTGTACTTACGAGCGATCTGTGAAGGGTTGTCGCACTGCTCATTGGTTAAGATGGACACATAATATATCTGTGGTAAGAAGAGCTCAACTGTCGGTCTTTAGTGGAGTGCTTGGCAGTTAACGAATGATGAATCCCGTGACTAAAGAGTTTAGTCAGTTATTCACGTACTATTGGGGCTTCGAGCTACAGATCCATGAGGTCCCCTTGGTAGCTCAATGGATTCAGTTGAGGATCAGTTCTTGGTGTTGATTTGAAATGTTCAAATTGACAAGAGGTATTTTGATTATATATTATATAATTGGTATGACGTATGAGATATATCTAGTAGAGGATTGATGTAAATGAGATGTACATTAAGTACCATGGAATAGAAAAAGAACTATGGTTTATATGTTTCATGAGATAAAATATTAAAACTATAGGTTATAAATATAGTATGATATGTTGGTTATCATTTATGTTTATAATAATATTAATTATTGGATAATTAATTCTTTTTCTTTTAAATAACAAAAGTAGTGGGTGGTTATTGGATCATGGTAACCGTGAGTTTAAAAGGAAAATGGTTTTCCTATTTTAAAAATGAAGTTTTTTCAAACGATAGAAAAAGTTTTGAGTTTTCTCTCTCGCGCAAAGAAACTCACGTAGTCGTTAAGTAAATACAGATTTACTAAACGATGGCTGGACGAGCTAAACGATCGTGCAGTATTTACTAAACGATCGTATAGTTTTGCTAGACGATTGCTGACCTAAGGTAAACGATAGTGTAGTGTCTGTAGGCGACAGACCGAGCTAAACGATAGACTAAACAACCGCATAGCTTTATCTAAACGATGGGGCATCAACCTATACGATAGGTCTTCACCATCTCCCACTTGCCTAGTCGTGTACGCGATCGGTGTTTCCTCTGTTCGTTTGCTTCATACCAAGTCCGAAAAGAGCCTACCCTCTGAATTCTCACATCGAGAATACCAAGATCGCCTTGTTGGTGGTGTCAGACTCAACTCAATACCGTTGAGCTTTTCTGGAGGCCGTTCGTGGTGTTGTGGATGCCATTCGTGTTACTGAGGAGTTCGTGGCCGAGGCGATAGTTGAGGATGAGTGTGAAGAGTTTGTTTTGAGAAGATCGTTGAGGATGAGCACAAAGTGTTCGTTACGACATTGCGGTTGTATAGATCAGGCGTTCGTGCACAACGAAGTGTGGAGACGCATCTGCCATTGTGCGTAGAGTTTGGTCTCTTTATGCATTTGTATTGTTCATGCTGTAATCTTTGTTAATTGCATAACCGTTTGTTTTGAAGTCGACTGTAAATGCATTGTGTATTCATGATTGTAATTTGGAATTATCGTTCTTTCGCTGCTCTTGGAAATATCAAAATCCGATTTCCTTCAATTGGTATCAGAGCTAGGTTTTCTGATATTCCAAATTACAGATCTGAATTGAATGCATTTTTCAGTCGTGGTGGGTTTCTGCATTTGTGGATGAATTTGATGAACGTTTCGGGTTTAAATTGCCTTTTCGTTCAAGCTTTAGTTATTAAAAAGTGTTAATTGTAAAGCCCCCTGCGTTTTTGGGTGACATTAACTTTACAATCGAGTCTGTAATTCGAAAGTTCAAGTTTGTGGAGTCGTTCATGATGAAGCTTTGGCGCATGGTGATGCAGATCTCAACGAAGAAAAAGACCAAGCGTTGGCCGGATTGTGTAGCCTCAGGTAAACGATCGTTGGGATTTCACTAAGCGATCGTTTAGATATTTTTTCTAGACGATCGTGTAGTATTTTCTAATCGATTGTTTAGCTAATGCTAAACGATGGAGTAAATCGTTTACCATATCGTGTAGTGATGGTTGGGCGATCGCGTAGGCACTAGAGGTAGACAATCGTAGTGGGAGCATGCGATGCTCGTTGTTTAGTAGAAGGCGCGCACTAGACGATCGTGTAGTTAGCAAGCTTCATCGCTTAGTTATTACTTATGTGATTGCGCGTATGCGATACGGAGACGCTAGCTAAGTGATCACTTAGGCAATAGTGCTTCGCGACATCATAGTCACTTAGACTATAGCGGAAGGCGGGTGTTTTGTAGAGCGCACTAAGCGATCGTGTACTTTAGGCTTCATCGCTTAGTAAAGGTACACGATCATGCAGAGTAGAGCTAAACGATCGTGCAATATTTACTAAATGATCGCATAATTTTTTTAGACGATCGCTGTCCCAAGGTAAACGATCGTGTAGTTTCTATAGACGACTAAACGATAGACTAAACAATTGCATAACTTTATCTAAATGATTGGGCATCGACCTATACGATAGGTCTCCGCCATCTCCCACTTACCCAGTCGTGTATGCGATCGATGTTTCCTCCGTTCGTCTGTTTCATACCAAGTCTGCACAGAGCCCACCCTCTAGATTCTCACATCGAGAATACCAAGATCATCTTGTTGGTGGTTTCAGACTCAACTCGACACAGTCGAGGTTTTCTGGAGGTCGTTCGTGGTGCTATGGATGCCGTTCGTGTTGCTGAGAGTTCATGGCCGAGGCAATCATTGAGGACGAGTGCGAAGAGTTCATGCTGAGGAGATCATTGAAGATGAGCGCAAAGTGTTCGTGCTATGTTCGTTGTGGCGTTGCGATCGTGTAGATCAGGCGTTTGAGGCTGCTGTTGTTTGAGCGTTCGTGCGCAACCAAGCGTGGAGACGCGTTTGCCATTGTGCGTAGAGTTTGTTCTCTTTATGCATTTGTATTGTTCATGCTATAATCTCTGTTAATTGCATAACCGTTTGTTTTGTGTATTCATGATTGTAATTTGGAATTATTGTTCTCAGAATCCAATTTCCTTTGGTTATTTGTTGACAAGAAACGTTATCTGTTACTAGATAATGTTTTATAGTTTCTCATATTAAGAGGAACTTAATCTCGGTTTCTTGTCTCATTGAACAAGGGTATACCGTCTCCTTTTCTGAGAATAAAGTGTTTATTTTCAAGAATGGAATGGAGATTGGTTATGGTTCAATGGAAAGTAACTTATATGTAAGGCCGTTAGTCATAAAAGCCTTGTTTAACACTGAAATGTTCAGTACGACAACAACAGCTAAAAAACCAAAGGTTTCTCCTAAAGAAAATGCCTATCTTTGGCATCTAAGGTTAGGTCACATCAACCTCAATAGGATTGAGAAGTTGGTGAAAAGTGGACTTTTGAAGAGTTTAGAAGAAAACTTCTTACCAGTATGTGAATCATGCCTCGAAGGCAAGATGGCCAAACGACCTTTTACTTGAAAAGGTTATAGAGCCAAGGAAGCCTTGGAGCTTGTACATTCAGACCTCTGTGTTCTGATGAATGTTAGAGCTCGGGGTGGGTATGAATATTTTATCTCTTTCATAGATGATTATTCAAGATTTAGGTATCTCTACTTAATGCAACATAAGTTTGAAGCCCTGACAAGTTTAAGGAGTATAAGGCTGAAGTTGAAAACTTGTTAGGTAGAAAGATAAAAACACTACGACTTGATCGTGGTGGAGAGTATATGGACCTCCAATTCCAGAACTATATGATAGAACATGGGATTGTGTCCCAACTTTCGGCCCCTGGTACACCTCAGCAGAATGGTGTATTAGAAAGGAGAAACAAAACTTTGTTGGACATGGTTTGATCTATGATGAGCTATGCTCATCTTCCAAACTCGTTTTGGGGTTTTGCAGTGGAGACTGCATGTTATATCTTAAACAACGTTCCATTGAAAAGTATTTTTGAAACACCTTTTGAGTTGTGGAGAGACCGTAAAGGTAGATTACGCAACTTCAGAATTTAAGGTTGTCCGGCACATGTGCTGGCGACTAACCCAAAGAAGTTAGAATCGTGTTCGAAGGTTTTCTTCTTTGTAGGCTACCCCAAGGAAACGAGAGGTGGATACTTCTATGATCTGAGTGAGAACAAGGTGTTTGTTTCTACAAATGCTCCGGGATCATAAGCCATGAAGTAAGCTCATTTTGCGTGAGATTTCTAGTGAGACTGAGACTGTTGAGGGTTCAACAAGAGTTGTTGAACAAGTCGACAGATCAACAATGGTTGTTGAGGTTGGTACATTTATTCAACCAGCTTAAGAGTTGAGACTACCTCGACATAATGGGAGGGTTATGAACGCACCAGATCGTTACCAAAGCCCAAAACGTCATTTCGAATGATGGAGTCGAGGATCTGTTGTCTTTTAAGAAAGTAATGAAGGATGTTGACAAAGGTGAATAGGTTAAGGTCATGAACTAGGAAATGAAGTCTATGTACTTCAATAACGTCTAGAAGCTTGTTGATCCACCTGATGGAGTAAGTCTATTGGATGTACGTAGATCTATAAGCGAAAGAGAGGTGTAGATGGAAAGGTGCAAACCTTTAAGGCTCGACTCGTGGCAAAGGGTTATACCCATGTTGAGGGAGTTGACTATGAGGAAACTTTATCACTTGTTGTCATGCTCAAGTCTATCTGGATACTCTTGTCCATGACAACATTTTATTATTATGAAATATGGCAAAGGGTGTCAATACTACCTTTCTTAATGGTAATCTTGAGGAGACCATCTATATGACTCAACCAGAGGGGTTCATAGTTCCAGATCAACAGCAAAAAGTTTGCAAACTTAATAGGTCCATTTATGGGCTGAAACAAGCATCTCGATCATGGAACATAAGATTTGACACTGCGGTTAAGTCGTTTGGCTTTGATCAGAACGTTGATAAGCCTTGTGACTACAAGAAGATTATCAACAGCAGCTTTCCTAGTACTGTATGTGGATGATATCCTACTCATTAGGAATGATGTAGGGTATTTGACTGACATTAAGAAATTGCTAGCTGCCTAGTTCCAAATGAAAGATTTGGGTGAGGCACAGTATGTTCTAGGGATCCAGATCATTTGGGATCGTAAGAATAAACGGTTAGCCCTGTCTCAGGTATCGTACACTGATCAAATGTTAATCAGGTACAAAATGCAGGATTCCAAGAAGGGTTTGTTACCCTTCAGGCATGGAATCGTTTTGTCAAATGAACAATGTCCTACGACACCTCAAGAGGTTGATGAGAGGAGACAGATTCCCTATGCTTCAGCTATAGGAAGCTTAATGTATGCAATGTTGTGTACCAGACCCGACATTTGCTATGCAGTAGGGATTGTCAGACGGTATCAGTTCAATCTAGGATTTGATCACTGGACGGCGGTTAAGATGATCCTCGAGTATCTTCGGATAATGAGGGACTACCTACTCGTGTATGGAGATCAGGATTTCATCTTTACAGGATACACAGACTCTAACTTTCAGACCAATAGAGATTCTCGCAAATCGACATTGGGGTCAGTTTTCACTCTGAATGAAGGGGTTGTAGTATGGCGAAGCATTAAGCAAGGATGCATCGCGGACTCCACTATGGAAGCCGAATATGTAGCCGCTTGTGAAGCTGGTAAGGAAGCTGTTTGGCTGAGGAAATTCCTTTCAGATTTGGAAGTTATTCCAAATTTGGATTTGCCTATCACTCTTTATTAGGATAACAGCGGGGCTGTGGAAAATTCAAAGGATTCTCGGAGTCATCGTTGTGGTAAGAATATATAGCAGAAATCCACTTGATCAGGAAAATTGTGCATCGCGGTGATGTGATAGTCATGAAGATCGCATCGAAGCACAACGTTGCTGATCCCTTTACAAAGGCTCTCACAGCTAAAGTGTTCAAGGGTCACCTGAAAAGTCTGGGTCTGCAGAACATGGGCCATCTTATCTAGGGCAAATGGGAGATGATACTGAGGTATGCCCTAGTTTATTGTATATTGTACATATTTTATATTGTATTGTACATTAGTCTTACAAGGCATTAAGACAAGTGGGAGATTGTTGGGATTGGTGTTCTAATTCTCCCAGAGTCTCATTGTTTGTAATGATACACATTGTTTTTATTAATAAAATAACTGTTATTTCATGCCATTTACTCATATCCAATAAACAAAGCTCCATGGTTATCTTATGTAAACTTCAGCATGTATATGTGATATACAAGTGGATCATGCCTTAAGTGATAACATAAATAGGTCTGTAGTATAAAAATTAAGGTGGGATACCTGATCCTGGTGACACTACGGATACGACCTGCTTTGTAGAGGTTTGTAAGTGTTGTAAACTATTACATATGGTAGATCCTGACCATTTATGTGGAGACATGCGAGTGGGGGTGTCTTATACAAAGAGTTTGTATAAGACCGAATCGCGAGATGACTAGACTTTGTATATAATGTCGTTAATACTAAAGACTTAAATTTCACCTAAACGACCATAGGTGACACGACCTCAATCCTAAGTGTTTTGGGAACTCCCGCATTTGAGGGCGGTCCCTTGATTAATATGGGTAAGAGTGACCAGATTGTCAACTCAACATGCCTATCTTTTTGGGGACTTGTCTGATTTGAGAGCTGGGAACTCACTTACACAAGATGGAATTCACTCCTTCCTCGAAGCATGGATAAGTAGATAGATTTCTTTCTTAAGGGCTGATTTCGGGGCTTGAACATAGTGGCCGCAGCTTCTCTTTGGAAGAGAGGACTCAGTCATAGTAGGACTATGACTTATGTTCATTAGAGAATTCAGTGGTACTTAAGGAGTTAGTTGTAATTACATGGGCATAACGGTTATTAGCCGAGTTGTACTTATGAGCAATCTGTGAAGGGTTGTCGCACTGTTGATTGGTTAAGATGGACACATAATATATCTGTGGTAAGGAGAGTTCAACTGTCGGTATTTAGTGGACTGCCTGGTAGTTAACGGATGATGGATCTCGGGACTAAAGAGTTTAATCAGTTATTCACGTACCGTTGGAGCTTCGAGCTACAAGTCCATAAGGTTCCCTTGGTAGCTCGATAGATTCAAGTTGAGGATTAGTTCTTGGTGTTGATTTGAAATGTTCAAATTGACAAGAGGTAATTCAATTATATATGATATGATTGGTATGATGTATGTGATACATCTAGTGGAGGATTAATGTAAATGAGATTTACATTAAGTACCATGGAATAGAAAACGAGCGATGGTTTATATGTTTCATGAGATGAAATATCAAAACTATAGGTTATAAATATATTATGGTAAGTTAGTTATCATTTATATTTATCATAATATTAATTATAGAATAATTATTTCTTTTTCTCTAGTAACCATTTGAGTGGGAGGTTATTGGTGGTTTTCATGGTAACCGTGAAATAAAAAGAAAAATGTTTTCCTAATTTTAGTAATCAAGAAATTTGTGGTTTTGAGATTTCCAATCTCAAAAAATACTCATAGATAGTTGTCAAGTAAATTAGATTTATTAAGCGACGACTTTTTGTTAGCTAAACGATCGTGGAGTGTTCTTAGGCAATAGACACTAAATTAAGCGATGAGCTAAACGATCACATAGCTTTTGCTAGACGATTGCAAAAATTTTCCTAAACAATTGGCCATCGATCTATACGATAGGTTATTCCATCTCCCACTTGCTCAATCATTTACATGATTTTGATTCCTCCTGTTTTCTACCTTAAACCAAGTCCACACAGAGCCCACTCTCTAGATTCTCACACCGAGAATACCAAGGTAACCTTCTTGGTGGTGTCATACTCAACACGACATTATCGAGGTTCTGTGGAGGCCATTTGTGGTGTTCCCACTGTTCATAACCTTGGCGATTGCTTAGTTCGAGTGCGCGGTATTCGTGTAGTGTAGCGGTCGTGTGTTGCTGTGATACTGTGATCGAGCGTTCATGATCAAGGAACTCGAAGATGAATCTACAAAAGTGTGTTGATTCTTGTCCTTGATCTTTTGTATAGCATTGCTGTAATTTATGTATTTTGCATAACCGTATGTTTTCATTTGTGATTGTAATTATAAAGTTCATATATGATTGTAATTTGGAATGATCCTTCCGCTGCTCATGGAAATCCTCGTGTTCGATTTACTTCAAAGATGACTAAAAGGCCTTTTACTGGAAAAGGTCATAGGGCTAGGGGAGGTTACGAAAAGGCCTTCCGTTTGTAAGCTAGTGCATTTAGACCTTCGTGGTTCGATGAATGTAAGAGCTAAGGGAGGTTATGAATATTTCATCACTTTCACTGATGATTATTCTAGATACGGGTACGTTTATTTAATGCAACATAAGTTTGAGTCTTTTGAAAAGTTTAAAGAATTCAAGGCTGAAGTTGACAACGCATTAAATAGAACGATTAAAATACTTCGATCTGATCGAGATGGAGAGTTTATGGATTTGACTTTTCAGAACTATTTGATAGAACATGGAATAGTATCCCAACTCTCAACATCTGGTACACCTCAGCAAAATGGTGTATCAGAAAGGAGAAATCGAACCCTGTTGGACATGGTTCGGTCTATGATTAGTTATGCTTTCTTACCTAACTCATTTTGTGGTTATACAGTAGAGACTACAACGTATATCCTAAAATGTGTTCCCTCTAAGAGTGTTGCCAAAACACCTATGAAGTTATGCAATGGTCGTAAAGCTAGTTTACGTCATTTCAGAATTTGGGGTTGCCCAATATATGTGCTTAAGGCCAATCTTCAGAAATTGGAACCACATTCAAGGTTATGCCTATTTGTAGGCTACCCCAAGGGAACGAGAGGTGGTTTTATGATCCTAAAGAAAACAAAGTATTTGTATCGACGAATGCTACTTTTCTTGAGGAAGACCACATAAGGGAGCACAGACCCAGAAGTAAAATCATTTTGAATGAGCTTTCTAAAGAAACTATTGAATCTTTAACAATAATTGTTTAAGAGCCTAGTACCTCAACAAGAGTTGTTGAAGTAGGTTCATCTAGTAAGTCAAATCCACCTCAAGTATTGAGGGAACCTCGACGTAATGGGAGGGTTATGGACCCACCTTTTTGCTATATGGGTTTAATTGAAATCCTAGCTATGGTAGCTGATGGCGAGGTTGAGGATCCATTGTCTTACAATAAGGCAATGGAGGATGTTGATAGAGATGAATGGATCAAAGCCATGGATCTCAAAATGGAGTCTATGTACTTCAATTTAGTATGGGATCTTGTAGATCAACCTAGCCATTATATAAATACCGAAACTTTATGTGGAGACATAAAAGTGAATCAGGTTCGAATAAATAGTCAAAATGATCTATAGTATATGGATAAGGTTGGGTGCCTTATTCTGGTAACACTATCGGATGCGGCCCACTCTGTAGTTGTTACAAGTTGTTGTAAAGGTGCTACAAACGAAGTGATCCTGATTCGTTCATGTATTGACATGAGGAATGAGGGTGTCCTATGCAATGAGTTTGTTTACTATCGAACCAAAAATAAGTCACTCTTACTTTATAGCGCTGTTTACTGTTTAAGTCTGACTATTTCAGTTAGATGACCTAGGTAACTCGATCTTAATCCTAAGTTAACTATAAACTCCTGTTTATTCGGGATTATCCTTAGATTTGCATAGGTAAGGGTTGGCTCAACAATGCTAGCTCAATAAGCCTCCCATTTTAGGGGTAAGATCGGGCAGATAGTTGGGGACATAGGGTGCAATAAGGAATTCACGCCTACTCGATTTAAGGATAGAAGAAAGATTGTTCTCTTGAGTACTGAATCCACGTCTTGAACAAGGAGTCTCACCCTTTCATTGGCCCGAGAGGAATTTGGTTTAGTGATTGGATCACAAACTAATTATTCATTAGAGGATTGGTGGAACTTAAGGAGCAAGATATAATATCGGTGGTAAAACAACATATTGACCTAGCCATTATTACTAACAACCTGTGAGGGTCGACTTACTGATTATGATTAAATTATGTGGACACAAATATATCTATAGTGAGGAGAGTGCAACTATCGAGCTATAGTGGTGTGACTTCATTGTTAACGAATACTGATTAATTTGGTCTAAAGAGTTTTAGCCAATTAATCTTAAACTGTTGGAGCTCATGATCTGTAGACCCATAAGGTCTCTCTACTAGCTCGTAAAACATGAATACAATGAATTAATAAGTTGAGTGAATTTGGAATAACATCAATTTGAAATGTTCAAATTAAAACTAGGATTTGTATAATTATATTTGATATAATTAATTAATGTTTAATTTATTGGAGAGTTTATAATATTTAAATATTGATTTAAATATCAACTACATAACTAGGATTCATGTTTAAAATTAGGTATGTGATTAATTTAATATTTGATATTAAATTGTTATTTAATTAACTAAAAATCAAATTAATTTTTAATTTCAATTCAATTTGAGAAATTGAATTTTAATGTTTTAAATTTAATTATAATTTGAATTTAAACAAGAAAAAAATGGAAATTAGTTTTGATTGGGATCTTCCCACATTTTCACTAGTATGAGGTGTTCCTCCATGAAACACACACATTTCCCACTTTCTTCAGCAAATTGAAGTGTATAGGTTGCTGAACTTGAGGACTTGCATGTGGGTAATATATAAAACACTCCATTTTTGCTGATGAAAGAGAGGCTAGCTGCAGGAAATAGGTTTCCTACAAAAAACTTGCTCATCATCTAAAAAACCCACATTTTCCTTCACAAATTCACTCCAATCTGAGTTCCACCACTCAAATTCAAGGTTTAGAATAGTAGAGAAGATCTATTACCGGTTCACTATTGAATTGGAGCTGGAATCACGTGGAGAGCAGCTTGGAATTGGGAGAATTCATCAAAGGTATGTAGTTTAGAAACCCTCTTCTGAAGTTTTTGTTTAAGCATGCTTTTAGAACTCAATTTAAATGTAATTAGAGTGCTTATTGATTCTGTTTTCTTCTGTTGCATGCTAATAGATCCCAACAATTGGTATTAGAGTATCATTTAAGCACTCAATGAGCATCAATTTGAATTTTGATGGCTGTTTTTCATAAATTGTATGAAAAAGGTGAACTGATATAGTTTTTTTGTGTTTTGGCATTCCTTTCTCTTTAATTATGTTATAATTCTTGTAAATTGCTCTTGTTTTATGGGCCTTATTGTGTGTTTAAGTATCTATAATTCGAATGGAGTCATTAGAGTTTCAATAGGATGTAATTGAAGAAAGAAGTGAAGAAAGTCGAACAACAGGAACTGAATTTTGCAACCATTGTCATATACTCGAGGCTCGATGGAATACTCGATGGCCGACTCGATGATATTTCATGAAATAACTTGATGCACTATGCCATATTCGATGGTACTCGATGCTCATACTCAATGGTATTTTATGAAATACTCGATGCATAATGCCATACTCGATGGTACTCGATGAAACTCGATGATATTTTTTGAAATACTCGATGCATGATACCGTACTCGATGGTACTCGATGAGCAACTAGATGGTATTTAGTGAAATACCCGATGTTTGATGGTACTCGATGGTTTTTGCCCGGTTCTGCCCATTTTTTAGCATTAGAGGTCCGTTTTGAGAGGTTCAAGTCTGGTTCAAGGCGGTTCGAGCGATCCAGAAGCATTTTGGAGCCGATTATTGCTGATTTTTATAATAATTAGGCTTTTGTTTGTTTGACAATGTCAAAACTAAAACCATATTAGTTGGTCTAATTATTTATGCATGCAATGTATGTTATAATTAAATAAATCTTGTATGTGCATAAAGTATGTCATGTAGATTTAAAATCCCACTATAGGAAGCATGTTACATGTATTGAAAGTACGTTATAAAGTGCTATAATATATAGTATGCATATATAGGGTTTCCAATGTTTTAATATAAATGTTATATTAAATATTGAATGCCTTTGATGTATGTTGTGGATGCTTAACATGTCTAAAATTTTGTAAGTTGTTATAAAATTGGGTTAGACATTTAAAATCTATAACAAAGATAAGCTACATGCTCACGTAGGTTAACCACCTGTTTTAATAGTTAAAATCGGTTAACATCTTGTAAAATTTGGTTACAAACACAACCAATATATAATCATATCTAAGGTTGGTAGTACTTAAGTTGAGGATCTATGAAACACCTCATACCTGGGGATTATGGCCAAATAATTGAGCGTTGTTAACCAGTTTTATGAGTAATACATGAGTGATGCGAGGTTTTAAAACAGGTTTATCACCTAGACATCGTAGGTTAAATCTAAATGTAAACGTTATACTTGGATAAACACCTAGACTTAGGTTGTTTAACTTAGCCGAAAAAAACCTGGTAAAAATATACCCAAACAAATAATAGGACACTTCACTGAGAGTTTAATAGCATATATGATATGTTATTAGAATGCTTCAGTGGGTAAGGATGCTTTAGTGGGAGATTAATAATATATACGATATGTTATTTTTAGCTCTCACGTCCCTAAGAGTTCACAATCAAGATTCATGTGACACTTTGTATCACCCTGGTATTGACCTCCATTCGGAAAGTATTTACATAAATCGAGATTAAGGTGAATAGGAGAAGCTCTTCACAGTAAAATCAAAAGTGATGTTTTAATTTTCATTCTCACGTCCTAAGAATTTCACACGGTGAGATTCATGCGATGCTTCACGTCACCCTAATTCGAAAAGTGTTGGCATAAGTCAAGATCAAGGTGAATGAGGGGAAGTCATTCAATGTAAAATCAAATATATCATAATTGATTTCAACACTCACGTCCCTAGAAAGTTCACATCGTGAGATTCATATGACGCTTCGTGTCACCCTGGGAATGACTTCCATTCGAAAAATGTTTATATGGGTCAATAACAAGGTGAATGGGGGAAGTAATTCATAGTAAAGGGGTGAAAGATATGTGTCAACATGTCCTGCGGTCTCTTCCGTTTGTTTGGATTGTGAGATTCTTATGTTGTGCATGTTTGTCGTCTTTAACTTGGCCTTGCTAGTCGTTTAATGATGGCTATCCCCTCGGAGGGTTGTAATATAGAATTAAGAACAACTTAGACTCCAGAAATGGATAGGATTTCTTATGTCATTTTCCAAACTTGACTTTTCAATTCGGTAGCATCGTTGGGGCTGACCTCTGAGGTCTGAAAATGGAGGGTTACACTTACAGAATTACTAAAGTGTTAGTAAGTTCTGAAAAAAAGAAAAAACAGTAGCTAAATGGCTATCAGAATATGAGTTGTTCTAGAGATAGTATTTAGTCAAGATTGTCTTGCTTTAGTGAAAGAGTATTTGCTTTAGAGAATTACTAAAGTGTTAGTAAGTTTTGACAAAAAATAGTAGCTAAATGACTATCAGAATATGAGTTGTTCCAGAGATAGTATTTAGTCAAGATTGTCTTGTTTTAGTGAAGGAATATTTGACTGCCCCTCGGTAGCACTTATTCTAACTCACTATAGTATCGTTGTAAATAAATAGTGATTCACTATTACTTTTTGCTAAAAATTGATTTAGATTTAGTTGCAATTTACTAATAAGACTATGTTTAAAATTTCAGCATGTCGAATTCTTCTAATATACTCGCTTCCGCTTTAATTAATGGTAATAATAATTCAACATGCAAATTACTAACAAATGATGATTCAAAACAAGTTTTAACAGAGGATTATCCTTTATCTCCCAACTCATCTAAAGTTTTCAAACGACAAAATAAATGTGATTTACTAGTTATCGAAACATGCTTAGTAGAAAGTGATAAAAAGACCTGTATAATAGATTCAGGTGCTGCTAGTCATATATGTATTTTCTCTCAGAAAACTAGCTCCTGGAGACAACTTACAGAAGGCAAAGTGACCTTTAAGGTAGGGACCAGGGAGGTTGTTTTAGCTAAAGCAGTGGGAGATATGAAGTTATTTATAGAAGATAGGTACATTTTACTTAAAAATGTTTATTATATTCCTTCTACGAAAAGGAATTTAGTATTCGCCTCATTTTTGCTAGAACGAAATTACAAATTTTCTTTTGAAAAAAATAAAGTGTTTATTACTTTGAAAGATATTAATATTCGTTTTGCAAAATTATAAAATAACTTGTACATGTTAAAGCCGACTGAGGTAAAAGCCGTTTTAAACATAGAGATGTTTAAACAATTCAAACTCAAAATAAGAAAATGAAAGTTTCTCCAAATGCCTATCTTTGGCACTTGAGACTTGGTCACATAAATCTCAAGAGGATTGAGAGATTAGTTAAGAACGGTCATCTAAATCAGTTAGAAGACAGTTTATTACCACCGTGTGAATCTTGTCTTGATGGTAAAAAGACTAAAAGATCCTTTTCTGGAAAAGGTCTTAGAGCCAAAAAACCCTTAACACTAATACATTCAGACCTCTATGGTTCGATGAATGTTAAAGCTAGATATGGGCATATTTACCTAATACATTATAAGTCTGATACACTTGAAAAGTTTAAGGAATATAAGACAGAGGTTGAGAACCAATCAAGTAAAAAGCTTAAAACATTTCGATCAGATCGAGGTGGTGAGTATATGAACTTAAAATTCCAGGACTATTTGATAGAACATAGAATTCAGTCACAACTCACAGCACCTGGCACACCACAACAAAATGGTGTGGCATAAAGGAGAAATAGAACCTTGTTAGACATGGTTCATTCTATGATGAGTTATGCCCAGTTGCCAAATTCTTTTTTAGGACACATAGTTGAGACTACGGTGTATATTTTGAACATGGTTCCTCGAAAAGTGTTTTTGAAACACCTTACGAGCTCTGGAGAGGACGTAAAGCTGGTTTACATCACTTCAGGATATGAGGATGCCCAACACACGTCATGGTGCAAAATCCTAAGAAACTGAAACATCGTTCAAAGGTATGCCCATTTGTAGGTTACCTTAAAGAGACAAAAGGTGGTTTCTTTTATGATCCTCAAGAAGATAAAGTATTTGTATCGACAAATATAACTTTCCTAGAGGAAGACCACATCAAGAATCACCAACCTCACAGTAGGCTAGTAATAGATGAAATGACCAGCGAAACGACAAATGCATCAACAAGAGTTATAGATCGTGCAGGTCCATCAACAAGAGTTGTTGATGAAACTGATATTCCAAGTCCTTCTCAAGAGTTGAGAATGCCTCGACGTTGTGGGAGGGTTGTACAATAGCTGGACCGGTATATGGGTTTAACCGAAACTCAAGTCATCATACCTGATGATAACTTAGAGGATCCATTAACTTTCAAACAAGTAATGGATGATGTGGACAAAGAACAGTGGGTTAAAGCCATGGATCTTGAAATGGAGTCAATGCACTTCAATTCAGTCTGGGACTTTATAGATGACCCAGAAAGGGTAAAACCCATCGATTGTAAGTGGATCTACAAGAGAAAACAAGACCAAGCTGGAAAGGTAAAAACCTACAAAGCTAGACTTGTGGCAAAAGGATTTATCTAAAGAGATGGGGTGGACTATGAAGAAACCTTCTCTCCGGTTGCCATGATAATGCCAATTAGAATACTCTTGTCCATAACTACATTTTATGATTATGAAATCTGACAAATGGATGTCAAGATAACCTTCCTAAATGGCTATCTTGAAGAGAGTATCTACATGTCTCAACTAGAAGGGTTTATAGAATAGGGTCAACAGCAAAAAGTTTGCAAGCTTAATCGATCCATTTATGAGTTGAAAACGTCTCGATCCTAGAATATGAGATTTGACATTGCGATCAAATTTTATGGCTTTGAACAAAATATTGACGAACCTTGTGTTTACAAGAAAATCATTAACAAAACTGTCACTTTTCTGGTTCTATATGTTGATGATATTTTACTCATAGGAAATGAAGTAGAATTTTTAGCTGATGTCAAGAGATGGCTTGCTACGCAATTCCAAATGAAAGATTTGGGTGAAGCATAGTATGTTCCTAGGATCCAAATAGTTCAGAACCGAAAGAACAGAACTTTAGCATTATCTCATGCATCTTATATAGACAAAAAAAATTTTAGATATCAATTGCAAAATTCCAAGAAAGGAATATTGCCTTTCAGACATGGAATTCATCTGTCAAAGGAACAAAATCCTAAGACACCTCAAGATGTTGAGGTAATGAATCAAATTCCATATACATCAGTAGTAGGAAGCTTAATGTATGTCATGTTGTGTACTCGCCCCGAAATATGCTATGCAGTTGAAATAGTCAGCATTGGACTGTCGTTAAGAACATCCTCAAGTATCTTCGTTGAACGAGAAATTATATGCTCGTGTATGGTGCTAAGGATATGATCCTTACTAGATACACTGATTCTGACTTCTAGACCGATATTGATTCAAGGAAATCAACTTTGGAGTTAGTAATTCACTCTGAATAGAGGAGCAGTAGTGTGTAGTTGTAAGGGAAGCAGCAAAAGAAGCAATATGGCTCAAAAAGTTCCAAACTGATTTGGAAGTGGTTCCAAATATGCACCTGCCAATCACCCTATATTATGATAACAGTGAGGAGTTGCAAACTCAAAGGAACCTCAAAGCCATAAACGTGGAAAGCACATCAAGTGGAAGTACCATCTCATGAGGGAGATTGTACACAGAGGAAACGTAATCGTCACACAGATAGCCTCACAAGACAACTTAGCTGATCCATTTATGAAGGCTCGGCTAAAGTGTTTGAAGGACACCTAGTAGGGTCTACGAGATACTCATAACTAGGACAAGTGGGAGAATTTATGGGTATTTGATGCCCTAGTTTATTATATTTATACTTTTTATTCTCTCATTGTACTCAACATATTTGTATATATTTTATCCACTGGAGTTTTAGTCTAAGTGGGAGTATTGTTGGGTTGTATGTCCTAAAACTTGCAGTTTGTAAATTTGAACATATTCTATTATCAATAAAGATGTTATTCGACATTACTTCAATAAAGTTGCTATTGAATCTATAAATTGCACTTATAAAATCTAAATCCAATAAACTAAGATCTATGCCTATTATATGAATACTTGAACTTTATGTGGAGATATAAAAGTGGATCAAGTTCGAGTAAATAGTTAAAATGATCTATAGTATACGAATAAGATTGGGTGCCTTATTCTGGTAACACCATCGAATGCGGCCCACTCTGTAGTTGTTACAAGTTATTGTAAAGGTGTTACAAATGAAGTGATCCTGATTCGTTCATGTATTGACATGAAGAGTGGGGGCGTCCTATGCAATGAGTTTACGTTAGATCAGACCAAGAAATAAGTCAATCTTACTTTATAACGTTGTTTACTATTTAAGACTGACTATTTCGCTTGGATGACCCAGGTAACTAGATCTTAATCCTGAGCTAACTACAAACTCCTGTTTATTCAGGATTATCCTTAGATTTGCATAGGTGAAGGTTGGCTCAACAGCGCTGGCTCAATAAGCCTCCCATTTCAAGGGTAAGATTGGGTAGATAGTTGGGGACATAGGGTGCAATAAGGAATTCACGCCTACCCGATTTAGGGATAGAAGAATGGTTGTTCTCTTAAGTACTGAATCAGGTCTTGGACAAGGAGCCTCATCTTCTCATTCGCCCGAGAGGGATTTGGTTTAGTGATTGGATCACAAACCAATTATTCATTAGAGGATCAGTGGAACTTAAGGAGCAAGATATAATATCGGTGGTAAAACAACATATTGACCCAGCCATTATTACGAACAACCTGTGAAGGGTCGACTTACTGATTATGATTAAATCATGTGGACACAAATATATCTATAGTGAAGAGAGTGCAACTATCGATCTATAGTGGTGTGACTTCATAGTTAACGAATACTGATTAATTTGGTCTAAAGAGTTTTAGTCAATTAATCTTAAATCGTTGGAGCTCATGATCTGTAGGCCTATAAGGTTCTTCTACTAGCTCGTAAAACACACAATGAATTAATTAATTGAGTGAATTTGGAATAACATCAAATTGAAATGTTTAAATTAAAATTAGGGTTTGTATAATTATATTTGATATAATTAATTAATGTTTAATTTATTGGAGAGTTTATAATATTTAAATATTGATTACATGAATAGAATTCATGTTTAAAATTAGGTGTATGATTAATTTAATATTTGATATTAAATGTATTTTCATTGATTAAATATGTTTAATTAATTAAAAATAAAATTAATTTTCAATTTCAATTCAATTTGAGAAATTGAATTTTAATGTTTTAAATTTAATCAATTATGAATTAATTAAATCAAATTTTAGTTCATTTTTTTTAAAATTAATTTAAAATTGAATTTAAACATAAGAAAAAATTGGAAATTAGTTTTGAGTAGGATCTTCCCACATTTTCACTAGTATGAGGCGTTCTTCCATTAAACACACACATTTCCCATTTTCTTCAGCAAATTGAAGTGTCAAGGTTGCTGAACTTGAGGACCTGCATGTGGGTAATGTATAAAACACTCCATTTTTGGTGAAGCAGAGGCTGGCTGTAGGAAATAGGTTTCCTAAAGAATGTTTGTTCATCATCTAAAGAACCCACATTTCCCTTCACAAATTCAACTCCAATCTGAGTTCCACCAGTCAAATTAACGTCTGAGTATAGTAGAGAAGATCTCTTGGTAGTTCACTGTTGAATTGGAGCTAGAATCACGTGGAGAGCAGCATGGAATTAGGAGAATTCATCAAAGGTATGTAGTTTAGACACCCTCTTCTGAAGTTTCTATTCAAACATGCTTTTAGAACTCAAATTAAATGTAATTAAAGTGTTTATTGATTCTATTTGCTTTCATCGCATACTAGTAGATCGCAACAAGTATGACGTCGAGTACTATCGAATATGGCATCGTGCATCGAGTATTTCAAAAAATACTATCAAGTATGAGCATCGAGTACCATCAAGTTTGTGGCATCGAGCATCGAGTATTGGGCAGTGGCTAAAAATCCAGGTTTTGCTACTCGACCTTCTTCACTTCTTTCTTCAATTACATCCTAATTGCAACTTTAATGACTCCAATCAAATTATAGACACTTAATCACACATTAAGGCTCATCAAACAAGAGTCAATTACAAGAATTACAACATAATTGGAGAGAAAACAATGCCAAAACTTAGAAAAACCATATCAGTTCATCATTTTCATACAACTTATGAAAAACGCCCACCAAAACTCAAATTAATGCTAATTGAGGGCTTAAGTCACGCTCTGATACCAATTGATAGGATCTGCTAGCATGCAACGGAAGCAAACAGAATCAATAAGCACTCTAATTACATTTAATTTGAGTTCTAAAAGCATGCTTAAATATAAACTCAAGAAGAGGATTTCTCAATAACATACCTTTGATGAATTCTCTCAAATCTAAGTTGCTCTTTACGTGTTTCCAGCTCCAATTCAACAGTGAACCACCAAGAGATCTTCTTTACTATTCTCAACCTTGAATTTGAATGGTGAAACTAAAAAATGGAGTGAATTTGTGAAGGAAATTGGATGAGTTTTCAGGTGAAGATGAAAGTTGCAGCAGAAACCATTTCAAGCAATCTTAACTTCTCTTCAGCAAAAATTGAGAGCTTTTTATCAACTCCATTCATGCAAGCATTGATGGGCAATCTGAATGCCAGCACTAAAGTTGATTGTTCAAGTGGATAGGTGGTGTGATTAGGAGGAAACAACTTCTCCATGATAATTTTGTGGGAAAATCCCCCTAAACCATAAATTTCCAATTTTTGCTTTTCAAAATAAAATTTTAATTAATTCCAAACTTAACTGAAATTTAATTTAATTAATTCATAATTAATTGAAACATCAAATTTCTATTTCTAAAATTGAATTGAAATTGAAAATTAATTTGATTTTTAATTAATTAAATAACAATTTAATATCAAATATTAAATCAATCACACACCTAATTTTAAACATGAATCATATTCATGTAATTAATATTTAAATCAACATTTAAATATTATTAACTCTCCAATTTTGTTTAATTTCGATAAATTAAACGTTAAATAATTATATCGAATATAATTATGCAAACCCTAATTTTTGAATTTGAACTTATTCAAATTCAAACCCTAATTTCAATTTGAAAAATTCAAATTGATATCATTCCACATTCACTCAATTTATTAATTCAAGGTGTACATGTTTTAGGAGCTAATAGAGGGACCTTATGGACCTACAGATCATGAGCTCCAACGATTTAAGATTAATTGGCTAAAACTCTTTAGACCAAATTAATCAGTATTCGTTAACTATCTAGTCACATCACTATAGTTCGATAGTGCACTCTCCTTACTGGAGATATATTTGTATCCACTTGATTTAATCATGTCCACTTGATTTAACCATAATCAGTAAGTCGACCCTTCACAAGTTGTTCTTAATACCGACTGGGTCAATATGTTGTTTTACCCCCGATATTACATCTTGCTTCTTAAGTTCCACTAATCCTCTAATGAACAATTGGTTTGTGATCCAATCATTAAACCGGATCCCTCTCGTCCCAATGAGAGGTTGGGGCCCCTTGTTCAAGACCTGGATTTAGTACTTAAGATAATAGCCTTTCTTCTATCCCTAAATCGGGTAGGCATGAATTCCTTCTTGCACTCTATGTCCCCAACTATCTACCCGGTCTTACCCCTGAAATGGGAGGCTTATTGAGTCAGCACTGTTGAACCAACCCTCACCTATGCAAATTTAAGGATAATCCTTAATAAACAGGAGTTCATAGTTAACTCAGGATTAAGATCAAGTTACCTAGGTAATCTAAGCGAAATAGTCAGTCTTAAACAACAACGCTATAAAGTAAGAGTGACTTATTTTTTGGTCCGATCTTATGCAAACTCATTGCATAGGACACCTCCACTCCTCATGTCAATACATGAACGAATCAGGATCATTTCGTTTGTAGCATTTTACTCAAACCTGATCCATTTTTATGTCTCCACATAAAGTTCAAGTATTCATATAATAGCCATGGATCTTAGTTTATTGGATTTAGACTTTATAAGTGCAATTTATGGATTCAATAACAACTTTATTGAAATAATGTCGAATAACATCAGAATATGTTTAACTTTACAAACTGCGAGTTTTAGGACATACAATCCAACAATGATCCGGTCTTATACAAACTTCTTTGTATAGAATATCCTCACTTATACCGCGTAGATACTTGAGGACATTCTTAACAGTGGTTTAGTGATCATATCCAGGATTAGACTGATACCTACTGACTATCCTCACTACATAGCAGATGTCAGGTCTAGTACATAACATTGCATATATCACGCTGCCAACAGTCGATGCATAGAGGATCCGTCTCATTTCCTCGAACTTTTAAGGTGTCTTAGGACACTGTTTCTTTGACAATATAACTCCATGCCTGAAAGGTAGTAAGCCTCTCTTAGAGTTCTGCATCAAATACTTGACAAGTATTTTGTCAATGTATGATGTCCGAGACAGAGCTAGCATTTTATTCTTTTGATCTCTAAAGATCTGAATTCCCAAAATAAACTGAGCCTCTCCCAAATCTTTCATTTGAAATTGGGTTGCTAGCCAGTTCTTAACTTCAGTCAGTAAACCGACATCATTCCCAATGAGTAGGATATCGTCTACATTCAACACTAGAAAATCTACTGAACTGTTGATGATCCTTTTGTATACATAAGGCTCATCAATATTCTGATCAAAGCCATAAGATTTGATCGTAGTATCAAATCTTATATTCCAAGATCGAGAAGTTTGCTTCAGTCCATAAATGGACCGATTAAACCTGCAAACATTTTGCTCTTGACTTTGGGTTATGAATCTCTCGGGCTGATCCATATGAATGGTCTCCTCAAGATTTCCATTCAGAAAGGTAGTCTTGACGTCCATGTGCCAAATCTCATATTTAGGCAATAGACAGGAGGATTCGATAGACTTGAGCATGGCAGCAGGTGAGAAAGTCTCCCTATAGTCGACTCCCTCAACTTGGGTATAACCTTTTGCCACTAGTCTAGCCTTGAAGGTTTGCACCTTCTCATCAGCACCCCGTTTCCTCTTGTAGATCCATTTGCAACCTATAGGTTTAACCCCATCAGGTAGATCTACAAGATCCCAAATAGAATTGATGTACATCGACTTCATTTCATGATCCATAACTTTGATCCACTCATCTTTGTCAACCATTGCCTTCTTATAAGATAATGGATCCTCAACATCTCCGTCAACTACCATAGCTAGGATTTCCATCCCATATAATGAACAAGTGGGTTCGTAACCCTTCCATTGCATCGAGGGAACATTTAAGGTAGATTTGGACTACTAGATGATCTAACTTCAACAACTTTTGTTGAGGTGTTGAGTTCTTTAACAACTCTTGTTGAAAGTCCAATAGTTTTTTTGGAAAGTTCATTCAACACAACTTTACTGCGGGACTTGTGCTCTCTTATTTGGTCTTCTTCCAGAAAAGTAGCATTTGTCGATACAAACACTTTATTTTCCTCAGGATCAAAGAAGAAACCACCCCTCGTTCCTTTGAGGTAGCCTATAAATAGGCATAGTTTTGAACGAGGTTCCAGTTTCTTAGGATTTGCCTCAAGCACATGTGACCATCTGCTAGAGGTATCTATTAATACCATAAAATACTTAAATGGTCTACTTGGTGGGTTAATAAGTCCACATATATCACCATGAATTCTTTTTAAAAATACAAGTGATTCAGTTCCCATTTTAGCTGATGATGGTCTAATTATTAATTTGCCTTGAGAGTAAGCATTACATGAAAGTTCATTAGATTGAAGTTCTTGCTCTTCAATGGGTGTCCATTTGAATTCTCAATAATTATCCTCATCATTATAAATCCTGGATTGTTGGGACCGAATCCCACAGCGGAAGCGTGTGAACGTCTTGCATCTCGAAATTCCATTTTTAAAGAAACAAAAAACAATATTCTAAATAGAATATAGAAAGATAAACATGTTAAACGCATGCTTGAGAATAAGGAAAATAATAAGGAGGAACCATTCTTACCTTTGAAGATTCCCGAGCTCCTAGAACGATCCTTTCACTTTTCTGACGAACACGAGAACACGAATGTCTCATTTTAGAATATTGAACGCGACCACGATAATAACCTTTTTATTCTCTAGGATTCCAATAGAAGGATAGGTGGTATCCAACTATTGGAAGAGTGTGAAGATGAGAGAATTCTTTGGAGAGAGTAGAGAGGATTTCTTTGGTGGTTAGGGTAAAAGAATACAAAATGAAATCTTGTCCTAAAAGGGCCATAAGGAGGACTTTATATGGAGAAGGGTTAACCTTTTCTCAAAGTTTTTTCCAATTTACCCTTGTACTTAATTAATTAAATAACGTTTATTTAATTAGTTAACATATTAATTAAATAACCATTTATACATTAAATCCAATTTAATGTATATATTTAGTTAATATAAACATGCTATGTTTATGTCCAACACCTCTCTATTAATTAATTAATTCTTTATGAATCTAATTCACTTGAATTAAATATTTGAATCTCATTCAAATGTTTCTTTCCAACTTAATTTAAATTATAGATCGCATCCATAATCAATTACATATTAATCATATTAATATGCAATTTCCTCAAATTGATTTGAACAATTAAAAGCATTCATCTTTAATATCCTTTAGTGAGCTAACAAGGGGACTTGGTGGACCTGCAAATCAGAAGATCTAATGATATGAGATTAATTGGCTAAGCTCATTAACTAAATTAATCAATATTTGTTAATTGTGGGTACACTCCACTATAGACCTACAGCTGCACTATTCTCACTGCATATATATTTCTCTGTTCACAAATATAGATCAATAATAGCAAGTTAGTCCTTCACGAGTGTTCGTAATACCAACTGGATCAAATTACCGTTTTACCCTTGGGTTACCTCTGACTTCTTAAGTACAAGTGCTCCTCTAATAAACAACTTGTTTTTTGTCTGACAAATAAATAAAAACCCCTCTTAGGCCAATGAGAGGGTAGGGTGCTTTATTCAAGTCCTAGAGACACCACTTAAGGGAACACTCATCTACTTACCCTGAATTCGGGAAGGAGTGAATTTCATCTTGTATTATTATGTTCCCAACTCCCCACTTGGTCTTGTCCCACAAATGGTAGGCATGTTGAGTCGGCGAATTGGACACTCTCATCTATACAAATCAAAGGACAATCTCTCGTGAACAGGAGTTCATAATACACTTAGGATTAAGACTAAGTTACCTAGGTCATCCAATTGAAATAGGAACCTAATAAGTTAATGACATCTAGTGGTTACAATTTCACGATCCGATCTTATGAAAACCCATTGCATAGGATACCCTCATTCGCGTGTCACTTACACAAACATGTTGGATCATTACGTTTGTATCAAATACAAAGTGGGTCGTATCCATAGTGTCACCAAGATAAGGTACCTAACCTTATCCCTATACTATAGACCCTTTAGGTTGTTTCTTGAACATTGATCCCTATATGTCTCTACATATAGTTCAAGACTCATAAGGCAGTCCTAGATGTTAGTTTTTTAGATTTAAGGTTATTAAGACAAAATAGAATACAATACAATCAATAAAATTTATTGAATTAACATCGATAATTCTTTATTGAAGATGGTCAATTAGTAACATTTATTATCTACGAGTTTTAGGACATAAAACCCAACATGGATGACCCAATCGGTCATGCCAAATTGTAGATATGTCTGGATTCATGAACTTTAGGTTCATTGTTGTATATGTTTCAATTACTCGTATGAGTATAATATAATCCCGAAGATAAAGCAGATAACTCTTTCAGTATACATTTTTCGTATGAGACAGTAGATATGATATAAAGATATTTCATATTATTCTTTTTATCAGTGTCAAAATGATAATCATTGCAACGTTTATATTTAAAACTAAGTAGATTTCTCTTTCATTGACTAAAGAATAATGCATTATCAATTGTGAATTTTGTTCCTCTAGGAAAAATAATATTTGCTTTTCCAAACCCCTCAATTAAATTTGCATTACCTGATATTGTATTGACTTTTGCTTCCAACATTGTTAGTGTGGAAAAATATTTTTTGCTTATAAGTATTGTATGTGTAGTTGTACTGTCTGTCAGACATAGATCTTCTTTGCTCATTTTTTAATAACCCAATATATGAAAGTAATCTAGGTTTATTCATTAAAAGAAAATAATTATAATAAGAAAAAAAATATTTGGAATATATAAAAGTTAATATTACTAAGAGAGAAAAAAACATAAAGATGGACGAAAAAAACAACAACGTTAAGTCTAGATATTTTCAAAGTTAAAAGAAACACTTGATGTTCCATCAACTGTATCGATCTTCTCTTCGGGAGATTCAAAGAACTCTGCCACATCCAAATTTATCATATTGGATGGGTCAAATATATCATTATTATGGTATACAAAACTTGCTTCCACATTTTTCTCTATTTTCTTCAGGGAGGCTTGATAGAGGTCAACTAAGTGTTTTGATGTACAATAGGTATGTGATCAATGTCCAGTCATTCCACATCAGAAGCATTTATTTTCAACATTTTTTGAACTCATCTTGTAGAGATTTTCCTTTGTAATCATTATTTTGTGTGATTCTTTTGAAATTTGAATTATTAGGACGACCACCATGAAAATAATAATTATTTTTTTCTCTACCACGGTTACGACCTCAATCTCGACCACAATTATTAACATTCACAACATTAACTTCAGGGAATGATGTTATTCCAGTTGGTCGAGATTCGTGGTTGTTCATCAATAACTCGTTATTTTGTTCGGCCATGAGAAGACATGAAATTAGTTTAGAATATTTTTTAAAACTTTTCTCTCGATATTGCTACTGTAGAAGCATATTCGAGCTATGAAATGTAGAAAATGTCTTCTCTAATATATCAGCCTCAGTATTTTTTTCTCCACATAACAACTTTGAACTAATTTTTAAATAATGTGGAATTGTAAACACTTACTGATTTAAAATCCTATAGCCTCAAATGCATCCACTGATAACGAGCTTTAGGAAGAATGACTTTTTTTTTTTTTATGACCATACCTCCTTTCAAATTTTACCACAAAATATGAGGATATTTTATTGTAAAATACTCCATTTTCAATCTCTTGTGGAGATGATAACGAAGGAAAATCATAGCTTTTTCTTTGTCCTGACTGAATGTCGTATTTTCTATTTTAATTGTTTTCCTAAGTTCATAGCATCCAGGTGGATTTCGGTATTGAGCACCCATGACAAATAATTATTACCATTAATGTCAATGGCTGCAAATTCTAATTTCGTAAGATTTGTCATGGCAACATTATCACAAGATATTGTATTTATATTAGAAATTTATTAGATATTACATACGCAAAATAACATTAAATTTGTTGATTATAACGAATAGGGGAAAACGATATACCTTTAGGACCTACCTTCAGAAGGGAAACGACGGAAGCTCGTGCTGATAACGTTTTGTAAAATTGAGGAGCACAACGGAACACGTATATGGAGAAAATATAATATAATAATAAAATATATTTAAAATAAAATAAAATAAAGAAATTATAGGAAATGGGAAAATATGAAAATTTCCTCCAAACCATTTGGATTTCTTACCAATATGTGTCTGCCAAAACCCACCAAATGCCACTATTTATAAGCAATTTGGCAAGTAGGAGGTGAATTACATGGATACTAATAATGTGTAATCTTGAGACACATGGACAACACTTGGGGAAATCAGATATGACATATGGTCAATGAACACTAAGCATGACCATCTAGTGGGTATCCATTATCATAATGTTTATAATAATTTACTTTTATTTAAAATAAATAATTTTGTCTGTTTCATTTTGTAAATCTAAGTTGTGAATATATTTCTGGGAAAATTAAAATAATATTGTTGTTTTAAAAACAATTTATAAAAATATTGTTGTTTTAAAACTATTTATAAAAATATGATTTTTTTTTAATATGTCTAAGTGTTGAAAATTCGACCAACCTAGGTCGAATTTTCAACATTCGACCTTTACTCCCTTTTTTTTTCAATTTTCTGTTTTATAAATATGGTTTTTTTTTTTTTAATGTGTCGAGTCTTCAAAATTCGACCAACTTAGGTCGAATTTTGAAGATTCGACCTCACTCTTCTCTTTTTTTTTTTAATTTTTAATTTTATAAAAAAAATTCTAAAAACTTTTATTATTTTATTATTTTATTATTTTATTTAACTCTAAAAAGAAAAAATTAAACAAAAATAAAATCTCATAAAAATAAAAAAGTGTAAATTAAAATATCTCATTTATATAAAAAATAATTTCAAAAATCAATGTGTCCAATAAGGCGGACGTCGTCGATTTCGAGCTGGTTGTCGTCGTCGACTTCGAACTTGAGGTTGCCTTGGTTCTTCTTGATGTCGCTCTGGTACCTCTGCAGGCGCTTCATAATATAAATATTCATGATGCTATCCACGACCCCGACTATGTCCATACACATATGAAGACGAAGAACCTACCTCTGAGTCATAATGTCCTGAACCAAATATTGGCATCATCATCATCGGATTAACATAATCAGTTTGACTCTATGTCTGCATCATAGAGTGCAACTCTTCCACATTATGGGCAACCTCATCAAACTCATCCTCTTCCCGAATAAGTCCTCTATGTCTAGAGCTAGTGGGGGAACAATAGGTATATCGTACCTATAATGTATTTCCTCCATATAGCTTTGTTTGTCATTACATATAGCAAGAACCTGGTTCAGATCATTCACAACATCACGGAGTCTACTGTTGTTCGATCTCTGGAAATTATAAAAAAAATAGATAATATTTAAAATAAATTTAAATTAAAAATAATTAGATAATATTCATTCATTTACCAGATGACCCACAACTGCTCCCGGATGAGTGACGTAGCGCCTAGTGATATTATTATACCAATGAATGTAGTCTTAAATGACATTCCTATCAAACTGTTTAATATAAACCTCCACTGCAATAAACCTTGCTCGATAGTACCATCGTACTACCAAATGTGCAACTTTTTCGGACCAATCTACAGTCAAGTCGATATCATGCAGTAGGGGTTCAGTATTATAAGGCGATGGGACATCCTACTGAAAATCGAATTGTTTCATCTACCTGTCAGGAAGATGTCACTCACCAATGTGAAAACATATAAGAGGACTCATCGTCCGCCATATGTTTTGACCATGCGTACAGAAATTGAGCAAAGTATGCATAATAATTTTGTACGGCTCCTAAATAACCTGAAACACAAAATATTATATTGGAGAACATTAAAGACAAATACAATAAAAATGTGTATAAAATAATCAATTTGGTTCAGTGTTAATGTACCTAATCAAGTTGAAGCAGATCAAACATGTATCTATACTAGCTAACTACATGTGTGGCTGTCCTAGTCACACAAAATTTGTCTCTCCACCTAAATTTTTAAATTGATAATTTAGATTCTAAATTAACTAGATCAGTGATATAAAAATTAAATTGAATTAAAATAATATACCGAGAACTGTAGGCTGGTCCAACTAACTGAGTGTCATTGACATGTTGTAGCTGTGGAGCCATTGTTGGAAATCGCTCCCAAGCCCATAGTTGCAAAAGTATGAGAGGCCCAGCTATTTCACGAACCTCAGGTCTTGTTGCTTTGCATAGTTGTCTATACAACCATGCCAAATATGCTCCACCCCACAAGTACCACCCTGCATCATAGAGGTTAGCTAATAGTGGCAGGAACATCAAGTAAACAAAATGACTTGATTTGTCGGAAAACAGACTTCCACCCATAATTTGTAGTATATATGTTCTGCATCATCTGCGAGCTCACAAAATTATATTTCTAACCATATCAAACTTAACCTCGATCCTTTAATTTTGTCGACAGGTGGGGTCACACCGAGGTACAGTTGACAAACTTGTAACCAGTCATAGTATATCACTCCGGTGACTGGCTCACCGTCAACAGGTAACCCCAACAACACTTCTATGTCTTGTAGAGTGATAGTGCACTCTCCAATAGACATATGAAATGTATATGTCTCAGACCTCCATCTCTCGACCAAGGTTGTGATCAGATGTCAGTCCAACTGAATAAATCCCAATCTGGCAACCTCATAGAATCCAGATGTGCGGAGTAGCGATAGTATTCGAGGGTGGAGTGGGATAGTGCGCTGGAGAATTGCCTCTCGACGCCTGCAAGATATTTTTCAGTAGTACGATCTCACCATACAACAGATGATCGATGAATGAACTGGTCTACAAAACATCAGGATCAACAGGTCCTGGGTTTAAAGTCATGATCTGAAAGAAAAAAGAATATTTATTTCCAAATTAGAAAAATGTTTATTTCTAAATTAGAAGAATAATGTACAACTTAATTAACTAAATTAAATATACATAATAAAAAATTATTTATTTATCAATTAAATAATGTACAATTTTATAAATTATAATAAAAAAATTGAATATACAATAAAAGTATCTACACTTAATTAAATATACATGACAAAAAAAAAAGTATTTATTTCTCAATTAAAAGAATAATGTACGACTTTATATATTACAATAAAAAAATTGAATATACAATAAATTATAACTAAAAAATTGAATATATAATAAATTATAATAAAAAAATTGAATATATAATAAATTATAATAAAAAAATTGAATATATAATATAAAAATATATATTCGTCTAATAGTAATAGCTAAGCGGTCGTGTAGGAGTTTGTGGGCGATCGTGTAGTGAGGAAAGAGAGCTCTCGAGAGTGAGAGTTCAGAAGACGTTGTCGTGGAGAGGCCATCACAGCGTGCTGCTCATCGTGTACTTCCACTAGGCAATCGTGTAGTAAAGCTTAGCGATTGTGTAGCACTTGGTAGACGATCGTATAGGTTTTGAGAAGACGATCGTCTAATTGTAATAGCTAAGCGATCGTGTAGGAGTTTGTGGGCGATTGTATAGTGAGGAAAGAGAGCTCTCGAAAGTGGAAGCTCGGAAGACGCTGTCGTGGAGAGGCCATCGCAGCGTGCCGCTCATTGTGTACTTCTACTAGGTGATTCTGTAGTAAAGCCCAGCGATCGTGTAGCACTTGCTAGACGATCGTATAGTAAAAGGTAGGCGATCGTATAGGTTCTGAGAAGGCGATCGTCTAATAATAATAGCTAAGTGATCGTGTAGTCAGGAAAGAGAGCTCTCAAGAGTGGGAGTTCGACAAACGCTGTCATGGAGAAGCCATCGCAGCGTGTCACTCATCGTCTACTTCCACTAGGCGATCGTGTAGCACTTGCTAGACAATCGTATAGTAAAAGGTATGCGATCGTATAGGTTCTGAGAAGGCGATCGTGTAATAGTAATAGTTAAGCGATCGTTTAGAAGTTTATGGGCGGTCGCAGAGGATTTAGTAAGCGATCGTTTAGTCATACTGAGCGATCGTGGAAAGATTGTAAATGATCGTTTAGCGTCTCGTAAGTGACCGATTAATCTTGTTTGATTCCTATCGTCTAATAAAGAAGTTGTTCATCGTTCACTTGTTCTTTCTGGAAGTTTGCACCTATTGTTACGTTAATAAATAATTACTAAACGATCGCATAGTAATTTACTAAACGATTGTGTGCAATCGTGTATAATTACTAAACGATCGCATTGTAATTTACTAAACGATTGTGTGCGATCGTGTATAATTACTAAACGATCGCATCGTAATTTACTAAACGATTCTTTAATTTTCTTTAGGTCTAAGGTCAAACTCTCGACCTCTTCTTTAATTTTCGACAGGTCGAGGGTTGTTCTTCAAATTTTGTCATCTCTCTTTAATTTCCTTTAGGTCGAGAGTCAAATCCTAGACCTCTTCTTTAATTTTCGACAGGTTGAGGGATCACCTCTTCTTCAAATTTTGTCGTCTTCTTCAATTTCCTTTAGGTCGAGGGTCAAACACTTAACCTCTTTTTTAATTTTCGACAGGTCGATGGTTGAACCCTCGATAAAATATTTTACACAAAATCTCTACCCTCGAAAACTCCAAAACAATAATAGATTTGTAAATAGTTTCAGAACTACTATATTTCTCTAAATTGTTTTCCTAATCACAATAGTAAAATTAAAAATAAAAAAATAAAAAAATAATTTAAAAAAAAAAAAAAAAAAATCTCCAGTTCTTTTTGTTGAATTTCTACCAGAAAAATAACCCAAAAGATTAGAGAGTATTGCCTTTTTGCCCGACTATCTACAAAAATGTTAGAAATATTCAATTTTTTTTTCTTGACATCAAACATAGATAATAATGCTTTAAGAATCTTCTAAGATTTTTTTTCAACTAAATTGGAAGAAACTACAATTCAAATAAAACTCAACTCAATATTTTAATTTTCACAAATTATATTATTTTCTTCTGATACATGGTGGAGTCATACTTTCAATTAAGCAAATTAAAATCAAACTAGTCAAATTGAATATAATTCAAAATTTGTAATTCTCATTGATTTTCAAGTCTTCACCTCTCGGTGACAATCAAGATTAGAAAAAATAATATCAAACTAAATAGTTAAGACCCAATTTTATTTTTAATTTTTAATTTTTAAAAATTAAGCTTATTTTCTCTTTATTTCTTATAATGATTTCAAAAAAAAAAATAAAAACAATAAAAATAATTTTAAAAAAAAACTACTTTTTTTAGTTTTCAAAATTTGACTTGGTTTTTTAAATCGTTAGTAAAAAATAGATAAGAAAGAAAGAACTTTGGAGGTGACAATAGTGTCTATAAGCTTAATTTTGAAAAACAAAAAACCAAAAGTCAAGTGGTTACAAAACGGGACATTAACCATTAAACATACATATAATCCTACCTGCCTAAACTTCTATTTATGAAACTAAACTAATAAAATGAAAATATTAACTAGGTTATACTAACTCAAAATTTCGTTAGAAGAATAGTGAAAGTACATATGGCTCTAACATTCTATTTTATTTTATGAACATTTATATATATTAATTAATAAAATCTTTTGATTTGGAGCTGAAAAAAATTAGAAAGAGTAATTCAACAAAATGATATTAAAATAGATAATTGAAAGAGAACAGAGAGAGCTTAGGCGATGAACAGTTAGCAATATGAGGAATGAGGATCTTTGAAGGCGGTTATTGTCTTTCGGAGTCTATGGAGCTACATGTATCAATTTAAATTTGGATGGTGGCGATGATAAATTAACCCAATGAGGTTATATAGTCGTGGGAATCAAGATAGCTGGTCCCCTAAGTGGTTTCTAGAAGATTAATACTGATGCCTCGTGGTTTGACAAAAAAAAGTTAAGTTAGTGGGTTGGAGTTGAGTGGTTCGTGACTCTCAAGGCTCTTCTATCTGTGCCAGATACAAATCTTTTGATCGAGAGTGGCTCATCAAAATGTTGGAAGGGGAGGTTATCTAGGTAAGATTATCATTTTTGTTGCATTTGAAAGGGGTGTTAAGCCATTCTTTGTGGGTAGAATTTGATTCGATGGAAATCATTTGTGCTTTCAACAAATCATCCATAGGCTTGACGTAAACTAAGAATGCAGTTGAAGATTTGCTCGAGATGATATTATTTTTGTTCATTGTAAGCATGATTGTAATTTTGTTGTACACTCTCTAGTACCTGGTGTTGTTTTTTATTTTGATCCATGAATTTGTCCCTAAGGATTTTATTGGAGATGCTTGTTGATATTCGTATTCTCTATTCTCAATGAAGATCTTAGGCTCTAGGTAACCATTTGATTTCTTTATTTTCGTTTTTGAAAATTAAACATATTCTAATTTTTTGAAAGCTACTTTTTTTTTAGTTCTAAAAAATTTCAATATTTTTGAAACCTATTAAAAGAAAAAGAAAAAACGACGACGACTAGAGAGAGTTGAAGAGATTAGGTTGCAAACCCTTTGACACAACAAACTTAACTTGGTTCACCACTATTGGGCCAAAGTGACTCTTACCAACAGACTCAAGCCCAATATTAAAGCTTAAAACCTCAGCCCATTTGAGTACCCATTTTGAATATATTTCTAATTCCAAAATTTCACACTTTTTACTATAGTTTTTATTTGGTATTGATACATTTCATTTTTAGTCATATGTGTTAATGTTATATTAATTAATTAAAAAATGAGACTAATTATACTTAAATTAATACTTTTTATCCATTTTATGGCACTATTAAAATTGATTAAAAAATTCACTATCATAATTATTTTAAATTAATTAACTGAATGTTAATAACAATGACCAATAGCCAATATTAGTAGAAAGTTAAAAGTGAAAGTGTGAAATCTAGAATCTTGGAGTAAATAGAAACTAAATTCAAAATTCAATAGTAAAAATCTAATACTTTAATTTGAAACCTAAAGACAAAACAAAACTCAAAATTTAAAGGTAAACATATAACAATATTTTGAAACATAAGGACTAAATGGATACTCTACTAAAAAACTTATAGCGTTGTTGAGGCAAAGAGTTGGTTACTATAGTTCTATATTATTATAGTTAGATTATAATAGTTTGTGTCTAAGGTATAGATTATTTTAGTTTGGATTATAATAATATGTGTTTGAGGTGTAAACTATTTTAATTTGAGAATGAAAAAATAAATATTGTAGCAAAGAGTAAAAAAATGATAAATGTAAAATAGTAAAAACTGTAACATATGAGAGTTTTGAAATTATATTGATGGTAACTAATTGGGGACTAAAAAACAATATTTACAGTAAAAAGGACGATTATTATAATCTTAATCCTTGCCCCAAACGTTCTATTAAGAACTAAAAAAGGCATTTTTCCAAAAAGAAAATAATATTAATCAAATATTAAATCCAAAGCAATCATTTTCCATATACATTAAAAAAATTATTATATTTATAATTTATTTTATTTATCGATTGTCGATTGATTGATTTATTTATATAGGTTTTGTATGTATTAGTGGTGGCCATGTGGTGGTACGTACGACCGAGCAGCTTTCCATAATGTACCCATGCAAAAATTAGAGGGAAAAAAAGAATATTTAGAATTTCATGTGTGGTGCAAATTAATTTATTTTTTTGTTTTTTTTTCCCTTGTAATATATTAAGAGACAATTGACCAATTTCTCTATAACCTAGAATTGTAAATTAAATTGATATTATAGCATGGAAAGTTTTTTTTTTTTTTATCCTAGCCCAAAAATTTCTATTTACTCTTTTTTAATAGTCTATGAACTTATAAATGTTCAACTTTTGGTTCATATATATTTTTTAGAAAATAATATGTGAATATGTTTCCAAAGTTTATAGTAAAAATATTAATAGAAAATAAAAAGTTTTTTAAAAAATCAACATTAATTAGCAATAGAGACTAAATTTAAGATTTATTAAAATTATAAGGACAACTAAAATTGAACGTTAATATGAGAATATGGAGACTAAAATTGAAGTTTCAAAATGGTATTTTAACTAAAATGTCACTTTACCCCAATACTTAACTAGTTAGAGATATATATACTTATATGTAGAGATGTCCATTTACGACCTTCGGGGACCCACTCTGAATGGGAGAAGAATCCCTAATTGAACGGAGAATGGGGAGGGAGCAAGGAGAATTAATTTCTCCCTGTTGACTCAACGGGGACAGGAACAGAGATTATATTCCCCGTCTCCATCTCGATTCCCCATCCCACCCCGATGAACAATATATAATAATAATAATAAAAAGAAAAGTATAAACTCATTTTCTGTAATTCTATTTACAGAAGGTATGTTTTCTTTTGTTTTTAATATATATTTATAATATGTGTGTCCATATATATATATATACATTACTTATTTATTTATTTATATAAAAACACTTTACAAAAATCATGCATAAAAAATTAGTCATTTTCTAATTTTTCATCCTAACTTTTTTATACTTTAATACATTTCGTAGATGGACTTTTTTACTCATGAGACCATGAATGTTCTAGTATTTAAATGAACGACTAGACTATGATATTATAATATTTTTAAATTTAACTTTTAGAAATTATATGATTAACTTATATTTTTTCACATATAATATTATTAGTTTTACTAGAACATTTATAATTTTTTTTAACGAAAATGTATTAGAAATAACTCATTTAATATATAAAATTTTATTTAGTTGAGAATAAACTTAAAAAATTTTTAAAATAAATAAATTTTTAAAAATGAAAAATTTTTCCTCACGGGGAATCCGATCCTTGCAAATTTCGCGTGGAGAATCCCACCCCGATCCACACGAAAAATTTCGTAGGGATGTGAAATGAAATAGGGAGACATTGATGGAGACGAGGAAGCCTTCTCCATCTCCGTCTCAATAGACATCTCTATTATACGTTTGGGTAAACATACGTTAAAAGAATTTAAGCCATATAAAACTCTACTTTTTGCTTCTTAATTACCATAAAATTTAAACAGAAATGAACAGAAGATAACTTTCATCCTCAATTGTTCTTAATTTATTACATATTTTCCTAAAATTATTATAGAATGTGAATAAGAACAAAATAAAGATGAATAAAAATATGAAATGAGACCCACAAGCATATACTTTTTTTGTATCCAAAATAAAATTAAACTTTGGGTTTTAATGTGAGACCCACAACTAAATAGGAAAAGAAAAACAAGAAAAAGAAAAGTATTGATGAAGCCTATAAAATGAAAGAAAGAAAAAAGCAAAAATAATGTTCCTTATTTTCAGAGGAATCTCACTCCCTTAAAATAGAAAAAAAAAATACATACAAAAATAAAATAAAATAAAATAAAAGAGAGAAAGAGAGGGGGCTTGATTCTCTTTAATGAAACAAAGATCCATGTAACATTATTACTTTTAAAATAATTAGTGTATTGAAAATTCAATAGAGAAACACTTGCAATAAAGTTTTTTTTTTTTGCTTATTATTAATTTGTCTGAAAAAATGACCCACATGACCCATGTGTGATAAAGGTTCATATGGTCAGGTCCATCACCTTTTGTAAGACCACCAAAGCCCTAAAGAGACACCCTTTAATTTTAAGTTTTATTATTATTATTATTATTATTATATACTACAAGTTTTTCAATTTTTTTCCATTAAAATTCTTAATGTTTCTCAAGTTAGTTGAAATAATTTTGGTCAAATCTTGACTTTTTTTTTATAAAAAAAAACTACATCTTAATTAGTTTTTTTAGAATTTTAGAAACCCTAAACCGAAAACTCACTCATTTTTATTAAAAAAACAAAACTTGTCTATACCTACCTTTGTTTAAATTGATTAGTAATGTTAATTTAATTTTAGTTTGAAATGACTTTCTAATGCTTAAAAAACAACCATCTATTTAAAATTTATCCCACAATATCCTATATTAGATGTTAGTTTATGGTCTTTTGCCATTAACTAGTAATGGCAAAGCTATTATGACAAGTTTCAACCAAATGATACATAAAGTTGGTATCTAGCTTAAGAATTGGATCAAACGGATGTTTGAGTTAGTCATTTCATAATCATTTCGTTTTCAATTTTAAGTTTTTAAATTTTATGGTTGTTTTTTTTTCAATTTTTTAGTTGTGGTTAGTCAAATTTTTTAAAAAAAAAAAATTGAAAAAATTTATTTTTTTAGTTTTTAAAATTTGATTTGATTTTTGAAAACATTAATAGAAAGTAGATAACAAAATATAAAAACTTATGGATGAAAGGTCATATACTTATAAGTTTAGTTTTTAATGGTAAAAATAAAATACAATTAGCGACATTATATAAAACAAGAACATGGTAATTTTGTGGGATTATAACAAGTATATATAGATATAACAGTAAAAATCAATTTATAAATTGTATGCTTCACACACCGTTAAGCTTAGCAGAAGTAAAGCTTGGTTTAAAAGAAGAAAAAAAGAAGTCCAACCCGCCGGATTCGAACCAGCGACCTAAGGATTATCTGACAGCGTTAAACCGACTACAGTCCTCCGCTCTACCAACTGAGCTAAGGTCGGCTTGTTGATAACAAATTCTTAATTTTATATATAATTCTTAAGCCTAAGGTTCCTAGACACCAATCTCCCTAATTGTCCAAAGATTATTCTCGAAGACTCATTATAACAAATTTGACCTTTTCGAATGATAAAAAAAAAAATTCGTCCTATTTTAATCATCGTCGAAGCATCGATAGAGCCTTATGAGAAAAGGACTATGCTGAATGCTAAAATGTATTAGTGTTGGGAGATCCACTTTTCTCGACGTGGTGTTGAGAGATCGTGGATCTCTTTAACACGTAATTCTAAGAAAAAAAGTATTGGGAGATCCACTTTCTCCTTATGCCAAGTGTCGAGATACATAGAGGAATTCTCTCGACGCTTTTTTTTTCCCTTAGAATATAGTTCTCCCTATGAAACTAGAGTCAAGATAAAGTACCTTCCTCGACATTTTTAAAAAATGGTGTTGGGAATGCTAGATTTCCTAATGGCCAAACTACCTTTGCAAGATAGGTGTTTTTCCTGATAAATTTTTATGTCCGTTGGGAAAAAAAAGTATCGGGAGATCTAGTTTTTCTTGTAGTGATTATAGAGTTCGTGTTAAGCTTAGTCAAAAAATAAGATGTAATTGGTGTTTTATGTTTGTCCATTTCCACTCATATAATTAGCATTCTTTCCTAAACTATTTACATAATATTGTCTTTTCTAATGTTTTTCATTCGAATTTAAAACATCAATAACCTTTAGGTCGAAGATTCGAACCCACCCTACTTAAAAAAAAAAAAAAAAAAAAATGTGTGTGTAGAATCACAAACTTATTCATTAAGAAACAATGGGTCTTCTCCATCATAACCCTAAAAAGCAATAATACAAAAAGAGAAAATTGGTGACATTTATAAAGTATAATGACATGAAACTTTCTCTCTCCCTTCTCTCTCTCTCTCTCTAAAATCCCATCAAACCTTTTACCAAAAAAAAAAAGAAAGAAAGAAAGAAAAAAAAAAAGAAAAAGAAAAAAGAAAAACTGAAGAACACACACAATGGTGTTTCCCTCCATCCCATCTAATTATCTTGATCCAACAACAACCCATCAATGGCAACGGGTAACCAATTTAGTTTCTTAGTTTCTTCACTGCAATTTCGTCTCTTTTTTCTAAAAAAATGTCTTCTTAATCTCAATATAGCTATTTTTTCAACAGCAAACAGCAAGCCATCAATCTGGAAGTAGTAGTATCATTGGAGGCAGCAATTTTCAGTTGATATCGCCGCCGCCGCCGCCGCCACCACCGCAAGTTCGGCCTGGGTCGATGGCGGAACGAGCCCGAATGGCGAACCTGCCGGTGCCGGAGACGGCGCTGAAGTGTCCAAGATGTGAATCAACAAACACAAAATTTTGTTACTTCAACAACTATAGCCTTTCTCAGCCCCGCCATTTCTGCAAGACCTGCCGCCGCTACTGGACCAGAGGCGGCGCTCTCAGAAGCGTCCCGGTCGGCGGCGGCTACCGCCGAAATAATAAGAGAAGCAAAAGTACCTCTAAATCTCCGGTTAACTCCCAAAGCCAACCTACTACTACTGGTACTTTTTTTTCCTTTTTTTCTTTTTTTAATCTAACAAATTATATTAGAACTGATGATGTTTTAAATTATTACTTAGATCTAAAAAGTTTAACTCTTTTAAATCACCATTTTGAATGCAATTTTTACTCCTTTAAAAAAAAATACTACCATGGGTCTCTATTTAATTTCCTATTTTTCACTTTCTAGACTAACTTTTAGAATCTAAGTGAAAATTGGGTAATAAAAAGAAATTAATTTTTTGTTTTTGAAAATCGATATGAACTCAATTTGACTTGCATACTTTCGATCAAGTTATATGTTCAAATTTTTCATCCCATATATTATCTTTTTGTTTTTTTTGACAATTTGTGGGATGCATAAATCGAACTTCTAACTTTGAGATTGATAATATAAACACTATGTTATTTGAGTTATGCTTATTTTGGTCTAAGAGTATATTGTTGAGCTAAAAAAGCTACAATCTTTTATTAAATCTTCTTTAATTTTCAAGTACTTTTTTTTTTCCCTAAAGTCTTCAACAATATGTGAAGGTGAAATTCAAACTTTTGTTAGTTTGGTCGAGATTATATTATTTAGCTCAAGATTCGACAATAAATGAGAAGTTCATACATATTTACTTATAAATATTGTAATATTTGTGATGTAATATTTTTAATTTGATAATTTATAGACTATGGGAAGTAAATATTTTGTAGGTTTTTTTTAACCTAATGAAACTATATATAAAAACTTTTATCAAATTAGCCACATATAATTTCAATTTCTTTTGATATAAACTTTCAGAGCTTTCAGCAGGAGAAGCAATGAGATTAAATTACAATAATGCCATTTCCACACCAAATGAAGGAGCTCTGGATTCAACTCATCATCCCATTGGGATAGCCAACTTTTTAGGGTTTGATCAAATTCAATGGCGACCACAGCTTCAACTTCACCAAACACATCCGTCTCCGTTGCTCGCAAATTCAGCTCGGTTGCTCGGAAATGGTGGCATCGACGCATCGTCAAGCTATAGCATTGTCGGACAGATTCAGAAAAAGATGGCCGAAACAACGACAAAAATGGAGGAAGATGGGCAACAAGTAGAGGTGAATGTGGGAAAGCCATTTTGGGGAGTTGTTGGAGGAAGTGATCATCGCCATTATTGGAGTGGTTTTAATCCTTCATCTTCTTCCCATTCACAAGTATGAGAGTTTCATGTTCTTGATATTATAAGCTTGGTTTTTTTTTTCTTTCTAATTTAAATTTTAGCAAAACTAGGGTTTCATGTTGAAGAACTATATTTTGAGTTAGTTTTTGAATGTGAAGAGGGGTGATTTTATTCATGTTTAATTTTCGTAAAGTCTAAAGTTTACATGTTACACATTTTACTCACAAAAGATCTCGAGCGTAGAACTTTTGTGAGGAGATGGAGATACTATAAATTCCTTTTGACAACGTTTTTGTTTCTTTTTTTTTTATTTAGTTTCTTATTCTTAATTTTAAAAAGAAGGAAAACAAAATTATGTTTGATTGTTAAATTTTTTTGTACTATGTTTTATATTTTAATTTTTATTGAATTTTTTTTTTAAAAAAATGTCTTTATTTTATTTATTTTTGAATTCAATAAATGACATAAAAATTTGAATTTCTGACCTTTGGATAGAGTTTACTTTTTTTACTAGTTGAGCTATATCATTCAAGTAGTTAAAAAAATCGAATTAGTTCAAGTCATGAGTCAAAATAAACAGATAATTGACATATATTACCTCCTTTAAAATTGGAGATTCAAATCTACCCTACTCTTTTTTTGTTGTACTAAAAAAAGTTAAGACTGGAAATATTTTTATAGTGGTCATTTGTTCACTAAAATTTAAAAATGGAAATTAAGAAAGTAATTTAAAAATTAAAGCAAATGAAATATCGATCAATTGTACTAAGAAAAATCCCAGGGAAGACTGCAAGGCGGTGACTCTCAGGAGTGGCAGGCTGTCATTTTTTAAAAATAGAAATGGGGGAAACAATTTGTATAAATTTTTTGGAACACTTCTATAAATATGTAGGTTATGTTTGGCCCACCGACTTCATAACTTTACCAACTTCAACAGTATATCGAAAAACTCAACATTCTCCTCTTTTTCTCTCTCTAATGTTTCTTAATTCTAGACTAAACCATAACTCTACATCCTAAACACAAATTTTCTAACACCAACATATTAACTTCAGGCTTTATAATTCAACTCAATGCTAACTTCGTAAAGATATGAAAAATTAAACATTATTAATTTACCTATCTCTAAAATTAGTTAAACCTAAAAGATAAAAAAACACGAAATGGAAATATTTCTATATGAGACACATTCTCAATCCTTTTCATGACACTATTACATTGATTAGTAGACAAAGAAGATAATCAAAGTTTTACTTTTACCTCCAAAATGATTGGAAATAAAGTTCTAATTAAGTCACATTTTTCAAGAAAAGCAGTAAATTCATCCAAATTAAACTCTCATTATATATGCTTGTGAAGGTTAATTTTCTTTTTAATCTGAAAAAGTTTAATGGCATACACCCTAGATAATTTCTTAATCAAACTTTTAATGACATAAAAAAAGACTTAATCATTACATTTTTTCAACTATCATGACTGAATTATTAGTTATTACAAACAAAACCATAATAATAATAGAAATCCTCAAAAGAGAATAACAAAAGAAATTATGTATAACAGTTGATTTTTAATTTTTTAAAATATAAATAAAGTAGTTGAATGTTCAATAATTAATATGGTCTAGCATTACCAACCTAAAGATATTTCAACTAGTTAAAATATATATTTTTGACAAAATGTCGGAAATTTAAATTTTCATCATGCACATGACCTTTTGGTCATAGATATATATCTCTTAACTAATTGAACTATATCAACCGAAAATCATTTAGGGGACGTTTAGAGCAAAAACTATCTAAGATTATAATAACCACATTTTGCTACAGTAAATACTATTTCAAAATCTCCTATTAACATCAATACTATTTCAAAACCTTCATTTACTATAGTATTTACGATTTGCTACAATTTTTACTATTATAAATTCATCATTTTTTTAATTTTTTGTTACCGTGTTTACTATTTCCTTCTCAAACTAAAATAGTTTACACCCCAAACACAAACTATTATAACCAAATTATAATAACTAACTCCTTATCCCAAACGCTCCCTTAAAATTAATGTTGGTTTACAATTGACCAAATCAAAGTTGATCTTAAGATTTTGTCACAATTATTTAATATACTCAATCTTGCTACTTTTTTTAGCTATTTTTGCAATGCTTACATGGTTTATAATTACAAATTTAGTTTTGATTTCTAAAGTTTTAAGATTATCCAATTAGTTTTTAATTTTGTTTTAAATCGTAATAAGTTTTTATCCTTACAATTTTCTATCTATTACGTCTTTAAATTTACGTCCTTTGACTTATTCGATATTCTATAAAATTTTTAAGTCTATACTAACCACGAAACTAAAAGTTTAGATTTTTATTAGAGATAGAATTCAAATTCATATCTAATAAATAAATAAATAAATAAATTTTTATAAACTTAAAATAAGACAAGATTTTATGAGACATATACAAAACTCATAGATATGAAATAATTTTAAAAGTATAGACCTTAATTTAACCTTTTGTAAATGATAGGTGTCATAATTATTTTATGTGTGAAACAAAAACAAGAAGAAAAGGAAAAAAGAGTCATAATTTTGAGGGGAAGAAAAGTATTTTTGCATTGATGTGATTTGTAATTAATGAATGGGTAACATAAAAGCCTAAAGTTTGTCAGGTTGAGTAAGACCAAAAGCATTCAAAAGTAGTAATCTTTAAAAAGCCACTGATTTTGGGCAAAAAACAATGCACCTAAAACTCTCTTTTTTTTTCTTTTGGGTTCAGTGCTTCAATCAAAACTCAGCTTCTCCTCATATTCATTTTTTGAAGATATATTTCCGATACCCTTATCTTTATGCATCATCCTATTTTTATTATACATATAAAAAATAAAAAAAAATCAAATTTTTTAAAATTTTGTAAAAATAATTAATATGCGGCAATAGTTGAAAATGTTGATATAGATATATGTAAATGAATGTTGCTCGAAATACACTCAGAGTTTTTTATTTTATTCTCATACATCTCTTTCTAATTTCTTCTAGTGATCTCTAGTTTTATCTTAAATTTAGAGAATATATAACTAATTATAATTATTAGGATAGTTAGATTCGATATTTCATTTCATGATTGTCGTATTAAAAAAAACAAAAGAAAAAAATACTAATTTTAATAATATTATTCATTGCTTATGTTAGTTAAAATGAATTGATTGCTATTATCAAATGACTTAATCCTTATTTTATTGTGCTTTCAATGGATTGATGATTGGTTTTGAATATGATTTATGAACACTAAAGTATTCATGTGAGTATGTATGCATTTCAAACCATATATGTTAAAAACAATTATTGAGTGAGAAAAAAAATTAAAGTACGAAAATAATAAATTAAAGGCAAAATAATTACTTTTTAAACGTTTGGAATGTATTTTATTTTGAGGTCTATATTTTCAAATATTTAAATTTAGTATATATTCTTTAAAAGATGTAAAATTAGTTTCCTACAAACCTTTTTGTCTAGGGATTTGGTAACAAATTTACATTGTGTGCAAAGTATTATTATTATTATTCGTTACTAACCCTAACTCCATACGCCAACGTTGATGACAAATTTTAAATTTATTAAAAAGTAGAATAACTAAGTACATGAATTAAAATGGTTATTTAATTATTAAGGTAAAAAATGAAAGCACGTAATAAAATAAAAGTTAAATTACAAATTTATTTCTGGACTTTAAAGTATGTAGTCTTGAAACTTTCAAAAGTATAATAGGTTCTTGAACCTTTAAGTTGGTGTCTAATATGCCATCAAACTTTAAAAATATTTAATAAATTCATAATTTTCAATTTTGTATCTAATAAATTCCTGGCACAATTCAAATTTTCAAACATCAATTGATTCACTTGATAGAATTTGAAATTTTATGCGTAATGAAATATATTTTTTATATTTTTGTGTCAAGTAGATTCATGGTTTTTAAATGTATCAAATAAGTCAAGAACCAACTAAATTTAAATTTAAAGTTTAGAGATAAAATAGATACAGATTTAAAACTTCAAAATAAACTTGTAATTTTTTGTCCTTAAACTTTATCATTTGTTTTTTTAACAAAATATCTCTATACTTTCAAAAGTTGAAATAATATTACTCCTAAAATTTTATAGACGTTTTAAAAATGCATTTGGAGTAGAAATTCTTTAAGATTTAGATATGAATTGAGATATAAAATGATATGACAATGACTTCAAATAAAAATAATGATTTCTACTCCAATGATAATTTTAAAACATTGATAAAAAAAATTAAAGAGTAATATAATAACTTTTAGGTTAAAATACTATTTGATCTTTATCCGTTGAAGTTTATTCAATTTTAAACTTTATACTTTTAATAAATCTTAAATTTAATATTTATGGTTAGTTTATCTTTTATTGTAAAAAAATTTATTTTATATTAGCAATTAAAATCATACGGTTGAAAATATATGAATTAAAATGAAATAAAGTTGAAAGTATGGGAAGTAAAATAATATTTGTGGTAGTTAAAATAAAGGCTTGGTTGGAAAGATATGGTGGGAGGTGGGAAGGTGGTCAAAAGAGAGGATATTTGTGTGGGATTGGGAAGAGAATGTCGGAGGACTTTTCACCCATATCGACGCGCCATAATGGGTTGTGCTTTACACGCATCACGAAAAGACAAAGCTCTCTTTTGTCAGTATCCTAACCTTTTTTTTTATTTCTTTTTTATATTTTTATTTTTTATAAAAATAATGTGGCCCTAATTTCATCAGCCTCACGCTCCATCCCACTGATTTGATCACTCACACACTACACGCGCTTTCATGCTAATCTTCTATCCCCTTTCAATTCTAGGTATTAAAGATTGAAGAAAATACATACAATAAATATATATATATATATATTGGTTCTTAAATTTTAAAATATTCATTTTAATCTATATATTTTCAATTTTTATTTATTTTAATTTTAGTTTCATTTTGATTCTTGAACTTTAAAAAAATAATCATTTTAACACCTTAAAAATAAAATAAAATGAAAATGAAAAGACCAAAATGAACCTTTCAAAAGTACATGAACCTAAATAAACCAAAACTAAAGTATAAAAGATCGAAAAGAACATTTTGAAAGTATGAGAACCTAAATAAATTTTTAAAAAAATAAAAAACAAAAAAAAAGTATAAAGACCGAAATAATATTTAACCATAATGGTTATGAAATTAAATTTTAAAAATAAAAAATAAAATTTAAATTAATCAACCCTTTGATTTGGTGGGGGTATAAAGGAGCTACTTTTTTTTAACTCTACCCATGATTACATAAATTTCTCTGCTTGTATTATCTGCATTTTTTTTAAATAATATTTTTAAAAAAATATAATGACAAAAATAGGGTTGGAGGAAAACTTTTTCTAATAATAGGTGTTTTAGAAAACTATTGACAAAATTGGGATAGTAAAATTGTGTATTGAGTACATGATTGTCATGTGACAACACTCGATACACGAGTACCATTTAATCCAGTCAACACCACGTCAACTGACTGGTTGACCGGTCAGACACAAACTCGTGGACTCGGTCCACGATTTACTTTTCTTTTTTTAAAAGTGTGTTGACTATTTTTTTTAATTATAGATGTATAACAATATTAAAACTTTTAAAAAATTCATGATATTAAAGAATATTTACAATTAATTCTTTAATTTACAATTTGAAAATGCAAGTTTACATAAAATTTAAAAACGACCCCCTGGTCCTTACCATGGGGTTGTCTTCGTGTCCCTCTAAATTAGGTTCACCCTGTTGTCACTGTCGTCTACGACGAATACGTCTTCGATCGATGTCAGCAACATTGAGTCGTCTTGTTTGTTGAATAATACCTTCTATATTGACCAATGTTTGCTGACATATTGAACCCAATTCTGGTAAGTTGTTCTGCACTAAATGTTGTTGAACATCGTCGATAAAATTATTCTATATAATAAAAAAAATATATATTAAACAATATTCAAATCATATATATAGAGAATGTCTGATTTTAAATCTCTTACCATGTAGTAATAGTAAGCGTCGTCAAGTGTGATAAATCGCCTCGTGATCGAATTGTACCAGGAAAAGTAGTCGTCTGATACAGTTGACCCATTTGATAATTCTCCCTGTGCACAACGATCATGTCGTCCATGCCAGTAGGATAGATATTCCGCATGGATTCGACGCCAGTCTTGGTCGTGCTTATCTCTCAAATCGATCCGGTATAATGCTGAGAGTGTATAGGACAACGAAGATATCGTTTATCGCAGACCGAACTGTCTCAACACACGTCTGGATGATGTCACCCTACTATATGAAAGCATATAAGAGGGTTAACGGTCAACCAGATGTCTTCACCATCACGACAATAATCAGGTAAGGATGACCAAATCCGTTGTGTGTATAGTGTCCAAATAATCTAACAAAAAAATAATAAGTATACATATAAAATGTTTTAAATATTCATTCATATATACATTTGCTACTTGATTATGCATCCGCATGTCGAATATTTTTCTGTACATGAGCAACATATTTGTTAACTGTTCAGAGGCAGCTAATACACCACTCCATCTAAAATTATAAAAAAAAATACAATTAATTTTTATTCTTACATAAAATGGTAACGAAATAAATATATAAATGAAATAATATTTGACACTAAGTGGACAATGATCTGGAGCCTGTAGCTAGACTTGTGGTGCTATAATTGGAAATCGATCATAAGCCCATACTTGCAATAGTATCAGTGGCCCCGTTATTTCCAATGTTTATTCATTGGAAGCCCGACAAAGTTCTCTATACAACCATGCAAGACATGCATCACTCTACGAGTATGTACCAACGTGCTTGAAATCAGACGATAGTGGGAGGAACATGAGATGCACTAGAATGTCTGACTTGTCAGCAAACAAAAATCCTTCAATAAGCTGTAGGATGTATGCTCGTGCATACCTACGTACGCTGATGTCGTCGGCATCGGGAGGTAATTCTGGAAACTAGGACGCCAACCAGGGGATACTCAATCTTGATCGGTAGAACACCTAAGAGCTCTTCACAAACGTTCTTCTAGTCATACTGTAGTGAACCTGTCAATGGTTGCCCATCCACTCGTAACCTAAATTGTATGGCAACATCCTGCAGTGTAATCATACATTCCCCACAAGGCAGGTGAAATGTGTGGGTTTCTGGTCTCCAACGCTCAACTAGAGTAGTAATAAGGTGTCGATCAAGTTGGATAAAACCAATTTGTGCAATCCAAGAAAATCTATCTGCTGAACATATGGAAAAATACAGTAATCAAATGGGATAACATGTTGTGCAGTTGCCTCCCTTCTCCGAAAACTCAACACTACAGTGGAAGAACTATCCTATACTGTTTGTGAACGATGCGTATTTTGTTGGTATAATTATACAAGATTAGAAGGACCAGACTCCATTACCTAAGAAGTTCAAATTATATTACATAATAAAATCCATGTATCTTTTATGTATAATGTAATTTGAATGTAACTTTTATGTCATTGATTTTATTATGTAATGTAATTTGAACTAATGAAACATGGTCCTTCTAATCCTGTACAATTATACCAACAAAATACACATCGTTCACAAATAGTGTGGGATAGTTCTTCTACTGTAGTGTTGAATTGTCGAAGAAGGGAGACGACTGCATAGCATACTATCCCATTTGATCACTGCATTATTCCATATGTTCAACAGACAGGTTTTCTTAGGGTTGCACAAAGTAGTTTTATCCAACTTGATTGACACCTTATTACTGCTCTAGTTGAGCGTTAGAGACCAGAAACCCACACATTTCACCTGCCTTGTTGGGAATGTACGATTACGCTGTAGGATGTTGCCATACAATTTAGGTTACGAGTGGACAGACAACCATTGATAGGTTCACTACAGTATGACTGGAAGAACGTTTGTGAAGAGCTCTTAGGCGAACTACCAGAGGATCTAAAGGGATCAAGATTGAGTATCCCTGGTTAGCGTCCTAGTTTCCAGAATTACCTCCCAATACTGACGACATCAGCATACGTAGGTATGCACGAGCATACATCCTACAACTTATTGTAAGATTTTTGTTTGCTGACAAGTCAGATATTCTAGTGCATCTCATGTTCCTCCCACTATTGTATGATTTCGAGCACGCTGGTACATACTCGTAGGGTGGTGCATGTCTTGCATGGTTGTATAGAGAACTTTGTCGAACTTCCAATGCACAAGCATGGGAAATAGTAGGGCCACTGATACTATGACAAGTATGGACTTATGATCGATTTCCAATTATAGCACCACAAGTCTAGCTACAGGTTTCAGATCATCGTCCATTTAATGCCAGATATTATTTCATTTATATATTTATTTCGTTATCATTTTATGTAAAAATATAAATTAATTGTATTTTTTTAATAATTTTAGATGGAATGGTGTATTAGCTGCCTCTGAACAGTCAACAAATATGTTACTCGTATACAGAAAAATATTTGACATGCTGATACACAATCAAGTAGCAAATGTATATATAAACGAATATTTAAAACATTTTATATGTATACTTATTATTTTTAGTTTTTTTTGTCAGATTATTTGGACGCTATACACACTACAGATTTGGTCATCCTTACTTGATTATTATCGTGATGGTAAAGACATCTGATTGACCGTTAGTCCATATAGTAGAGTGACATCATCCAAATCGTGTGTTGAAACAGTTCGATCTGCAACAAACGATACCTTCGTTGTCCTATACACTCCCAGCACTACACCAAATTGATTTGAGAAGTAAGCACGACTAAGACGAGCGTTGAATCCATGCAGAATATTTATCCTACTGGCATGGACGACATGATCGTTGTGCACAGGAAGAATTAACAAATGGGCTAACTGTATCAAACGACTATTTTTCTTGGTACAATTCGATCATGAGGCGATTTATCATACCTTACGACGCTTACTATTACTGCATAGTAAAAGATTTAAAATCAGACATTTTCCATATATATGATATGAATATTATTTAATATTTTTTTTATTGTACAAAATAATTTAACAATATTCAGTGCAGAACTTATCAGAATTAGGTTCAATGTGTCAGCAAACATTAAACATTGATCAACGTAAAAGATATTATTCAACAAACAAGACGACTTAATGTTGCTAACATCGATCGAAGACATATTCGTCGTAAACGATAGCGACAACAGAGTGAACCTAATTTAGAGGAACACGAAGACAACCCCATGAGGGGTAAGGGCCAGAGGGTCGTTTTTAAATTTCATGTAAACTTCATTTTCAATTGTAAATTAAAGAACTAATTGTAAATATTCTTTAATATCATGACATTTTTTTTAATGAGTGCAAGATGTTTTTATTGTAGATTAAATATATAATTAAATTTAATAATGAAGGAATTTGTGGACCAATTCCTAAAGATTTAATATTGTTGTACATCTACAACTAAAAAAAATAGTCAATACACTTTTAAAAAATAAAAAAAATAAAAAAAAAAGCAAATCGTGGACCGGGTCCACAAGTTTACATCTGATCAGTCAACCAGTCAGCCGACGTGGTGCTGACTGGATTAAACGATACTCATGTACCAGGTACACGAGTTTGCCACATAACAATCGTGTATCCGATACACAATTTCACTACCCCAATTTTATCAATAGTTTTCCAAAATACATATTCTTAGAAAAAGTTTCTCTCCAACCCTATTTTTGTCATTATATTTTTAAAAAACATTATTTTACAAAAAAAAAAAAAACTATTATCTGATATAACACAGAAATTTCATCTCCCATAGCTTATTTTTAAGCCAAAAATATAAAAACATGCCCTTTTAGACTAGATAGAGCCTAAAACTCAAGCCTTGACCTATTCAGAAAAATCGTGGTTTATCGATCCTTAAAGATCCGAATAGGAAGCCTGGTATTCGAAGCAACAACTTACACTAAAAGAACCATCTTTTGGAAGATGGCGTTTTCTCTGCTGGCCCATCTTCTCTCCTGCTCTCGATTCCTTGCTTTAAAGATTCCAACCTTTTACTGCATCAAAATGGATGTAAGACAACAGTTAAAGTCGATACTTACCCAGCTACTGAAATTCGTTTAATCAGTCGCTAAAAACGTAAGGACTTAAGTTTTTGCTTTGGGTTTTACATTAATAATGAGTGATGAAACAGAAATCATCCTTAAAAATCACAAATCTTGTATCTTTTGATAAACATGTTGATTGCAACTTGGTTTTTTGTATGGGTGACCCAAAATCTACCTCACTTTTTAAAATTGGATTTTTTTTTACCTTTTGCTTATGTCATATCAAAGTAATTTCAAAGTGAAATTACCAAAATGGATCATTGTGCACACCGGTTGGATCTCGCTCTTACTGCTCTACTCTCATTCTTGCTTCCTCGCTCCTTAAGGTACAAGTTTTCTATTTTCTCTCATTGCTCTCGCTCTCACTCCTCCTGCTCCTCTCTCTGTATTTCCTCTTCCTATTCGTTCTCGCACTTTGTTCTACTCTTTGCTCTCACTACTCCAACATGCATGCTTAACAAGGTCGTTTTGATCATTTCGGGTGAAGATGCAAGCAAAATGTCAAAAAACTTGGGGTTTAAAAAGTGGGGGCAGATTCTACGTTAGGCCAAAAATGGAGTCAACCGAACAATTAACTCATTGTAACTCTTCTAGCAACCTATACCAACTGATATAGCTCTTTAGGAAATAGGGCGATGATGAACTAGAGCAGAAGCTCAAAAGATGATCAGGATTACTTGGTATCAGTGAGCCGACCATGCAAACTCCATCTTTGACGGAATCCTTCAATGCCTTCAACGCCACTAGCAAGAATCAAGCGTCTGCAGATCGCAGATATACGAGTGAAGTTAGGGACATGAAACAGAGTACTACTACAATTGAGTCCCAGAAGTAAGAACGTGAATGCTACCAGACCAAAAACAGAAATCTAAAAGAAACATTCTATTAATTAACATAAACAGTAAGAAAAAAAGAAGGATAGGTTATTCCCTCATAAAATTACCATAGACGGTTGAAAATTAATCCAAGACTGAATCAATAAAGATAAGTAAATACAAAGGCATTGCACTGGCATTGGAACGAGAAACTAAATCCAGAAGTCAAGAATATCACAAGATCCAAGATTTCTCATCCCACTCGTGGATTAATCTTCAAAGTAAGAGGGTTCATTTCTAACCATCTTATTCAATCCATATCCATAGCCATGTTGATCCACAAAATAGCAACTTTGTTTACCATGACCACCCAAAAAATTTACAGAAGAGGTATCCTTGAAAGGTTTCTTGTTTTACACCGATCAACCTTGTTAACTTTAAGAAATGCAGAGGGAATTTAATTTGTACTGAATATCAACCAGTTTGATAAAATTAATGTAAAAGACTAACATGGGGAAAAAAGCTTCTACCACAACGTTCAGGATTGATAATAATGATTGGTGATAGTAACCATATTACTGAAGAGTGCTGGCATACCTCTCCAATGTTGTAACTTCTGATTCAAGTTGTGTAGCCCTTTCCTTTGCTGCATCTAGCGGCATTGATGACCCTAATTTATGTTCACTGTCTTGAAGCCGTTGTCTTAGTTCTCTATCCTACAATGTATTATCGAGCACCAAACAATTAGGTAGGCATCAATGAATAGGAAAAATTGGCATCTTCTTCTAGTTTGAAAGAGAAACTGAACTTCATTAAAGAATGAGGGGAACAAAATATAATGGGAGACATCACAGGAATTGTGAAAAGTTCTTCTTGTTGGCATTGTTTAAGTAGACTAGAAATTAAAAAAATGCTTAGAGTCAAAACTCCAAGGGAAAGCCTTGAATTTAATGGATTCCCAAATCTCATTCTCCCAAGTGTCTATGCTTGTCTGGAAGCAGAGCCTCAACCAAATAATGTCAAAAAGAAGATTTAAAAAGAAAAATGGCATATCTAATTTCCATTGCTATAAACCTTAAATTAGAGAAATTGAGAAAAAATATGCAAACTATAGTCTTACCCGTCTTTCAGCACACTGTCGATAAACAGCTATTTCATCTTGACAAAAAGGCTCAATATCATTTATTTGCAAGCCTGCAAAGCAAAATCGGAAAGCAAGCTTAAACTAAATGTAATAATATAATATCAACTTACAAGAGATAACGACAAATATAAGCAAGGAACAAAACTTACATAAAAAGAGATTCCTCAATATCCCATCACATAAATCAACACCTTCAAGCACATGAGACGCAATTTCAGGTGGAATGATAGGCGACGGTGGCCCCATCATTAAATCATCACCAACCAAAATGGTTTCTTCCATGGTTGGTTGCGAGTCAACTGAAGCCAAAATGGTGAAAATTCGTCAATTAATGTTCTGTTTCAGCTCAAACAAATTCAATGACCAAGTAAAATAATCATATGGCCTCTGTTTATACTTTTGTATCAGATATTTAATTAGCTGCACACAGGAAAATTAAGAAAATTAAAAAGTTTGAGAGAGAGAAAAGGATCCTTAAGAATGATATTGATCCAAATCCAGCTTAAGATATTGAACCGCCTATCTACAGCTGAAATTGTTTGGTCGAAAAAAAAAAAAAAAAAAGAACAACGACAACAACAAAAAAAGTTTATGTTTTTTGCAATTAAAGAACTCTAAACGTAAAACTAGAATCTCCAAATCTAACGTAGCTAATGGTCTTGAAGCTTAGGCAACAAACAGAATTAAACATTCTTAAATGGGATGGTTATTATGCAACACAATCAAAGAAGCGATCTCCACTGGAGGTACACTAAACAAATTGAAACCACCATCAAGTGAATAACATACATGTTCCTTGTTATTTTTAGGAAGATATAAACTTTTTATTCAATTTACAACAACAAATGCATAATCTAACATTCGGCAAGAGATCAGGCCACATAGAATAATTGGATTAAACAAAATTAGGTATAATACTATATAACAAAGCAGAACAACCACTAACTAGTGATAGAATGAAAATTTTAGCCTACCATCCATAATTGCTCTTGTCCTCCCGTTACTTCACTAGAAAAGCCAAACTTACAAATGTGCGGAGACTTGAATGGCCCTGATTACACAGAGGACACACTGAAATAGATTATTTAAGAAAAAAAAACAATTAAAAAAAATTAAACAAGGACATGAACCAATATCTAAACCATGATAACTACTACAAATTTTGCAATTCGAGGTATCAACAGGATTGGCAGAACCCCAAAAGCATCAAGTGTACAAAAAAAACTAGAAACAAAAACAGAAACTGCAATGACCACCCCCCTCCCTCCTCTTTGAAGACTCTCTGAAGACGAGGGAGCTGCTTGCCTATGCTCTCATCGTGAAGCCCAATGTGCTGCCATTGAAAACGCACCTGAAACATGGGTGTGATGCACGACAACAGATTAACAAGGTCTGTGGTTGTCACCATTGCTTGGGGTTTGTTGCATGGTTGCCACGAGAGAAGAAAATTGAGCAGGGGGTAGGCGGGGGCTGTGAGGAAGGAAAAGGATAGGGCTTTTGTTTCCTTTCCTCTTTTCTCTTTTCTTGTTTTATTACGATCTCATAAATAGGACATATCTCTATAATTTCTCTATTTTTCCAACTGAAATCCAGTTTCTCCAAAATTAATCCGAGATCCAAGGAAAAAAATATTAGATTCTCAAACATATGAATTTGAAACTTAATTAAAACTCTGTAATCCAAAAATTTGGAAATCTAAATATCTTAAAATAATCCACTTTAAATATCTCAAAAGCTGTATATTTATCAAATTACTTGAGCTTCTTTTAAACAAAATGTACATCAAGAGATTATGATTAAGTATAACCAAATGACTTAACACATACCAGTTGAGATCACAAGGACATAAACGCCAAAAAGCAATGCAAGGGTTGAAGATAGGATCCCGACAAAATTGAACCTACGCCAAAAGAAGATATAGGGATTCTTTTTTGTAAAATTTGTGTGATTTTGTTATTTGTTTTTCTTCCTTCATTTTCTATCATTATCTTAAACATTAGACTTGAGTAGGTCAGCAAGGACAACAACTTGAGATTCTATTTGTATTGAAACCTCCATACTCTTCTTCTGTGAATTATAAATTCTCCAAATCACATCAATCCCCTTCATAATTAAGTTTAGTTCTAAGTTTGTTAGTGTATGTATTAAACTAGTTTGTGGAAGAGAAAAAAAACCAGTTCTTGCAACCTTCTCCTCTCCTATTCATCCAAACAAAGTATTCAACTACTAAATATCTAAGTGCATCTATTAGAGTAAGGAAACTAACTCTTACAACTTTTAGAACCTAGTATTAATTAAACGTAAATATTACTGACCCTGTGAGATTAGCTCTATTATCTTCAGTTCTCCAACTGACCTTTTTTAGTATCACTGTCTTAAGCTTTAAGCTGCCCAAGATTGAAAATGAGAGCTTCCAATGTAATTATTGGTTCCATGAGAGCTCAAAAACTACACAACAATTTCTAATTACATACCACTTCTATTACTTGTGTGTCCCTTTTCTGTTTTCTTTAACAGACAACTGAAGTCTAATATAATGAAAACAGAGTATGAAGCATCAGAAGATTAGACATCTTCTTTAAAGATACTAGGAGCATGTTTGGATTGACTTTCTAAATGTATAAATAAGTGTTTGTAAGTAAAAAAAAAAAAAGTGTTTATAAACACTTGGAAAGTCGATCCAAATGGGCCCCAAAAGTTACAAGCCAATAATAGTCTCTTAGGTCCGGCGTTTTAAAAACTCCTCTTGGGCGCGCACCTAGGCTCAAAGCGTAGGTTTTAGGTGCGTCTCAAGCACACGCCTATTGTGAAGCCCCCAGGCTCAAAGCCCTAGGCCTTGGGACTTTTTTATTATTTAAAAAAATAGTAATAATTAAGGATTTTCCTTCTTTATTAACTAAAAAAATCAAATTTAGTGAGCCTTGATGCAAAATTTCTTGTGTTTAGAAGTCTATTTTTTCATATTTCCACTTCAACTATGCTTTCTCTTATTAATGTAGTACCTTTATACATAGTGCGCCTCACAAAAAATAAAATTAAAAAATTTATTGAAAAAAAAAAAGGTCTGTTTTTCTTGCGCCTTGCGCTTAACCTCAAAAGACTATTGTACTCTATTACACATCTTGAGATTTTAAAAACACTGCTTAGGTCAAAGGGTGAAATGAGAATGTTTACAGATATGAATCCAACTTTAAACTGTTAACCATTCATATTTCAAACAAGATGAAAGCATGTATTCAGGATGTTGGAAATTGGAAATAGTCTGAAGTTAGGTCATGCAATTTCTTGATAAACCTTATTTCATTGGCGAGAGTTTTTGCTCACTTTTGCAAGCCCAAAATCAGCAATCTGAACATCATCATCCCAAGAAACCAACACATTCAGAAGCTTCAAATCACAATGAACAACCCTAAAATCAGCAATCTTAACATCACCATTCCCCAAAAACCAACTCATTCCATAGCTTCAAATCACAATGAACAAACCCAATACCAGCATCCTTAACATCACCACCACAAGTAAACCCATGTCCTTTGACACTAAACCCATCTCTTTTTTCCCTACAATTATATACCCATAACAACCAAATTAAGTCATACCACATCTACAAGTTTCTCTCCAAATTAATTCCAGAGCACCAACAGAGAAAGATAAAAACAAAAAGTAGCAATAGAGAAGAAGCACTCTCACCGATGATGTATATTTGGCGACCGATTGAGAGAGAGAGAGAGAATGACTTAAGATAGGGATCCTTCGGCTTAAGGGTTTAGCGAGCACGAGAGAGAGATTGACAGAAGAAAGAGAATTGCCCTGAGAAAGAAGAAATTAGGGTGAAGATACGAAACCATGAGAGAAAAGAAGCAGCGGAAACGGAGAAATTCTTTTTCGGTAGTTTCTCAAATTTCTAATCAAACATGCTTGTTTCTCAAACAAGAAACAATTAATTGAAGCTCCTCCTAGTGCTAAATTTTTTTTAATAAAATCCTCAGGAAATTACAAATTTTCTGACAATGCTAGAAAATATATTCAAACATGCAATCCGATAAGAAAATGAGGCATTGTGAGCTACAATTCTGAGTATCAACTTTCAGGATAACACCACTGATCAGATAAAAGGAACCTCATTACAAGGTGAAGCAAACCTGTAAAGTCTAAAGCCCAGAATCCGATTGACCCAGAAAAGAAAATTGGGTCGTCTCTGAAAAGTAACGAGCGCTTTCGTGAGAAAGGGCGAGAGGAGTGAGCTTATAACAATGGCTTCAACTTTCAAGAGAGTTTGGACAGTGACACTGTGACAGTGCTCTGCTCACGCTGAGCTGAGAAATGGAGAGTGCTTCATTTTGGGCTTGGGCTGCCTCTGAGACATTTGGGCTGGGCTGCCTATTGAGATTTTGGTCTTTCAATTATATATAAAAAACTAAAAACAAAATCAATTTCGTTCTACTTTTTTTTTATTATTATTTTAGATCAAACATTAGTTAAAATCACTTTTACCATATTGAAAATCACCCTAAAATACATCTTTAATCACTCATAATCAATTCAATGTATAATTTTATACTTTTAACTACATTATTCACAATATTAAGATTGATCTTGAATTATTAAAAGCATTGTGATTTTGAAAATTGACAAAAGTGATTTTAATCATTTTAAAATCACTTTCAACCTTAACATTTATAGGTATCGAATTGCAAGAAAGAGAAGTCACATATCTACAAAGTTTATAAAACAAGATAAAAAAAATAACTAAATCCACCCAAAAAGGCTTTTATAACACAATTCAATGAAAGAGATCCTTAAGGGGAGAAAAAAAAACGCTACATGAATTTCTTAAATGGAAGCTTCAAACCACTTAGTATAACAGAAAATAATATATTGAACAACTAAACAAATCCCCTTAAGAGCGCAAGGTAGTATCATATACATGAAGATTACGCTTCTTCTAAAAACGGGAGATAAGAACACATATGTTTACAAATACTTAGTTATTATGTAATAAAAATTGACATTTTATTTTTTAGAAAAGATATTAAACACTTATAAATTTAAAAGGACGTGGACTAAATTATTAAATTTAGACATTAAATCATTACAAAAATTAAATTGTTGTAGATTAAATTGTTTCTTTTACGAAAGTTTAGAGATTTTTAACCTCAATATTACTACTACAGCTATCATATTTATGTTTGAACTCCATTTCTCTCATAACTTTTTTCACAGACAAAATTTTTTATTATTTATCCATCTTATATAATTGCCTAATTGGCAATGGATAGTTTAAGGTAAGGTTGCAAATTGATAAGAAATTATGCATACCATCAAAGTTGGATCAAAAGATATCGAAAATAGAAGAGTTAAAAGTGTGATTGAGAGTATTTGTGGGAGAAGTACTGTTAAAAAATGTCGAAATGTTTATTAATAAGAGAATTTTTTAATTGTCCTCGCATAATAAAATGGGTCATATCCATATATATATATATACACAAGAGTGGATCTTGAATTAATTAGTTACATGGACTTAACAAACTAATAGCCCAAATATATCAATTACATATTTACGTGGCTTAACATAATCTCTATATTTTATTATTATTTTAGATTAATTAACATAATCTCTATATTTTATTATTATTTTAGATTATATTTAACTACTTTTCGAATTTATCTCATCTTAATAAAATATCTTGATTTTTCTACCAAATTTATATTTAAAATATTCATATATTATTAAAACTTCTTTTATCCATATATTTTATTCAATTTTCTATACTATTTTCATAATTGTATACTTACATTTTTAATGAAATAACGATATATTTCTCACATTTTTAATAAATTAGTTGTATATGTTATTTTTTAATATTATTTTAACATTTTGGGAAAAGAAATATCACTTCCTAAAAAAAAATGGTGATGCATTGATTGAACAATAATTAGATGGATTGTTGCTCCATACACTAACTTTTGTTATTTACATAAAGGTTTAATCGAAGAATTTCATTTAAAATAAACCAACATATTCTTCATTTTTCCCTTCTTTGAAATTTAAATTTCTTTTTAATATAAAAATTAGATTTTGATAACTACATTTAAAATAAACCAATCACTTCCTCATTTTTCTTCCCTAATTGATTCAAATTAGCTATTTGTTTTTATCTTATTTAACCATTTTTCGAAAATATTTCAAATTAATCAATATTTAATTTGTTTATAACCATTTGGATTTTAATTTATAATACATTTTTTTTAGATTTTATATTATTTTATTCATTTTTTGTTATTCTAAATTCGGATTAAATTTTTTTTATTTTAATTAGGCTTTTACAAAATATTTTATAGATATTATCATCTAATAAACTGTATATTTCATTTACATTGGATCATTTTTTGTATTTTTTAATTACCTTTTATTCATTATCATCTTATTATATTATTACATCATTAATTTGTCTTTTTGACAAACAAAGAAGTATTCACTTTTATAATCTTGCTGTTTTTGCTATGCCTCTACAACGAGTTAGATTTTTTTTTCATAGGTTTAGGTTTTTGTGGTTGATGAAGAGTGTATTTGTTGCAACAAGCTTATGAAAATGGAATTTTTTCTCCTCGAATTATATTTGTATTTATATTTTATTATCAAATTAGATTTTATATAACTACTTATCGATTTTTTTTTTAATCAGAATAAACAAAAACTTATTGTTTTTTCTCTCCAATTTATATTTGAATTTATTTTTTTATCAAATTGATTTTATCCAACTAACTTTTGATTTGTTTATATGCTTGTTATAAATTCAATTGTATCTATTTTTTTTATTATTATTTTATATATATCGTTATCAAATTAATTTGATTTTTTTTCCTTTATGTTTTCGATGTTTTCAATTTTTCATATACAAACCTGTAAAAATGGCTTGTTGGAATTAAATTTTAAATGTTTGAAACATGTGGGTGTGTATATATATATTTTTCAGTTTATTATTAATATTAATAATATTACTATTATTAGTATTCTTATTCTTCTTATTATTATTATTTATTAAAAGAAGATAACAAAAAGTCCTAAATATCATCTTATTCATCTTCTACACTTAACCGCCCCAAAATCTCATTTTCTCCTTTGCAATCTCATATCTTCGATTCAGCAACTCTTTCTTGAATTTCATCATCTTGGCTAGCTTTTAACGACCACCCTCACCAGGTTGCCGATCTTTTTTCGCTTGCACACATGTTTTCTGCTTTTATTTCTACTTTGAACATCATTTTCAACAATGACTTTTTGAGATTGATAATGTTTAAAGTTGGCTTTCAAGATCTAATGAGCAAAATGGTCACGGGGAATGAAAATGATGAGACTCCTTATAACTGGTTTGGTGTCAAAAGCAATCATACTTCCAATGGCCACATCGTCATGAAGTTGCAATTACTGCCCATATTCATTTGTCAACAACAACTTTACTAGTAAAATCAACTTTTCTCTTTCTCACCTTGGAGAAAATCCATTGTTGTATACATCCATGAGTTTCTAATGACCCCCATGGACTACTCGTCATCTTCCCTTACATAAAAAACCATATTGGGTGATTTTAAACTTTGCTTCTGGAATGTTTAGATACTATGTGTTTGTAGTTCTAGAATGTCTAGGTAGAGTATATTTATGGTATTCGTGTTGTTTTTTAAGGGTGTATCTCTACATTTTTCATTTGTACTTAATTTTGTTGTTTTAGGGTAGTTTTGTCATTTACTAATTAGTATTTTTTGTTCTATAAATTCGTTTTGCTATTTTTATAATTTTAAAACTTTTTTTGCCATTTTTCGAAATGAAACTTTAAAATTTATTGTTTCTCTTGTCAGCCCTATTTATAACTATCTAATAGCCCAAGTACGTATTTGTAACAATTTCTTATACTTCCCCTCAAGATGGGTAGAAAATATCTTGTAATCCCATCTTGTCAAGTAACGGGAATAAAAAGGCTGCAGGTAAAGGCTTTGTGAACACATTAGCCAACTGAACACGAGAGCGTACTAACAAAAGTTTGATGGATCCATTAACTACTCGATCTCGAACAAAATGGCAGTCTAGTTCTATGTATCTTGTTCTTTCATGGAACATGAGATTGGTTGCAATGTAAATGGTTGCCTGATTATCACAAAAAAAAAAAAAAAAAAGAAAAACTGGTGATGGTAAATTAATATGTATTTCAGTAAGGAGGCTTTGAAGCCATATGATTTCATAACTTGCGACTGCTAATGCTCAGTATTCAGCTTCAGCTGATGAACGAGATACTATTTATTGCTTCTTAAATTTTCAAGACACAAGAGAGTTCCCCAAGAAGACACAAAAACTAGTTATGGATCGTCTTGTGTCAATACATGTTCCCCAATTTGATTCTCTAAAGGCACAGATAGAGAAATCTAAAGTTTTAGATAGAAAAATACCTTTTTTAGGAGAACCTTTGAGATACTTGATTAGATGGTGAACTGCATTGAAATGAGCACAAGTTGGTTTACTCATGAATTGACTGCAAAGGTAATATCAGGCCTCAAAATTCTCAAGTACCAGAGCTTTCCAACTAGTGTTTTGTAGGCAGATGCATCTTTAAGGAGATCATTGTCGTCATGTTTTAATTTTATGTGTGGATTCGTCGGTAGACTGGTTAGTTTGGCTCCAAGTAAACCATAGTCTTCAAATGTTGTAAGACATAACATATTTGGGATAAGAAAATTCTTGACTGAGAAAGAGCTAGTTCAAGACCAAGGAAGAACTTCAATGAACCTAAGTCATTCAATTTGAAAGCTTTATTTAAAACGGTCTTGAGATGTTCAACATGAATAGGGTTAGCTCTAATTATTACTATATCATCCACATAGACAAGGAGGGCAAGGAAGGTTTCATCTCGGCCTCTAATAAAAAGATATTAATTTGTTTTTAGTTGTTGGAATCCTAAAGACAGTAAGAGAGCAGAGAATTTGACAAACCATCGCCTTGAAGCTTGTTTTAATCCATATATAGACTTGTGAAGTTTGCAGACCATTTTCTCCCCCTGAAGTGGGACAAGAGGTTTGTATTCGAGATGTAGATCCATGTATGCTTCTTCAAACAAATCACCATGTAAGAAGGAAGGCATTGTTGACATCAAGTTGGAGAAGTGGCCATTTTTTTTAGATTGCAATGGTAAGAACAGTCTTTACGGTGACCATTTTGGTAATTGGAGAAAAAGTCTCAAAGTAGTCAAGGCCTTCTTATTGAGTGTGGCCTTTAGCTACAAGTCTTGCCTTATATCTTTCAATAGATCCATCTGCCTTGTGTTTAATTTTATAAACCTAATGACATCCAACAAAGCTTTTGCCTATTGGTAAAGGTACAATATTCCATGTGTGATTAGCTTCCATGGCATTTAGTTCTGGTCTCATTGCTTTTCTCCAATGATCACATTTGACAGCCTCATGATAAAAGTTTGGTTCTTGGGTGATAGAAATTTATAGGGTAAAATTTATATGTTGAGGTGCAAGTTTGGGATAGGAGAGGTATTGGTTAATGGGATGTTTGGTAAAGGATTTTGGACAGGGTGACATGACAAGTAGATTACAATGATATGTTTGTAGGTATGAAGGTGGTTTAGAAACTCTGGTGGATTTTCTTGGTAGGGGTTGTATAGGTGGGTTCGGGAGATTTTCAAGGTTTATTTGGGGAGATGTTTGTAAGGACTATGAGGAAGAAGGTTGAGACTGAAGTTGAAGTAAGGTTGTGTTGGAGGATTCAATGCTTTGAGGTGATGCAGTGGTTTGTGGTGAAACATATAGGTCAGAGGCTGGTATTGAGGGGTGAGTTTCTGGAATGTTATCACTGTTGGCAACAGAGTTTGAGGTTGTTGGGTTGGTTTTATTTTGCTCTGTTAGGGAGAAGTCTGCAGTGTTAACAAAAGACATAAGTAAAAAAATCCCAGGAAAATGACCGATTATGTTCTCATTGTCTGAGATGTTATGAAAAGGGAATACTTCTTCATGAAAGATAACATCCCCTGAATAAAAGAACCTTTTGTGTTCAATGTCATATAGTTTGTATGCTTTCATACCAGGGGGATAGCCAATAAAAATAGCTTTATATGGCCCTTGGTTGAAATTTGTGTCTCCCTTGATCTAATATGGATGCAAAACATAAAGAGCTAAAGACTTTAAGCATTTGATAGTCTGGTATGGAACCAGTGAGTACCTAAAAATGAGACTTCCAGTTGTGTAGATTGGATGGTATCCTATTGATAAGAAAACTATAGTTAAGACACATTCTCCCCAAAATAATAGTGGGACTCGAGACTGAAAAAATAGTGCTCTAGCAACGTTGAGAATGTGTTGGTGTTTTCTTTCTACAATAGAGTTTTGTTTGAAGCAAGCTTCACATGAAAATTGATGTATAACTCAATTTTCTTTTTTAAAAAATTCATTGAACATCAATTCATGAGCATTGTATGATCTGAACTGCTTTATTTTCTTATCAATTGAGTTGCAACAAGTTTAAAAAACTGAGGAATAACGACAGAGACATCATATTTGTGTTTAAGTAAGAAGACCCAAGTAAAACGAGTTACATCATTAACAATAGTTAGGAAGAAAGACTGTCCAACATGAATAACAGTTGAAAAGGGGCCCTAAATATCCACATGAATTAAATCAAAAGCATTAGGGGACAAATGATTATTGGAAACAAAAGGTAAATGTTTTTTTTTTCTTTTGCAAAAGGAGACACATTACATAGAGAATGTTTTTGAAGTAAGCTAGGATTCAAAATCAAAACATTATGCAAAGTAGTAATGCAACATGAGTAACAGTTGAAAATGGGCCCTAAATATCCATATGAATTAAATCAAAAGCATTAGGGTACAGATGATTATTGGAAACAAAAAGTAAATGTTTTTTTTTTTTTTTTTTTTTTTTTGCTAAAAGACACACATTACATGGAGAATGTTTTTTAAGTAAGCTATGATTCAAAATCAAAACATTATGCAAAGTAGTAATGCATTCAGTAGAGGGATGACCCAATCTTTGGTGTCAGAGAGCAACTTTTTTATCAGTTACAGCACATACGTGGTTCAATGGAATACCAAGACTTTTTGTATTCAAGAGATATAAGCCTCGCACAAAATTAGCACTATGAATCTTCTTCGAAGTGTACTTGTCCTGAATTATGCAACCATTAGTATCAAATTCAACAATGACTGAGGGTAATTCCCTTATGAGAGCACTTACTGATAAGAGGTTGAATGAAAAATATGGTAAGTAGAACACATTTCTGAGGATTAAAGTAGATGAAAGGTGAACAATGCCAACATTTTTAACTAAGAGAGTTTGTTTATCAGGTAATGTGACAAAAGTTGAGCAAGCAGTCATAGTAGTAAAGAGATTCTTTGAACAACATACATGAGCAGACGCTTCTGAATCAACTATCCAAGGAAGTATAGGATTAGTACCTATGACATGTGATTATGTTGGGGATGAGGTTGAAATATGTGATGATGATCCAGACGAAGGTATTAATGATATTTGAGACGCAGCTGATGAAGAATACTTTGGCATTGTAAAATTGCATCAGTGGTGTTTGTATTCATAAAAATAATTGGTTGAGTATTGACTGAATTAGCAGAATCGGTACTGATGGCACTATTGGAGTTGCGTTGTTGCTGCTTAGTTTTGTATCCAGGTGGATAGCCATGAGCTTTATAGCATTTATCAATTGTATGGCCAACAATGTTGCAATGGGAGCATATAGGTCGATCTTTACGTTGTTTTGATGAAGAGTTATTCTTCGAATTATTTGCAGAAATAACAAGGGCAATAGCAAGAGGGATCGCTGCAAATGATCCAATAACTCTTTATTGTTCTTCTTGGAGAAGTAAAGAAAAGGCACGAGTAACTGAGGGAGTAGGATCCACCAGAAGGATTTGAGCATGAGCACGAGAAAAAGGTTCATTAAGTCCCATTAGAAAATTCATCAAATACTCGGTTTGAAGGAAGTTGGCCATATCATGGATTTTTCCACAATGACATGTTCCACAGTTACAAGATGAATGATATGTATTGAGTTCATCATAAGAGTTCTAAATTTCGTGAAATACATAATCACCAAATATTGGTTTTGAGACAGAGTCATAAGAGTTCTCTTAAGTTGGAGAATTCATGGAGCATTTTTCTTTTGAAAACGTTCTTGTAGATCGAGCCAGATTATTCATGCGGAATCATCAAAGAGTATGTTGCTATAGATGGGCTTTGAGACTAAGTTCAACATCCACGAAATAATAATGTTGTTATTTCGAATCCATGTCAAAAGGAGTTCACTGATTGGATGGGGAAGAGTGTCGTCAATGAAGCAAAGTTTATTTTTAACAGAAAGGCCGATCACTGTGGCTCGACTCCAAGAAACATAGTTATCTTTAGTCAAATGTTTTGATACTAGAACAAGATTGGTATTGTCAATGTGGTGAAGGTAACATGGACTGAGGTAAGTTTCAGATTGATTCTGAGAAATTGAATGAAGAAAAGAAAATGCGGAAAGGTGGGAAAAGGAAAAAAAAATTAGAGGGAAAAGTCTATGATACCATATTAACAAGAGAATTTTTTAATTGCCTCACATCTTTTATTAATATGGGTCATACTCATATATATATATATATATATATATATATATATATATATATACAAGGGTGGACCTTGAATTAATTAATTACATGGACTTAACAAACTAATAGCCCAAATATATAAGTTACATTTTTATAACTATCTAACAACCCAAGTACATATTTGTATCCATTTTTTATAATGTTGTTTTGTTAAATCGAGTATTTTTCTTCATCAAGAACATAATTCAACAATCATATATTTCTTTATGTGAGATCGAAATTTCAAATCCTCGTATCATATTTATGTTGTACTAAAAAAAACTTGAATAATGAGAACGATGACAACTAAAATTACCTATAACATTCTAAGATGACATAATGTGATATAATACACCTAGGCATTATTGATCAAGCCACGTTTTATGTTGGTGTATGGTGAAACCAAATACTCAAAGGACAAATTATGTCAAAGTTGTTTGTTACATCTTATGCATGGTTTGGTTTCAAAGGTTAATTTTCTTCAAGTTATTTGGATAATTTGATAGATTCAACTAAACAATTATTGTCAAAATATTATTTCACTTGTTTTTTCAGTGTAAAATTTTATAGCGATTTTCATTTTTTTTTTTTGGTAATATTTGCTGTGTTTCTTTCTCATGTAATCCTCTCTCATTTTTTTTATCCATAAAACTAATCCTCTGTCTTCTTCTTCATATTTTCTTTTTTTAGATTCTCTTTATATTTCGTCCTCAACAACGACAATGCCCTCTTCTCTATATTTTGCCTGCAGTGATAATAATAACGATAATGAGTGGAGTTGTTTCTTCATCTTCTAGCAACACGTGACAGTTAGTGGAAACAAATAGAGTTTATGTTCAAATGTCAAATGAACCACATGAAGAGAGCAAGAACGAGAAATTGAACTAGAACGAGAATAAAGAGAAAAGAAAGAAATGGAGAAATGCTTAGTGACGCCAATGAAAGATTAGAAAACTTTATTTTGAAGAAAAACCAGTCAAATTTGAATATTCCAAAAAAATTTAAGCTATCCATACAATAAATTCTTAATTATTTTGGGTGTGACGCGAATATGAGCATAGTTTAACAATAATTGACATCTATTCCTTATCTTGAGATCCAAAATTCTAGTTCATATATCTCATATTATTTGTTGTACTAAAACAAAATTAATTGAAGAAAATTGCTTGGGTGACAGAAACAGGCCCTGCACCCACTATTAATTACGAATTCATCACTATAAAAGTTTTTTTTAATTATTTTAAATGGTAAAACTTTGAAAATATTTTCAAGTATTACAAAAATCATTGTTTATCAGTAATAGATCACGATATACATTTATCACTAATTGATTGATAGATATCTATCACGGTCTATTATTGATAGATGGTGAAACTTTGATATATTTATAATTGTTTGCACAAGGTTTTCGGAGAAACTTAATTCGTGGAATTTGAACTTTGTATTTGTATTGATTTCAAAATAGCAAGTACAATCTCTGATATAATAATTCTTTAATGCGTTCAAAATAAACTTTAATATTTATACTCGTTGATCTTCTTAGATGATCGACTTTGGGTTTGTTGATATTCTTAGACGATTGGCCTTTGAGCTTATCGATTTTCTTGGACGATCGACTTTTGGGCTTGTGGATCTTCTTGATAATCGGCCTTTGGGTTTGTTGATCTTCTTGGTGATCGACCTTTGGGCTTGACGATCTTCTGGGAGGATTAGTGTTCACACGAGGCTTCCGAAGAAACTTGTTTGGAGTTGAACGATGTTGATGTTGATTTGATGCGATATAGTTTGATCTCTAGTACTGATCATCTATTCTCTCATTAATTTGAGGAAATTGTTGGGAGAATTCTCTTTAGGCAATATAGAATTATCGACCTCTAGGAAAGATTCTCTATTTATAGCGTTCTCATGTGAGCTTCATAGGTTTGGGCTTAGTTGACTCATGAGTTTGCCTCTTGAGCCCAATTAATTGGATTTTGGCTTCATTTGAGTCAATTTCAATCTATTTTTAGGTTTAGAGACTTTAACCCAAATAATAATAATAATATTAAATTGGACCAAGTTACTGTTATCCAATTCACAGTCATAACCACTTGATGTCATCGAAATTTGCCTTCAACTCCAATTTAGAGCACATGTCAACTCTTAGTTATTCGGATGATTTGAAATTTGGTTATTAATTGAGTGAATGACGTGTTAATTTGTGATTATCCAAAATTTCTCCTTCAACCATAATTAAATTGGTTAATTTCCCTTTATTTGTAAAAGTAAAAAAAATAATAATAATAAACAAACAAACAAACCTCACTCTAGGTTCGTCGCAAGTTTAGAATCCTATTGTGAAAGATCTATTCGTAGTTGCTAGCAATTCGTGAAAGAGAAATTTGGGAGGTCTGTGTGAATCTGCCATAAAAGGTTTACCATATTTAATATTTTGCTTCATTTTCTCATTATATTTCTTAATAAAAATAACATTTATAATTTAGGGGTGTTCATGGGTTGAGTTGAAAGACTTTTTAAACTCAATCCAATTATTCGGGTTGTAAATTTCTTCAACCCAAATAACCCTTATTAAAAAATAACTCAACCCAACCATAAAATATTTGGGTTGGGTTGGTTCGGGTTAATCGGGTCATTTACTTAAAATTTTGTTATAAAAAAGAAGCAAAATATAAATATATAAAAATCCAATTTAATTATTTTCATATATAACAACTCAATTTTAATTTATATAGTGAAAAAAGTGCAAATAAACTATATTTAAAAGTTGTTGAAGAAAAAATTATTAAAAAACATTGGAATTAAATAAAACTAAAATTAATATATGTATAAATAATTGTGTTATAAGTAATAAAAAAATATATTTTAAAGTTAATAATAAATTCGGGTTGGTTCGGGTTATATTATGAACCAACCCAACCCATAAAATTTTCATTTATTTGAATCCAACCTAACCCAAACCGCAAGGTTGGGTTGGGTTGATTGGTTTTTTCAGGTCATCGAGTTTTTTGAACACCCTACTATAATCTATATCCTATCTAGAAAGGGTTATGGAAGACGAACATTTTATTTCTTCATTTGTCTCTCTTAATGGTTGCTTATAAGATTATATAGTGTAATTTCACATCTAAATTGTTAAATTAAAAATTTCCTATTTTTAATCTTCACTTTAAAAGATTTTTAAAAAAATATTCACCATCACATAAACCAGTATGCTTTGATTTTAAGATTTAAGTTTTTATTATATTTGTTTCTTTTCACTAAATGATTTCTCCTTAAATCTCGTGTCTTAATCTTCACATCAAAATAGATTTTTTTTTTTCTTTTTACAAAAAAATATATGTTGAATCAAAATAAACTATTTATCTTTGATTTTAAGATTGATTTTTTTAAAAAAATATTCATCATCATATTAACCAATTCAAAAGATGTGAATCAAAATAAATTATGAATTAATTTTGTTACTTTTCACGATAATATTCACGTTTAAATGATTTTTTTTTAAAAAAAATCATCATATAAATCAATTCAAAAGATTTGATTAAAAATTAAATTATTCTTTGATTTTAAAATTTTAGTTTTTAGTTATTATTATTTTTGTTTGTTTTTTTTTTCAAGTTACTCTTTAAATCCCCTATTTTAAACTTCAGGTTAAAATGGAGGTTTTTTTTTTAATCCATGGATTCAAAATTAATTATTTATCTTTGATTTTAAGATTGTGATTTTGTAATTTTTTTTTTTTTTTGTTATTTTTACTTTTCACATTAAATGACGACCCCTCTTTAAATCCCTTAATCTTAAGTTAAAATCGTTTAATTATTTATCTTTGATTTTAAGATTTTGATTTTGATTTTTTTTTTTTTAACTTTTCATCCCTCTCCATGGTAATATAAGTCCATCTTTTTTTCAATCTACCAATTCTCAAATATTCTTCCTCTCGATAATTCTTTTTCACTTTTCAAATCTTTAGCAATAGATGTATTCAAGATCTATAAGCAAAATATAGGCTATTTTTCGCTGATTATTGGATTAAGCTACTGATTCTTCCATATTGAAGAGAGTGGAGAAAAGACATTCTCACACATCGAAGAAAACAGAGAAAAGGATTCTCACATATTGAAGATGGTGAAGCAGAAGACTATTGTTTTTTAGGTTTAAGCAATTTTAATAGTTATATATATATATACTTTTCAATATTGCTGCTAAAGAGTTGTTTCGATACCAAAGGAGTGAACTTCACTAGAAAGGTTATAGAATACAAATGTACACCAATGAAATTAGTTTAGTGGTTGTACTTTTTTTTTTTTTTTCCAATTTTAATATTTAAGGAAAATAATAATATTTTAGTTATTTTCACCTCCATAAATCCATAAATCATAATATTTGATTGCAATGAAGTTTGAATTTAGGAACATACAACTGCAAATTCGCATATCAAAAATAAGATTTTAGGGTTTCAGAAAAATAATATGTTGGTTTAAATTAAATGATAATAATAATAGAATAAGATAAAATATACTAAGAGAGTATAATATATATAAAAAAAAAATTAGAAAGATCACAGAATTTTTAAGAAAATAGAAAAATATGTTATGATTATACTAAAGATTCAAACTAAGAAAAATAATAGAATTAGAAAACCAAAATAATCTTTTTCTTCCCTCAATTTCATTTTCTTAATTTGATCTATTTTAATTTTTTTTATCCCAGATTTAGTTTGGATTATTATGTTATAAATTTATTATTAAATTCTAAATTTTATAACTTTTTATTGTTTTAAATCTTTAAAAAAAATCATTGGTTTTACTTAAATCATATAGTGATTTATCTTTGATTCAAAATTAAATATACTTTAATCTATTTTTTTCTCTACAAATTCGTTGAATTAAAATCCTACCTCCTCATTATTTAATTTATTTATTTTTAGATTTTTTTATTTTTGTATCTATATCTATCTATACTATTCAAAAGGTCAAAAGGGTATGCTAGAGAAACAATCGATTTCCCCTTTTGCCCTTCTAGTGATTGGTTATAGGGTTATATAATATAATTTGACATTAAAAACACTAAAAAATAATTTATAGTTCAAGTGTAAATTGGTTTAAATTAGGTTATTTTGATTTTAATATTTTATATTCAAAATTTATGATGTAAAAAAACTACACAAAAATTAAATTGGTTTAAATTTGGTTATCTCTCCTATTTGATTTTTACCTAATTCAAGTTTAAATTAGTAAATAATTAGAATTGTGGCTTGGTAGAGTGAGATTTCGCTTCCTTATCTTCACAATTTCATTATCTCCTTTAACAAGAGATGAAACCTTTGGATTTAAAGGTGACTCCTGATTAATCATTTGATTTCCAACCGAAAGAGTCTAGGACTTCCTTGAGTGGTCTTTGCTTAGGAACTGGATGAAGAATTGACTTCGGTACATCCATTGGTACTGGAATGTCACGAATTCACCGGATCTTTCTTTCCTTAAGGAAGATTTTCAGCATTAGTCTATGAGAAAGAATGGAGGATCAGACACGAATCAAGTGAGCTTATTCACTTTGGTCTTCTGAAAGATCTAGGATTTGGTAGCAGAGAAGGGTGTAGCTTAGGGCCCGCCATATCTTAAAGAACACCTCCCTGGATTTTGAGGATGGTTACTAGAAGGAGTCTCCGACATTGATTTCTTAGTCGAGCTTGATGGTTTAACCAGTTTTGAAAGGGATCATCATAAGACTTTAGGCGCACCTAGGGGAAGGACTACCCTTTTTTGAATATATACAATTAATAAACGATACAGAATTAACAGATAAATAGACGAATCTAAAAACTGCCATGATGAACCTAAACTAAAGACGGAAAAAGGCAAGCCAAAACCAACTCTTAAAAAGTCGCTAAGTTCGCCTTTCGGGGTTACCTACCTGAGGGGTTATGTAATATATAAAGAGGAGCCCCCGAATTTGGCCTTTTTGTTTAGGTAAAGGCAACTCACTTTTTTTAATAGAAGGAAGTGGGATAGCGGAGGTGATTTCAGTAAACCGATGCATGAGCTGAGGCTCCCATATCCCGTCGACCCTTCGAAAAAGTCAGGTCGTCAAACGGCTCATAAGGAGTCAGAAGCAAGCAGAGTCAAAGCGGGTCAAACTCACATAAGCGGAGGAGGAGACACATTCATGAAAAGCGAGAAGCCGCGGGGGACTGGCCAACTATGAATAGATATCTGACTTTTAGATAAGAGTATGAACATCTATTAGTCAATATCATGGATCTACTTGTTACAAAAGGCGAACATCCGTATTCCAAAACATAGACATAAGTCCTCAGGAAGGCGGGGACGAAAAGAGTCTATTTCTTTACAACATTTCGGAATGTATCATGGCCCTATCTATTCATCTTTTTATTAAGAAAAAAGAGTTTCACATCTCCCCGAGGTTGGGAGAATAAATAGGCGTGAGGAAAAGGGAGGGGGGAGGGGGGCTACGAGCCTTCTTTCGTTATTGTTCCCGGATCACCCATCTCTTCCTTTCCCTTCGCCCGGCCTGGTGAGATCCGATGAGATCAAATCTTTCGAACGAAGTGAAGTGATAGGAAGAGAAGACAGCTGGCGGGAGATCTTTATTCATTAAACCCCCTTATATAGGTTGGGGAAAATGGAAGTGCGCTCCTGCACACCAGTTGAAGGAAGGATCTTTGGCATAAAGATACCTTCTTATTAGAGAAAGGGGCAAACCAAAACCAACTCCTAAAAAGTTGTTGGATCGAAGTATCTCGAACATTCCCCATCCGCCCACCAGCTGCAGAGGGAGTTCGATTCCCGTTATATGCGATGTGGCGAAAAAGACGGATTCAACAAGATATGCCTTGCCTGCATTAAGATTTCAAACTTGTCGTCTACTTTTAGGAAATGTTCAAAACAGAGAACTTACAATAATACAACGTAGCATTCTCTGAAAATTGAGAAAGAAGAAGAGATCTATTAAGAGAAAGATTTATCCAAGAGAAAATCTTAACAGTTACATCCAATCATACTACACGAAAGTTGCCCCATTTTCATGGGGATTTACCCATCACAGAGATGCACAGAGGAACAGAACGAACTTCTTATATCCCTTTTCCACTCAATCCAGAAACAAGATCAGACGTTATTTCGGTTCAACTCCATTTTTGTGAAACTATTCCTCAAGCAAGGTAGTCGATAAGTCATCGAAGGGTTTGTGTGAATAAAGTTCTAAAGCGCTAACGCCTTGACTTTCGATTTGGAAATGAAAATGAAAGAAGGCGTATTATCGTCGACGACTTTCTTGCTGCTCAATCCCTTGATTTGTTCGAGATGGGCCTTTTCTTGCAGGATGCCAGGTGCGTAGGAATGCCCAACCAGGTTTTCACCTTCATTTTGTGGTTCTGCTATAATGTAACGTGCAATCGTCCCAAGGCAGCGGGATGTATGGTATAGGGCTCCCTATTTTCTCTCCCAACAAGTCCTTGATAGATTTCGAGTCGGGAATAGAGTTGTGGCTTATTCGACACTATATCACAATTCATTCATTTTGGCATAGCAATTCATGAAATGTGGCATGGGACATCTGTTGACGGTGGGAGTCTGACATCCAAACGAGAGGTCAGACCAATCCAATTCATCCTGGTCCGATCCGAACGGATCTTGTTGAATGAATTGATCCATTGTTGTATGCCCTATTAGTTTAGTTAATTTTTTCCTACTTGGACCCGCCATACTTCCTTTGACGACTCCTGAGATATAGTGGAAAATTTTTGTTATGGTGGAGAGTGGGGAGTGAAAACACTAATGCAACAGAGAACGACCGCATGAATCAGAATCCACAACGAGAAAGACAGACGACCGAGAAAGAAAGGCTCCACCAACTAAGCTAAAGCCCTTGTGCTTATGATACATATCTTATCATGTAGATAATTTCTTGTCGGGTTCGATTCCTGTAAGGGATAGATACTCATTCCCAGCCGCTTTCTCTTAGTGTTCATTGCTGAGTGATCGCTCGCTATCTGACTGGAAAATGTGGTCCGAAAGCTTCCTCTCTCCCAGCAAACAAGACGAGATCACCACTTTTCTCAATAATGGACTTCCTTTCATTCTTCCTTACTTAGCCTTAGATGTCCTTTCATAGATTCCTAAATCTCCGACAGACGAAATCTCTATGCATACGTTCTTTCCACATCTCTTTTTTTTTTTTTTTAATTTGGTTATCTCTCCTATTTGATTTTTACCTAATTCAAGTTTAAATTAGTAAATAATTAATAGAAAACTAAAATGTGATATTCAAAATTTATGATTAAAAAAATTACACATATATTAATTTGGTTTAAATTTGTTTATCTCTAATATTTGATTCCAATAAACCCCAATTCAAGTTTAAATTAGTTTATAATTAATAGAAAACTTAAAACAATTATACTTGATATCCATCTTATCTTCCTACTATCTAAAAAGGGCTAAGATATATTTGAACCATTAAATAAAAATCCTCTATTTTAAATATCCTCCATCACATTTACAATTCAAATGATTTTATTCAAAATAAATATTTTTAATTCACGTAAAAGTAGTTTTTTTTTTTAATATCCACTATCACATTAACCAATCCATGTTTTGTTCTCTCTCGCATTACTTAAATCCGTAATTTGTTCTCGTGGCCTTTCTAAATATTTTTATATATAATTGGTTAATGTGATAGTGGATATTAAAAAAAAAATTATTTTAAAAATTGTGTGGCCTTTCTAAATATTTTTAAGAACTGTGTGGCCTTTCTAAATATTTACAATTCAGGTTTTTATATATAATTGGTTAATCCATATTATGAAAGAGAAGAAAAAACCTACAAAAGCATTTATTTATTTTTTTTTTATTTTGTTGCATTAGATCACTTTGTCCTCGAGAATGATTGATGGAAAGATTTGAGTAGTGAAAGATTGAAAAAGAGTAAATGTGATGGTTAATATCCACTACTTTTTTAATATCGACTATCGCATTAACCAATAAATATTTTTAAGTCACGTAAAAATCCCCTACTATCTAAAAGTAGTTTCTTTGACACATTCTCCCCTGTCACTAGAATTACCTTAATCCGTGTTTTGTTCTCTTTCGCTGAACTTTATAACCTCGTAGTACATTAGATGGATGAAAAGACCGCCTTCCTAAACGGTGAACTTGAAGAGGAGATTTACATGGAACAAATAAGGATTTTTTAGTCCATGATCAATAAAATAGAGTTTGTAAACTAGATAAATCTCTCTATGTTTTGAAATAAACCCCTAAGCAATGACATGAAAATTTTGATAACCTAATCCTATCTAAAGGTTTCAAGGTTAATGAAAGTGACAAATGCATCTATTATAAGGTTGAAAATAACCTTTACACCATCCTGTGTCTGTATATAGATGATTTGTTAATCTTTGGGTCGAATTTGCACGTCGTAAATGATGTGAAATCTACATTGAGTGTAAACTTTAATATGAAAGATTTAGGAGAAGCAAGTGTAATCTTAGGCATAAAAGTGATTAAGTCTGAAAAGGGAATTTCTTTGGATCAGTCTCACTATGTAGAAAGATTCTAAAGAAATACAATTACTTTAAATGTAAACCAGCATGTACTTCTTATGACCCTAGTGTTAAGTTGTTCAAGAATACTGGTGATAGTGTTAATCAATCTGAGTTTGCGAGCATTATATGCAGTCTTAGATACGTTGATGACTGCATTAAACCTGATATAGCTTATGTTGTAGGATTACTTTGTAGATGTAAAAGTATACTTAGTATAGAGCACTGAAATGCTATAGAAAGAGTTATGAGGTACTTGAAGAAAACTCAGAACCTAAGATTACATTATCAGAAGTTTCCTGCTGTCCTAGAAGGATTCAGTGATGCTGACTGGAACTCCCTTTTGGATGATTCAAAGGCTACAAATAGCTATATCTTCGATATAGTAGGAAGAGCTATCTCTTGAAAGTCCAAGAAACAAACTATTTTAGCCTAATCTACGATGTGATCAGAAATGATAGCACTAGCAATAACTTATGAAAAATAGTGAAAAAGCAGGTTGGCTTCAAAGTTTGCTATCAGAGATTCCTCTATGGAAAAAACTGGTATAAGCCATTTTGATCCATTGTGATAGTACTGCAGCAATCACAAAAGTTCATAACCTTGTTATTTCAACGGAAAAAACGACAAAAATGTTGTAAGTATAGTACCATTAGAGAGTTTCTCAATACTGGTGCAGTTAGAGTAGATTATATACAGACTGATGAAAACTTGGCAGATCCTTTGACGAAAGGAATGGCAGAGAAAAGGTGTTTAAAACCTCAAAAGGATTAGATTCATGCCTATAGAAAGATGAATCACTATGAGGAAAACCCAACAGGTAGATTGGAGATCCCAAGAAATAGGTTGAACGAGTAATAACTAATCACAAGTGATAAATAGTGGATCAAGCAAAACGAACACAAAGTTCCCTTCCTATAACTTGAAGTCTGAGCATGATATCCTTGAAGGAACTCATTTTAAAGAGATCCTTGAGCGGAAGCAGATCGTCAAAATTCCATTTTGATTGAAAAACTAAATTTGTAGTAAACATACAAGATATGCATTCTTAAATAAATCACAACATGCTTTTTATAAAGAAATAGAGTTCAAGAGATACTACCTTTGAAGAACCTTTCTTCTTGTAAATCCCTCGATCTGTCACGAACCTCGAACTCAGCAAACCTTGAAAACCCTCTTCAAGAATTTTTAAACCAACAAGAGACACAACCATTGGGAGCCTTTGGTATTCTCAAGGTGAGAGTCTAGAAGTTGTGAGATCTGACTATTTTGGTTAGAAGGGTGAGTTTGAGTTTGAAGGAAGATGAAGATTGAAGAAGACAGAACTCTTCTGTTCACTCTATTGTATAGAAACCTTCAATCGTGTAGTGTTCAACGTTAATCTACTTTGGAAGAAAAGAAAAAAATTAAATTCTTTTATTCCATTTGCCTAAAACCACTTAATCACCCACTAAGGTGGTTGGAGAGAAATGAGTAATTAATATCCAAAATAATAAAATTTAAAAAAATAAATATGATAACTAACTTATCATATCTTATTTATACTAAACTATATGTTATATCAAATATAACACATAATCTATTGTTTTAATATTATATCGTAAACAATATAAACTATAATTCATTTTCTCTATTTTATGACATTTAATATAAATCATATTTATATTAAATTTAACAACTATGAATCTGATTTATAGAAAATATATTTGAATCTCATTCAAATATTTATTTCCTCCAATTAAACTATAATGTATCACACATTATAACAATTATATCATATATAATTGAATCAATTTAATTATACATATATAATTAAATTCTCTCTTATTAATTTGAACAATTCAAATTAACCCAAAAACTGATTATCAACTAAATCCTTTTGAGCTACCAAGGGGATCTTATGGATATGTAGCTTGAAGCTTCAACAGTACGTGAATAATTAATTAAACTCTTTAATTACATTATCTACCATCTGTTAACTGTCGGGCACTCCACTAAAGACCGACAGTTGCACTATTCACATTACAAATATATTTTCGTGTCCATTGGATATAACCAATCAACAGTACGATGACCCTTCACAAATTGCTCGTAAGTACAACTAGGCCAAATTACTATTTTGCCCCTATAGTTACATCTAACTCCTTAAGTACCACTGATCCCTCTGACGAACAATAGATCATAATCCTACTATGACCAAATCTCTCTCTGGCTAGGAGAAGATGTGGCGTTACATTGTTCAAGACCTAGAATTAGCCCTTAAGGGAGCAATTTATCTACTTATCCCTACTTCAGAAAAGGAGTGAATTTCATCTTTTATAGTTGTGTTCTTAACTCCCCAATCAGACGAATCCCTAAAATGGTAGGCTTGTTGAGTCAGCGATCTGGCCACTCTCACCCATACAAATCAAAGGACCACCCTCATAAGCAAAAGTTAACAACTCACTCAAGATTAAGGTCATGTTACCTATGGTCATCCTGGTGAAATGAAAGTCTCTATTATGAACGGTGTTATATGATGAGACTAAACATTTCGTGGTCCGGTCTTATACAAACTCCTTTTTATAGAATATCCCCGCTTGCATGTCTAATATATGAGTGATCAGGATCAGATCATTTGTAACACTTTACAACAATTGTAACACCTACAAAGTGGGTCATACTCGTAGTGTCACTAGGACAAGGTACCCAACCTTATTCATATACTACAAACCATTTAAGTTATCACTTAAATATGATCCACCTGTATGTCTCCACATACATGTTTGAGTTACAACGATAATCTTGGATGCTAGTTTATTGGTTTGTGGTTAGTGCAACTAAAATATCACATATTTAATAGACAAAATGTATAAAAATATCATATATTATTAATCACAAAAGAGTTTATTCATACAAAGCTTATAAACTATAGAGCCCTACGAGATTTAGGACATCAACCCTACAATCCTGAAGCGTAAGAGAAGTTGTACTCAGTTCTTAATGAGATCTATACTTGATGTCAAGTGGGGTACCTAGCTATAAGAGTACTCTTGATAGACTCACCTGTGTGAATGTGGAAGTGAGGGTCGCTTCTTATGCGTTTTTAGGCAAACTCTCTAGAGTGTTCATTAAATCTGAATGCACGTGGAAGGCCTTAAAGCATAGGCTTTCGAACTATACCTTAATGATACCGTGTGTGAGATGTTGTTAGAGATAGAGTTCAAATCAAGGGTTACTCTAGTATATTCTGAATCATCTACACTATGTAAAGGTTCAAGTCAAAATACACCTTTGCTTATGCACAGTGTTGTATAGACTGAAACTACTCTATGAAAAATGCGTTTCTTTTGTATTCAAATTTTCAAGTGGGGGATTGTTGGTGAAAATTGAGTTCTTTTCTTTAAATGGTATTTGAGAATCCCACATCGGTTAAGTTGGGAAGTGAATTCTCCTTTATATACTCCTATTTTGGACCTTAGGTTTGGGCCCTAAGGGGTACCCATATCTTAGAGAGAGTAAGAAGATAGACCAATGTGGGTACGATAGAAATCCCACATGTGTGCGTTGCCGCCGCCATCCACTTGAACAAGAAACAAATTCACTTCTTCTTCGTGGATCTCCTTCTTCTTCACGTACGGACTTGTTAGTTATTCTTTGAGAGAATGTGGGGAGAGAGTTATAGTTCTTTCCCTTTTACTAATTTCAAATAAATTAATAAAATATATAATAACTACTTTATTATATGTACACTATATGTTATATCAAATATAACACTTAACCTATAGTTTTATATTGCTCAAATACAATACAAACTGTAGATTTTATTCTCTCTCAACTATACATGACATTTAATATAGATCACATTTATATTAAATCCATTTATATGAATCTCATCCATGTAAATGATATTTGGATCATAACCAAATGTTTTAATCCTCTCAATATAAATCATATTTATATTTAATTATATGAATCTCATTCGTATAATTGAAATTTTAATCATATTCAATTTCCTCTCATAATGTATCAAATACATTATAATTAATTATATAGAATATAATTAATTCCCTCAGTTAATTTGAACACTTCAAATTAAATTCCTGTTGAGCTACAGTAGGGACCTTATGGACCTGTAGATTGAAGCTCCAATGGTACTCGGATAAATAATTAAACTCTTTAATTAAATTACCTAACATCCGTTAACTGCCGATCATTCCACTAAAGACCGACAGCTGCACTTTTCACACTACAGATAATTTTTTATGTCCATTGGATATAATCAATCAATAGTGCGATGACCCTTCACAAATTGCTCGTAAGTACAGCTGGGCCAAAAAATCGTTTTGCCCAGTTAGTTACATCTAACTTCTTAAGTACCACTGATTCCTCTAACGAACAATAAGTCATAGTCCCACTATGATCAAGTCCTCTCGGGCAAAGAGAGGGTGTGGCTGAAGGAAATCCAACTCGAGATTTCCATGAGCAGCGGAAATAAGATCATTCCAAATTACAATCATGAATGAACATTACAAATTACAAGGTATAGAAACATGCGGTTATACAATTAATATAGAAATTACAGCACGAATAACTACAAATGAACAAGGCGAAAGCTACAAACATTTGTAGAATCGTCTCCATGCTCCTTGCTCACGAACACTCGAACACAGTAACCTCGAACACTCGAACAACACGACCGCAACACTGCACGAAAACTTCATACGCGAACTCAGCGATCGCCTTGGTCACGAACTCCTCAACAACACGAACGGTCTCCACAAAACCTTGACGGTGTCGAGTTGAGTATGACACCACCAAGAAGGTTACCTTGGTATTCTCGATGTGAGAATCCAAAGGGTGGACTCTGTTCGGACTTGGTTTGAGGCAGACGAAGGAATAAACACCGATCGTGTACATGATTGGGCAAGTGGGAGATGACAATAACCTATCGCATAGGTTGATACCCAATCATTTAGCTAAAGCTAAGTGATTGTCTAACAAAAGTTATGCAATCGTTTAGCTTGGTGTTTGTGCCTACAAAACACTACACGATCGTTTAGAATAACAAAATATTGCTTATTAAATTCGATATTTACTTGACAAGTGTCGTGAGTTTCTTTTTGCCGAGAGAAATCTCAAATCAATTTTTGTCAAAACTTACTAAAATTAGGAAAACAATTTTTCTTTTAACTCACGGTTACCATGAATCAACAATAACCACCCACTCAATTGATTATTAAAGAAAAAGAAATAATTATCTAATAATTAATATTATTATAAATATAAATGATAACCAACTTATCATATTATATTTATAACCTATAGTTTTAATATTTCATCTCATGAAACATATAAACCATAGTTCTTTTTCTATTCCATGGTACTTAATGTAAATCTCATTTACATCAATCCTTTACTAGATGTATCTCATACATCATACCGATTATATCATATATAATCAAATACCTCTTATCAGTTTGAATATTCAAATCAACACCAATAACTGATCCTCAACTGAATCCATTGAGCTACCAAGGGGACCTCATGGACCTGTAGCTCGAAGCTCCAACGGTACATGAATAACTAACTAAACTCTTTAGTCATGGGATCCACCATCCGTTAACTGTCAGGCACTGCACTAAAGATTGACAACTGAACTCTTCTTACCACGGATATATTATGTGTCCATCTTAACCAATCAGAAGTGCGACAACCCTTCATAAATCACTCGTAAGTACAACTGGACCAATAACCGTTATGCCTCTGTAGTTACATTTGTCTCCTTACCATTGATCCCTCTAATGAACATAAATCATAGTCCTACTATGACAGAGTCTTCTCTTCCAAATAGAAGTTGTGGCCACTATGTTCAAGCCCCGGAATCAGCCCTTAAGGGAGCAATCTCTCTACTTATCCCCGCTTTGGGAAATGAGTGAATTCCATCTTGTGGATTGAGTTCCTAGCTCCTAGATCAGACAAGTCCTAAAAAAGGTAGGCATCTTGAGTTGGCAATCTGGTCACTCTCACCAATCAAAGAAACGCCCTCAAAGGTAGGAGTTCCTAAAACACTCAGGATTGAGGTCGTGTCACCTATGGTCGTTTAAGTGAGATGCAAGTCTCTAGTATCGACAACGTTATATACAGAGTCTAGTAATCTCGTGGTCCAGGTCTTATACAAACTTTTTGTATAGGATACCCCCGCTCGCACGTCTCCACATTAATGGTTAGGATCTACCATCTGTAGTAGTTTACAATACTTGTAAACCTCTACAAAATGGGCCATATCCATAGTGTCACTAGAATCAGGTATCCCATCTTAATCCTTATACTACAGACCTATTTAGGTTATCACTTAAGGCATGATCCAGTTGTATCTCATATATACATGCTTAAGTTCACATAAGATAACCAAGGAGTTTTCTTTATTGGATATGAGTAAATGTCATAATTAAATAACACTTATTTTATTCATTAAACAATGTGTATCAACGAGACTCCGAGAGAATTAGGACACCAATCCCAACAGTGGCCACTATGTTTAAGACCCGGAATCAGCCCTTAAGAGAGCAATTTATCTACTTGCCTCTGCATCAGGGAATGAGTGAATTCCGTCTTGTGTAGCTTAGTTTACAGCTCCCTAGTCAGACGAATCCCCAACATGGTAGGCTTGTTGAGTTGACAATCTGGCCACTCTTACCCATACACATCAAAGAACTGAAGGAAATCAGACATGAGAATTTCCATAGTAGCGAAAGGTTCGTTCCAAATTCCATTCGAATTTGAACACTAACAAATACAATCAATAAATAGAAACTCATAGGTCATGCAACAACTAGAAATTACAGCATGCTAACAAGATAATCAAGTGATAGAGTATGCGTACCTTTGAAGACTCAGTTTTAAACTCCCTCGATCAAAATAACAGGGTCCTCAGCAATACAGATCTCGAACACAACGACCGATGCAACATGATCAACAACGAATATGAACCCAACGAATGGCCTCCAGAACCTCAAAATCAGAACACCACCACAATGGTTACCTTGGTATTCTCGATGTGAGAATCCAGGAGTTGTGGACTCTGTAAGAACTTGGTTAGAGGAAGAGACTAGAGGAACAACAATCATGTAGACGATTGAGCAAGTGGGAGATGACACAATCTATTGTATAGACGATGTGCTCAATCGTGTAGAAGATGGAAGCCTATAGACAATGCAACGCGATCGTTTAGCTACGACCAGCTGAGTGAACTATCGTATAGTTAAACTTCACGATCATTTAGTCTCTCTATGAGCTATTGTTTAGTGAAACAATTTCCCTTGATAGCCTTACTGTGAGTAACTTTCCGAAAGTAGCAACTTTTCAAAATTTAGGAAAACCTTTTCCCTTTTATCTCACGGTTACCATAAAACTACCAATAACCTCCCATTCAAATAGTTATTAGAGAAAAATAGATAATTATCAAATAATTAATATTATTATAAATAAATATGATAACCAACTTACCATATTTATTTATAACCTATAATTTTAATATTTCATCTCATGAAACATACAAACCATAGTTCTTTTTCTATTTTATAGCACTTAATGTAAATCATATTTACATTAATCCTCCACTTGATGTATCTCATACATCACACCAATTATATCATATATAATTGAATTTCCTCTTGTCAATTGACATTTCAAATCAACCCCAAAAACTGATTCTCAACTTGAATCCATTAAGCTACCAAAGGGACCTTATGAACCTGTAGCTTGAAGCTTCAACTGTACGTGAATAACTGACTAAACTCTTTAGTCACGGGATCCACCATCCATTAACTATCGGACACTTCATTAAAGACCGACAGCTGCACTCTTCTTACTACAGATATATCTTGTGTCCATATCAACCAATCAATAGTGCGATAACCCTTTACAGATTGCTCGTAAATACAGTTGGACCAATTTACCGTTTTGTCCATGTAGTTACATCTAACTCCTTAAGTACCACTGATCCCTCTAATGAACATAAGTCATAGTCCTACTATGACTGAATCCTCTCTTCCAAAGAAATGTTGTGACTACTATGTTTAAGACCCGGAATCAGCCCATAAGGAAGCAATTTATCTACTTACCCCTGCATCGGGAAATAAGTGAATTCCATCTTGTGTAACTGAGTTTCCATCTCTCCAATAAGACAAATCCCTAAAAAGGTAAGCTTGTTGAGTTGGCAATCTGGCCATTCTCACCGATACTAATCAAAGAACCGCCCTCAAAGACAGGAGTTCCCAAAACACTCAGGATTAAGGTCAAGTCACCTATGGTTATTTTAGGTGAGATGTAAGTCTTAAGTATCAATGACGTTATATGAAGAGACTAGTCATCTCGTTGTCCGGTCTTATACAAACTCTTTGTATGGGACACCCCCGCTCGCATGTCTCCACATGAATGGTCAGGAACAACCATCTATAGTAGTTCACAACACTTGTAAACCTCTACAAAGCGAGTCGTATCCGTAGTGTCATCAGGATAAGGTATTCCTCCTTTAATCCTTATACTACAGACCTTTTTAGGTTATTACTCAAGGCATGATCCACTTGTATATCTCATATACATGCTTAAGTTTACATACAATAACCACAGATCTTTGTTTATTGGATTATGAGTAAATGCAAAATAAAATAATTATTATTTTATTCATAACAATGTGTACAATGTTTACAAACTACGAGACTACGGGTGTATTAGGACACCAATCCCAACAAGAACCGCCTTCATGAGCAGGAGTTCACAACTCACTCAGGATTTAGGTCAAGTCACCTATGGTCATCCTAATGAAATGTAAGTCTCTATTATTAACGACGTTATATAAAGAGACTAATCATTTCGTGGTCCGGTCTTATATAAATTCTTTATATAGGATACCCTACTTACATGTCTCCACATGAATGATCAGGATCAGATCATTTGTAATACTTTACAACACTTGTAACACCTACAAAGCGGGTCATATCCGTAGTGTTATCAAGATAAGGTACCCAGCCTTATCCATCTACTACAGACCATTTAAGTTATTATTTAAACAAGATCCACTTGTATGTCTCTACATACTTGTTTAAATTACATGAAATGACCTCATATATTAGTTTATTGGATTGAGTATATGCTTATAAAACAACACTTACTTTATTAATAACAATATTTTTATACAGAGTTTACAAACTACAAAATTACAAGGAGATTTAGACATTATTCCCAACATGCTCCACGTGTTGCGATGAGTGCAGTTTAGGGTTGGCAACAGGGCCGGGGTGGGGCAGGGGGCGTCTCCCGTCCACGGCCCTGTAGGGTAAATTCTCCCCCACCCCCGCCCCCGTCGGGTAAACGGGGTCCTCGCGCCTCATTCCCCATTTCCCCGCGGGGAATCATCTACTAATTCCCTGCAGAGAATCCCCTATTAGTTCCCCACGAGGACTCCCCATTTTTTTTTAAATTAAAATTTATTTAAAATTTGTTTAAAAATTGGCCTTGACTTTTGGGCTTAGATTTAAATTTTAGATATTTAATATTGGGCTCCACAACATTATAAGTCTATATATCATAAACATACATATAAATAAGTTGTTTATATTTATAAAATATTAAAAATATAAATATATCAAATTGGGATCGGGGATTAATCGAGGTCGGGGTCGGGGCAAGGATACCGTCCCCATCCTCGGACGGGGCCCCAAAAAATTTCTCCAATTTGACCCCATCCCCGGTCAAATCGGGGATTCTCCGCCCCGATCACCTGACCCTGCAGGGAATTTTGCCAACCCTAGTGCAGTCAAGTCTTTTCAGTGCGCACGTTTAGTGGCTCCATACAATTTGCGGATTTGCATGTTCTGTGGCCGAATATTGTTTGCGTTTTTTCCTGTTGGGTCTCTGCACCTATAAAAGGCGTAAGCCTTCAACCATCTCAGATCATCTCATCATTCATTCCCTCACAGATACTCTCTACTCTCTCAACCCATTTGCAATTTTACATTTTTGTTTTCAGAGAAAATCAGTCTGAACAGTGTGAGTTTCCGATCGGTAACAGAGCATTTCCAATCGAGACCTTTTTTTTTGTTGTTTTATCCTGGGGACGACGTGGCAATACCGTTGACCTACTTGCACACCTGGGCAGAGCTACAAAACGTCTTAAAGAGAGCAAGATTCGTGATTCAGCCTGTAACAAGTTTTTGCTTGTAGGTTCCATATTTCTAACGACTGTCGGTTCCTGACTGTTCGCTGCTGTCAAGTTTCACTGTCAGAGGATAGTCAATTCCAACAGGAAAGAACAGTACGAATGAAGAAATGAATGAATCCCCTCTCATTCTCTAAATTAATAAAATAAAACAAAATAAAATAAGTAGAATCTAAAAAATGAGAGTCGAAATCAAAGAAAAACAAAAGTAACCTCTGTTGCGTGATCTGGGAACAAAAAATGGAAGCTCTCCCTAGATCAAGCATTATAAGATTAGAAAGAGAGGAAATTGAAAGATAAGGTCAAAATCATATGGGTGAAGAGCTTTTGCGACATTTTCAAACTAAGTCCAACTACAAGGCCACATCGGCAATGAAGGCGATTGTTAGTGAAGTTAGCGAGAGGATGGAAGTGGTGGGAGAGGGAAAGGTTATGATTTGAGAGGAGGGAAGAAAATAGGGAAACAGGGAGGGTTTTTGCAAGGAAGGGTGTGAGAAGAAGAAATTTGAGAAAAATAGGTTGTGTAAAGTGGTAAGTGAAAAAAACATAAGCGTGCACAAATTCATTTTTAAAAAGGAAACTCTCGGCCTTTTTTTCCTCGGTCTTTAATGGTATATTTATAAAATGGTATGATAAAAGGCAATAAAAAATTATATTTCTAGTGTGACAATTTATGTCAAGTTTCATTTGATATATTCTTACTTACACATTAAATTTTCATCGACACATCAACATTCTTTTTTTTCAATATTCTCAAATTTTTATGAAGTTGAACATTAACATAAAGGATAAATCTGTTGAGAATTTATACTTAGATATAAATAAAATGCGAGAATTAAATTATATCTAAAATTTTCACATCCACAGGTTAGATCAAAAAAGATTATGAATCATAAAATAACAATAATCAAAAGAAGGAAAAAAGAGAACGACATCGAAAATATACTGGTTCACCCCAAACTTGAGACTACGTTTAGTCTTCTGCAACTGCAGGTTTTACTATGATGAAGATTACCAAGTTCCAAATTGGCACTACAAATATCTCCCAAATAGCTCAACATATATATATATATATACACACACACACATATACATATATATTCTCATCATGTGGTGAAGTTTTGTCTCTATAAAACCCTAATATTCTCCCACCTGGAGACAAAACGACGATCTTACCTCCCAGTGCAATAAAACATAATATATTGGCAAACTCCAAGACTATACTCTCCAAGAATATATGCTCACTACAACTGTTATCTTTGATCTTCTTGACAAACTCCAAGGTTCAAACATAAAAGCTGTAAAATCAACAAAGTAACAAAAAGGGAAACCATCAAAAAATAGTTGTAGCTCATTTGTGCTTTCCCCGAGGTATGAGCAAGCTATGTGGAACTGTCCACCAAACATAAAGGATAGTCATGTACTCCCCCTTCAGCTAAGTGGTACCAATTGACATCTTCTTCAATCCTGAACATTTGTTCTTGAAGAAGATACACTTTGCAAATGGTTTGACTCCTTCCTTCAAACCTGCTTTGAAGTTATAGACTTTATCTTTGACCTTAGCAATCGATTTGGTCTTCCACTTTGATGCCCTTATTCGTTTTTGCCACTTTGCAAATGGTTCATTCGACTGTTAAAACAATTGGGGGTTCGTAATAGGCATCGACTTTCTCTCTTGGATTTCCCAATTGCTTATAAACTGATGGACCGTGATCTAACTGGTCAACATTGGCTATCATTGTTGTTGGCTCAACTGTACCTCTACACCTGTCATCTGTAGTTTTAACTGGCATCCACTGTCTTACTGGTCATTTGACAACATTAAACCGATATTTGTATGGTCATTTGACAACACTAAACCGATATTTGTAAAGTTTAGAATTTTTGTGGCCAACTGTCATTACCTGGGATCGCAACAAGAGTTTACACCGGTGACTGCCAAACTCATATCTGTAATCCTCATCATCCAATTTTCCAATAGAGATGAGATTTATCTTCATCCTAGGTACAAACCTAACATCTCATAGTACTAACTTTTCTCCAAACTTAGTTTTTTAGATTAATGTTCCCAATCCCAGTGATCTTGGAATATACCATTCTCCATCCTCACTAGACCACGATGTCCTAATGTGAAAGATGTGAATAGGCTCCTATCTGAAGTTGCATGTATGAAAGTTGCACTATCCATTTAGATGAGTGGCTACTATTTTGTGTGCTACTCTCAATAACTGATTAATTTTCATCAGTTTCAATCAGATTTATCATTACTTCTTTAGTTTCAGCCTGATTTACCTCATGTTTCCTTTTATGATCCTTTTATAGTTTCCTACACTGATTTTTGAAGTGACATTTCTTGCGACAGTAAAAGCACTCTATCTTCTTATTCTTATTCTTCCACCTTTATTACTGCTACTCGATCCATCATTTGCAGAGTCTAAACTGCCTTTACCTTTTAGTCACTGCTAAACTGAACCTACAGTAGATTATTTACTACTGTCCTTCCTACAAATTTATTCAGATATAGCTAAATCAAAAATCCCTGAAAACTTTAAAGTGTTGTCCCCAATTGAATTAGACACTGCAGTTTTCAAGGTCTCCCAAATATCAAGTAAAAAAATTAATAACTGAATAACATACATTTCATTAGTAATGCCTTGTGCAATTTCTGTAAGTCAATAAATCCTTAACCTGCATCTTTCAAGACCCAAAATTTTTTCCATCAAATTTCATGATTCCCTCAAAACCTCTTGCCTCTGATAATCCCATGACTTCTAAACCAAAAAGCTTTGATACCATTTGTTAGGAATTTATACTTAGATATAAATAAAATGCATAAACTAAATTATATCTAACATTCCTACTTCCATAGGTTAGAGCAAAAAAGATTAACAATCATAAAATAACAATAATCAAGAGAAGAAAAAAAGAGAACGAGCATCCAGTCTTCTGCAACTGCATGTTCTACTATAATGAAGCTTACAAAGTATCAAACTTGCGCTATAAATCTCTCATAAATAGCCCCCCTAACACAAACTATTTGATTTCTTATACCACAACTCGGTATCTTGGAATTAACCATAAAAAAACCTCAGGACAAGGAGTTTTTCTTTTACCTCACTGTTGCACAGACTGATACAAACAAAAGAAAAACTTTGAGAAAAAAAAAGTCGTCACAAGTCGCAACAAATTTGCCTCTTCCCCTTTCTGATGCTACCTCATAAAATATATATATATACACACACGTGTGTGTGTCTTGATACCTAATAAACTTTTAGGCCCACAATTGGGCTTAAGCCCAAAAAAACTTCAATAAGAAAAAGAAGCGTGCCCAGGTGTGTGTATATATATGTGTTCGCATCATGCGGTGAAGTTTTGTCTCTCCAAAATCCTAACAAAATCAATATTTCTATTCTATTGTTAAAAAATTCATCAAACATAATAATAATCAATAAAAAGCCACTGAGGTAGATATAATATAAATAACAAACATGTCAATTTAATTTAAAAAATATAAAATGTTTATTTATCCTTCTAAATATATATTTTTTTTTTTTATATTTTTTTTCAAAAATGTCCATCAACATAGACATATATTGATACTTTTATTAAATTGAGATCTCAATATTTTCATCAATATTGACATTTTAAACTTTACATACAAAAAGTCTGCCTTACTCAAAGTAATTAAGATTATTATTATTTTATCTTTCTTGAAAGGAATAAGATTATTTTAATTAGTTGCATGCTTTGTTGATGGTTTGAATTTTGGTTCCCAAAATAAAGAGAACGAAAATGAAAATCACAAAAAACAGCAAACAAAACACATTTAAAAGGCTGGATTCATACTTGAATGATGTAATCTATATGCAAGTTTTTGTCTTTCTTATTTATCCTATTTGAAGAAAGGATTTAAAAGTAAGATATTTATTTTGTACTTAAGTAAGAAGTTTAAACTTTAGGCTAATCTATTAAAGTAAAAAGCTTGTTATTCTTTACTTGTTTATATATTTATGAATCCTCTAATCTTATTTTTTCTTTTTTCTTTTTTTTTTTTTATTGAAAAAGAATCCTCTAATCTGATGATGTATTTTTAGTTTTACACTTTGAGTTAATGTTTCACCTTATTTTATCTAAAATTCAAAGCTTAAGTAGTGAACCATTCTTGTAATCCTACTTGATTTAGCTATTGTACTTTTTGACGTTGGAATTATTTTTACTTGCACGCATTAAAAGCGTATTATTCTTTTTTACTTTACAATGTTTCTTAGTTTAAGTTATATTCTTGATTTTGTTGTTAAATTTTAGATTACTTGTTGTTAACTTTTGAGATAATGGTTCAAAAAATCCATTTTAAAGGTCTAAAATAGTAAATGGCCTAGTTTCTAAAATAGAAAATGTCAAAAGCCTCTTTGATATCATGATCACGTGAAGTTACGGTATTGCCCTTCTTTTTTGTTCCTCTTCTTTGATACGAGAAATCTTCCCATGTACGTTGTCTTCTTCTTCTGCGGGTTCTTCTCCTCGGTACGTTTTCTTCTTCTTCTTCTCTGGCATGACGAGACCACACGACTAACTCTGGTGAACAAGAGACGAGAGAGAGGAGTGATTTTGTAAGTGAAGAAACGAAGCGAGAGCGAGAGCAAGAGAATAGTGATTCGTGAATAAAAAAAGAAGAGATAACGAGACGAGTGAGAGACATAGTAATTTGTGAGTAAAAAAAGAACAGAGAGTGAGATGAGCGAGAGTGAGACTGCTTTTTCGCATGCACACGAGTATATTTTGATAATTTCACCTGAATTTGACGTTAGCAAAGGGTCACTCGACATTTTTTTTTCAAACACCGTGCGCAATTCACAAGGTTCAACAAAATCCTTAAATTTTGGCATCTCAAGTGAAGTTTTGGATCACTTCAGTGAGGAAGAATTAGATTTTGTTGTTATTTTGAGTCAGTTTAGTTGTAGAATTTTTTAAAATGTTGAAATTTTTTATTTATATATTTTTGCTAGCATTGGGCATCTTAGGTATGGTGGAGGTGTGGTCTATAATTCAATAATGATTATCCAATACTTTATTTTAAAGTAATGATTTTTAGTGGATTAAATTGAGCTTCTGTTTTGCTGAAATTAATTATGGTCATTGTGGCCTTGGAAGAACAACATTATAATTTCTTTAACGGAAAGAAAAAAAAAAAAAAAAAAAAAAACAAATCTAGACTTGTACTTTTTATGTGTTATAACCTGATTGAAGTTTTTGGAAAAGAAAATTGTGATTTTTTTTCTTACATTATTGTATTTTTTTAATTAATTTTGAAATTATCTTATATCTTTCCATATATACGTATATATATGCATGTTGTTAGTAGATATAAGGAATACATAGTAGGGAAATACTATATAGAATATATATATATATATAGGAAATTAAGTTATCAAATTTGTCGGAATGCATTATATAGGCATGTAAGATTATGGTTGGAATATTTGGGTTGACACATACAAAGATGTTTCAAGAAATATTGAACTTGATAAGCACTTAATTAAAGAATTAAACTTGATTTATAATATAGATGATATGAAAAAGTGTAAAAGATTTATACACCTAACTTTACATCTCAAGTATCAAGTATACAATAAATGTTTCTCCTACCTATATTTTTACAACTTATTTTTGACGGTCGTTTACTTGACAGGAAGCTTTTCAAGTCTAATGCAACTTCGTATTCTAAAAACATCAAAGAAGACTTTTTTTTTTTTTTTTTTAAAGAGAAAAATCTAAGTCGGGTTAAGTATTTAATAATGTAGAACTCAACTACATACCGAGGTGTGGGTCAATGAAATCGTCCATTTCTATCGAGCTAATTAATAGTGTTTGGTAATATAAAAATTATCCACATGAGAAGCTAACTTAGTTAAATTATAAATCACGATGTGAACGTTATTTAAAGATCATTGTACTCAAAATCTTTTATGTTAAAATTTTAGTAATTAAATAACATATTTAAAAATCTAAATTGTTAAGAGTGAAATAAGCATGAATGTTTAAATTATATTGGAAAAATATCGATTTCTATTCTAAACTTTAGTGGTTGTATCAATTTTAATTATGGACTAATATTTGCATCTTTTGTAGTATATCAATTTACACCCTTCATCATGTTGTGTTTAAAAAATCTCGTGTGTAACTTATAATTATATCAATTAAACCTTTAAACTTTCATAGATGAATCAATTTAGATTGTTAAACAACATATCATTTAAAACTATTGTGCATTCACTTTAATCATTCTATAAAACTAACATTAGAAGAAGTTTACACACGTTTAAGAATTAATGTATTCACTTTAATCTTGTATTTTTTTTTTCTTATCTAATTTTTCCTTTTTAGCATTTTTTCTTTATTGGGTTTATTTATCTTTGTAATGTTATTATGATCCAGTAAATTATTCAATAATATACAAAATCAATATGGAGCTCTAAGTCCTAAGATTTAAATTTTTTTAGCCTTCGCTTCTATCCGATCTTTGCCTCTATCGACGGAGGTAGGTCCATATTTGATTCACCTGTTGATTCTGCGTTCTTGTTTTAGGTTTCAGCCTTTGTTTTGTTTTCTGATCTTCCATAATCTCTGTTCCGTTTTCAAATCAGTAGTTCGTAGGTTCTGTTTTAAGTCTCTCTATGAGCATCTTTATCTTCGACCCAGAAGTTTTCTATGTTTTAGTTCTTCGTGGGTTCTGTCTCCAGCCTAGATCTGTCTGATTTGATTCGGGAGTTTTCTTTAGTTTCCGTGATCAACTTCAGTTGGTCGCTTCACAAACACAAGTTGGTTGTTACTCTACCACCTTGAATTTGAGGGAGGTGTTAAAAGTTAATTAGAATTTATTTCAATTATTATTTTCCTGTATTTTTACTTATCTAGTTTTTTTCTTTCTTGGTTTATTTCCTTTGTTGGGTTTATTCATAATATTATTATGATCAAGTTAATTAATCAATAATATACAAAATTAATTATAAAAGTTCATGATTTAAATTGATACAATTATTAGTTCGTATTTTAATTGATATTATTCCAAGTTTAAGGGAGTATAAATGGATATTTTGCTAATTAAATAAAAACATCCTAAACCAAAAAAGAAAACAGTATTAATATAATTTTTTTTAAAAAAAAATCTTACCGTAAAAGTTTCACGTCACCAACCGTGTAGCCTAATTCTTTTGAAACTTAAGAAAAAGTGAGAGAAAAAAAGAAAAGCAATTGAGATTAATCAATTAATGTAATAATTAATTGACTAAATTCTATCTGCTTTTTCTTAATTAATAAAATAAAAATAAAAACAGCACTCGGATTCAGAGGAGAAGAGAAGAGAAGGGGTCAAATTCAGATAGCAATAGTCATAAATTTCACACAAAAAGGGTCAAAACAGACAAAGCAGCCGAAGGAGAAGAAATTTCCCTTTCAACAATCAGCGTTTAGCTACAGCAACGCCCCAATCCACCAGCACAACCACCGCACGCGGTGGCGCGTGAACCAGTTGCTGGGCACCTCTCCATGTGCTGACGACGGTAACCGGCCGGAGAGGTGATGGGTCAGGGCTTGAGCTGCGGCGAACGCCTTGAAAATGGGCTGTTCCGAGCTGTGCAGAATGGGGATTTGGAGCTTGTTGAGACTATGGTAAAAGCTGATCCAACTGTCTTGGAACAGACCACTCCTCGTTCGAGGATGTCTGCTCTGCACATCGCAGCTGCTTATGGTCAGATCGAGGTGGGTTTCTTTCTTTCTTTTTTTTCTTTCGTTTTCTTGTTTGGTGAATCAATAATTGGACATTGGTGGAAACTTTTGCTGTTTAATCAGATTCTTTCTTTCCTCTTGGATCGGTCTGTGAATCCCGATGTGTTGAATCGCAACAAACAGGTGAGGATTTCAACTAGAATCAATTTGAGTATGTTCTTGTTAATCCATTTTGTTTGCTCTCTGTATCTCCTCTTTTGGTTTAATTTGATTTTGGCTGTGATCGACTTAGACTCCATTAATGCTGGCTACAATGAATGGGAAGATATCCTGTGTGCAGAAACTTATTGAAGCAGGAGCAAACGTTTGTGTCCCAATTTGTATGATTTATTGAATTTTTTTGGTGTATGCTTATTTTAATTACAAAGTAATCATTAACGATGTGTTGTTTTCATGATTTTACTAGATTCTTATGTTTGATTCTCTAAATCGCCGAACCTGCCTGCATTATGCTGCTTATTATGGTCACTCAGATTGCTTAGAAGCCATAATTTCTGCTGCCCATTCAGCTCCAGTTGCAGCCACTTGGTCAGTTTCTCGTTGCCACAGATCTCGATCTCCTGTGTTTTGATGCTGTATTTACTTTGAAATGGATGTCATTGGCAGGGGATTTATCAGATACGTGAACATTCGAGATGGAGGAGGTGCCACTCCATTGCATATAGCTGCACGTCGAAGACAGCCACAGTGCATCCAGATCCTTTTGGCAAATGGAGCTCTTGTTTGTGCTTTAACTTGTACTTATGGGTACATATCTAAGCAGATTGTGATGTAGGTTGTATTTGTATAAGCTGATCTTTCTTTAAAATTAAGAGAGATTACATTGATTTTCTGTAGCTATCCAGGGAGTTCGCCTCTTCATCTAGCTTCTAGAAGTGGTTCTTTAGAATGTGTTCGAGAATTGCTTGCGTGGGGAGCAGAAAGATTACAAGTGGATTCAGCTGGGTAAGCGCAAGTTCTATGAACTGATCACTCTTTTCCTGTATCCCTCATTGTTGAGCTCTTATTCCAAGTCCCGGGGCATCTGACTCACTAGTTAGGCTTCTACTATTTGACGTTGAAACTGAGCCTTCATCTAGTATGTCATTGAATAGTCCAAGTGTCGGAGCTGCTAATCCCACGAGCTACATAAGTCCTAAATATGTAAACCTAAACTTCTAAAACCCACACTTCGTCCAAAAAAAAAAACGCATGTTAGGTTTATAGTTTCCATAATTCACTCCTCTGTACCTCCCCTTGATGCCTTAATTCATCCTTCAGACATATTATCCGAAGAAAAACTTCATGATATTTTCATTATGAGGTTTCTTTTGTAACTTTGGAAAGGAGATGCAGTATGTATTTGGTGAAGAATCTCTACGAGGTCTTCCAATGAGTTCTTGTAGCTTCTTGAAGAAATTGCAAAAGTAATTATATTTCAAAAACTATTGCATATAACTTAAGCTTTACTATAGAACTTTGTTGTCTTGATACGTTTTCTTGGAACAAAAATTCAGTGAAAATGTCTGGTGCCTGTTTTTCAGAGTTCTTTTTTCTTATTTTTCTGTTCTCACGGATTACGTGCTTTCAGAACAACATTGGTGACTCTTCCTTTGAAATCACGAACTAGTGAATCATGATTATAAATAGCATTAACGTCCTAGGACAATAGCATCTTGTCAAGTTGTTGCTCACTTTCAATCACAATTTCTTGGAAATTTTTAACTGCAGTTGTTCAATCTTAATTTTTTGAACTTGTCGGCACTTGATTGCAGGAGAATACCTTACACGGTTGCTATGAAGCGCAAGAATTGGATGTGTGCTGCCTTGCTTAATCCTGCAGCAGCAGAACCTCTTGTCTGGCCATCAAAACTGAAATTCATCAATGAGCTAAATCAAGAGGCAAAAGCTCTGCTAGAGAGGGCCTTGGTGGAAGCAAACATGGAGAGAGAGAAGGCCATTTTGAAGGAGAATTCCTACTCACCTCCATCTCCTTTACAATCTGATGTTGAGTTCGATGATGCAGAATCTGAGGTAATATTGATTTTTCCTCTTGAGATTTCGTGAGGCAGATGATTCATATTGTTTAAAATCAATAATGCATGAAATTTGTTGAAGAAAATTCTTCAATAGGCATATTTGAGATTTTACTATTACACTAGAAATAACTCTGTACTTGCTGTGAATTGGGATTTTGAAGTTAACAAATGACTGGATATTACTGTGACGCTTAAGTATCGCACGCATTTCAATTTTCAGCTACATTTAGGGCACGAAAACATCCATATACCAAAAACACAAAAACATGAAAACACAGAGCAAAACATCCATATATATGTGAACACATGAATCCTTCTAGCTATAATCATCCATTAGAATGGCCTCGGCGACCCAGCTAAACTGTTGCGATGTAAAGATACAACTTCTAACGAGTGAAACATACTATCATAGTTGTCTCAAACTGCACATATTCTGATTCTTATTCTCTTGGGGAAATTTTCGAACAGGGGTGCGATCTCGAGTTATGCTGCATATGCTTTGAGCAGGCCTGCACTTTAGAGGTTGATCCTTGTGGTCATCAAATGTGTGCCCATTGCACCCTAGCTTTATGCTGTTACAAGAAGCCAAATAGCTCGAGCAATTGTCCTACCGCCCCGCTTTGCCCTTTTTGTCGGAGCAGCATTACTCAACTACACGTGGCAAAGATCAAGGTGACTGATAATGCAGAACCTGAAATTAATTCATCAAAACTAAGGCGGTCGAGAAAGTCAAATTTCAGTGAGGGCAGTAGTAGCTTCAAGAGCTTATCAGCTTTGGGGTCGTTTGGGAAGATTGGTGGCCATAGTACAGGAAGATTTCCAGTTGAATGTGACGAGGAGGTTGATAAGAGTTTCTAAATGACATCTTCTCCTTGGGGTCTTGTTCGAGCAAAGCGGATTATCCAGTCAATGTAAGAGTCTTGGATATGGAAAAACAGCAATGGTTCTGTTTTAAAAATCTACTTGAATGCCTAAGAAGCATGGCTACAAGTGTCGTTGCGATTTCAATTATCTTGAGTAAGTATAAGGTGGTCGAATCTGTCGTTCGTCGTTTTCTTACTGAAGCTGCAGCAAGTTACTATTTCTGAGTCGTATGCTTGCTGAGTACTTTTTATGGTTTTGAGTTCTAATAAAGCTTCATAAATTGCTCATTTATTTAATTAAGCTCCATCCAAATCGCAGCCACTCTTGGCAGTTTGAAAGACATTAATCATCTGAGATTCATTTACAATCAATCAGGTTTAATAATGTGGTCTTGGTCCCTCAAATTTTTCGTTCTACTTTTCATTCTAGGTTCTATTTTCTTAAGAATTTAATTTTAATCCTTAAAGTAACTTAAATACACTCTTCATGGAAAAAAAAAAAAAAAAAACCTCTTGATATTTTGACTTTTGATTTTCGACTTTCTTATTTATTATTTTAATCAGACTCTATGATTAGTTGTTGTCATGTCATGGGACTCATGTCATAGAAGGAATAAAGTCGGAAAGATGGTTTTGCTACCATTAATCGTTGGAGAATAAATTATCTAAAAAAAATTATGAAATTAAGTGAAATTAAAATAAATATATGCAAATGCATATATAATTGTATTGATAGTAAATAATAATAATTATAATTGTTTTAAATAATAAAATTGTTAAAAATATTTCAAATATAACAAAATGTCACTATATATCGGTGTCTATCTATCATTGATAGACAATAAAATTTTGTAATATTTATAAGTAAGCTGACTCATTTTTCTATTTTTGAAAACAACTCTAAAAACATACATTTTCTATATTAATAATAAGTTGATTATTTGAAGTGAATCCATGAACCAACCTAATTCATAAAATTTTCATTTATTTGAACTCAACCCAAATGAGTTCATAAGCCAACCAAAAGAGTACGAGTTGAGTTGGGTTGATTGGATTTATCAGGTCATCAAGTTTTTGAATACTCCTAGATGTTGTGTCTAGTTATTTGATATCTTCTTATTGTCCGGTTCTTTTTCTTCTTTTTTGTTAAAAAAAATTTGGGTACTCTCTTGAATGCACCTATCTCAGTGCATCATAAGTATTGTGCAATAAAATAATGCTATGTGATATTTTTGTTTTCTTAAAGATATATATTTTTTTCTAATTCTATTTTTATGTGGTTAATAAATGAGGAGTATAAGAGTTGCGCGGAATCATTTTTTTTCTCTCCCTATTTTGAAGCAAAACCAAAATAAGAGCATGACTCCTAAAAAAGTTGATTTGTATATAGCCTTGTAAGTAAATTTCCATAATTAATAAAGGGAAATTTTAACTTATAAAAAGATCAACTGCAAACTATACAAGAATATCTTTATTCTTGAAAGCAATGTAAATAGTATCATTTTTAAAAAACCAAAAAAATTGCTAAGGTACAACATGGATACTGTAAGATCATTCGACTTTGTTTTCCCCCAAGTCAAACAGAAAATATTTTTCATAAAATGTTTCCACTTTTCTGTTGTGTTTTAAGTTGATTTTGGTTTGAATTATGTTTTTTGTGTATTTAAACTATTTCCAGTTTAGAAATACATATTTATAATTTGTGTAGTACAATAAATATGAGAGGAGAATTCGAATCTTCGATCACTTTTAGGATCGTTTGTTTTTTTTCTTAAAAATGTAGATAACTGGAATTTTTAGATGTCTATGTTAGATATTATATTAAATTTACCTTCATTCGTCAACTTAAGTTTTTGGGTAAAGGTAAATTTAATTTTTTATCATCTAAAACTCCTCTCACTTGCGGGGTTGAAATATGAAGAAGAGTCAAACAAGTAAAAATCAATTTTAGATAATTATTTTTGTTTTGTAGTAATACTTTTTAAGATATTTCCTAAAAAAAAAATATTTTTGAAGATATTGGGAATACTTGGATAACCATATTTGTTTTATAGGATTTCTATTTTAGAATGTCTTAAATTACCTAATGTTTCAGGAATGACTTCACGACTATTCATTAACTTATAATCAATATAATTTGAATTTATATAACATGTTTGTTTTTATTAATTTGAATTCATTTTTAAATTATTATAGTTCTATGATTTTAGTTATTATTTTTTTTTTCAAAAAGATAATATATATATATATATATATATATATGAAAAAAGATAGAAGGTTTGGAGATGCACTCAACACACGGATTTTAAAAATCTATGTTGAGAAGGGCATCTAAAATTCTCGAGATGACCTCTGTAAAGGCATCCAAAGATGTTTGAGAATCTTTAGATACTTGAGGATCTTACATTATTACCAAGCAAATGCAGTAATCGAATGGACTATTTTATATTTATTAGTAATAATATATGTCTATTGCTAATGAACTTATAGATGTAAACCAATGATGAGACATAAAAATGGCAAACAATGAGCAAATAAGCAATGGCAGATTAGAAAACCAAATATCACTTGCATACCATTTTTATTCTATTAAGAGATTGCTTTCGTGATATTGTTTCATGGATATGAATATTAAATGTCCTGAACTTAAATGTTTGGGATATTTAATATTTGTGTTTGGATTTGCAGAATAATTAATGTCTAGAAATTAAATGAATGTGATTTACCAAATTTAAATATAAAAACTAAAATAAAATAATTATTTAATCAAATGTAAAACAACCACTAAAATAGTCATAATTAAATTTTTATTTAACATATTGTTATATTGATGGATTATTTAATAACTTAAATTACCAATAAATAAATATTTTTTGAATTAGACATTATTTAAATTATTTATCTATTTAGTACAAATAACTACATAAATATTAATTAATTAAAATATTAATAATTAATAATAAAATTTTATATTAAATAGTTAAGATAACATAAAATATCAATGATAAATGTATTAGTTGAAATTTATTGGATCTATATAATATATTTATATTTCGTAATTAATTAAATTTAATAGTAATAATTAATTTATATTAATTTATTAATTAATCAAACTTTATTCATCTTTCATGTATAAAAATCCCACTAATATGAAAGGTATTAAAAAATTTATGTCAGATGAATTTTAAAATTCCATGGATAATAATATCCTGTATTTAAAAAATTGAAATCTTGTGAATCAAACACAGAAATTTCATGATAATTAATATCTATGAAACAAATATGCAAATAATTATTGATAGGGAATAAGTCGAATAGCACTTACATTCAATTATTTATTATATTATTATTGATATGAAAATTAAATGTAGGCCCAATAGCAATGAGTATCCGAACAATCACAGATAGAAATTGAAAGTAAATATCATGCTCTCATCATTTTTAATTTATTGATATGATAAATCAAACTATACTTTTTCTTTCCTTTTGTTATTTCAACAAACATATAGGTGAGAATTTAAATTTTTAATGTTTTGATCGAGAATATAATAACTTAATCGATTGAATTATATTCAAGTTGACTAATAATAAATTTAACAAAAAATGAGTGACAGACTTGATCATTCATCGATAAATGTCTATCATTAATTAATGTACTTCGATCGATAATGTGCAATGGTAAAAAAAGAAAATTATGTAACGAAATATATCTAAACAAGTGAGCAAAAAAATTGAAAAAATTAAAGTTGTAGAATGTCACCATATTGGATGAGTTTAGCACAAAGATAATTGGCATGACCTTCTTTCTTAGAGATTCAATCTTTCATTCCGTAGTCACTATACTTAAAAAATGTTACTATTAAGGAAAGACTATAAGGAAGGAAAATCTGAAAAAATAAATATAAGGAGTGAGACTTGAACTTAAGTTTGTAGATGGCTAAAAACCATATTTACCGCTAGGCTAACTACTAATGTTGGGATTAAGTCAATTTTTTGTATATATATTATATAAAGAGCATAAAGTTAAGGGGGACTCGGCTTATATTAAATCTGTCCATACATCTAAGTCCTCCTACATTTATTCTCATTCTTTATTGTATCGAATGTACTACTAGCCAACTCCTAAAAATTTCACACCCTCTTAATCCCTCCCCTTATTCCTAATTTATCAAATAATGTCAAGAATAAACAAGTTTCTGAAAGTAACATTACAAATATCTACATTAGTTTCATTTTATTAAATTTTTTTCTGAATTAAATGAACAGAAGCCAGAAAGTAAACTCAAAAGAGTAATATTCGCCATCCGGATATGTAAAAAATAAGAGAGGTAATGAACAAGCCAACATGAGTATAGGTCACATCTCAAATGACATGAACTTATATTATCAATTTTGAGTTCCATCTTCTCGCTTCACAATGTGTAAAAAAAAAGAAAGAAAGAAAGAAAAAAAAGGTAACAAGCAATTTTAAAGTAAAGGGTTCTCGAGTACCTGATTTAGAGATAAGAGTCAAATCTCAAAACAGCTGATGAAGACCCAAGAAAAGCAACTCACTACTGGCACATTTAACGGTATTATGAGTGGCAGCCTAATAATTTGTCTGAAGGCAAGATGAAAACAACACCAAGAACCCCATTCCCATCAATTAACCACTCTCCTTGGCCTCTTCCTACTTGTTGAGGACCAACTTTGCCATTGGCTAATGAAACCATTGTTTCAACTGGTTAACATATTGTTGGTTCTTTCGGCAATTGGCGGAGGGTGGGAGGCCGCCGCAGCGGCGGTTCGCCTCCTCTCCACTTCTAGAAAGTGAGCCAGCGAGCGAGTTCTAGTGGCAATGACGGCGTCAGTGCTCAGTTTGCAGCACAGGGAAAATAACCATGGCTTGGACTTGAACTTGAAGTAGTTATTGATCTTTCTGTCTAATCCTAGGCTGGCTTCTGTGCTTCCTCCTCTTGATGATCTTCTCGAGAGTTCCATGATCCTAGGAGTAGAACCACCGATTAGACTACCCAGAGTAATGCTTTTAGCATGGAAGAACGACCCACTTGACTGAAATCCAATCAGAAACGAAGCGGAGAAATGTGTTATGGAAACGACAACAAAGAAAAACGTAAAACAATAGAGAATCGACATAAAAATTTCCGTGTTTCACTAAAAGTGTGTACTTGGTGACACACTCGGTAGTTTAGAGTGCTAGATATTGAATTCAAGGCATTCCAATAGAAGAAACACATAATTTGACCCTTTATAACAAAAAAAAAAAAAAAAAAAAAAAAGAAAGGAACAAGAATTTGAGACACTACCTCAGAATCAAGATCTGAAGAGTCCGTGAAGGAGATGGGAGATCCAGTAGGCAAAGTGTTGAAGGAGATTGATCCAGGAAAGTCTCGATTTTCCAGCAATCCAACTCTAGCATTTAGCAGTCTTAATCCCAAAGGCCACCCATCGTCTTGTTGAGCCATCACTAGCTGAGACTCTGGTGGTTGATTTGATATACTAAGAAACGTCAAAGGAGGTGGCTGCAGAGGGGAGGGGATTAAGAATGAAAAACATTGAATTCAAATCATTAAAGAACAGACAGTATATGCACGACAACCTATAACCATTTAAAGGGAGAGAGGACTTGCCATTTCTTCCGAGCATTTTCTGATTGGCAGGGCAAAAGAGCGATGTAAAAGGCCTTAATGAGACTACTTTCGTACTGCAGTGACACCAGAGGCCCACAAACTTGGTAGAAGGCCAGAGAAACGTCTGTTCCGAATGGGAATTTCAGTCAATTAATTAAGCTATAGAACAGTGAGATAACCAATTCAGACAAGAATGGAAAACCAATTAAAAGTGTAAATTAGTGTCAACTTTGATATAAAGATCAATTGGAAAGAACAAAAAGAAATATACAATAATATCGCATTCATGGAGAAGATAATGTTTGGAATAAAAGTAAAATTTAAATTGAGATTCGATACAGAGATAAAAGAACAGAGCAAATAACAAAAGGAAGTCGATGGAATCCACAAAATTAATGAAATTGAAATGACAGTTTTATCCTTAAAAATAATCAATATTAACACCCACAAATCAAAACTTTTTTCTTATTTATTTATAAACATAATAAACAATGAAAATGGAGATGTGCTTTTCCTTTTGAGAAGTCTATTCCATGCTCTATATCAATGTAAATGCAACTCAAAGTGCAGACAAAAAAGGAAGTTATACAGTACTCTGCCAGAGTATTAAGGAAGATGGAGAACCAAATGCAAATCTCGTATCCCGATGATTCTTCATCAGGAATGGGCAGGCATCAATCCTCGTCCCTGGTGGTGGCCAAGTTAAAAGGTCAGTAACATCCATTTGTGGGGTGCCAACCTGCAGGCTGCAAGCAGCAGACATGAGCAGAAGCACAGAGAATCAAAGGAATAGTAAACATCAGACAATATCAGATAACCTACAATAAGGACCTAAAATTAACACATCATTCACTACCAGCGGTCGACGCCATTATCAGAGATTGAGCAAATCAAGAGAATAATTCTTTTCTTTTTCTTTTTCTTTACCCTGTCTTTTATAAATGCTTCTTAACCTTTCTTTATCTTTCACTTTTTTTTGTTCAGTTTAAACCCTGCAGTATGGGAAACTAGTATATAGAAATGAATAGTGCATATATCATCTTATTCCAAAGAAGATCTACTTCACAACTTACTTGTCTATTTCGCCTCTAGTTTCTTAAGTTTACTTCACAACGTTGTTTATTTCGCCTCTGGTTTCTTAAGTTGTCATGTTTTTTTGGTTTTCAATATTACTTGTTTAGAGTAACTTACCAAGACTCTATCTGCAAAACGTTTTCCTGGAAACAAACCCAATTTTCTTGTCTTTTACTTCAAATGCATGATTTTGGAAAATATATTTTCCCAACCTACAAAGAAAAGATATTCAGAATTTGTCCATAATATTGACATAGATAAGAAAATGCATGACAATACGAATTTCAAGATCGAGGGAATCTCATAATTAAAAGAGGCTCATCCCGTGTCAATGCATATACAAAGCCGAATCATTTCATGCCAAATTGAGCATAATTCAATTGGTTCATACATTATATATTCTCAATTAGAAAGTCCAAAGTCTTGCACCACCCTCACATGTTGTAGTAGCATTTTACAACATTCAAATCATAGGGATACAAGAACAATTAAGTAATTAAAAAAATGTTTTAAAATGCTAAATGTGAACTTTTCTCCTTGAAAAGGCAAGGCATAAACTTGAAGGCGGTATAAAAATTATGCAAAAATCTAAAAATTCAACATACGTTTAAAATATATCAATAATAATAATATAAACTATCTAAAGGTCATCCTTAGCATCACCACAATTATCACCAACAGGACAGATTTATCTTAAATGTTTTAAAAAACCTGGGTAGTAGTAGTAGGAGTAAATGTTTAATCACACAGGTGTAAAGACAAAGGTAGCTTTGATATTTTTTAAGAATAAAACAAATTAGTGTCATTATTATGATCATTACACAAGGTGTAAAGACTTTGAGCCTTGAAGCAATTTCAAGACGCATAAGCCTTTTATGGCCCATAGAAAGCATAGGTCTCGAAGCCACAAAGCCAATTATCCCCAATGATGAGTTGAATTGTCACAACTCAGGTACCAGCATTCCATTACCCAAAAGAAACTTCATATATTTTAAAAAATGAAACAAATTAATATTATTATTCTAATCATTGCACAAGACTTTAATACTTTAAGCTTAGTGTTTCAGGAAGACGTAAGCTTTTTATGGTCCAAAGAAGTCATATATCTCGAGGCTAAATATTAAAGGTACTTACTCAGCCTATTAAAACAATGATTGGGAAGTCAACACCAATGCTGCCCTGTGGTTCTATACAAGTAGAAATGGCTTTATAGAAAGATTCCATCAGACAATGATACATATACAAACTTGACATCTGACTTAACTACTGCAACTAAAATAGAATAAAAAAATAAAGAAAAGAAGGAACTCACCAAATCCAAAGTAACCACCTCCTATAGGCTTTTTCATCAAACGAATGGAAAAAGTCACATGTTTTAGTTTGTTGCATACTGTGAGAGCCAATTCACCAACATCATTTCTATTCACATCGAATACTATTATTCATTAAAAAAAGGTCAATAAGTGGAGCCTTTTTAACTAACATAATTCCTAGTTCGTCATGTAGAGATTTTACAAATCGAAAAGCGGCCAACACTTAGTTTCATCAAATAATTTGAATTAACTTCAAATAAGACTGATCTTATCTATGGCTCCCATTTCAATGTCAGTCAGGATTCTCCAAAAGTCCAAAAGGCACAAAAAGATCATAACTATCAGAGAAATCCTAATCTTACTAACCTATGTATTATACCAACTACAACCCACTACCCATATGAACGCCGTTGCCTTGATGAAAAGCTTAAATTTTAAGATATATGCATCAAAGTCTCAGAATTGGTATCTCTTTTTTCATTCTAACAATTTGTTAACAACTTATTCAGTCCCGTTCTGTTTCACAAATTCTCAAAGAGAATGATGACAAAGAGTGTAATTGTATTATTCGATCAATGATCAAAGATGATAGAAGTTATATATACTTACTATCAACAAGACATAATTACAACTAATTAAACCATACGTCAAAACAACCTCACTTTACCTAACTGAAGCAGTACTCTGGACATTATCTCAATGAAACAGAAATTTGAAATAAAGCACGCAAGAATTTGAACGTAAACTTGAAAAGAGAGGAAATTTTTCCTCTCTAAATATTTCATTTGAACAAGAATGATCCCTCGAATATATCTGTCAGAGTTCAAATGACTTTTGGACTTCTCATATTACTTTATAAAATGGTTATAGGATGGATAAGGGCTCATTTATATTGCCAAATATTTAAGCACAGGTGGCACACTAGTGTCCTCTTATCACAGCCTAATTTTTTTATTGCAAAAAAGTATGCCCAGTTTTCTTAACGGATCATACTCGGTAAAATGTTATCTCAATTCATCAAAATATCGTCCAAAATATCAATGATGATTGTTCTTCTCCATGTATGACATTAGCATGTAAAAAAGGCAATCCAAAAGCATCAAAAGCCGAAAGAAAAATTAGCTACAAAGGAAAGTAAGGTACCATGTGTTGTCATAAGGACAACCAACAACTGTATATTTTCACAATGATATGGTATTTTTCAAATTTTATTTTTAGTTTCACCCAAAAGGCCTCGTATGAATAAAGATGTAGTCCCTCGATTATATGCTTATATCCTTCCTTAATCTAGTCAATATGGGATTTTGGACGCATTCTCAACAAATCACCACAAGATGACACCCAAGTCTAGTGCACCACCTCGCCATCTTCCAAAGTCCTCTCAGCCAATCATAATTGAGCATGGATTTGGTGCTTTGAGAGTAGTACCGAATGATGAGCTGTGTTTTCGTATTTTGAATAGAAAATTATGTGAAGTAAATGGCCAGGGGATTTCAAGATTGGGATGAAGAATTCAGCTCAGAGCGGTAGAGGCCCTTTGTATGACTACAAGATGCAATTGAACAGACAGAAGCTTCTGATATTCTTTATTTCTATTCAACTTTTTACATTCGTACATTTGTTACTTAATATTTCAATTTTAATTCATAATTCGAACAATACTAATGCAGTGTGTTCAAACTTTTGAAACGGAGTAGAGAACTTAACATCTCCGTCTTCATTATTTTCTATGAGATTATCAGTGTCATTACCAAGATTAACAGCATCAATTTTCTCCTTTCCAACTGTCGTATCCTCCATCAACATCCTCAATTCATTGACAGGCCACTCAAAATCCCTAACCTCTCGCTTTACCGTCATCTTAGGAATCTTTTCCATCCGACTGATCTTCGAAGAAACCGCAGAGAGGAGAACCGGATCCAAATAATCTTCGAGCTTCCTCTTCTTGCTTGCTGTTTCTCCTTTTTTCGCTTCTCGATTCTGGTACAGCCTCATGTATTTCGCCTCAAATTGCGATGAAATTCGGCCTTGAGCAGCTTTTCCGCGAGAAAACCTGGAATTAATCAAGAGAAATTATAGAAGTTCAGGCCCTGAGGAGATTGAAAACATTACCGAGTGAAATTATTGGAGGAAGAAGTAGAATAACGGCGTCGGTGGAAGAGAGTGAAGCGACGACGACGGTCGAACCAGCCTCCTCTGGATATCTTCTACGGTGGCGCGAGGGCTAAAACCTCCATCTCCGCCTCCTCGGGGCTCCATTTCTCATTCCCGCCAAATTTCTCCCACGGTTTTTTCTGTTTTCAAAGCAGACTAATTGCTTATGCTGCAAGCCATCATATGCGGTGCGAGTGCAATGTGACACCTGTTTTCGCTCACAAACAAATCAGCTAGTTCCCATTCGAATGATCGATGGTACACTAGGTGTCTCTCGCAACCTCCATCCCTATTTTAGAGAAAATGGATTTAGAAAAGAAAATTTTCACAAACGTTCGAAAACATGATTTGAGAAAATAAAGATTGTAATAGGCTATAAAACAATAAACAACCATAACGACTTTATAGTATACTATTCCATATATGAGAATTTGATGGTTAGTTTGCGATCACTCACAACAAAAAGTACTAAAAAACAAACTAAAATACATCATATGAAAGCATGATAGAAAGAGGTTGAAAGGACATGTGACCATAGACAACAAATCTTGGATAAACATGACTGTGACACGATGCACATGTGACCATAGATAACAAATCTTGGATAAACATAACTGTGACACAATGCAGCTCGATTTTTATTTATTTATTTATTTTTACTTTTTACTTTTTTGGTCCTATACTTTTTCAATGTTCTAATTTAATGCGTATTTTGCAATAAATCTTAAGTTTAATTTTGGTTTATTATGAGTTTTTTTAAAAAAAAAAACTTTTTGTTATTTAATAGTATTTTACTATAATTTTTTAAAACATATTCACATATTGTATTTTCTTGCAAGAAAATTATCATAACTATTTAATCAATTTCGATAAAAATTAACAATTTAAAATTTATTGAAAATATGAAAACTAAAATTGGACAATTAAAAGTGAACAAACTTTAAACTATGAGACCATGATATTTTAATTTTTTTTTTTTTTTTTTGTATTTTGTTTTTTTCTTAGTTCAACTCATGTTGAGTAAAAAGTCAAATTTGTGACCTCTTGATTGAGACAATACATTAAGGCTTTAGTTTGAAATTGGTGTAATTTTAAAATAATTGATGGCAACTATACTTTTAATAAAAATCATTTATAATATGAAGCATATAATTATTTGGTAAGCTTCAGTTTTATATGTGAATAAATTAGTTATAATGTTCGATAAATAGGGTTGTTTTTAAATATAGAAAAGTGAACCAAAATATTTACAAAATATAACAAAAATTTAGAACTATCAATTATAGAGACACTGATAAACTTCTATCATCTTTGATCACTGATAGAAGTGTATCATTTACCATTTGTAAATATTTTTGCTATATCATTGACCATTTACCATTTGTAATATATATCATTAATAATTCTAAAATTTTGTTATATCTTGTCAATATTTTCAACAGTTTTACCATTTGAAATAATTTTTCGAAAAAATATATATTAAATCGTCATATTTTATATATATGATAACTAAAATATATTTAGTGTTAATTTATATATATATAATTTACAATTTAAATAATGGTTTAAAACCATATATTTTGTTTACTCTAATTAAGAAATGAATCTAAAAGTGGGTAGGAAACTGATTTTAAAAAAGGTATGAAATGAATGAATCAAATCTCAATATGTTTTACTAAATACAAAAAAGATAGTAAAATTATTTTATAATCACTTCTATCTCTCCTTGAATCAACCCCAATAGCATCATAAATTGAGGCTCGTGTTACCGTATTTTGAACTTTTGCATCAAACAATGCAAGTTTTGTATGAGTTGAGTTTATGTACATTTTGATCGTAGATGAGTAAATTTTAATATGTGTATAAGAGAGAACACTAATTTTATAATTTAACCAGTTTTAAATCTCATTTTAATCTTTTGACAATTTATTATATATTAAAATAACTATTTATTATATGGACAATGCAAAAGAATATACAAATATACTAAAATTTTGATCTAAATTGGGGTCTATTATAAGTGAGATGTTACTATATTTGTAACTTTAAAATTGTTACTATATTAATTATTAACTCTAAAATTATTGTCCATAGTAATTGTTTTTTATTTTTACATCGTAGTCCAAAAGTAGTTACTGTGGTTTCTAAATGATTAAAATATTAATTATATCGATTTTTTTTTCTATTATTCCACAATCTAATCACACTCCTGTACATATTCTCAGCCAAGATAGCAACGTTCAAATATGTTTGAAGTAAAAAAGAAAACGACAAGAATTAAAATGATTGTTATATAAAGGTTTTTATAAATTAAAATTAAATTATATCAAAAAAATACTCACACTTCAAGGTAGAATTAAATTAAACTTATAAGTTTTCTTACCTTGTTCTACAAAATATCTTTTCTGTTCAAATAAATGAATAAATTGATGTGAAAGTTGGCAGGAAAGAAATTAGAAATCGTGCATAATATTATTTATAATTATATAGAAGACTAAGGATCCGTTTAGGAGAATTTATACGGATGGCCCCTATTTAGGGGCCAACTTGAAATTTGGCTTCGCCTTAAAAAACGGTTAAATTTTGGTCTTCTACTAAAGTCATCTACATGTGAAAGTACCCCTTCGATCTCAAAATGCGTAAGAGGGCCTGTTTCTAGCTCCTCACTCCCGCTCCTTGCTCCCACTCTCCACTCCCGCTCCTCGCTCTTTCATCTTGATCCTCATAAGATAGTTGCAATATTTTTTTTCAATTTTCTTCTCATTCGTTTAGTTTCTTCCTCTCATTTTCTCACTCCCCGTTCTCCGCTCCCGCTCCTCGCACCCCGCTTCTGCTTTCGCTCCTACTCCTCTCTCCTTTGTCTTGTTTTTCATCTTATACATTTGTAACTTTTTTTCTTCGAGAAAAAACTGTAAAACAAAAAAATAAAGAGAGAAAAACAAAAAAAGAAAAGAAAGTGACATAAACAGAAATCACTATAGAAGAAAAAAAAAAAAAGAAAAGAAAGTGACATAAACAGAAATCACTAGAGAAGAAAAAGGGAAATCGTCCAGAGGGCAATATAAACAAAAGAAATCACCAGAAACGAAAAAAAAAAAAAAAAAGAAAGAAGAAGAAAAAGAAAAAAAAGCAGCAATAACGGAAAAAAAAACGAAAAAGTGCTGCAAAAGAGATGAGGAAGGATTAAAGTGGTAAATTCACAATGAGATGACATTAGCAAAAGGCCAAATTTCATTTGTTTGTGAAAGTGAAGCCAAATTTCGAGTGGGCTCCTAAATAGGGGTCATCCATACAAATTTTTCGCCGTTTGGATTGACTTGAGAAAAAATGTTTAAAAAAAAAACTCAGCCATTTTGAGTAGTTACTGAATACTCTATTTCTTCTAAAATGACTTATTTTTTTAATTAAACATTTGAAAATATATTCCAAACGCGTCTTAATATTGTTGTTATCACCTATACCTTCTTTTGAGTTTAAAGTTTAATTCTTCATATCCTCACTCTTGTACTATATCATTAAAATCATTTGCCTAATTAATTATTACAAATCACCTACTCCATAAAATCTAAGTGAATGACGTTGTAAAAATGATGTCACACCTGTTTTTCAATTTTTTTGGGCGAAGGTATTAAATTAAAACGTGTGGTAGGGACTCGAATCTCTAATCTCGAGTATGATAGTACAAGTACCATATCAAAGGTTATGCTCATTTTAGCATGTCTTTCAATTCTATCACATTAATTGAAGGGTTTGGAATACCTTGAAGTGAAAGTAAACGAATGCATAGTGTCACGTTTTCATTTTACAGAACATGAAATTACAAAGGACAGAAACAACGATAAACATTTTACATTAAACATGCTTTTCTACTTAGAAAATTAGAGAGAAAAATGGATCGAGAGGCTTACCCTTGAAGAACCTTTCTTCTTTGCTTTTCCTCTCTACAACTAAGTATCACAGATTGAACTCTTTCTCCCGAACATGAATGAAACTTCGCAGCAAGTCCTCGAACACAAAAAGATCTCCTTTGGGCACTATCAAAAGTTCTTCCTCGTTATTCTCGAGGCGAAAATCACGTAGAGTTATGTGGACTTACATTTTAATTTTGTGAAAGGGAAGAAAATTTTGATTGAGAGAAAAAATCACACATAGAGAATTTTGGTGGAGAGATAGAGGATGAAGATGAAGTAATTGGGGTTGATCTCTCCATAATTTTTGTTTCACTTATATGAGAGGGGGTTAGAGAGTTAATAACTCCTTCCCTTTTTTATTTCAATTCAAAATTCAAAATTTTGAATTTTTAATAATATATATAATTTATATATATCTATAGTTTATTACTCTCCCATATAACCTCTAGTATTAATATGAATTATATTTATATTAATTTTAATATATAGTTTTTATATGAATCATACTCAAATATTTGTTTCTCTCCTAATGTATCATATACATTATATACATTATATATTATATAATTAATTAACTCTAATTAATTTGAACAATTCAAATTAATCCAAAATTAATTTAATTTTCATTAATTCTTATTGAGCTAACAAGGGAACCTTATGGACCTATGAATTGAAGCTCCAATGATAATTGATTGATTAATTAAACTCTTTAGTTAAATTAATAAACCTTTATTAACTGCTTTGCACACCATAGATATATTTATGTGTCAATTGAATATAACCTGTGCTGACCCTTCACAAATTGCTCGTTAACTATTTTACCCCTGTAGTTACATATAATTCCTTAAGTACCACTGATCCCTCTCATTAACAATTAATTATAATCCAAATATAACCAAACCTCTCACGGACCAGGAGAAGGTGTGGCGCCACATTGTTCAACCCCATAATCAGTCTTTAAGAGAACAATTTATCTACTTACCCTAACAATAGTGAAGGAGCGAATTTCTTGTGAAGCTGTGTTCCCAGCTCTCCAATCAGACGAATCCCCAAAATAGTAGGCTCTTTGAGTTAGAACGAATTAGGTCACTCTCACCCATAAAAATCAAAAAGTCGCCCTCATAGGCAATAGTTCATAACTCACCCAGGATTTAGGTTAAGTCACCTATGGTCATCAACATCATAGCAAAATGTAAGTCTCTTATAGCAATGGTGTTATAAAGAGAGACTGTTCATTTTGTCGGTCTTATACAAACTCTTTGTATAGGATAACCTCGCTCATATGTCTTCACATGAATGATCAAGATCAGATTATTTGTAGCAATTTACAACAATTATAACAAATATAAAGCGGATTGTATCCGTAGTGTCAGCTGAATAAGGTACTCAACCTTATCCATCTATTACAGACTATTCAAGTTATTACTTAAACATGATCTACCTGTATGCCTTTACAATATGTTTAAGCTTTATCTAATAACCTCGAACCTTAATTATTGGTTTTTGGGTTAATGTAACTAAAAGTCAAATATAATACAATTTATTTTATTAGATAAATAATAAGTTTGTATAAATACAATTATAAACTACATGACCACGAGATTTAAGACATCGATCCTAACACAATTTACATACCATTCTAAATAAAAAATGATCCTATTTTTTTTTTTTTGAGTAAATTTCAAAGTTCAAGGATAAAAAATGAAACTCCTCAAAATTTAAGAACATTTCGTATAAGAAAAATTCCTAGGTGCTCATTTAACTGCTCTTATCTTTGTGTAGACCGCCAAAATTGGTTAAGCAAACGTCCTTTAAAACCAAGCAATAATTCATGTTCCATACACTTAAATTAAACGAAACATTTCCATAAATTGAGTTAAAATAAATGTAATTTATGGTTTTTTAATTTTTTTGTACTCCCGACGGCCAACCGATTTGGGCGGCAGATTGAACGTGACTTAACATTTTCATAATTCCCATTTCACAAACCAAGTGGTCCGTCTCCCAAGTTTTCTCTACTCCACAGAGCTTCAAACTTCACGCCATTAATGGAATCTCTCACACCTTCACTTTTCTCTCTTTTCTACTCTTAAATCCCTCACTGGCCACTGCTGCACCAACAACAATCACTACTGCATATTCTTCGCCTACACTTTGTCCAAGCCATGAAGGTCACCATTCTTTCCAGGAGCGGTAGAGAAATCATCACCGGCGGCCTTCAAATCGATGATTCGGTGAGCTTCTTGTTTAACCTCGTTTTCGTTTGGTTCTACTTTAATCGCACAGTTTAGGTATGTTGTGGCGTTTGGAGAATCGAAAATCGTAATCTCATTGTTTTCTGGCTTTTTTTTTTTTTTTTAAAAAAAAACTAATTTTCTACTGCATTGCGATTTGTAGGCTACGGTGAGCGACTTGCAGGAGGCTATTCATCAGCGACGTAAGTTCTGGCTCCATTGTTTTTATAGTTCTGGATGATTAAGCTTTAGGTTTAGTGTTTTCTGCTATGATCATGAATTGTCTGAGATTTGAACCAACTGCTTACTCTGTCATTTTGAAAATCCATCTCAGTTGGAATAATTTTAGTGCAGCAAGGTCTTAATATGTACGATTGCACCTTCGATGAGTTAATAAAGGAGTTTAGATTTAACTTCCGAGCATGTATTTTGCAGTAGATTTAGCTTTCTATTGTCTTTCTGGATTAGTAAAGCATGAATTAATACAATAGTTGCTGGCAGTTCCTTGTGAATTTTGTAATAGCTTTCAGTATTTTTTTTTTTTTTAATGTTTTCACTATGAATAAAGATTTAGGTTTCTCGAACTCAGAAGCACTGATTGTACACTTCTCTTATATTCTGATATCCAACAGGAAGAAAATACTATCCTTCTAGACAGCGTCTTACCCTGCCTGCAAAACCAGGGTCAAAAGAGAGGCCCATTGTTCTTATCCCAAGCAAGAAACTCCAAGACTACTGCGACGGAAACTTGGATAACTTGAGCATCACATTTAAGGATCTTGGGCGGCAGGTTTCTTATAGAACGCTCTTCTTGTTGGAGTATTTGGGGCCACTCCTTATCTATCCCATGTTTTACTACTTTCCAGTCTATAAGTTCTTCGGCTATCAAGACGAGCGTCATATCTACCCTGTCCAGACTTATGCTATGTACTATTGGTGCCTCCATTACTCTAAGCGGATCATGGAGACCTTCTTTGTTCATAGGTTTAGCCATGGAACTTCACCCTTGTCTAATGTCGTCCGTAATTGTATGTACTATTGGAGTTTTGGAGCTCTGATAGGCTACTATGTAAACCACCCACTTTATACCCCAGTGAATGACCTCCAAATGAAGATTGGTTTTGGATTTGGATTGTTATGTCAAATATCCAACTTATATTGCCATCTCATATTGAAGAATCTTAGAGATCCTAGTGGAGAGGGAGGCTACAAAATCCCACGCGGGTTCCTTTTCAATATTGTAACTTGTGCCAACTACACAACTGAGATTTATCAATGGCTTGGATTCAATATCGCTACACAAACTGTTGCTGGCTATATTTTTGTAATAGCGGCTACCTACATTATGACTAAATGGGCAATTGCAAAACACCGCCGCTTGGAAAAGGTGATTACTATTTGTCACTTTGTTCATGTAAAATGCACTCCCCCCTTTGATATTTTGAAAAGCTTTTACTGTAAATTTCATACTTCTCGTAAATTTTATGTTTAATTTAGTACACTTGGAATTTAATGATGAAGTCTAGATCAAGCCGATTTTAATTCGGAAGTAGAAAATCCTCCGCATTGGGTGGTTTGTGCTGTCTAATTGGTCTTAACCAGCAAATTATTCCATCATGAACAATTGCTTTGGTTTCTTAACATTATCTGTGATCTTTTTTTTTTTTTTTTTAAATCAATCTAGTATATTTTTCATGATTCAAATGCTTAAAATAAAATTTGTCTATAAGAAGGAATCTGGCTGCATCTACAGTTTTTGTTCTTCCCTTATATTCTAATGCTGTCTTATGCAGCTTTTCGATGGGAAGGAAGGGAGGCCAAAGTATCCAAGAAGATGGGTGATTCTACCTCCATTTTTCTGAAAACAACAAAAGCCTTCACTTGCACAAGAAAATAATCGTAATGGCAACACTGATGAAGCAAACTTCCGGAAATCCATGGCTGTTATGCTACTGCTACTTTAATTAGTATGTTTTTTTTCCACTATAAAACTTGATATAAGAAGATTTTACAAGGCTTGGCCATGAACTCTCATTTCAAAGAAACTTTTTGAGGAATCTCTAGAGTCTCCGATTTACCTATCCATTAGGAAGTAATATTTAGATGTAAGAAAATAAATGATTTGACCACTTGAGTAGAAACTGTTGATCTAATACAACGAGGTTGATCGTTTTGCTTATTCTTCCATTTCTATTCTGTTGAATTGTATTGAACTTGCTTGACTTTTCTACAATTTGAGAAATGATTGAATGAGAATTTGGGAATATCCTTCCCTGATTTCACTCAAAAAACAGAACCAGAGATGGCTAATGGCTGCCTCTCTAATTAAACCTGTTATGCTGCTTAAGATACTTCAAGACTGGATTGCTTGAATTCATCAATAGTTATCAGCATTCTAGTATATACAAAAACATAATGTAATAATGTTGAATACCAAAAGTTGTTGGTAGGTAGGGTACTTTTACTTTACTTTCTGAAGTTCATGTTTGAAGTATATAATAATCTACAAAAACAGCAGCTTTAGCCTTTGAAACAAACCTCCCGGCAGCTTGCGTTTTAGCCCTATATATGTTGAGAACTCTATCTTAGTACTGAGTTCACTAGAAGAGTTCTATTTGGTAAAACTAGAAGCAAATTCCCAATCCTAAGGAGAACACCATGGAAATTTGTTTGATGACCAATCATCACATCCTATGTAGTGGGCCAGAAATTAGTCTGTCGTCCAATCCTACGTGGCAGTCCAAAATTTTGATAGGCCCTTATTTCACCTCCCAGACCAGCAGTCACAATGACCAATCCCCATGCTGTAGCTGGAACGGCATGGTGGCCGTGGCTGTTTCCGACATCAAACCAGGACCAAGAGGAAGACCACGAGGAAGATGATGGATTGTTGTTGATAGCAGCAGCAGAAGAAATAGAAGGTGAATCACCATACCTGATCGAAGCTGAAGGTGATGAACTGAGCGATTCACCAGTTCTGGATTCTGAGCGAGTAACTTGAGCTTGCTGCTGCTGTTCTTCATCTGGAGGAGTTGTTGAGGTACTACCATTGCCATTGTTGTTGTTGTTATTATTATTGGTACTACCATTGTTATTGTTGTTGTTATTATTGTTCTCGACAGCATTGTTGTTGTTTTTCTTCGGTAGAGGTGGCAACTGCTTCTTATTGTTTGCAATTGAGCTGGTTTCATCTCGAGTTGGTGAGCTGCAGGCTGAAGGTGGCTGCGATGAGCCACGTTTCGAATGTCGTTTTGAGTTCATTTGCACCAACGGCGGTTCGCCACTAATCATACCAGGCCATGCGATTGCTACAGAAACATCTTTACAAGGGAAGTGTTCATGACCTCTGGTTGCTATCAAACCTTTCTTTCCAGAACTTGGATTTCGTGGTTCCTCTCTTTTCCACACAAAAACTTGAGAATCTTCACTTGCACATATCACATATTTCCCATCTTGACTGAACGAAGCTGTAAGTTGGCTGCTTGTGTTTCGGAAACCTGATATCCAATAATATCAATTCTATTTTATCAATCAATCATAGATTTAAAAAATGTTTTTAAGCTCTTGAATGATGCTTCCTTTCTAACTTTCTGGTTCCTTCCAGGTGGACATGGTTTCATATAGAGTCTTCTTACCTCTGAATCTATGAGATAATAATATATAATTGGTAAATCTTTCCAACTCATTTAAAATGTCACCTCAATTTGCCATGCCATTTTTCCATTAGTTAACTAACAGTCAAGTTAATTCAGAGACTATTTAGAACAATTTTTCAAACCTCGGGGACTAAAGTGTAACTTTTCTTACCTCTGAATCTATGAGTAATTTCAGTGCCTTCCAAGATCCGAATTCGAGAATCAGCAGACGTAACTAGTACTTCAGTAGGGCTCCCTGGAGCAAACTGTTCAGGTACCAAGTTATTATTAGCGTAAATTTAAGGTTAAATTATAAATTTGGTACCTATAGTTATGAGAATTCTAGAATTTAGTCCTTATAATTTGTCAAATCTCATAAATAGTTTCTATAGTTTGATAAAATTGTAGGGTCTAATTATAAATCATAAGGACTAAATTTTATTTCATTTTTCAACCTATAGAGACCTAATTTTGATTACATAACAAATTAAGAACAAGGCTAGAAAAAGACAGGCTTAATTACTTGGAAACCAGTGATCTTTTTTGCATGAGACTTCTTTTTGCTCTGCACATCAACGTGGTGCTTCTGTTCTAACTTGGAATCTATACTCCAAATAACATTGGTAAGTAAACTTAAAACAACACCTAATTATTATAAGTAATATTATTATAGTTAAGCGATTGGAATTTAATATAGAGATGTGTATGTATCTAATACCCTCTATGGTGTACATTCGGCAACTCCCTTTATGTGAGCCTATTATGGCACCCTGCAGAAACATAAGGGTTCATGCAAGTCATCTATTGAATTATTCTACGAGCCATAAATATCTCAAGAAATATCTACATCCATCATTTTTTTTTTTAAAAAAAATCATTAATAGTAGATCGATGAAATGTTCAAAACATACCAACCACAATACTTTATATATATATATATATTAAAACTATTGACTTAATTTCTTTAATTTGACCCATTTGAATCTAAGATGCTCTTGGCCTCTCCTTCTCCATAAATCTTGAGCACGGCCAACTCCTTAACATCAAGATTCAAGCATTATTGGGTAATTAATGTAAATACTTTTCTTGTTGTTAGAAAACATTTTTGGTTTTTATTCTTTTATGGAGTAGTGGTGCTTAGAATTTTATGTTATAATAATCTAGTCTTTGTACCTTTAATTTTTTAATAATTTAGTCTCTAAACTTCATAATTTAGTTTTATAGTTTAAAATTTGTGATAACTTTATCACGCCGTGAAGAATGTTAAGTTTATGAAGTTCTTAGCAAGGCACCAAATGTGATTTTAAACTGTAAAATTTAGATCTTACATAATAAAATCTGTTAAACTTAATCTTGATGATACATTTTCATTGTTTCATGTTAAAATAGAGTTGAAATCCCTACACTAAGGAAAGTACATTGAGTACGCTAAATGTAAATTTACATTTGTTTTGCTTTTATCCTAAAGCATCATCCATTCTTACTCTTTTTTTCGAGTTTCGTAAAATAAAATGTTATAATAATGTAGATTGTGTTTAGAGGGAAAAAGAGAGAGAGAGAAAGATCCACAAGGAAGACAGGGGAAAAAAAAAATCAATTTTTTATATTGTAAATATGGGTGGTTGTATCCATGAAAACTTTGTACTAATAATTTTATTTTTGTAAGTAAAAATTTTGTTCAAAAATCTTGGGAAGCTTATAATAACACCATAATAACAAAACTCCAAAATTATTAATGAAACACTTTAAACCATTTATTAAGCTTACCATTGAAAATCATTGATATTTTTCCAAAAGAAAAACATGGAACAATAGATATTTTAAAGAAAATAACTATAAAATCGTAACATTATAAGTTTAGTCTTTTAACATTGAAGTCTATTTCTATTTAATTCTTGAACTATTAAATGTGTCTAATAAATTACTAAACTTTCGATTTCATGTCTAATATACCATTGACAGTTTTTTTTTTTTTTTAAAAAAACAATTTCTCTATTATACATAAGTTTTAGTTTTACATAAAATTGAACTCAAAATTTTAAATTTTTGTCTAATAAAAATGAGAGGATGAAGAATTAAACAAATACAAAATTCAAAATTCAGAAACTAAATACGGTAGAAAATGAGATATTGGTATAAGAGAGAGAATATAATAATGGGAAAATGGAGAAATAGAGATGAGAAGGAGAGAGTAATGATGAACCTGGCCATCGGGTGTATAGCAAGCGGCAGTGACCATTTCATGAAGATCAGTCCAATCAACCACATATCGATCTGGGATGTTCCATATCCTCACCTTTGCATCGAGTGATCCACTTATGAAATAGTCGTCATCCACCGGGTTGAACTGTATGCATGTCACTGTATAATCATAATAATCATATTCACAATTATTCATTTGTTATTGTTTCCATTATATATATATATATATATATATATATATATATATATATATATATATATAGAGGACTGTATTCAAATATAAGAAAATGTACTAAAATATTTATAAATATAGCAAAATTTCAATTTATTTACGATAGATCGTGATAGACTTTACGATTTATCGTAGATAAATTATGATATTTTATTATTATTTGTAAATATTTTTAATATATAGATACTAATAATCTATTGTGATCTATCACACACATACAATGAAAGAGTCTTAATTACCATAATCGTTGTGGGCAAACATCTTTAAACAGCTTTTGGTTTCCATGTCCCATAGCCTTACAGTTTTGTCCATTGAAGATGAAAGCAGCAGCTAAATTTCCAACACAACACCGAGCTTTTTAGTTCTCAAACATTGAGGATTTCAGATTAATAGATCATACATGATATACATATCGGCAAAACCAAACAAACAAACTTATTTTTTTTTTATTTTTTATTATATTATTTATGTTCTTTCGATAACTATTTGGCCTTTTGTTTTTAATTTTTAAAAATTAAGTCTACAAATACTACTCTTACCTCTCGATTCCTTGCTTTCGTATCTATTTTTTACTCATTTTTTCAAAAGCCAAACCAAAATTTGAATAAAAAAGTATTTTTAAAAACTTAATTTTATTTTTAGAATTTGACTACGAATATTACTCTTTTACTCAGGAAATATACAATCCATTGTAAGAAAATGTAAAAAAATATACTTAATTTTTAAAAATAAAAACAAAAAATGAAATAATTATCAAATGAGGCTTGAATTTTTAATGTTTAAGATTATATTCGGATAATCTTAATGTAATAAGTACTAGAGTTAACATTTGTTTATATATATAATATTAAATTAAAGTATATATAAATCAAATAAAAATTAGTTTTATAATTGGTCTGTTTTCAAATATAGAAATATAAATCAAAATATTTACAAAATATAACAAAATTTTAGAACTATCAATGATAGACGTTGATAAACTTCTATCAGTGTCTATCAGTGACATTGATAGATACTTTCAATCAGTGTATCAGTGTCTATCAGCGTCTAATAGTTCTAAAATTTTGCTCTATCTTGTAAATATTTTCAACAATTTTAAAATAATTTTCCTTTATAATTTTATGTATGTTTTCTACTTACATAAAATAGGTTGTTAATTAAAGTAAATATTAATTTCAATGCTAAGCACCTCAATGATTCAAACATGGGGAGAGTATGTCCAAAAGAAAAAACATAAGGAGATTATAATTGTCTTTTTTTCTTAAAAAAAAAAAAAAAAAAAAAATGTCGAACATCATTTTCATTCTTAATACTTTAAATTATCCAATTTCAGATTTTGTGCTATTAGTTGATTTTTTTCAAAAAAAATCTTATGGAAATACAAGCACTGAAAATAAACAATTGAAAGAAATTGGACTAAATGGAAGCCCAAAGAAAGAGTATAATTTAAACAATATTAAAATATTATAAAGAATATCAACCAGATTGAAAAAAACTCCAGAAAAACAAATATATTTAGAGGGAAAAACAAAAAGGAAGCCAGAGCAAAAAGAGAGGTTGGTTTGAATAGTAATGGAGCTGACCTGAGAATCCGAAGACCAAGAGAGATCAAGAACATCATCAAGATGACCATTCAAAGAGCAGATTGGTTTTTCAGAAAGTGAGAACACAGTTTCAGGAACATGAACATAATCAGGAATCACATTCATTTTCCTACTCCCAGAAAGCCCTTTCCCTTTCTTCCTCTTCTCAGATGGCAAAGCTGAAGCATCTCCAATGGCGGGTCTATCAGGTGAAGGACAAAATGAAGGATGAAGCGGCGTCATACTTCCTTCTTCGTTTGGTTTCATTGACATTATTTCACATTCTTGCACTTCCCATATATGGATTATTCGATCCTCACCTGCACTTGCTAATAATCGAGCATCAGAACTGAATTTCATTGCCCAAATTGATCCTTCATGCGCCTGAATTTCCTGACAGAAATGCAGCGCCGAAAGTTCCTTGTACGATCTGCCACTCTGTCTCACTTTTACCCATTCTGAGGACGCCGGCGCCGCCGTGGATGATGATGAATGAGGCGGAGAAGGACAGGATGACGATGACGACGATGCGTTCTTGCTAGGTTTTGTTTCTAGGGTTTGATGAATTTCCCTCTCTTTTTCCCCCATTAAACCTGTCATTGAGCCTTTGATGTTCTTCAATAGAGCCGCTCCTCTTCTCTTACTCATTCTTAAGCTCTTTGATAGATATGAATTCACGTTGAGTTTCCTATCGCCGAAGAATCCGTTCATTCTCGATACGTTCTCTCTTCGCATTAATTCCTTTACAACTGGTGAATATCCAACGCATTTCTCGAATTCCTCCATTGTAAGCTGCTTCCCTGTTTGAAGATCGCTAAGGCGATTCCACATTCCGTCTTGATCGTATCCATTCACGATGAATTCCTTTCCTGTATCCAGATTCTTAATCAGAAAAAACGCGCCTAATTTGTTGTTGGAGAAGACGGTCGACAATGTCGCACCGTGCCTAATCGATTGACTGCAATCGCTTGGCGAAACTCTAATCGAATCAGGATAATTACACATCCGAGCACTGGACGCCATTATCATCGAGTAAGTTCTTGTAAGACGCTGTTTCGAGACGTTTCCGATTAGATCGTCTTTCCGTTCCCTGGAAATCGAGAATGAATCGATATCTCCATCAGATCGCGAACGGACGAGCACGATCGGCAATGGCGTTTGTGATGACGCGTCTTGCTTCTGATCTACAACATCTGGAGATCCGACGGTTTCTGGTTGCGAATTTTGAGCGGTCGCGAGTAATTTCCTTGAAACCTCCCGTTGGAATTCCTTGCTCTGAATCCTCTGAAACTGTTTGCCGCTATTCAGGCCCATTCCTTCGAGCAATCGCTTACGACGTTCCTTAATCGATCCAGGTGCCGCCATCCAAATGTCGTATTCCGGCGTCATTGGTGCAGTCATCGCGAAGGTTCTGAACTCATCATGTTTGGCGGAGGAGACGACGGAGGCGAAGGACATTCGACTATCTTCGAAATCGTCGTCGTCGGAAGAGGAAGCCAAATCCTCCGGCATGGCGCACGACATTCTGTCAATGGACTCGAAAAATCGGTCGTCGTCGTCGTCGTCCCGAAGTCCATCCCAGTTCATCGTCTTCTTGCGTTCCATTTTTGCAGCCGGTGGAAAGGGAAAAAAAAAGCCTCGAAGAAGAAGAAGAAGAAGAAGAAGAATGAAAAAGGAATTAACAAGGAAATTCTTCTACTTCTATTTGACTTTTATTTTACTTTTTCATAATTTCTTTTTTTTTTCCCGTATTTATTTATTTATTATTTTTTAAAAAAATATATTTTCGTTTGCAATAGAGAAAGAGAAAGAAAAGTGGAAGAGCGGAAATCAAGGGTTCGTTTACCGTTAAAATTTTATTTGGAGGAAAAGGAAACGGTCAACGGTTTTTATTACATCCTTGCACGTCTGGTGCTTAGTGCCCTTCCATATTTTCATTTTTTTAAAATTTTTTTATTAGTATCTAAATTTGTTTTTTTTTTTTTTTCAAATTGCAAAACTACGCTAAAATATTATTGTAGTTGCAATTATTCCCTTACGCTTTTAAATTTAAAAATTTAACTTTCAACCTTATCCAAATGTTAAAATTGATCCATTAAATTTATATATTTGTATAAGATAGAGCATTTAATTTTTATCATGAGTGGATTTGATTTTTACAATTATTATAAGTTTGAGTGTCTAATTTAAAAAATTTTAGAAGTTTAGGAGTCCAATTGTTATTATTGAAAATTGAAGGGTATGATTGCAACTACTATCATATTTTAGGGTGACTTTTACAATTTGTTTTTTCTTTTTTGACGACAAATGTGCTAATTTTTTTTGTAGTAGAACGGACATTAGAAAAAAAAAATTTATACTGCCTTTGGGTTTAAATCAAATAAATCCCACATGTATATACTTCAGATTTTTAACGGATCTTTTATTCTAATATTGTAGATTTGAAAAGTTATTAGAAAAATATGGTGGTTTTAAAACTAATTAAAGAAATATGGTTGTTTTATTTGTTCGAGGCTAGAAGTCGAGGGTTGAGAATTTGACAAACATGGATGTCGAGGGTTGAGAACTCGATGAACTTGGTGACAGGGTTTGCATGGAGAGTTGTCGAACGTTGAACATTCGACCTACATAAGTCGAAAGTTCAACCCTCAACAAGCTTCATGTCCCATCCCTGCCAGCCTTCATCTGTCTCTGCCACTGCTGACCAAGAATCTGGGCAACTTTAAACGCATGCCCTGCCTCCCCAACCACCATCCTTTAATTTTCAACCCGTGGGTTGAGTGTTGAATACTCGACCTATGTGTTTTTAAACACCACAAGGATTTTCAGTCCGTTGCTCACTACCCTTTGAAATCATCTGCTTCTTCCTCTACTAAATCTCCCTCCTCTCATTTGCTTTCCATTTCCATTTCTTTTCTTCTTAATATCCCTCTCCTCCCATTTTTTAACTTACTGCTTCCCATTTCCATTTCTCTTCTTCTATTTCGTTTGACACAAATTGTCCTCACACTTCACCCTTGATCACAAACTATTTCGTTACTCTACTAAATTTTTATTTTTTAAGAATAATTATAAATTTTATTTTTGTTCTTATATTATTTTTTTTTTTATAGATTCTATTGTTTTTTTTTTAATTTTTTGTAGTTGTTGTCAGATAACAAATAACAGGGTGAACATTGTTACTTTGAAGGGAAAAAAAAGAACTACCGTCGAATTTGTGAGTTGAACTTTAACTTTTATTTATTAGTAGTTTTTTGTTTTTAATATTTGTTATGCTAAATATATCATTTTTCTTCCTTATATTGATGTCTACCATGGTAATGTTAATTTTTTAATGTTATTTTTTAATTGAAGATCAATAAGTAGTTTTATTTATTTGTCGTTTTTTTAATGATATTCTATATTTTAGTATTGTTTTTTAGTTAACAAGTTTAGTATAGTTTAAAAGGTTTAGTTTATTGTTATGTTTAAAAAGTTGATATTTATAATTTAATACAAAATTATTGTGATAGTTAACAAGTTTAGTATAGTTTAAAAAGTTTAGTATAATTTAAAAAGTTTAGTTTATTCTTATGATATTTGATTTCTTTAGTATTAACTTTGATGTTTATAGTGTTAAAAAGTTTAGTTTATTATTATGTTTAAAAAGTTGATATTTATAGTTTAATACAAAATTATTGTAATAGTTAATAAGTTTAGTATAGTTTAAAAAGTTTAGTTTATTCTTATGATATTTGATTTCTTTAGTATTAACTTTGATGTTTATAGTGTTAAAATGTTTAGTTTATTTGTTATGTTTAAAAAGTTGATGTTTATAGTTTAATACAAAATTATTGTGATAGTTAACAAGTTTAGTATAATTTAAAAAATTTAGTATAGTTTAAAAAGTTTAGTTTATTCTTATGATATTTGATTTCTTTAGTATTAACTTTGATGTTTATAGTGTTAAAATGTTTAGTTTATTGTTATGTTTAAAAAGTTGATATTTATAGTTTAAACGCTTTAGTATTTTTAGTTTAATACAAAATTATTGTGATTTTTTTAAATATATTTCTTATGATATTTGATTTTTCTAGTATTAACTTTGAAAATATAGTTAAAAATAGTTTAATTTAATTTAATTTTTTAATTTTTTATTAAATTTTAAAAAAATAGTTTTAAAAATTTTACCTCATTGTAATTTGAAAAGTTTAATTTGTTGTTATGTTTAAAAATAGTTATAAAAAGTTTAATTTGTTGTTTGTTTAAAAATAGTTATAAAAAGTTAATTTGTTATTATGTTTAAAAATAGTTATAAAAAGTTTAATTTATTGTTATGTTTAAAAATAGTTATAAAAGTTTAATTTATTGTGATATTTAAAAAGTTTATGTTCATAAAACTTAAAAAGTTTATGTTTATAAATTAAAAAGTTTAATATTTTTAGTTTAATACAAAATTATTGTGATTTTTTAAAAAAGTTTAATATTTTTTAATATACTTCTTATAAAAAGTATAATACAAAAAAGTTGATGTTTGTCTTTTTTGTTTTAGAAAATGGCAGGTAAATGTTTGGGATTTTTTGTTGTTTACAAATGGTAATATGATTGATGGTATTGAAGGAGTCGACTATGACCAACCACCAAGTAGGAGTTTTAGCATAAATGTGAACCGTGGAATTGTATTTGAACAATTCATTGAAATGGTTGGGATGTCACTTAGTGTAGATATGGACAAATTAGATAGAAATAATATATATAGACATCCTAATCTAGAACCATCAAGATCAGTAAGGTTTATGTCATTCCCTATTTCGAATGCACAAGCTATGAACTTGGTGTTCTCAATTGCAATGCCATTGTCGAATTTAGTGCATTTGTATGTAAATGTAAATAGGATAGGGGTGTATATAAAATTGAATACATCATTTAGCCATGTGATAATGAAGATATGGCGGCTAACAACCTGTACAAAGACTTCAGAACTGAAACGGATGATGAATTTGAAGAGTTGAATTTCGATGATCATAAACATGAGATGCTTTCAGATACATTCAACGATTTGGATATGAATGTACTGGATAGCATTCGAGAACATGACCCAATTGTAGCCCCTGTGAACGTTGACAATACTCAATTGTATAAAGAGATGATTTGTCAAGACAATGAAATGCTACAATACGCGGTCAAATGTTTTGCAATGAAATGTCATGCACCATATGAGGTTGTTGAATCGACACCGACAATTTGGACAATTCGGTGTAAGAAGTAGGAGGAAGGTTGCAAGTGGAGACTTCGTGCAATAAAGAAAAAATCGCATGGCTTGTTCGAGATCACTAAGTACGATGAGCAACATACATGTTTTTATTCAGAACTAAGTCAAAGTCATGTGCAATTGGATTCATCAATGATTGCATTAGAGTTCTGTAATGCCGTAAGAGAAAAATTATCTATCAGTGTGACACAACTACAGTCTAACATCAAATCAAAGTTTAAATATCATGTTCCTTACCATAAGGTATGGGAGGGCAAAAGAAAAGCGTTGGCTAAAGTGTTCGGTGATTGGGATGAGTCTTACAAATTATTACCTAGGTGGTTGTATATGGTTAAGCAGGCTAATCCCGAAACACGTGTAGAGTGGAGAGTGAAAGAAACGCTTACTGAAGGCCATGTTATCCTAACTTCTGTATTTTGGGCGTTTGGTCATTGTATAAAAGTTTTTAATAAATGTCGGCCGATAATTTAGATAGATGGTACACACTTGTACGACAAATATAGAGGAAAATTGTTAAATCAGTTGACTCGAACGACCATCTTCTTCCACTTGCGTTTGCCATTGCTGATGAAGAGTCCGTAGACTCATGAGGATGGTTCCTGAAACACTTGAGAGAAATTGTAACATATGAAAGGTGTGTTTAATTTCATATCGATATGCTAGTATAACCACAACAGTGAATAATCTAGCAAATGGTTGGATGGGACCAAAATGTCACCATCGTTTCTGCTTACGACATATCGTCAGCAACTTCAATAAAAAGTATAAATTTAATTCATTGAAAAATTATATTTATCGTGTCGGTTATCAATTTCAAATTCAAAAGTTCAACAAAGCAATTGAAGATATCAAAGGAATAAATCGGAGCTGTCTGAGTTTTTTTGACAATATTAGTTTAGAGCAATGGATTCAAGCACATGATGGAGGATTCAGATATGGGTGGATTACGACAAATCTATCAGAGTGCATAAATGGAGTCCTTAAAGGAGCTCGAATGTTGCTTATAAATGCTCTTGCTCAGATAACATTCTTCAAATGCGTGAATTATTTCGAGAAAATAAGAGAAGAAATAAGGGATGCATTGAAGCGTCAAGATAAATACACCCGATAATATTATATATATATATATATATATATATATATATATATGTTATTAACAAGTTATTGCAAACATATTTTATAATACTAAGTTGAGTAAAAATCCAGGTACACACACGAGAAAATAAATAAATGGGCTACAAGATTTAGTAAACATGAAATACAATCATACGATCGGTATGAAGGTGTGTTTCATGTGAAAACCGGACGTCATAGTCTCAATGTCAAAAGAGGAAACGTTCAAATATTGAGGCTAAACAGGTTCGAGCGGTATTGTTCATGTAACAAGTGGCAAGCATTCAACATTCCATGCTCGCATTTTATGGCCGTTTGCTCACATTTTAACATGAACTACGAAGACTTTATTGAGAACTATTATAAATTGTAACGTATGCTGAATGTTACTCTCTTCAATTTCAATATGTACCGTATGAAGATTACTGGATCACGCACCTTAATATGTCCGTCTTACATCCTGATCCATCGTTGTTGAGAAAACCTGGTAGACCGAAAAGTTCACGTTATCACAACGAGATGGATTGGACAAAACCAATCACTCGACAACGATGTGGATTTTGTAATCAGTTAGGCCATAATCGAAAGAAGTGTCCTGTGTTACTAAGACGGACTCTAGATAGTTAGGGATTGAAAAATAAATATTTTTTTTTATTATATATTCATTTTATTGTATATTCAATTTTTTTATTATAATTTATTGTATATTTAATTTTTTTTTATAATAATTTATTGTATATTTAATTTTTTTTTATTGTAATCTATAAAGTTATACATTATTCTTTTAATTGAGAAATAAATACTTCTTTTATTATGTATATGTAATTAAGTGTAGATACTTTTATTGTATATTCAATTTTTTTATTATAATTTATAAAGTTGTACATTATCCTTTTAATTAAGTTGTATATTATTCTTTTAATTAAGTTGTACATTATTTAATCAAGTTAATTAAGTTGTACATTATTATTTTAATTGAGAAATAAATATTTTTTTTCTTTCAGATCATGGCTTTAAACCTTGGACCTGTTGATCCCAATGTTTTGTACGACCAATTCATTCATTCATCTGTTGTATGGCGAGATCGTACTACTAGAGAAATATCTTGCAGGCGTCGAGAGGCAGTTCTCCAGCGCACTATCCCGCTCCACCCTCGAATACTACAGCTACTGCGCACATCTGGATTCTATGGAGTTGCCATATTGGGATTTATTCAGTTGGACTGACATCTTATCATAGCCTTGGTCGAGAGATGGAGGCTCGAGACGCATACATTTCATATGTCTATTGTGCACTATCACTCTACAAGACATAGAAGTGTTGTTGGGGTTACCTGTTGATGGTGAGCCGGTCACCGGAGTGATGTACGATAATTGGTCACAAGTTTATCAATTATACCTCGGTGCGACCCACCTGCCGACAAGATTAAAGGATCGAGGTTAAGTTTGATATAGTTAGGAACACAATTCCGTGAACTCACAGATGATGCAGATGAGGAAATCATCATAAGATATGCGCGAGCATATATACTACAAATGATGGGTGGAAGTCTGTTTTCCGACAAATCAAGTCATTTTGTTCACTTGATGTTCCTGCCACTATTAGCTCACCTCTATGATGCGGGGCGGTATTCATGGGGTGGAGCATGTTTGGCATGGTTGTATAGATAACTATGCAAAGCAACAAGACTTGAGGTTCGAGAGATAGCTGAGCCTCTCATACTTTTGCAACTATGGGCTTGGGAGCGATTTCCAACAATGGCTCCACAGCTACAACATGTTAATGACGCTCAGTTAGCTGGACGAGCGTACGGTTCTCAGTATGTTGTTTTAATTCAATTTAATTTTTATATTACTGATCTAGTTAATTTAGATTCTAAATTATCAATTTAAAATTTTAGGTGGAGAGAAAAATTTTGTGTGATTAGGACAGCCACACATGTAGTCAGCTAGTATAGATATATGTTTGATATGCTTCAACCTGATCAGGTACATTACACTGAACCTAATTATTATTTTATACACATTTTTATTGTATTTGTCTTTAATGTTCTCCAATATAATATTTTGTGTTTCAGGTTATTTGGGAGCCGTACAAAATTATTATACATACTTTGCCTAATTTTTGTACGAATGGTCAAAACATATGGCGGATGATGAGTCCTCTCATATGTTTTCACATTGGTGAGTGGCATCTTCCAGGGTGATGAGACAATTCGGTTTTCAGCAAGATGTCCCATTGCTTTGTAATACTGAACCTGTACTGTATGATATTGACTTAAGAATTGGAGATTGGTTTGAAAAAGTTGCACATTTGGTAGTGGGATGGCACTATCGTGCAAGGTTTATTGAAGTGGGGGTTTTTATTGAACAGTTTGACAAGGATGTCATTCAATAATATATTCATTGGTATAATAATATCACAAGGTGCTACGTCACTCGTCCGGGAGAAGCTGTGGGTCATCTGGTAAATGAATGAATATTATCTAATTATTTTTAATCTAAATTTATTTTAAATATTATCTAATTGTTTTATAATTCATAGAGATCGAACAACAATAGACTCCGTGAGGTTGCGAATGATCCGAACCAGGTTCTTGCTATATGTAGTGACAACGAAAGCTATATGAAGGAGATACATTATATGTACGATATACCTATTGTTCCTCCACCAGCTCCTAGACGTAGAGGACCTGTTCAGGAAGAGGATGAGTTTGATGAGGTTGCCCATAATGTGGAAGAGTTGCCCCTTGTGATGGACGTAGAGTCAAACTGATTATGTTAGTCCGATGATGATGATCCCAGTATTTGGTTCAGGACATTATAACTCAGAGGCTGGTTCTTCGTCTTCATACGTACATGGACATGGTCGGGGTCATGGGGAGCATAATGAATATTTATATTATGAAGCGCCTGCAGAGGTACAAGAGCAACATCAAACCCAAGCAATCTCAATTTCGAAGTCGACGACTACAACTAGCTTGAAATCGATGACGTCTGCCTTGTGGGACACATTGATTTTTGTAATTATTTTCATATAAATGAGATATTTTAATTTACATTTTTTTATTTTTATGAGATATATTTTTTAATTTATTCTTTTTAGAGTCTAAATAAAATATTTGAAGAAATTGTTTTTATAAAATGGAAAATAAAAAAAAAAGGTCGAATGTCTAAATAATTAAAAAGAAAAAAAATTAATCTAAAGGTCGAGGGTTCAAAATTTGACCTACCTAGGTCGAATTTTGAACCCTCGACCTATTAAAAAAAACAACAATATTTTTCTAAATAGTTTAAAAAGTACCAGATTTTTCTAAATAGTTTTTAAAACTACAATATATTTTTAATTTTCCCGATTTTTAACAGTGTTGTACACTTTATTCCATGGCGAATTTATTTTTTATTTTATAATTTTTTTTTTGATTGAACGTAGGTTTGTTTTATCTCAATTTTTCTATTATGATTTGCATATATTGTAATACAACATTTGAATTTCTAGGCAAATTTTAAAAACTAAGCCTACAGACATTATTTTCATCTATTGATTTATATGTTTTGTTGTCTAGATTTTAAAAGTGTTTCCAAATCGAAGTCAAATTTTAACAACTAAAAAAAGTATGTCCTGTTTGATAACCATTCGGTTTTTTGGTTTATAGTTTTTTTATAAATTAAACTTATAAATCCCTTTCCACTTCTAAATTTCTTTACTTGTTATCTACTATTTAACGATGTTTCCAAAATATTAAGCCTAATTTTGAAAACTAAAAAAAATAGTTTTTAAAAATTTATTTTTGTATATTGAAATTTGGTTAAGAATCAAACTCTTTTACTTAAAGATGCAAACCATTGTAAGAAATTGAGAAGAAATAAGCTTAATTTTCAAAACCCAAATTGTTACCAGATGGGGCCATAGTTTTCGTAAACTTGTTTTTGTTTTTGAAAATTGGCTAAGAATTCAAATGTTTATATAGAAAATATGAAAACTATGAGTAAGAAATTGTGAGAAACCAAACACAATTTTCAACACACACATAGATGTATATATATATATATATATATCTATGTACGTGTGCATATAATATATATTTTAAATTCCCAACGCGTGGAGATGAGAATCTCAAACTTTATTTTTCATAAATATATAATGTCCTAATCGATGTAGCTATGCTTAGAATTTTTTTTTTTTTGGGGGACAATATGTGGGAGTGAAGGATTTAACCTTAAATTTCAAGATTGATAGTATACATTCATGTCAATTGAGTTATGTTCATGTTAGCACATATAACTGTACTTTGATCAATGAATACTTTTCACCTCCTTTTATATAGAATGAATATATCGTATATTAACTTCAGTACGCTCAATAGTTAAGATCTAGGAAGCACGTATACTTCTATGCAGAGAATCGGTATCAGATACGGATACGTCCAGATACGTGGTAGATACGTGTCTGATACGTGATTTGAAGTATCTGATTTTTTATTTTTATTTTTAATTTTCAGATACGCGTATCTGCTTCCAGATACGTGGGTTAATTTTTTTGTTTCAAATTTAAGCCCAACCATTTAAAAAGCCCAACCTACAACCCATTTTATTTTAGTGCATGTTTAGAAGTGATTTTAAAATCATCAAAAATCGCTTTTTTCATTTTTAAAATCATTCGAAAACACAATTTTAATTACTCAAAATTAATTTAATTTTCAATTTTACACTTTTAAATGCAATTTTCATATCATCAAAATTAGTTTTGAAGAATTAAACATGTTTCACGGTGTTTTTGAAAATGAAAAAAGTGATTTCAACCATTTTAAAATTACTTTCAAACATAAAAGTCCACTTAAATTGAGCAATCAAAAAAAAAAAAAAAAAATTAAAAATGATAAAACATAAAAAAATTTTAAAAAAATCTGAAACGTAATTAAATCTTCATTTTTCCCTTCTCTCTCACTATTTAAATCATGATTCACATCTCCTTCATTCTCAACTTCATTATTCAATCTTTATCTTCTATTTCTTTCCTACCGTCTACTCTAGTCACTCAACAATCACTAGACATTACTGGATTTTTTTTTCAAGTTTTCACTCTCTTCTTGAATATATTATAATCTAACTTAAAATATGTATTATAGCAATTAATTAGACATTATATATATATATATATATATATCTTCAACGTATCCGTATCTTAGTTTTTTAAAAATTAACATATCGCCGTATTGTATCGTATCCGTATCTGTGTCTGTGCTTCTTAGGTTAAGATACTTGTAGGGTTGAAAAGTTTAGTCCTCTTCACACGCACAAAGGAGGAGATTTAATATATTTATAATAAATATTTGTATTATATTATTATTCAATAAAATAACATACTTGAATCCCGACCTTTTAATATATATAATATATTCTTGACTAAAAGGTTAGAAGTTCGAACTCTTTCATCCGATCAGTCAGATGATTAAATTTAATATCAAACATTTCTCATAGTTTGATATTAAACATATCTCATGGCACACGTATGAAACACAAAGCCATTTAGCAAATTTTCAAAGCTTTTATTTAAATTTTTATCCTTTTTTTTTTTTTTATCCTTTTTTTTTTTTTTTTTTTTTTTCATTTTACCATCCGATGAATTATGGGCTGCAAACAACATCCATTTGAAGGCCTTAGCATGGGCCTCAATGAGTTAACCCTTGGCCCATCTTGTATTGTTGATATTTGTAATATATATAGGAAATAAAGCAAAAAATATATAGTACATTTTTAAAATATTTATAAATATAAAAAATATTAACTAGTCAATTTTTAAATTTTTTTAATTTCTATTTTTGCCTTCCATTATTTTGTTACATGCCTTTTTTTTTAAAAAAAAAAAAAATTTCTTTCCTTTCTTCTCTTCTTTTGTTTTATTTTTTATTTTATTTTCTTTTCTCTTTTTTAAATTTTATTTTCTTTCTCTCCAATTTTTTTATTTTTTTATTTTTCTTTAAAATTTTATTTATTTTTCCTCTCTGATTTTTTTTAAATTTTTAAATTTTCTTTCCTTTCTACGGTTTATTTTTCTTTTATTTTTTTTTTTCATTTCTCCAGTTTTTGCTTCCATCTCCCCAAGCTTCCTATCTCTTCAAACATTACATATTACATAAATAATATCAATGATATCATTTACATTGATAGTAATAGAAAATATCACTCATTATAGCTATCAATGACATCTTTTATGACTATCAATATAAAAGGATATCATTCTATACCTATATACATCAATAATGACATATAAAAACGCTAATGTATCAACAAATTAATCAAAATACCCTGATTATTTACAAACAAGTATAACATGATATCAAATTCAAACAAATAAAAATATCAAAACATTACCATTGATATAAACATATCAGCAATAGCCACTATTTGGCTATCATTAATAGAAACATATCAGCGATAGCAACTGATAGCCCATTTCTCAAATTGAAAGCTATAACTAATAGCAACTCACTATTAATAGCTATCAATGGTAGTAATTAATAGCACATTCCTCGAATTGAAAACTATCACTAATAGCAACTATCAGTTGCTATCACTAATAGCAGCTATCGGTGATATTCACCAACAACAGCATCACTGATAGCAGCTATTAGTCATAGCAACTAATAACACATTTTTTAAATTGAAAGTTATCATTGATAGCAATATTACTGGTTGCAGCTATCAATGATAGCAACTAATAGCACACTTCTCAAATTGAGCTATCACTGATAGCAATTATCAGTGGTAGCAACTGATAGCACACTTCTCAAATCGAAAAGCTACCGATAACCATTGATAGCACACTTCTCAAATTGAAAACTATCATTGATTATAACTATCAGTGATAGTTTTCAATTTGAGAAAACCGGGAAACAATGCACAAAATGGTGGCCGAGCATGGGTTTTTTGGTCTTTTACCATTTTTTGTTCTATATATGCAATTATTTTATACTTGTACTACATATTCTATTATTTTGGGCTTGGATTCCATTTATGCAACTAGCATTTGTTCTTATTATTATTTGAGAAATGATTTAGAATGGCCAAAATGGAGTATCCAATTGCAAAAATGACCTGTTTTTTTTTAATTGTATGATTTATGGCCAAAAGGTGAGGCGTAGGGACCCATCTGGGCATTTAGTTTTTCAATTCAACCCTCACAAGGCTTCCATCAAGTAGGCATATCTTCCCACCATTTTAGCAAATCTTACAGCAATTTTAAAATTCTTTAGGGCTATTTTTTTTTGGGATTTAGTTTTTCATTATTAGATATGATTCCAAAATATAATTAAAATTATTAAAATGAAAAAATTCTACCCAACACTAGGCTTTTAAAGATTCTTCACTTTCACTAGTGCTAAATAGCCGCTGTACAGGAACTCAATGAGTGATTTCAAGTTTCCAACTCCTTATGGCTCAACTCCAGCAGTGTGATCGTGTCCATTGGAGCGGCCTTGCATCTATTTGATTTGAGTAGGTTTGTGAAGATTTCTGATATTGTGACTTGTAATTGAGGAGCAATGCTTAGCAATTATGTTTAATTTGTGGTAGTTTCTCTAGCCACTGTCCGTCGCCGCCACCACTACACTACACCGCCTCTACAGTTTAGCATCACCACCCATCGACAACGTCTCTATAGGTTCTCTCTCAAATCTCGTCTCATAGTTTTTTTTCTTTCTAGAAATTCAATTTCAAAACCGTTAATTTGGGAGATAATTCAATGTATGTAGTTTGTAGAATAATGAAGAATGTAGAATGTATGTACTTTGTTTTGTTTACCCCCAATCCCTTCTTTTTTTCTTTCTAGTATATAGTTTATTTCTTTGACTCAACAAACATTTTAGCGGTTAAGTTCAAGGTATTTTAAGGTATTTGCATGGTTCAACCTAAGGTTGCAACATTATTTTTTGTTATAAGGTATTTGTACGGATTTGATTTGAAAGGTTGGCGGGGAGTTGATCGACACTTCTTCTCATACATTGTCATGAATGTTCCATGTATTTTCTTTTTTCGAAAAACATTATTATTTTTAGTTTATTAAACTTTTCTTTTTTCGAAAAACATTTTTTTAGTTTGTTAAACTAGTTTTAGATGAGTTTTCTAAGATTAGGCGGGGAATTGCGAAATCTTCCAAGAGAAATAAGGGAAAAAAAAAAACCAATGGAAAACCCAAACTTCTCCGAACCGTGGTTTTCTTCGGTTGCAGTTTCTTCATAAACAATAATCTTACTGGAAAATTTAAGTCCCAAAAATGCTCGCTTTGAAAATCTTCAAGTGGCCGATTTAAGCAGCAATGGATTTCGTGGTATGATTCCGGATGATTTCTTCCGGCAATGGGGGTCGGCAATCTCTTTGGCTAAGAACAAATTTTCAGAGAAAATCCCAGAAAGTTTGGGCTCTTAATTTATCTTCTAGTCAGTTTTCAGGTTCATTGCCTTCTGGGATTTGGTCCTTGACTGGGCTGATCTTTAGATTTGTCTGATAATGTGTTGGAAGGTGAAGAGTATGAATAATTTGCGAGCTATTAATTTGGAGAAGAGTCGGTTTTATGGACAGATCCCAGATGGGATCGGGAATTGTGGAATGGAAGGGTTTGATAGATTTTCTGGTCCGGTTCCAAGTTCATTTGGGGATCTTTAAAAACCGAACGTTTTTTTGAATTTTTCTGAAAATGGTTTGGTTCAACTGGTAGCTTGGCAGAATCCATAATTCCTTCTACCCATGGATCTTGGTCGCAGTTCTCTCACCGGTGTTCTTCCGCCCTAGATTCTGAAGCTGGGTTCGCAAAATGTATGGAGAGCGAGAGAGGACAAGAGAGGGGAGAGAGAAGAAATAGGAGGGAAATATTAAAAAGATATATTTTTTTTCTTTTTAAATCATCTTGTCACGTAAGTTATCTAGAAAATATTTTATTTAAATTTAATTATCTATTTTTAGAGGACATTTTAAACTTGTTCTTTAAATTTTTTTAACTAAAATGTATAATTTGAAATATTAGAGATCAAAGACACATATTCTCTAAAATTCAGAAATCAAAAATATATTTTTCTTCCTTATTTTTTATACTCTTTCTTTCATTTTTTTTAGTAAAAAACACATTTACAATTGAACTATACCTACTTAGACAATTAATTTTATATATTCTTATGATTAAATTATACAAAATCGTCGTGGACTTGAAGTATGTTTTAATAATGGCTCTAGATTTTTGAAAGGTTTCATTTAAACTCGAGTTTTTTAATTCTTCAAAAAAATTTTTTTTTGAAGATTTTTCTATTAAATTGATCCATGAAAATTTGCACGATAACTATAGTATAAAATTTATAATGAATAAATGACATCATTTACATTAACATTTATGTAAATTGACATAAAAATTGAGGTGTAAAAATTGATTTTGTGGATATTGCTCTAAAAGTCAACAATATTTTTTAACTGAAGTAGATAGTAACAATGATCGTTTATCTTCTTTATATATTGTTGAAATTGAGTTATAATTATAACCTATCCACTTTCAATTATTATGTTTAATTTCTGTGTCAATTCACAAAAAATTCTAGTGTTGCCTTTTGAAATAATTGTAAAATTCAAGTGTTAAAATGGAAATCTTTCAAGATTTAGTGGAATAATTGAAATTGGAATATCCGAATTTGGCCCTGATACCAATTGAAGGAACTCTTAACGAAGAGCGCATCCATGAATGCATTCGGATTTTTTCGATTTCACCATGACCGAAATACAACATATACATTCTAACAGACAGTTATGCAATTTACACTAATTATAGGCATGCTTTGTACAATAAAAAACAAAGGGAAAGAGTTCTCATACCAGTTGAAAACCCTCTTCAAGTTTGAAACTCTGACGTAGCGGAAGACCTCTACGTGATCTCTATCGCCCAACAAACAAGTTGTCTGCAGCAGCACGAACTATCACGAACAAGTGAATAGCAGCGGGGACGACACCATCAAAATGAAGCCCTTAGTATTCTCGGAGTGAGAATCCAAAGTGTGGTCTTTGGTGAGTTTGGTAGAGGTAGGAGGAAGAACATATTGTGTAGACGATAAGCAAGTGGGAGAGAAAAGGAAGCTATCGTATAGCTAAATGTTTATCGTTTAGAAGAAGCTACACGTTCGTGTAGGTTTTACTAAGCGATCGTTTAGTAAAAGGTGGATGATCATTTAGAAAAACACAGCACACTATGCGATCGTTTAGGAAAGCTAAGCGATCGTTTAAGGACTAACGTGCGATCGTTTAGGCGCGAGGTGTGCGATCGATTAGGCGTTCAACGACTATCATATAGACTCTCGACTTATGCGATCGTATACATTTCCACACCGATGCCAAATTTTTCGAACCTTTGTAAAATGAAACTAATTTTCATTTTATTCTTCGGTTACCATAACCGAAGCAACTGCTCCCACTAATGCACGTCCGAGAGAAATTTTAGACCAATTGTCATATAATTAACCAATTTAATAATTAATAAATATAATCATATTATATTCTTACCCTATAGTTTGATATCACATATCTACTATAGTAATTTCTCCTTTACTTGATATAAATCATATTTATATCTAATTTCCTCCAAAATAATGTATCTCATACATTTAGCCAATTATATCATATATAATTAACCAGTCTAATTATATCATATATAATCAAACTTACTCTTGTCAATTTGAACATTTCAAATTAACTCAAATACTGATTCTCAACCTTATCCAAGCTACCTAGGGGATCTAATGGACCTGTGGCTCGAAGCTCCAACGGTCCATGGATAGCTGACTAAACTCTTTAGCTACGGGATCCACTATCCGTTAACTGTCAGACATTCCACTAAAAAGCAACAACTGAACTCTTTTTACCACAAATATATTTCTATGTCTATCGGATATAACCAATCATGAGCATGATGACCCTTCACAGATGCTCGTAAGTACAACTGGACCAATTTACCGTTTTGCCCATGTAGTTACATCTCACTCCTTAAGTACTACTGATTCCTCTAATGAACACTACAACATAGTCCAACTATGTGTGAACACCTCTCAGGCCAAGAGAAGGTGTGTGGCGCCACATCATTCAAGCTCTAAAATCAGTTCTTAAGGGAGCTATCTATCTACTTACCCCTGCCTCGGGGAAGGAGTAAATTCCATCTTGTGTAGCTAAGTTTCTAGCTCCCAAATCAGAAAAATTCTCAAAATAGTAGGTTTGAATCGGCGACTTAGCCACTCGCACCCATACAAATCAAAGGACCGCCCTCAATGGCAGGAGTTTCCAATTCACTCAGGATTGAGGTCATGTTACCTATGGTCATTCTAGTGAAGTGAAGTCTCTGTCATGAATGGTGTTATATAACGAGTCGTTAACACTTCGTGGTCAGGTCTTATACAAACTTTTTGTGTAGGACGTCCCCGCTCGCATGTCCCCAACACGAATGATCAAGATCAGACCATCTGTGACAAGTCACAACTAATCATTCCACAAAACGGGTTGCATCCATAGCATTACCAGGATAAGGTTTCCCTCCTATATCCACATACTATAGTCCATTTTGGTTATAACTCAAGACATGATCCACTTGTATGTCACCACATACATGCTTAAGTTACATACATATAACCAGAGATTTTATGTTTATTGGTTTGTGGTAAAGAAAATAAAACATGCAACTGAGCAAAAAACAAGACGTGAAATAAATATCATATATTATACAATACAAGTGTTCATACAAACTGTTTACAAACTACAGGACACGAGACTTTAGGGCATCAACCCCAACAATCTCCCACTTGTCCTAAAGCGAAGTGGGGTATACATTAAACTAATATAAAACAATAAACTAGGGCATAAAAGCCCAATACAAGAAAATCTCCCACTTGCCCTAGTCCAGCCGCGGGCGATCCTGTAGACCCATGGTCCGTAAGTGACCCTCAAACACTATAGCCGTGAGAGCCTTCGTAAATAGGTCAGCAACATTGTGCTATGAAGCGATCTTTGTGACGATCACATCCTCTCGATGCACTATCTTATGGATCAGATGATACTTCCACTCTATGTGTTTGCCGTGCCTGTAATTCCTCGGCTCCTTGGAGTTCGCCATTGCCCCACTATTATTATAATAGAGGGTAATGGGCATAGACATATCTGGAACAACTTCCAGTTCTTTCAAGAACTTCCTGAACTAGATGGCCTCCTTAGTAACTTCGCAAGCAACTACGTTCTCTGCCTCTATAGTGGAGTCGGCGATGCACCCCTTCTTAGTGCTTCACCACACTACAGCTACCCCCGTTAAGAGTGAAGACTGACCCTAATGTGGACTTGCAAGAGTCCTTATCAGTCTGAAAGTTAGAATTCATGTATCCAGTAAGGATCAAATCCCTAGAACCATACACGAGCATGTAGTCCCTCGTTCTCCGAATATACTTGAGAATGTTCTTCACTACGGTACAATGACCCTTCCCTGGGTTAGACTGATACCTACTAACTATGCCCACAGTGTAGCAGATGTCTGGATGAGTATAGTGCATCGCATACATCAAACTGCAATCGGCAGGTGTATATGGGACCCGTCTCATCTCCTCAACCTCTTGAGGCGTCTTAGGATACATGTCCTTAGACAAAGTGACTCCATGCTTGAACGGTAGTAGGCCCCTCTTGGAGTCCTGCATCGAGTACTTGAGCAATATCTTGTCAATGTATGATACCTGAGACAGTGCTAGCACTTTGTTTTTACGATTCCGAAAGATCTATATACCTAGAACAAACTGACACTTTCACAAATATTTCATTTGGAATTGGGTCGCTAGCTAGTTCTTAATTGTAGTCAGTAGACCTACATCATTCCCAATGAGTAGGATATCGTCTACGTACAACACTAAGAAGACTACTGAAGCATTGATGATCTTCTTGTAGACATAAGGTTCATCAACGTTTTTGTCAAAGCCATACGACTTGATCGCAGTATTAAACTGTATGTTCCAAGATCGAGACGTCTGTTTTAGCCCATAAATGGATCGATTCAGTTTGCAAACTTTTTGCTCTTGACTTTGGGCTATGAATCCCTCGGGTTGCACCATGTAAATGGTCTCCTCAAGATTGTCATTCAGAAAGGCCGTCTTGACGTCCATTTTCCAGATCTCATAATTATAATAAGCTGCAATGGACAGGAAGATGCAGATCGACTTTAACATGGCAACAAGCGAGAAAGTCTCCTCATAGTCGACTCCTTTTACTTGAGTATAACCCTTTGCCACAAGTCGAGCCTTGAAGGTCTGTATCTTCCCATCAGCACCCCGTTTGCGCTTATAGATCCATTTACAACCTATAGGTCTTACCCCATCAGGCTGATCTACAAGATCCCATACTGAGTTGAAGTACATCGACTCCATCTCGAGATCAATGGCCTTGACCCTTCATCCGGGTCAACATTCTCCATTTCCTTCTGATAAGACAACGGATCCTCAATGTCGCCATCTGCTACCATAGCAAGGATTTTCGTGAAACCCATATAGTGAACAGGTGGGTTCGCAACCCTCCCACTACGTCGAGGTTCCCTAAACTCTTGAGGTGGAACCGACCTAATAGATGAACTCCCATCAACAACTCTTGTTGATGTAGCAGGCTCTTCAACAATTCTTGTTGAAGTTTCAGTAGCTTCATTGGAAAGGTCACGAAATACGACTTTACTTCGTGGACTGTGCTCCCTTATATGATCCTCCTTCAGGAAAGTAGCTTTCGTTGAAACAAACACCCTATTTTCCGTCGGATCATAAAAATAACCCCCTCGTGTATCTTTTGGGGTAGCCTACAAAGAGGCATAACCTCGACCGTGGTTTCAACTTCTTGAGATTAGCCCCAAGCACGTGTGCAGGGCAACCCCAAATGCGGAAGTGACGTAAACTAGCTTTATGCCCGTTCCATAACTCTAGAGGTGTTCTTGCAATACTCTTGGAGGGAACACAGTTAAGTATGTATACCGCAGTCTCCACTACGAAACCCCAAAACTAGTCCGGTAAGAAAGTGTAACTGATTATCGAGTGAACCATGTCTAACAAGATCCTATTTTTCCTCTCCGCTACACCATTTTCCTTAGGTGTACCCGACGCTGAGAGTTGGGAAATGATTCCACGTTCTAACAAATAGTCCTGGAATGCCGAGTCCAAAAACTCTCCACCTCGATCTGATCGAAGTGTTTTAATCCGTCTATCCAAGGATTCAGACTTCCGTTGCATAAGATAAACATATCCGTACCTGGAGTAATCATCAGTAAAACTAATAAAATACTCATAGCCACCTCGGGCTCGCACATTCACAGGACCACAAAGGTCAGAATGTACTAACTCAAGAGGCTCTTTGGCCCTATAACCTTTTCCAGTAAAAGGTCATTTAGTCATCTTACCTTCAACGCAAGACTCGCACACTGGTAAAGAATTTTCTTCTAACTCACTTAGAAGTCCATTATTCACCAATCTCTCAATCCTAATGAGAGTGATGTGCCCTAAACTTAGATGCCAAAGTTGGGCATTTTCTTTTGGAGAAATTCGTCGACATTTTGATTGAGTTATGACAATTCTAAACAATTCAGTATTATGAAGGGAATTAATGACTAACGGCCTTAGCATATATAAATTCAATTCAAGATTTACATTACAAATAAAAACACCATATTTATGAATAAACGTTTTATCCATATTAAAAGAGATAGTATATTTACATTGCAATAAACACTTACAGAAATGAGGTTCCTCTTTAGTTCGGAAACAATATATACATCATTCAAAACAAGGAACCTATTCTGTAAAGCCAACTGGAGCCCTTTCACTCCACAGCTGAGACGATGTGACTGGTGCCTACTCGCATCGTCATCTCACCAGCCTCCAGCTGTTGCCAAGATCTAATCCTCTGAAAAGAAGAACAAACGTGGTTAGTGGTGCTTGAATCAATTATCCAGGCTGAATCATCATTCTCTACTAAACAGATTTCAAGTACAAGTAAATCATATTTACTTTTATCGGCCTTGGCTGCTTTCTTCTATTTCAGATACCAAGGAAAGTTTCTCTTCCAGTATCCATCCTAATTGCGGTAGAAACACTTTCCCTTTTCAACCGGTGGACACTTCTTTGGGGCGACATGCGGTGGGTTAGCAGGCGTCTTCCCTTTTACCTTACCACCCTTCTTCTTCTTTCTCTTTGCAGAGTTAGAAGTAGAAGGTGCAGACTTCGTTCCTGAGGTCGAACCTCTATGGAACGTCCTAGAGGATGAAGCAATATTTGCCTCACCCTTCTTCCTTTCCTTACTTTTTAGTAAAGATTGGTAGGTCGACAACTCGTTGAGGAGAGTTGTAAGGTTATATTTCACTTTGTTAAGAATCACATTGCAGGAAGCTCTCCTACAAAAAATGCAGGATTATGTTAACCTGGCTGCCCTCATTGATAGTAGACCTATTCAACTCCCCCATATTAAAGTGGACCATCATGTTAAGCACATGTTCACGAATAGAGACGTCTTCTTCCATTTTGGAGTTGAATATATATATTTAAGAGCCTCATGCATAAGCTGTTCAGACGGTTGTCTAAACATCCCCCGCAGGGACTCCATGATCTCATGCACTGAGACCATAGGCTCATGTTTCTTGGTCAAGACTTCAGAAAGATTTGCCAAGATGCAGGTTTGGGTCTTCTCATTCGCCCTTATACATTGCTCGTATGCCTCCTGAACATTTCGAGCGACATTTGGAGCTGGAATAGGAGGACAAGCCTCCGTGAAAGCGAACATGAGATCCTCGATGATTAAGATCGTCGTGATCATATGTTTCCATGTTGCGAAATTATCACCAGTTAGTTTTTCGGTGCTTAACAAAGTCAATGTGGCTGTTACCATTTTGAAAAAAAGTTGTTGCTGAAAATACGAATAAACCTTTATTATATTTTGCTAAACCACTTTTAAACCAATCAGTTTTGCAAAATAGTTTCAAGTACCCTAAGTTATAGACTTCTATTTTGCAATGATGCCCCAGTGAGGATGGAGAAATGTCACAGGTGGGGTGATCAGATGCCTTTTTGCTGGGATGAGACATTTTCAACCATTAGGCAGAACCAACTCTTGGAATTGAACTTAACAGTCACCAGTTTTTGGTCCAGAACCATTAACCTTTAACAATTTCGTATAAGTGTGACCCCTCGCTTTCGGTGCCAGAGTCCCGCCCTAATAAGCCCATCGTAGGGAAGAAGCAGATTAGGACAAGAGATTAAGTTACCTTATGCTCTTACAAGAGATCAAATAAAGAAACACTCAAAACTGCCATCCTTTAGGGGGACACTCCCAGGGTGCTCGAGGCGATGTGCAGTAACTTTATTCAACCTAACGAGGTAGACCGAGGGATATGCTGTCGTACTTCCCACTCCCACTTACTATGAACATTCTCTCCATCCACCTTGATATTGACCTATCCAAACACCATCCGTTAGGGGGACATGCCAAAGGTGTCTCAAGGTCGAGGGTAGATCTCACGGTGTGGACTATTTAGGAGAAACGTGAAAGGTTTAAGTGAAGCATCTTATGCCCCAAATACCTTCCACTGAATGTTCTACCTAGGGTTCATTAACCTAGACAATCCGACTACTGATTTTAGTCTAATTCGTCCTTTTAAACTCTGCTCATAAACAATGTTTTTCCATGCATGCATCAAATCTATCTAATTCACCTTTCCAGGTAAGTTCCTAGGTAGGGGTGTTACATTTCAGTCAACTTCAATACCCCAGCCTAGACAGAACCCGCCTTAGACAAAAGGTTCCTTATAGATAGATTTGCTACACCTTAACCTTTTATTAGTCAATTTAATCCTATTAAACTGAGTAGAAGATTAAGGTTTTAGGGTTTCTAATCATATTAGAACCGTGATCTTAGGTCTATGTGATTCAAGTTTTAAACATTTTAAAACCATGAATTAAACCTAAGTGGGCATGCATGTCTTTCTTATTTCTTTTAGTTCTATTTTCTCTTTAACTTTTAAAAAGAAACAACTAAAAAACCATTGCGCGCAACGAGGTGTTTATAATGCTTATAAAGTAACCTATGCTTCATGCTTCATGCAATGTCCGGTCATTCCTATACATAACTTTTATATAAAGCGTAATAACCAAGCAAACATGTTATCATTCACCCTTATACTATAGCAATTATAATATAAAGATGATGCATGTCAATGCTTTTTATGCATGCATAAATATAACTCTTATATTATATGATGCATGAGCATGCTCTTACATAATTAAATCATGCTTCTCTAAATTATAACAATTACAATAATGAGATGATGCACGACCAATGCATAACCTAAGGTGGGATTTACTATATGTTCATACCATATAACATATAAAAAACATACATCGCATGTAATAAATTAAGGATTAATGGACCGGGATGAGCCTTTACAAAAAACCAGAATGAAATAACCCTATCTATTACATTTTCCATCAAGAGAATCGGTTCACAAGCGAATCGGGTCTTGAAATGCCAGAAGAACTCCATCGTATAGTAAACGCCGAAGGTAGACGATCGCCCGACGTGCACTAGACGATAGACGTAAAATACTAAACGACCATTTAGTTAGTTACTAAGCGATGAATCTTGCTGACCTAAACGATCATCTAGTGCTACGCGCGTTAAACGATACGTGTGCATCCTATCGTCTACACGACCCGATACTCAGCGATCGCTTACCCCATGTCTACACGACGTGATCAACCCTTGATCGTCTCCTTCCTCGAAGAACTGCAACGCTTGCTCCGATTTTCTTCACGAAGACACAAAACTCAAACAAACCTTGAATTACAGACTCGATAACAATTATCAATACCCAAAAACGCAGTGGCCTTTACAAGCAACCGCAAATGTAAAAGAATTAAATCAAATCAAGGCTAACATCCACAAAAACATCCATTAATCCACATATCCACAACAATTTAACAAATTTAAATAGAGCAGATATGCACCCACCAAGAATGTATATGTAATTCGTTGCAACAATGAAATTCTAATATCAGAACCTGACTCTGATACCAATTGAAGGATTTTTTAACGAAAAGCATCCATGAGCGCATTCGGATCTTTTCGATTTCTCCATGACCGAAAGACAACATATACATTTTAATAGATAGTTATGCAATTTACATTAATTATAGGCATGCTTTGAACAATAAAAAAACAAAGGGAAAGAGTTCTCATACAGTTGAAGACCCTCTTCAAGTTTGAAACTCTGTGCATACTATTGGGATTGGTATCCTAAATCTCTTTATTCTCATAGTTTGTAAACTTGTATAAAACAAATTATTATTAATAAAATAAAAGTTATTTTAATTGTGTATTAACTCAATCTAATAAACTAAAATCCAAGGTTATTTTATGTAACTTAAACATGTATGTGGTTGATATAAAAGTATATCATGTTTAAGTAATAACCTAAATGGTCTGTAATATATGGATAAAGTTGGGTGCATTATCCTGATGATACTACAGATACAACCCACTTTGTAATTGTTATAAGTGCTGAATGTTACAAACGATTTGATCTTAATCGTTCATGTAGAGACATATGAGTGGGAGTATCCTATACAAAGAGTTTGTATAAGATTGGACCGTGAAATGATTAGTCTCTTTATAACATTGTTACTTGAAGAGACTTACATTTCAATAGGATGACCATAGGTGACATGACCTTAATCATGAATGAGTTATGAATTCCTGTCTATTGGGAATGTCCTAGAACTCACAGTTCGTGTTAAACATTCTATTTAACAATGATAATAAATTGTTGGTTTTGCATCTTATTATGAAAATCCAATAAACATATCCATGGCTATAGTCTGAATACTGTAACTTTATGTAGTGACATAAACAAAATCAAGTTGACAGTATATAGCCTAAATGGTCTAATAAGTATAGGGATGAATTTGGGTATCTCATCCTGGTAACATTATTGGATGCGACCCATTCTGTAGTTATTACAAGAGTTGTAAAGTGCTACAAACGATGTGATCCACAGATCGTTCATGTTGAGACATGTGAGTGGGGGTATCCTATGCAATGAGTTTGCATATAGATTAGACCACGAAAATAGTCACTTTTCTTTATAACGACCGTTTACTGTTAAAACTGACTATTTCATTTATTACATTACCTAGGTTAACACGATCTTAATCTTGAGCTAGCTATGAACTCCAATTTATTCGGGATTATCCTTTGATCTGCAAACGGGGAGAGTAGTCCAACAACACTGCTCAATAAGCTTCCCATTTTGGGGATAAGACCAGATGAATAGCTGGGGACATAGTGATAACGGACAGAAATGCACGTTATTACAGTGCTAAGTTATAAAACAATGTAGGTTTGCGTTGATAAAAATATACAAGATTGCGTCCAAAAAGCATTAAATTCACAATATTGCGATCGCATGCGTCCATCGCATTAAAACAGTTAATGTATGTATTTTTGTGCATAATATACATTGACGCAAGGCGGAAAATGCGTTCCAATGAAATCAATGGCCTAGCGCATCAAAAGATTGCGTTACCGCAAGGCTATGTGATCATTTGCGCTCGCAAATATCTGCTCAAGAAGGTTTCCGCATAAAGCGACGCAACTTGGTGGGCGCATCTGGGTGAAAAGTGTAATAAATCACGATGGGACAGAAAACTGATGACGGTTGATTCCGAATTAAGTTGACAAGTCGTTAACGAACTACTGTAGCAAGTACACTCAACTTTTCGGTGACAAATATTCAGCGCATCAAATAGAGAATTAATGACATCCCATCAGTGCAATCATAAGAGAGAAGAAGCCTTTCACCCTAGAGCTCTATAAATACCAGAGGCAACCTTCAGTGAAGGAGTTCGACAGTTAGATAATTTTCCCTTAGATAGAAGTAGCCTTGTTCTTAGTTTTCTTATACTTAGAAGGTAGAGCAAGAGAAGGGAAGAGACGCTGGAAGATCACCCTGGTCAGCTCGAGAGAGAACCCAGGAGGCGTGGAAAAACAGAGAGAGGGCAGACTCTCGCAAAGCGAGATTATCTTTTGAGCAGAGTAGAGAAGAATAGTGTAAAAGCCTTGGGAAGAAAATGATTGCTACCAGGCTTTTTATTCTTGTTTCGCATTGTTATTATGTATTTCAATTCTATATCTATAAAATGGAACTTGCTTATCTACATCTGTTCACTCTCTTAAAAGCAAGCATGAGTAGCTAAATCTATCGAATGGGTTGAGAAGAACTTAGCTAACATGACCTAGGATGTTCATTGCATGCGATCATCTTGTCTTATATTGTGCCAAACACCCCTTTAGAGCTACTCGAGAGAGAGTCTAAAAAAAGAACCTAAGACTTGAGAGAGCTAGGTTAGAATCTAGACTCGAGAGAGCAAGATTAGATCTACATAAGTAAGAGATAGAGACTTAGAGATAAGCTCTGTTTGCCAACATGCATCGCATGCACCCTAGAGATAGGTTATGGTATTATGCGGTTGCCTTGTATGTATGTATGTCATTCGTCATCGCATAAACAAGAATAGAGGCTTATGTGTAGGTCCTATAGACTTCATCGCATATATCGCATGCGTTCTAAAACTAGAAGTCGTAGCATTTGCATTGAGAGATGATTTGCTATTGTATGTGTGTTGCATGATCGCATAGCATGAACGCAATTCTCGGAAGTGTTAGCTGAACCCCTTCTCAACCCGTTCCCCTACATATTCATCGCATCTTCTGTATTATTAACTTTTTTCTTAACTCCGCCACATAAATTTATACCGCAAACAACAACCCAACAACTCTTTGATTTATTAGTTCCCGTAAGGTCATCTTAAAAATTATTGCCTTATATTGTTTTCCTTAGTCCCTGAGTTTGACTCTGGACTTACCAGAAAACTCAGCAGGATTTATACTTGGGTTCTACTGAGAAAACTTGTTGCACAACGCATTTTCCATTACTACAATACCTTTCATTAATTCACCGCATAAAATAACGCATCAAGTTTCAATACACTCATTCGTTATTGGAACAGAAGAAACGCCGTCTCATTTCTTTTATAACTGTCCAATGAATGTGATCTCATCATATTCATAACATATAAATTAATATCATATATTAATTATAATATTTTCCTCTACTAGATATAAATCATATTTATATCCAATTTCCTCCAAATTAATGTATCTCATACATAAAGTTAATTATATCATATTTAATTAACTCGTTCAATTATATCATATATAATCGAACTCCCTCTTGTCAATTTGAACATTTCAAATTGACCCAAAAACTGACTCTCAACTTGTATCCAAGCTACCAAGGGGACCTTATGGACCTATGGCTCGAAGCTCCAACAGTACGTGAATAGCTGACTAAACTCTTTAGTCACGATATCCACCATCCGTTAACTGCCAGGCATTCCACTAAAGACCGACAGTTGAACTCTTCTTGCCATAGATATATTTCTATGTCCATTGGATATAACCAATCATCAGTACGATGACCCTTCACAGATGCTCGTAATTATAGCAGGCCAATTTACCATTTTGCCCCTGTAATTACATCTTCCTCCTTAAGTACCACTGATCCCTCTAATGAACAATACAACATAGTCCTACTATGTGTGAACACCTCTCGGGCCATGAGAAGGTGCGTGGCGCCACATCGTTCAAGCCCCGGGATCAGCCCTTAAGAGAGCAATCTATCTACTTACCCCTACTTTGGGGAAGGAGTGAACTCCATCTTGTGAAGCTGAGTTCCCAGCTCCCAAATCAGACGAATCCCCAAAATGGTAGGTTTGAGTCGGCGCTCTGGCCACTCGCACCCATGCAAATCAAAGGACCGCCCTCAATGGCAGGAGTTCCCAACTCACTCAGGATTGAGGTCATGTTACCTATGGTCATCCTAGTGAAGTGAAGTCTCAGTCATGAACGGAGTTATATGACAAGACATTAACACTTCGAGGTCAGGTCTTATACAAACTCTTTGTATAGGACGCCCCCGCTCGCATGTCCACTACACGAATGATCAGGATCAGACCATCTGTGACAAGTCACAACATTTGTAACAATTCCACAAAGCGGGCTGCGTCCGTAGTGTTACCAGGATAAGGTTTCCCTCCTATATCCATATACTACAGACTATTTTGGTTGTCACTTAAGACATGATCCACTTGTATGTCACTACATACATGCTTAAGTTACATAAAGACAACCAGGGATATTAAGTTTATTGGTTTGTGGTAAAATAAAAAAACATCTAAATGTGCAAAGTCAAGAGGTGAAGTAAATATCATATATATTATACATCACAAGTGTTCGTACAAAGTTGTTTACAAACTACAAGACATGAGACTTTAGGGCACAAACCTCAACACGAATGACCTGTAAAGGATCGCTTTATTGGTTATGGTTATATTAAGTGGACATAAAATATCTACAGTGAGGGGAGTTCAACTATGGGCTATAGTGGAGTGACTCATTATTTAACGAATGAGGGTTAGATCGATCTAATGAGTTTAACCGATTAATCTGGATCGTTGGAGCCCATGATCTGTAGGTTCGCGAGGTCCCCCTACTAGCTCGTAAATGGATAAGCTTTAGAGTAGCTTGATAAGTTAATTTGAAACGTTCAAATTAAAATTAAATGGAATAGGAGAATATATATTTAAATATGATTTAAATATATGAAGATGGATTTGTGCAAAAAATTAATTTAATATTTGATATTAAATTAATTAGTATTATTTAAAATTAATTTATGAAATTTTTATAAAATTAAATTTTCAGTTTTAAAATCAAAATGAATTTTGAAATCGGTTTTGATTTTAAGAAAATTGAAAAGTTGAAATACATGCACAAAATGGAAAATCAAGTTTTCCATTACCATCTTCTTCATGCTCACACAAAACCCATTTCCTCATCTTCATTAACTCCAAGCATGAGCTGCAAGTCATGCAACATTCTTCTTTGCATGTTCACCTGCAATAAATAAAGAAGAATGGAGTGAAATTGAGGCATGCATTCTATAGAAATTTTAGAGAAAATTTCGGTTGGAAGAAAGGTTCTTCAAGTAGTGTGTGCTGCTGTGAGCTTCTCCTTGTGTTTTCATTGCTTCAAGCTATTCTTGAGTCCCACAACTGTTCTAAAGCTCCAAGAGGATAGTGAGGAAGATCTTGAGGTGGTTCACGGTGTTCTTTGGAGAAGACTACTGCTGATTGATCGAAGATCTTGAAGAGTTCTACAAAGGTATGATCACAAACCCTCTTATTTTAGATGAGCATGCTTTAGTTTATGCCAAAATTAGTGAATTTGAATGCTTATTGATCCTTGTTACTTCCGCTGCATGTTGATACACTTTTACATTATCTATGAGGGAAATCCTTTGTTTCATATGGGTAAAAGTGGCTAGACCCACCGACTCAATATACTTACCATTTTGAGGTTTTTTTTTTAGTAGGGAGCTGTAGCTAAACAAGATGAAATTTACACCTTCTGGATTCTAGGATAAGTAAATGAATTGCTCCTTTAAGTGCTGATTCCGAGTCTTGAATAATAAGGGTCCTTACCCTCTCACTCACTAGAGTGGGGACTAGTTTATAGTTAGACTTTAACTAATTGTTCATTAAAGGGATCGGTGATACTTAAGAAGTTAGATGTAACTACAGGGGTAAAACGAATTTGACCAATCTGTATTTATGAGCAATTCGTGAAAGGTCAACTTACTATTGATTTGTTATATCCATGGTCAAAGGAATATATCTACAGTGTGAATAGTGTAACTGTCGATCTTTAGTAGAGTGATAGAAGTTAATGAATGTTGGTTAATTAATTAGTCTTGTACCATTGGAGCTTCTAATCTGTAGGTCCATTAGGTCCCCTTGCTAGCTCACTAAGGATAAAACAAGAAATTAAAGGTTTTGAAATAATTTGAAGTAATGTGAGTAATATAAATTATAATATATATTAATACATTATAAGACATAGTTAATTATGTATATGATTTATAATTAATACTATGTATAAGAAAGATAAATGTTTGAATAAGATTCAAATTAATATAGTGTATATTGATATATTATAATGTATAGTTGGTTATAAATATGATTTATAATTAATACTATATAATAAATAAGAGTGATATATTTGAATAGGTTAAAATTAATATGAATGAGATTCATATTAAAACTATAAGTTATGTGGGAAGATATCATTTGAATATGTTTCAAATGAAATTAATTAATTAAGTATCAATTAATTAATATTACTAATTTATTTATATATATGTTCAATGGGAATTAAAATATATATTAAATTAATAATAATAATAGGGAGTTATTAAACATTAAACAGCGAGGGGAGTTGATAACTCCTTCTCAATCTTCATTTTCACATAGGTGAAAGACACTTTTTGTGGCTTATGTAAGAGTTACAGAGAACTCTCAAAACTCTGTCAAGGATTCTCTTAGAAAAAGAAAAATCCCTTCCCTTTCCCAAAACACAAAGATCCCACAATCCTTATTCCTTGTCGGAGAATAGCAAGAAAGCCCTATTGGTGGTGTCAAAGGAAGTTCAGTAACTGTGCTATCCTATTCGAGGAAAGATTTATTGTATGTTGAGTTCATGGGAAAAGATCATGTCGTTCGTGACTTGGAGAGGAAACACTGTACAATGGAGTCTTCAAGGGTAAGTCCTTTTTGTTGGGGTTGATGCCCTAAATCTCGTGGGTCTTATAGTTTGTAAATGTTTTGTACAAACACTTTATTTATCTAATAAAATAAGAGGTATTTTATTTGACATTTAGTTGCATTAACCCACAAAAACTAATAAACTAAGATCTAGAGTTATCTTTTTAAACTTAAACATGTATGTATAGACATATAGATGGATCATGTTTAAGTGATAACTTAAATGGTCTATAATAGATGGATAAGGCTGGGTACCTTATCCTGGTGACACTACGAATAGAACCCACTTTTTAGTTGTTATAATTATTGTAAGGTGCTATAAATGATCTGATCCTAATCATTCATATGAAGACATGTGAGCAGGGGTATCCTATAAAAAGAGTTTGTATAAGATCGAACCACAAAATGATAATCTCTTTATATAACACCATTGTTAGAAGAGACTTACATTTCACCAGGATGACCAATGACTTGACATGAATCCTGAGTGAATTATGAACTCCTACCTATGAAGGCGTTCCTTTGATTTGCATAGGTGAGAGTGGTCGATTTCGCTGACTCAATATGCCTATCATTTTGGGGATTAGTATGATTAGAGAGCTGAGAACACAACTACACAAGAATGAATTCACTCATTCTCTATAGTTAGAGAAAGTAGAGAAGTTACTCCTTTAAGAGCTGATTCCGAGGCTTGAACAATGTGGTGCCACACCCTTTTCTGGCCCGAGAGGGGTTAAGTTATAGTTGGACTATAACTTATTGTTCATTAGAGGGTTTAGTGGTACTTAAGAAGTTAGATGTAACTACAGGAAAAAATGGTAATTTTGGTCTAGTTGTACTTACAAGCAATTTGTGAAAGGTCGATGTATTATTGATTGATTATATCCGCAGACATAGAAATATATCTGTAGTGCGAAGAGTGCGATTGTCAGTCTCTAGTAGAGTGATCAACAGTTAATGGAAGTTGATTAATTTAATAATAAAATTTGGTTAATTAATCGAGTACCATTGGAGCTTCAAACTATAGGTCTATAAGGTCCCCTTGGAGCTTCAAATTTGCATAAAAATTTGGTTAATTGTTGGCTCATTTGGGATGTGAGAATCGAATTAATTTGAATTTTTAAAATTAATAAAGGGAATTAATTATATAAAATATAATTATGAGATATAATATAATGCATATGATACATTATAATATAAAGATTTATTTGAGAGAAAAATAATTATTTGAATATAATTCAAATATTAGTATGAATTTGATCTATATTAAATATTGTTGATTAAATAAGAGAATGTGTTCTTATTATATATATATATATATATATATATATTAATTAAAGAAAAATTAGTTTTTGTTTAATTAAATATTTTTTTAATTAGAGAGATTGTTTTAAATAATCTTTTCTCTTCATATTCTTTCATTAATTGGCATACGAAAAATGAATGGATTTATTCTTTCATCTTTCTCTTGCCCACTTATAAATACACCTAAAGTGTGTAGATTTTGGTGTGCTTGTGATTTTGCCTGTTCTCTCAAATTATTTCATTCAAATCCTTTCTCAAAATTAATCTTGAAATCCACAACTCTCACCGATTCTCTATCCAAAGAACAATGAGGTTTTCACGTGGTGGTGTTCGATTGATTGCTGCATTTTTACGATCAAAGTGTTTGTTGTGTTCGAGTTCCAAAGAAGAATTGAGAAGAGATTAGTCTTCAAGGGTATGTAACTTTTGAATCTTTTTTTCCTATTTAATTTCTACACAAATATATGCTTAATAGATCTTGTATATCTTGTTTTTGTCTTTTATATTTTCTATATGTTATGTAAAATTAGAATTAGGACACAATCACTTCTGCAACGGGCACTCACATATCCTTTCAATTGGTATCAGAGCAAGCATTTCCATCCTAATTTTTGTTTTCATACGTAATAAAGAGTGACGGTGTGATTGAGATTCTGCATATATATATGTTGAATGTGGTTTGCTTGTTTGGATATTTTCGAGATTGGTTTTAGTTTTTTAGCCATTTACTTGTGATTCGATATGCAAAGGGCTTGTTGTTTTGAGCATTTTTTTGTTTACTATTGAGTCTGTATATCAAAGTCCGGGTCGTTTGTAATTTTTTTTTTTTTTTTTTTTTTTGCTTTGTTTTGCTTGAAAACGGAGGAAAAATGGAAAGACGTGCGGTTCAGCTTCCGACGATTTGATTTTTTGTGGTTCAGCCTCCAGTAATTTTCTTTATAATAATTTTATTTTTAATTTTTTTGTTTAAATTAAATTAATATAATTGTTATATTAATTTAACTAAAAGTTTAGGAAGCCAATCCCAATCCAAATTGAAGCTTTTATTTATGTATTTGATGTATACTTATTTTATTTTAATATATGTCATAATGTATGTCATATAGAATAATCCCACCATAGGATATACATTCGACCATAGGATATACATATGTTCATGCATAATTTTTATTAATATAAATGTTATATTATAAGATTGCATGATGTATTATGCATGTCCATGCATCATTTATATTATAATTGTTATAATATATATATTATATATATATATATATTCAATTATTTTAATATATAAGTATTATGTATGTAATGTGATGGAAAAGTTATTGCATGCTAACACAGTTTTTTTTTTCTAAAATAGTTCTAAATTTTGATTTCATAATTAGACCTATGTTTAATAATTTTCTAATTCGATTAGAAATAGGTTTAATCTTTTATTCCAGTTTAATAGGATTAAATTGAGTTTTTGAATAATAGATTAAATTTGTAACAAATGTATCTATAAGGGACCTTTATCTAAGGATAGTTCTATCTAGGTTGGGGTATTTAAGCTGACGGAAACGGATTCTTATAGTTAAATTATACAAAGTACTCATGGACTAGAAGTATGTTTCAATAATGCCTCAAGATTTTAAAAGTTTGAAGTATCGGCGAATCCTCCCCATTTGAGCTTGAAGTATCGGCAAATCCTTTGCATTTAAGTTTGAAATATCGGCGAATCTTCTACATTTGAGCTTGACGAAGCATCGACGAATCCTCTGCACATGATCTTGAAGTATTAGTGAATCCTTCGCAATTAAGTTTGACAAAGCATCAGTGAATGCTCCACATTTGAGTTTGATGAAGCACCAATGAATCTTTTTCAGTAGCCTTGACTTTGTGACTTTGAGCATGAAGATGGCATTGCAAAGCCTCCAAACTTGAGCATGAAGATGGAGCATCGATGAAACCTCTAAACTTAAAGATGAAAAAGTATCGATGGAACCTTTGAACTTGAAGATGGAGGAGTATTAATGAAGCCTTCGAATTTGTAGATGGGCATTGAATAAGCCTTTGAACATGAAGATTGAGGAAAATCGGCGAAGCTTCTAAACTTGAAAATAGAGGAACATCGATGAAGACTCTAAACTTGATGATGGAGGGGCATGAAATCTAACCCTTGAACTTGGAGACGGAGAAGCAATAGGTCAACCATCGAATCTGGAGATGGAGAGGCATTAATGCAACCATCAAAGTTAGAGTCGTAAAAGAAATAGTGCAACCCTCGAACTTGGAGACGGAGAAGCAGCAGTGCGACCATCAAATTCGGAGATGGAGAAACAACGTCGCTACCATCAAAGTAGTAGTTTGATCCTCGAATTTGGAGATGAAGAAACAGCAACACCAACATCTTTGTAGAGAATGCAGAAATACAACAACTTTTAGAGAAGGAGCGAAGTTGCAGGGAATAAATTTTTTAGAGGAAGCAGGGAAGTCACACGAAACTTGAACTTCGAAGAGGAATAAATGAAACATCCAAATTTGACTTCAAAGAGGAAACGGTGAAGCTTCCGAACTTGACTTCGAAGAGGAAGCGAAGCGCCATTCTAAGTGTGTGCTTTTAATTTACTGTGTTAGCTCTTTAAAGAGATGAACATCTTCAATTTGTTATGTTACCCCCAACAGGGATAAATTTGTTATGAACATCTTCAATTGAACTTAAATTTGTTTAAGTTGCCTACGTACCCTTGAAGAAAGGGATTAAATCATGACGTCGTTCAATTTTTTTTTTTTTTTTTTGTAGGACTATGCTTGAAGTTTCTTTCAAGTTGCCTATGTACCCTTTACAATGACAGGGATCAAGTCATAATGTAGTTCAATAAAGAGATTTTTTTTTTGGCCGTTCACCTTTTAAGCTCATGCGGGCTAGGAGCATCATGTAGTTTAAGGTCTTGCGATGAGAAGCTTCTACATTTAGAAGCTCTTATTTCATTATGGCTTTGATCATCCTATTCATTCGTATTATTCGTCAATATGATGAATTTTGACTTCACTATCAAGGAACCTTCTGTATTTATATCAACCGACAATTTCCTTTTCATGCATGAAGGACACGACTATGAATCTTCTCATTATTGTTTTCTTCACGAAATGATCTTTCCTTCAAGGTTTTCATCTTACTTTTATGTTAATCGCTTGTCATCTTGAGACGATCAAAAGCATATGTTAAAGGTCGATCTTTCTTTGATGTGAAGATACATAGCCTCTTGAAAGCTGAAGTTCGAGTTACAGTAAACGTTGGACATTGGTTGTCTTCTTTTATCGTAGCCGTACTCAATCTTTGGAAGACTGAAGATCGAGTAGTTGAAGGCTTGATATGATCGAAGACAGAAACTCTATGTTTCATTTCTTTTGAGTTGTCAACTTCTTTAGCAGTTATATGATTGTTGTCGGTTTCTACCATGCTGATGACATGCAATAACTTCTGATACTTCCTCTTGATGATTATTAAGGAAGCTTCTTGGGAGAAATTCTGCCAAAGTTATCGGCCATCAAAGTTGAGGGGAGTCTTTGTCTTCTTCTTTAGTAAGCTTAGGCTTCTATGCCATCTTTTTGCCTTTCTTTTTATGAGTCTTGTTCCTTCTTCTATAGCTTTGACAAAAGTGCGACTCTTTTTTAGTGGAATTTGGCTGTCTTCTTTTTTGACGAGTCACAACTATCCTCCCCTCATTGTCATCTTCAATAGGATCCTCTTTGCTTTGGAAATATGTTGTTAGAATCTCTTGTTGGAACCGAACGACTATAGGCTCAAAAGTCCCAAACTGGATGAAGCTTTCTCTTTGATCATGAGACGCATAAGGTATGTGGACACTTGAAGCCATTGCTACTGCCACGTGATTTGTTTGAGTTATATCATCAAGCTCCAACACAATCTTCTTTTCACGAGCCAACTTTAGAATAAGCTTCTTTAGCACGGAGCACTTTTCAACCGAGTGACTAACGACTCGATGATACTTACAGTAGTTAGGATCATCTACATTTCTTGCTTTGTTCCAGTCGCTTGCATTTCGGTTGTTAAATAAGTTGTTTTTCTAATAATTGCTCCAACATGTTAGCAACATCAGAGTCAGGGAATGGATAAACCTTCCATTGTCTTTCTTTGAGAGTCGGGCGACGCTTCTGGTCGTCATCGTGCTTTCTTTCAGACTTTGTTTCTTTTCCTTTGAAGGAAAATTTGAGCAGGGTCATCTAAATGACCATAGATTCTTTTTTGGCACTATCCACGATCTTTTTAGTGCCCTTGGCTTCATTCTTGTATTTTCTCCCTTCAGGGACTAGGAAATCTTTAGTTCCCCTATTGGTGATGCACAACTCCATATCATGAGCGCGTGTTGCCAACTCCTTAAATGTACGAGGCCCTTGCAGAATGTAGAGAAATTCCCAATGCATGCCTTGGGTGCATATCTCCATTGCAGATAATTCAGTGAGTCTATCTTTGCAATCCAGGCTCAGAGTTCTCTATCGATTGATGTGGTCGATGACTAGCTCTTCTTTCCACTGTTTTGTGTTCGTCAACTCCATCATGCTAACAGTGCGTCTTGTACTGTAGAAGCGGTTGAGGAACTCTCTTTCCAACTGTTCCTAGCTGTTAATCGCTTCCGGCATTAGATCAGTATACCAATTGAAAGCGTTTCCTTTCAAGGTACGGATGAACTGCTTGACTAGCAACGATTAGTAATACACACAATGAAACGATCTCTTTCAAAATGAAAATACTTTTCATTTTATCCTTCAATTATTCAAAACTGAAAATAACCTTCCACTTTCACGGTTAATGGAGAAAAATAACCAATCACAGTTATCATATAGTTGTTTTAATTATAAATAAATATAATAATTAACTTATCATATTATATTTATAACCTATAGTTTTAATATCACATCATATGTAATATTCAAACCATATTTCTTTTCTTCTTTATTTAATATAACTCATATTTATATAAAAAATCCTCCAATTAATGTATCTCATACATCATATCAATTATATCACATATAGTTGAACCAATTTAATCAAACTCCCTCTTGTTAATTTAAACACTTCAAACAAACCCAAAAAACTGATTCTAAACTTGAATCCATTAAGCTACCAAGGTGACCTGATGAACCTATAGCTTGAAGCTCTAACGGTACGTGAATGACTAACTAAACTCTTTAATCACGAGATCCACCATCTGCTAACTGCTGGACACTCCACTAAAGATTGATCGATGCACTCTTCTCACTAAATACCGATAGATATATCAACCTGATCATCAAATGTACCGAAGCTAGACACCATTACTAAAAATTAAGATAAAGCGAACTTGAAGCTCTGATACCATAACAAAGTAGAAAAAATGAGGAAAGCTCAATACAGAGCTATTGGTGAATTCATTGAAATATAAGGGCTAGAAACAGCCACGTGTCATCTGCTGATAGGCAGAAGACAAACAGAAAATTATTTTAACCAAATAACAACCTGAAACAGAAAAGGAATGATGAAAAGAGAAGAAAAAGAAAGAAATATAATGAGAAAATACAATTTTATTACAATTGTATCAGATCAAACAGAGAAATATAATGAGAAAATACAATTCTATCAAATCAAACTTAAATTTTTTATATAGAGGCTTGAACTTGACTTCTTGATTCATGGTGTATATTTAAAATCAATTAAACAATACTAAAAAAAATCTATGAATTAATAGAAAAATAATAGTACAATAAGCTTATACTACCACATGGAATAAGTGGTGGAAGTAGCTTAGGTGGAGTGGTGGGGAAGAATAATATAAAAATGATATTAAAAAAAATGTCACGTGAAAATTTTGTGATTGAACACTTGAGTGAACTGCACCGAAGATGAACACACTCCAAATGCACTCAAATATTATTTTTAAATAATAGAATATGTATTTCAAAGAAAAATAAATACATATGTTCTGTACATTGAAATATAAATTTATAATTGATATAAATCTATAATTGTACTCATTTTAAATATTGACATCCTTTTCATTTAAAATAGATCATTTAAGTCTCGTTTGGTAACTATTTGTGTCCGTTCAGTAACCATTTGGTTTTTTGTTTTTGTTTTTGAAATTTGGTTAAGAATTTGATCATTGTAATTAAGAAAGATGGAAACCATGGTAAGAAATGAGAAAAAGTAGACTTAATTTTCAAAAATAAAAAATAAAAAACAAAATAGTTATCAAACGGGACCTTAGTGTTTATATTTGATCAATTTAAATGTTAAATTCATATTTATTTTAAAGAACTAGGGCATGTTTGAGAATGTCCATTAAAATCACTTTTGACATTTTAAAAATCATTCTAAAATATATTTTTAATCATTCACAACTAATTTTGATGATATAAAAATTGTATTTAGAAGTATAAAATTAATTTTAAGTAGTTAAAGACGTGTTTCGGAATAATTTTGAACATGACAAGTGGTTTTAACCATTTTAAAAGCACTTATTTTATGCACCTATAAAACATGAAATTAATAATAAATATGTGTATATTTTGGTAAATTTGAAATCAATTCATAATATTATGTATATTTTTAAAATTGAATTCTCTTAAAACAAATAAAAACACTCTTCAACTTTTAGTAAATTATTTTTTTGAAAAAATAACCTCATAAAGTAAACTTCAATTTAAAAAGCTATACTCGTTGTCCAAGTTTTATTCGCAACGTGTATATATATATGTATACGTGTATATACACATAGCTAGCTATATATATATATATGTGTGTGTATATATATCGCAACGTGCATTCAAGATTATATCGTTTATGAATTTATGCCTTTTTCTTACACAAAAGTTTTAGATCAGCACGGGAGAGGAATAGTCCAATTCATATAGAATGGTAAAAACATCCCTCTACTATTTAGAGTTGTTCGAAAAACTCGATGACTTGAAAAATTCAATCGATCCAATTTAATCCTTACAGTTTAGGTTAGATTATCAACTCATCTAGATTAGGTTAAATTCAAATAAATGAAAATTTTATGAGTGATGTTAGTTTATGGTTTACCTAATATAAACCAAATCAATTCGTACCAACCCAAACGTATTATTAATTTTAAAAGAAAAATTATTTTAAATGAAAAAATTGCTGAATTTTTTTACAAATAATAGCAAAATATCATAGTATATCTGTGATAGACTATGATAAAGCGAGATAAACTACTATATGATAGACATAGGTAGTAAGTAGTCTATCGCGGTCTATCGCAGATAGACGATAAAGTTTTGTTATATTTGTAAATATTTTGATTTATATTCTTATATTTGAAAATAGCTCATTTTTAAAATTATTTTTTTAATTATGATATAATTATATATACATATATTTATTTTTGTTTTGTTTAATTTCATGATTTTTTTAGACCATTTATTCTCCAACAAATCCTTAAAATATTTTTTCTAGTACTTTTGAAAGAAAATTTTCATGATAGAAATTGAAATTGAGTGGTTAATCTTAATTCGATATATAAAAAATAATAAAATAAAATTTTCACATATTAACATTTTACTTATTTTTTGAATAAACATTTAAATAAATGACTTGACTAATCTAAACCAACTAAACATAAATGTTTCATTGTTGGATTGGGTTGATTTCATTATTTAACAATAATGGGTTGAAGAAACTTACGATCCAAATGATAGGGTTAGGTCTAAAAAATATTTCAACCCAATCCAATCTATGAATACTCCTATACCATGCAAATGAATATAAAATGTCAGTGTTATAATATTAAAGTAACGACACTACGACTAAATTTGACTTCACAAAAGGCATGCATTAAAAGAGGCAAAAAGGAAGCCCTTCTATCGCTTCCTCCCAAATAGATGCATAACTTACACATTGATGTCTTAAAAATTAGGTTAGTTTGTTATTTGTATATCAAGTAAGAATGTATTTGGAATATATTTTTAAGTGTTTAATTTAAAAAGGTAAGTCAGTTTGGAATAAATTGAAGTGTTTCGCAACAATTCAAAAATAGCTTTTCAAGTATATTTTAATAAGTTTTTATCAAAGTATTTAAATAAAAATGATTTTTTTTAAAAAAAAATCTAAATAAATAATCTCTTTCTAAATCAATCATAAGTTCTAAATTCTCGTCTTCATTTAATGTGGTTGGAGTGAGCATCGGTCGATCGGAGTGGATTTTCTGACCAAATCGCCACCGAACCAACTATGATAGATTTAGTAAATGTTCAAACTGACTTCGACCGTCGATGAGTAAAATTCGACTATATTTTTAAATTTTGTTTTGAAATTTTCTGATTTGAAATTTTTTCAAACCGACACCGATCGACTTCGATTCAGTCGATCGGTTTATCATGAGATCTCTCTCTGATGCATAAAGGGGAAATTCCTCCTTCATTGCTAAAAATAATTTACACAGTCTTGTACTTAAAATATACAAGTGTTGCACAGAAATCAATGTCATCAAAATCCAAACCAACATGCTTTAACTTTATCAATATGTTTAACTCAATTATATCCACCTACATCATGCACAATATTCACTTTTTTTTATCCCCATCCTATGTTACCTTTAATTATTTTGTTATTCTTTCCATTATTTCCCATGAATAATGGGCACTAAATTATTTCTATATTTCATAATAGATCTCACAGAATTTATTAGGCATAATAATTATTCTTATCCCAAGCTTAGCTTTAGTCAATAATGTTATATCAATCAGATCATATAACTCAATTCATTTAGGGATATTCTCTTAAATTAATATATCAAATATTCAAATCTTTCAAATTCACATGAAATTTATGACAAAGTTCTAAGAATAATTTCAAAATGAATATGAAAAATGAAATTAAACTAGTTATTGATTCATTATTCTCAAAACAACAATATCGATAACTTTCAACTTTAAAAAGTGGAGTACATGCCAATAATTATCGAGCTAAACTCATTTTGGTGATTATTCTAGACTTGAAAACTCATTTTGCACTCTCATGTATATACATATACAAAAATAAAATAAAATAATTCAAACCAAGCATATTGTCACAACCTCGAATCTTATTGAGAAGAATATCTTTTTGGCCTCTAGTTTTTTGGTTTAATTTCCATTTGGTTCCTAAATTTCAAAATATTACACATTTTAGCCCTTAGATTTTTAGTTTGGTTTCAAAATGTTATAATTTTACCCTTGAAATTTTAATTTTGTTTCTAATTTGGTCTCTAAATTCTAAAGTTTACATTTTTACCCTGAATTTTTTGTTTTTTTTACTAAAGACTCACTTTTTTGTCTTTAATGTCAATATCTATTAATTAGTTTACAAAAATTAAAAGAATTATAATTAATTTAAGTTTCTCTATTTTTCATCTATATTAAAATTTTAAATTTATAATTCATTTCATAATTATTTTAAATCAATAAACATTAACGCTTATGACTTAAAGTGAGCCTTTAATAAAAAAAAATCGTTGTTAAAATTAAAATCTTGAAACCTAGAACCAATTGAAATACGGTAAAATTGTAATTTTTTATAACCTATTAATTAAATTCAAACTGAACTCAAAATTTAAAGGCAAACGAGGTAATATTTTGAAATCTATCTAAACCCAAAATACAAGTACCAAAAAGTATTTATTTATTTATTTATTATTTTTTTAAAATTTTTGTTTCATTCAATTAAGATACCCCTTACTTTGGGTCGTATAAGTTTTGGATTGAAGGTTTATAGTGCCTAGCCTCAAAAAGGTGCAGAAATCGAAAATGTGACACAAGGTTTTAGGCTTTCAAATGTATAAAATTATATTATAAAGTGTTAAAATATCAAAATCTAGGATCACATAATTAATTGACTATAGAAAAAAAAACCATATGGAAATTAAATATCCAAATTCGGCTTCCTTTTGAGGAGCAAAAAGGCATCCTTAACTAAGCAGATATCCAAAAAAATAATAATAATAATAATAAAACGTGGAATTAACTTCACATTTACGATTTACTATTCGTCGTCGTTTTGGATATTCAGATGATTTTATCCTCACAGGAGAAAATGATGGTTAATTAATTAAATCAAGAGAAAAATAAAAAAAAATTAGTTTTATTCACCGCCATTATCATCATCGTCCTTCCGAGCTTTCTTCTTACTCTTCTGATGCAGCAAATCGGAGCAGAAGATGGAATCAACGATTTCATCAGAGATATACACTCGAAAACCTCTACGAACGCCGGAAGCCCTCATCGACGAGGTTCTCGACAAGGAGATCGGTTTCGGTCTTTTAGGAGCCGGCGGACAGTGTCGAACCACAGGAATCTTATGATCTGAAGAGACGGGCGTTCTGAAACCGTCGTCATCATCGTCAACGGCGGAGATCGATTCAGCTGGAGCGAGGCGATCAGGTTCATTATTTAGAGAGAAGATGAAGTCGATCTGGTTGAGGCGGAAGGTCGGCTGTGGCGTAATGGCGGAGAAGGAGATCTGATCAGGCAACGTGAGGGAGATTTCTTGGAATTCTGAGGCCATGATTGAGAGGATGTGGAGATGGAGAGAAAGAAAGAAGGAGGATGAAATGGAGATTTTGGAAGAGAGAATAAATAATAATGGAGGGGTGTGTGTGAGTGATTTTGTCAGAGAGAAAGAGAAAGCGATGGAAAACGGTTTCAACTGAAGAAGGAGAGAACGCAAAGAAGAGAGAGAGAGAGAAGAGTTATTATTATGTGCATTGGATCCTTCGCCTTACCCTCTCCTCACCTTCTTAGCTAACGCTTTTTTCTACTTTCTCCTTCGCACGTGCCAATTTTGTATGTGGATTTTGCATTTTTGTTGTTTCAGAAATTTTGAGAAAATTTTCTTTTTCCCCAAATTGCAAAAAACCAATTATAAATATTTAGCTCTCGTTTATCCCAATAAAAAGTAGCTAAAAAATTAGTTCCATTTAATTATTTTTGGTATTGTTTAGTTCTATTCTACCTTTGTACTGATATATGGGATCCACTTAAAAAATACAATTATTAAGTATAGTGATAGTTGCAGCTTCAAACTTATATAAGTGTTAAAATTGGATATTTAAACTTATATAATTATAGAAATTGTAACAATAATATAAGATTTTTATTATTTGAAGGTACAATTTCTATAATTAATTTTTTATCATTATTTATTATAGTTTGTTTAGTATAATTGAGGGTCGGAAAATTCAAAAGCACAGACGTGGTTTCCTGAATGCTAATTAAGTTATACTTAGTTTGGCTATTATTTATTCTTATAATTATTATTATTTATGTGCAAAGAGTGAACATATTTAGTATCGTGTATTGCATTATATTTATAGAAAAAAAATAGAATTGTGTATTGCATATAAAAATTTACGTTACATTTTTTTTAATTATTAATATTCGCTCGTTGAATATGTTGGCATTGGACTACGATATTGAATAAAATAATAAACTATACTAAATAATAATAATAATAACATAAAACAATTTTCTTTAGAAAAACAATAAACAATTTTTACATAACGATGCACTAAATTAAGTCCATTTAAATGGGTCATATTATATATATCATACAAATAAAACGCTCTTTTATATGTATGTGGGTTTCAATTTTATCCTCAATGTTTTATTTTCCTTTTTTTATTTGGTTTCATATTTTGTCTCTAATCATCAATATTGCTCTCATCTTTTTAAATTTTCCAAAATTGCAAATAATAGGGTTTTCTTTTTGTAATTAATTTAAATTATTTTATACAGTTTATTCTCCAAAAAGAAATACAATGTTAAAACTTACAAATGTAGTGCATTATTATTATTTTAACTAAAATGAAGTAATAGATTATTTTTGCGCTTAGTTGTTTCTGTAATTGCCTTCTTAAAAAATTTGATTTTGTTGAAATGAATAAGCATTTGAAGAGCAACATAATGAAGTTATCTTTTTGGGGTTTTACTAAATTTGGAAATACATTTTTTAGATTACTATATTTGTAATATTTATATATGAGGATGCCATTTTTGCAATCCTTAGCTAAACTTTACAAATTAAGAGCTTGCTTATTACAAACCTCTTTATAACTAGTTTCCTATTCATATATAGAAAGTAAACGTGTTTGTTGTAACTGGTAAGAGTTGTTTATTGGTTGAGTTAAATTGAGTAAGAATACTTTTTAGACTCAACTCAATCGTTTGGATTATAAATTTATTCAACTCAAATAATTTTTATTAAATCATGAATCCAACCCAATCCAATGATAAAACATCTGAATTGGATTGGTTCGAATTAGTCAAGTTATCATTTAAGTTTTTGTTTTAAAAAGAAGTAACATATTAATATGTAAATTTTCTAAAATTCTTTTCGATATTGAATTTAGATTAACAAATTAAATTCAATTTATATTATGAAAATTTTATTTCCATAACGTTAAAAAAATATTTTTAATAACTGTTAGATAATAAATAATCTAAATCAAATTAATTATAATTAAAATAAATATATGTATATATAATTATATTAGAAGTAAAAAAAACATATTTTTTTAAAAAAAAAAGCATACTTTTTGAAGTTTATAACAAGTTCGGGTTATTTTAAGTGAACTCATGAATCAACTAAACTCAAATTTTTGTTTGTTTGAACCCAACCCAGTCCAAATGAATTGATATCCCACCTAAACCTGATGGCTTTTTTACCCTCAATCTCAAATTAATTAATTTTGTTTAATTAATTAATTAATGTTTTGATAATAATAAATCTGCTCTTATTTATTAATAATTTGAGTATTTTGAAGTACCCATTGCATAGAGGTGTGAATAGCTATTTCAACACAATTTGAATCAATCAAATTAGAGCTCAAACGAATAAGATATCACAAAAAAAAAAAGGAACAATCTCGAGTTGATGACGTGACAAATTTTTTCATCAAAGTTGATAAATTGAAAGGTACCACTTGGAGCAATGGAGAAGTAACACATGGTGGACTTTTAATTTGTGGATTGGTTTTAAAAAAATGAATTTAATATTATTTTGTGTTTGTGTATATAGCTAATTGTAAACACATGGTGGACATTTGCTTTTTATTAGATTTTAAAAGAAATGATTTTAAAAAATATATATTATTATATTATTTTTTGTTTGTGCCTAATGGCCAGTTGAGTTTAAATTCAATTTTCTTCTACCATCATTCAATGATCCAAATTGAATTTGGTTTTCACCTTTCCCATCTCTTTTTAACTCTTCATCTTCTCCAAAATTAGAAACATTTTTTTTTTCTAATTTTCAGTCCACCATAATTCATTAATTGTTGCTCTCTTCAAACTTCGTAATTTCTTCTTTTCATCTTATTGTGAGGATTGATTTGTGTGAGTTTAACAATTGTAAATTCACTCTAGTTGTAAGAGTATTCTTTAACATTTTCAAACTTTTGTAAGAGTTACTCTTGTTCCCGAACAAAATTGTTACAATGGTTTGATCCCCAACTGTGGAAAGGATCGAGTTTATTTGTTTAGTTAAGTTTGTAGTGACATATCCAAGAAGAGCTTGGGAAGTGGATGTAGGCCGGTTGTGCCGAACTACTATAAAATTCTCGGTGTCAATTTCTTTATCCCTCTCCTATTTAATTTTGCAATTAATTTGTTGTTATATTTTAATGCTTAAAATTAATTACAATTATTGTTTTTGAAATTAATTGCTAATATTGGATTATTTTGATTGGTTGTTCTTGAATTTCTATATTCATTATCAATCTTTTATTAGAATCAAATTGGGTACTAGTAGTATTATTAACTTCGGGATTATTTTTTGTTGAATTTGTTTGAATGAATTTATTGTTTAAATTACTTGTTAGGGAAAAATTCATTAATTTGTTTAATTGGGTCCACATTAGGAAAAAAAATTAATTAGTTTTAATAAACCCTATTAAGCCCTTAAGGTTATCATACTGATCCTACATAACCATACGAATTAGGTTGAGTTAATTGAACTTTTTGAGTCATCGAGTTTTTTGAACACTTCTGATAATTGACATGCATTTCTATTTTTATTTATAGCATTTTTGGTAAATTTTCCTTCCTTTCTTTCTTTTTTTTTTTACTTCAATTTGTCCAACAATATTTTGTAAATCATAGCTATTTTATGAGAGAAAGTATTTTAAAATTTTGCATGAATTTTCACATATACACATCGTTAACTAAAAATAAATAAAAATAAAATAACTTTGCTAAATAATTATTAGCAAACAATTTTTCAAAAAATATAAAGTTATGACTCATTAAGTAAAATGAGAGGAATCTATCTTATAATATTTTTCTTAAAATAAATGTAAAATATTGAGTTTGAATTTTTGGCCTTAAAAAAAGGAGCACATATTAATTACGACAACAACTTATCTTATAATACCTTTAATACTATACAACACAATATCTAATATAATTAAGGTTAAACAGATTTGCTTCAATTTCATCCTATAGTTACATCATGCACACCCAACGTATTATCTTTTATCATTTACATTTCAAAATATAGGAAAAGATAATATATAAATTCATATAAGTTAAAAGGGAAGAAGAATAATAAAGAGAGTATATTTTCAAATGCTTGTATATACTTAAAAATAATAATGTCAAGCTATGCCCACAACAATATAAACACCTAAAACTAACCTAAAATTTATATTATCAACGTTGAGATCAAAAGTTTAATCCTTAAAATAATAATAATAATAATAATAATAATAATAATAATAATAATAATAATAATAATAATAATAATAATAATGGATCAAGTCATATGTACTTAATTCTATCATTCAAAATACATGAGGGTCTAGTGAAGACTAGTAGCTGAAGGACTATTATTTATAAATTTATTGTGAAACATAATGTCTATGGGACATGCTCTACATTATATAGTCTGATATCCCTAAGCTCTTACATTTACAATCCATATATCCCAAACATTTTTCTTTTAATTTTTTATCTTATTTTTATATTCGATCAAACAATCCAACAGTTTCATAATGCATGTGTTGAAAAGGTTATGTGCTTTGCTTTAACACTTCATCCATATCACAAACTTTTTTGTTTTTTAGGGAAATCCATATCATACCTCTTATTTGTTACTATTTCTTTTTGAAACATCGTACAACGTATCTTTTTTTTTTTTTTTTTAAAATAAATTTTAATAAAACCTCCATCTTTATATAACTCATTGGATTGTTTAACCATAGTTTGCTTCATGGTAGACCATTTTTTTTAAAATATATATTTTATTTATTTATTTTTATTGTATAATTAGAGTGCATTACATAAGTATTGATAAATACAATTCATGCATGATGTCACCAAATAAGAGTGTTCACATAACTTGATAATTAAAACTATCCAACCAACCAAATCTCTGTAATAGTTGAATTGTTGGGTTAGGTTTTTTTTTTTTTTGGTTAGATTTATTTTTTAAAGACTTTTTGGTCGGGTCAACTCGAACCGACCCAAATATGGTTTAAATTAGTTTAAATATATAAAAAGACTTTGGGATTTTCATTTGATCTCCTCTACTTCAAATTTGCTGCTGATTTGTGATTTCTTTGTGAATTCCATTTGAAATTCAAACATAGAACTAAAAAATATCGAAAAAGGAAGAAAAGAGAGCAATAATGAAAAGCAGAGGAAGCATAAATAATAATAATAATAATAATAATCTGGTGATCCGATTGAGTCTAACTCAAATTTAAAGGTGGGATTAAATTGAATTGGAGATCATGTTTGGATCTTCAAAATAATTGACTTTCAATCCAAATTTGATCCAAAAAAATCCCTAAACCTAATCCAACAAATTCGTGTACACACCCCTACATTCAAACCTTGCTAAGGTATAAATCATAGAAGTATTATTCCAATCATTTTCTATCCACTTCTTAACAATGAAGAATGTAAAGTATATAGTAAAATGAAATGAAATAAAGTTTAAAAACTAAAATAAATTTTAAACCGAACACTACAATGTGGAACAGAAGCTTTATTTAACTTTTTTTTTTTTAACATATTTGATTTCTTTCTTAAATTAATAATGTTGATGCTAAAAAATAGATCAATCATAAATTTGTATTAGGGGGGAAATTAATCGAAGTGCAAGCAAGAAAAAATAAATTGAGCACTAACATGGTGTCAAACCACACACTCTGACGCTTAAGTCAGTCTCAGGTTTGTGAGTAACTTGACAGTAAAAAATAGTATAGGATTTTAGGCATACCTTTGACTAATGGTTTTGGTCGTTTATATAGGATAGTAATATATAACTGACATTCGAGCTCACAACTCTCTCTCTTAAATTTTTGGAACCTCTGAGTTAATACTTGTTGGACGGTTATACCATCATTGTGGCCGATGGGACCTCCTTATGGGTCTTCTAAGTTCTTACTAGGCTCCTTTTTTGGTCCTCTAAGCTCACTCTAGGCCCTTCCCATGGGTTCTTTGAGCTCCACTAGACTCCCTAGTTGGTCCTCTGAACTCACTCTAAATTTTCCCCATGAGTCCTCTAATCTCCACTAGGCTTTTCATATGGGTCATCAAAGCTTCAATAGACTCTTTTGCATGGGTCCTCTAAGCTCACTCTAGGTTTTCCCATGGATTCTCATAGCTCAACTAGGCTCTCCTCGTGGGTCCTTTGAGCTCACTATGCTCTTCCCATGGATTCTATGAGCTCCACTAGCTCCCTCATGGATCATTTCTCAACTCATTCTAGGTTCTTTCATGGGTCTTCTAAGCTATACCTTTATTCATAGGCCTCATCTATCTCTCTAGACTCTTTGTCTCGACAAATCTATCCCTAACAAATAAAATTTAGAATTCCCTACAAAATAAAATTTAGAATATTACTTCAAATATTTGAATATGTAAGTATATATTATCTTCAACAATCTTGAAAATATTATAAATTAAATATGTTAAATTACGTGTAATGTAGATGTCCATTAGTGTCTATTGACCACGTGTCACTTATCCATTACCTCATATATTGTCTATATGTCTACTATTAGTGTTCATGTAATCCACCTACCTATAAATAGTGACATTTGGTGGGCTTTGAAAGAGACACACTATTGGTGATCAATCCAAAAAGATTGGAGAAAGTGGAGAAATTCATTCTTTGTTATTTTATTTACTTTTTGTTATTTATTTATTATATATATTTATATATATTATATTTTAATATTTATGTATTTATTATATATTATTATTATTATTATTATATTATATTTTCTCCATATTTTTGTTCTCATTGTGCGTCGTTGGGCTTCTCAAATTCACAACACGTTATAAGCACGAGTTCCTATCGTTCTCCTCGTTAAAGGTAGGTCCTAAAGGTATGTCGGTTTTTTTTCTCTTCGTTATAATTAATAAATTTAACGTTATTTTGCATATTTAATATCTATTAAATTTCTAATATAAATACAATATTTTATGTTAGTGCTGCCATGAAAAATCTCACAAAATAAGAATTTGTCGTCACGACAATAATTATTTGTCATGGGTGCTTGATGCCAAAACCTACCTGGATTCTATGAATCATGGAGAGACTATTAAAGAATAAAATATGACACGACATCCAGTCAAGACAAAGAAAAAGCTATGATTTCCTTCGTCATCATCTATAGAGGGATTGAAAATGGAGTATCTTATAATAAATAATCCCTGTATCTTGTGGAAAAAATTTAAAAGAGAGGTATGATCATAAAAAAATAGTTATTCTTCTTAAACCTTGTTATGAGTGGATGCACTTAAAGCTACCAGATTTCAAATCAATAAGTGATTACAACTCCGTATTATTTAAAATTAATTCGAAATTGTTGTTATGTGAAGAGAAAATTACTGATGTTGATATGTTAGAGAAGATATTTTCTACATTTTATGTCTCGAATATGCTCTTGCAGTAGCAATATCGAGGCAAAGGTTTTAAACAATATTCTGAACTAATTTCATGACTTCTCGTGGCCGAACAAAATAATGAGTTATTGATAAAAAATCATGAATCTTGACCAACCGGAATTACACCATTCCCTAAAGTGAATATTGCGAATTTTAATAATAACCATAGTCGAGGTCGTGACTGTGGCAGAGAAAGAAGTAATTATTATTTTCGTGGTAGTCATTTTAATCATTCAAATTTCAAAATAACCCACAAAATTATGATCACAAAGGAAAAGCTCCATAAGATAAGAGTTCAAAAAGTGTTGAAAATAAATGCTTCCGATGCGGAATCATTGGGCATTGGTCACGTACCTGACGTACGTCAAAACACTTAGTTGATATCTATCAAGCATCCTTGAAGGAAAAAGAGAAAAATGTGGAAGCAAATTTTGCATACCAGGATAATGATATATTTGACCCATCCCATATGACAAATTTGAATGTGGAGGACTTTTTGAATCTTCTGAAGAGAAAATCGATAGAATTGATGAAACATCAAGTGTTTCCTCTGACTTTGAAAATATCTAGACTTAATGTTGTTTTTTTATTCATCTCCATGTTATTTTTCTCCTCTTAGTAGATGTTAACTTTTTTGTATTCAAAGTATCATTTTTCTTATTGTAATTATTTTCTTTTAATAGAAACCTGGATCATTTTCATATGTTGAGTGACTAAAAAATGAGTAAAAAATATCTATTTCTGGCAAATAGGGCAACTACACATACAACACCTACAAGTAGAAAATATTTTTCCAAACTAACAATGCTAGAAATAAAAGTCAATACAATATAAGGTTCTGCAAACCTAATTGAAGGTTTTGGAAAAGCAAATATCATTTTGCTTAGAGGAACAAAATTTACTATTGACAATGCATTGTTCTCTAGTCAATCATATGGAATATCATATTAAGACTGATATAAAGAATAATATGGAGTATATTTATATCATATCTATTGTCTCATACGAAAAACGTATACTGGAAGAGTTGACTACTTTATCTTCTGAATTATATTATACTCATATACGAGTAATTGAAACATATGCAACAATGAACCTGAAGTTCATGAATCCAGACATATTTACAATTTAGCATGATCGATTAGGTCATCTAGGGTCTCTAATGATGAGGAAAACTATTGAGAATTCAAATGAACATCCATCGAAGAGCCAGAAGATTATTCAATCTAATGAATTATCAAGTGATGTTTGCTCTCAGGGCAAATTAGACCATCACCAGCCAAAGTAGGAATTGAATCCCCTACACTTTTAGAACGAATTCATGGTGATATATGTGGACCTATGAATTCACCAGGTGGACCATTTAGATATTTTATGGTAATAATAGACGCATCCAATAGATGGTCATACGTGTGGTTATTATCAAGTCGAAATCTTGCATTTGCAAGATTACTTGCATAAATAATTAAGTTAAGAGCACAATTTCATGATTATATAATTAAGACCATTCGTCTTGAACATGCTAGTGAATTTACATCTTAAACTTTTGATAATTATTGTATGTCAATTGGAATAAGTGTTGAACATCTTGTAGCTTGTATTCATTACACAAAATAGTTTAGCAGAATCATTCATAAGACGTTTTGTAGTTAATTGCTAGACCATTGCTTATAGATATGCAGTATATGTTCCAATTGCTCCACTATAATGTACTAAGATGGGTCCTTAAATGATGTTAGGAATTTATGTTGGATATGATTCCCCATCAATTATTAAATATCTTGAACCCCTTACGTGTGATATATTTACTGCACGACTTGGTGATTATCATTTTAATGAGACATATTTTCCAACATTAGAGGAAGGAATTAAGAAGTTGGAAAAAGAAATTACATGGAATGCATTGTTATTGTCTCATTTAGATCCCCGTATACAGATCAATGTGAACTTGAAGTTTCGAAGATAATTCATTTGTAAAATATAGTAAATCAGTTACTAGATGTATTTGTAGATACAAAGAAAGTAACTAAGTCACATATACCGGCTGGAAATGTTCCATCCAAAATTAACATCCTAACACAACAAGTTTTCACTAATGAGTCTGGAACACCCCAGAAGCGTGATAAAACAGTGGGTTCCAAAGATAAAAATCCTTGAAAATAAAAAATAATTAATATTAAAAAAGACTTAGTTAAAGATGTAAATACCCATGAAGAAATTCATGACGTGACTAATGAGGAAGGTGAAATACATAAAGATAATAATGAGATTTCAATAAACTATGTCATGATAAGAAAAAGATGAAACCGAACTCATGTAGTTATTTACAACATTTTTTGCGTATAGTGTTGCTCTTGATATTATATCTGAAAATGAGTATTTTGAACTAAAGTTTGTTGAAGAATGTCGACATAGAAAATATTGTCTTCAGTGGAAAGAAGAAATCGAGGCAGAATTAAATTCGCTTTCAAAATGTCAGGTTTTTGGACCAGTAGTCTAAACACCAGAAAGTGTTAAACCTATGGGATACAAATGGGTATTTGTGAGGAAAATAAATGAAAATAATGAGGTCACAATATATAAAGTAAGACTAGTACCATAAGGTCTTTCACAAAGACCTGGTATTGATTATGAGGTGACATATTCTCTAGTGGTGGATGCAATTACATTAAGATATTTAATTGGTCCGACTGTGTATAAAAATATGGAATGCATCTTATGGATGTAGTCACAACATATTTATATGGATCTCTTGATAATAATATTTATATGAGAATCCCAAAAGAGTTTAAGGTACGTGAAACATATAAATCAAATTCTTGGGAATTGTATTCAATAAAGTTACATAAGTCATTATATGGATTGAAGCAATCAGGATGAATGTAGTACAATCGTCTCAGTGGATATTTGTTAAAAGAAGAATATCAAAACAATCCAATATGTGCATGTGTTTTTATAAAAAAATCACAGTCAGGATTTGTTATTATAACTGTATGTGTTGATGACTTAAATATAATTGGGACTTTTGAAGAGCTTCCAAAGGCAATAGAATATCTTAAGAAAGAACTTGAGATGAAAGATCTCAGAGAAACAAAATTTTGTCTTAGCTGGCAAATTGAGCATTTAGTAGATGAGATACTTATTCATCAATCAACTTATAAAAGAAAAGTTTTGAAAAGATTTTATATGGACAAAGCACATCCATTGAACATTCCAATGGAAGTTCGATCACTAGATGTAAAGAAAGATATATTTCGACTTCAAGATGATAACGAAGAACTTCTTGGTTTTGAAGTACCATATCTTAGTGCAATTGGTGCATTTATGTATCTTACTAATAATACAAGACCATATATCACATTTTCAGTAAAATTATTAGCAAGATATAGTTCTTAAAAAGACGTTGGAACGGAATTAAGCATATATTCCATTATCTCCGAGGAAGGATCGACATGAGTTTGTTTTATTCAAATAAATCAAATTTTGATATAGTTGGTTATGGAGATTCTAGATATTTATCTGATCCACTCAAAGCTTGATCTCAAACAGGTTATCTGTTCACATGTGAAAGAACTATTATATCATGGCAATCAGTCAAATAGATCATAACAGCCACTTCCTCAAATCATGCTAAAATTCTTGCAATTCACGAGGCTAGTCGAGAATGTGTATAACTAAGTTCAATGACTCGACACATTCGTGGAACATGTGGTTTGTCTTCTGGTAAAAATCTTCCAATGATAGCATATGAACACAACACAACATGCATATCCCAAATCAAAGAAGAATATATTAAAGAAGATAAAACAAAACATATTTCATCGAAGCTTTTCTATACTCATGGTCTTGAAGAAAATGACGACATCACTGTAAAACAAATTTGTTGAAAGATAACCTGGCAGACTTATTTACAAAGACATTCCCTACTGCAACTTTTGAAAAACTGATGCACAACATTGGAATGCGGTAACTCAGAGATCTCAAGTGATGTTTCCATGAGGAGAGTAAATATACTTTTTAAGAGTATCAAATTATATAAAATATATACTCTTTTTCCTTCATTATGATCTTTTTTTAAGTGGGTTTTTTCCTAATAAGGTTTTAATGAGGCACATTTCATATATAATGGATAGCTAAAGGGAAGTATTATAAATATGTTTAATTAGGTGTAATGTAAATTCCCATTATTAGTGTCCATTGGCCATGTATAATTTATCGTTACCCCATGTATTGTCCATGTTTCTCAAGATTACACACTATCAGTGTCCACTCCATGTAATTCACCTCCTACTTGCCAAATTGTCTATTAATAGTGGGATTTGATGGGTTTTGAAAGACACATATTGGTAATCAATCCAAAAAGATTGGAGAAAGTGGAGAAATTTATTCTTTGTTATTTTATTTACTTTTTATTATTTATTTATTTGATATATTTATATATTATATTATATTTATTTTATTATATATTATTATTATATTATATTTTTCATCTTCATGTTTCTATTGTGCACCGTTATGCTCTTCAAATTTGCATTAGAAAACACATTAATTAAAAATTGGAAGAAAGAAGTAATTTTTTTAGTATATTAAAAGACCTAAATGTGTGCCAGTTAATAATAGTATTTCTCTCATTTATTGTATTTGGAATCCTATGAAATTGGAAATTGAATTATTGTTCTAAAAAAAGGCTTTAGTACTTGAATAGACTCATAAATTTGAGAGAATTAATTATTGGGAATCTTAATGAATTGGAAATTGAATTTCACTCGAGTTAAATTCAAACAATGTAATTCAAAGTCAAAATAGTATCTTTTAGCCATTATTCAAAAGAAGGTTCAATAATGATTTTTTCAAAAGGCACCGCCGAAGCTGCACTAAAGTTCCACTTTGTTAAAGATATTGTTGGAAGTAATTTTAAAATTGTTAAATTCAGGTTTGAAATGATTTTGAAATAGTTTAAGAGTCTGTTTGGATTGACTTGAAAAGAAATATCTTTCAAAAAATTCATTTTTATTAAATACTTTTATAAAAACTTATTAAATTACACTTGAAAAATTATTTTGAGTGATTGTTACACTTTAATTTCTTTCAAGATGACTTGTTTTTTAAATTAAATACTTGAAAATGTATTCTAAACACACCCTAAATCACTCTCGTCATATATAAATTATTATAAAAAATGTCTTTATTTCTTTAAAATCGATTTGGTGTTTGATTTTGTACTTTTAACTGTGATTTTCATGCAATCAAAATTGATTTTGAATTATTAAAACCATGTTTAGGGTAATTTTGAACTTGACAAAAGCGATTTTAACATTTTTTTTCAAGATCATTCATAAACATGCCCTAATCACCTTAGACAAAAAAAAAAATGAAAAAGAAAAGAAAGAAAGAAAGAAATAAAGATTACAAAATCACCGTACAAGCTTCATGACTAACGTAATTTGAACCCTCAAATTTAGAACATCAAATATCCAGTGAGGATAATTAGACAACCGATACCGAGTCATCTTCTAACATGACCGACCTTTAAATTAAATATCGGGTTTTCATCAATTTCACATAAATAAAAAAAAAAAAAAAAGCTACAAGCAACAACTTTAGCAAATCCACAATGAGCCAAACCATGTGTAACCGAATTAATCTATCCCGAGGAATATAACTAAAAGAGACACCTTAGAACTTAGCACAAAAGGCATTTATATCATACCACCAAATATATATTCAAATCTAAACCTCTAAACTCATTATTCAACATTTGAATCAGAGGCAGACAATCTAAAAGAACAACCAAAGATCAAATATCCTACCTTTCAGTCAATCGAAGACCCTCCAATATGATAAAAATATCATCACATAATGAAGATAACGATCTTTTTCTAAATTCATGACTCGTCGCCAAAATTGAATCAAAATCTAACCTAAACAAGTATTAAATTACTTTTGTCACATTGAATTACTTCATAAACATGTTTATAATGAAAAAAAATAGCATTTATATGAAATGATGTCTATTAAAATTGGTTAATTAATTTATTTTATTTTAATTTAATTTTGAAATGGGTTGATTAATTGGTAGTAAGAGGTATGTACGGAAATGAGAAAGCAAAAGGCAAAAATAAATAAAAAAATAAAAAGTGTTAAGATGTTAATTTTGGTGTGGAAGTGATTCATATGATTTAATTATGCTGCCACCCCATTACCAACCATCATATTCCATGTGTTCTAATTATCACCCCACCTGTCGCCATATTGCCTTCCCCTATATATTTTTTCTTACCTTTTCATCTTTATAAATATATTTATTTTTTTATTAAATATTTTTAATCTAAAATGGAAAACAATGATGCTTTTTTAAGATTAAATTATAAAAATGCGTCTAGACTATGTGTTTGCGTCAGTTATATTCTTAAATTTTCCAAATTTTAATTTTGATCTTTAATCACATATGAAATTTGTTTCAAAATAATCATCCTTCTATCATTAAATTCATAGAATATATATATTTTTTTATTTATTTATGTGGAACAAATTTAAATACATACATGGAAAAAAAATAAAATAAAAGACACATTGCATATTGTGAACCATACCAAAATTCATTGTCATGCCTCTATTTTTTATTCTTTTTGTTTATGATTTCTTCACTAATTCTAAATTACGAGTTTTTGTTCATAAATTTGACGATTAATATGAAACTTTTCAAAGGTTTGGGATATAGATAAAAATAACTCTATAGATCAATGGTTTTTTTTTTATATATAAAATTTACCTTTTTTTAAAATGCAAAAAACATATTTGTTATTTCCGACTTTTAGGGTTTGAGTGTGATTTTTATTGGTCTCTAAGTCCAAAATGTTACACTTTTACTTATGAGTTTTGAGTTTAATTTTCATTTGGTCTAATATTTCAAAATTATATATTTTTACCCTTGAGTTGTGAGTTTAGGTTTCATTTAGTCCTAAATTTTAAGATTTTTAAACCTTTACTGTTTTGTTTTCACTAATGCTTAGTTGTAGCCATGTTAAAATTTTCGACTAACCAATTTAAAATAATCATACTTAAATTAATTTTCATTATATTAACTTACTTCACTATAATTTAACATAAAAGACCAAAAACAAGTATTAATAAAAGTTCAAAGTTAAAACAGTAAAATCTAAAAATTTAAGGATTAAATAGAAGCTAGTAACAAAATAGAGAAAAATATCTTTTTGGTCCATTTAATTTCTATTTAGTCTATAAATTTTAAAATGTTGTACTTTTAATTCTTAAATTTTGAATATAGTTTCAATTTAGTCTCTAGATTTTAAAATATTATAATTTCATTATTGTTTTATTTCTTTTTCATTTTATTGTATATAATACATATTAATTAAAAATATCTCTTTATTAAAAAAAGATATACAAAATACACATACTAAATATAACTATTGGTTGAATTAGGATGAAATGACCATGTATATCAAATCTTCCTTCTATCACATGTCTTAACATTTCATGGGACTTTATTATTATTATTATTATTATTATTATTATTATTATTATGCGGCGTCCGAGAATAACATTAATTTGAATTGATTGTTTATATTTTTAGGAAGGATAAAGTCTCAAGTGACTCCTTAATTTATAAAATTATGTTTCTTTTTCTATCTAAAATAAATTCAATAAAATAAAAGGTTAAAAGTATCCAAAGAAATGAGTTTGAAATTACACTCTCAACGTTTTAAAATTTTCATTTTAATTCTTAAAATTTGAAGTTCGTTTCAAAATAACTCTGATAGTTTTTGTTGTTAAATTTATAGACAAAAAGTTATATTTATTTACGTGAACCAATCTAAATACATCATTAACAAAACAAAGATATTATGACAGATCTATCAATTAGAAATGTTCACAGGGTGGGACGGGGGTCCCCTCCTGTAAGAAATTTGCGGGATTGGATTCTCTATGGGTTAAATTTCTCAGTTGGCTTTTTTCTTAATTTATTTATTGCTTAACAAAAATTTAAATTTATTCTCAACATATAAAATTTTTACAATCTTTTATATCAAATATGTCATTTCCAAAACATTTTTTTGAAGTTTAAAATTTAAATATTTCAATATAGTTGTCTAGCCTTCAATATAAATATTATAATATAAGAAAGTTCTAGATATTAAAATATATCCATCTTAAAAATACATTAAAGCATATTAAAATATATTCATCTTAAAAATACATTAAAGCATAAAAAGTATGACGAAAATTAAGAGATGACCCATTTGTAAAGAACTATAAATTTTTAAAAGTACATATATATATATAACTCACCGTCACAGTACATATATAAAATGACGGAGTCCCACAACAAATATATATGTATATATATCGTCTCCATCTTCTTTTAACCAACAGAGAGGAAATTCTCCCCACTTCCTCCCTTATTTCCTATCTAATCGGAGAATTCTCCGTCCCTGTCTCCATTTAACCAATAGAGGAAAAATTCTCCCTGGTCTCTCTCTCATTCTCCATCTAATCGAGGAATTCCCGCCTCAATGGGACAGGTTCCCATAGGGTAAATGAATATCTCTGGCAACCACCTTTTTTATTTTATGGCTTGTTTGGTTAATCATAACTCATAAATTTATTTTCTATAATTTTTTAGTTGTGTACACTTACACAACACATAAGCAAATACAAACTTTTTTCGTCTATTAATTTTATATAAAAAATTTTCAAGGATTATTTTGAGAAAGAATTTCAAATTCAAACTCATCATAAAATCAAACTTTCAAAAGTCGGAAGGTAGAATTTAAATTAATATTATAATATAGAGATATTTTTAATAATTTAACCTAAAATAAAATCAATAAACATGGTTAATTGACAACCAAAAAAAATTGTTATAGGAAATATTCTCTTTCATCCATTTTTTCCCCTTTTCCTTAAAAAAAAAGTGGGGCCAAATCAACCATGTCGATGGGGGAGAATCAGGGTTGCACGTCTTAATTGGAAGGATGGGACCAAGATTTTAAATAAAATAATAAAGTGAAAGCTATATGATATGATATAATGAATGATTCAAAATATTGCTTTTACCAAGGCAAGGAAAAAGTGTGTTGGTTTGAGTTTTATTTTTGTATTATTATAATACCACCAAAAAGGGGGAAAAGGAAAAAAAAAGAAAAGAAAAAACATCAATTTCTTAGAGTACAAGGTGGTCATGTTCACCTCATGCATCTACTTTTGCTTGTTTGAAAGCCTCATTCCATGTTTGGTTGATTTCATCATCATTCTCACCATTCAAACCTCTCAATATTATCATATGTCCTTTTCCACACATTTAAGGTAGTTTAAACCCAATAAAGTTTTGACCTTCAATAAATTTGACAATGTAGGTTATGCACTACATCGGCCCAAAGGGTAGAAGCATAAAAAGACGAGAGAAGCAACAACGTTCTAGGCTAAAAAGTTCCAAGGTAAAATAAGTTTTGAAGATAAGAAGTGACATGGATCGAAGCACATGCCATGAGGCCGACCCACGAAGCATGTCTGCAAATGGGGTAAATAACGTAGATGGTCAAACCCAAGGAAGTAAGATCAGATGAAGAGATGACCCGAAAATCTTAAAGAAATAAGGTTAAGTCAAAAAACACTATAAATACATGGCAGACATTCAAAGTGAAGTAAGTTTAATTGACTCATATACTAAAATTTTTCTACTTCGACGTCTATGTGACAAGCATTATACTAGTGTACATATCTTTTCTATCTTACAGGTTGTGTTCTTCCCTAACTACAAATTCATATAGTTGTTGCCACAGGAAGATTGAGTTTATATTTGCCTCGTCCATTAACCATACACACATATATAGTTAATTAAAATATAATTTTGGTTCCTATAATCTCGAGAAAGTGATAAGTTAGTCCTATAACATTTTTTTTTTGTTATTAGTAATTCCACCGATTAAAACCACATTGTAAAATTTGAATAATAAAAATGGCTTTGAGAAATCTTAAAAATTGATTTAAAAAAGCATGTGAATTGTTTTTAGAATAAGTATTTTAAATATATTTTTTGTATTTTTAAAAAGTATGGTTATATAGTATTTGCCTTATTTTAAATATGCATTTGATAATGCATATCAAACATATATGTGTCGTGTTTTTATCTAAGTTTTTTAGACTAAAATAGAATTAAAAATCTATATCAGTAAACTTTTTAACTTTATAGTTTTATTTTTCAGTCATGATCTAAATACAAAATTTTAAATACATTATTTTCAAATCTTTTTCACAAAGTTAAAAACTTAAAATTATTTGATGGAACTTAGAAATTAGAATTAATGATATAAAACATCAAAAAGTGTACTAAAAAATCAAAAGATAATCAAATTGTATTATTGGGAAACCTGCATTTCTAATTCCCTGTTTAAACTAACAACTAGGAGAATTTGACTAGGTATGAAACCCTACGTTGAAAAGGAATTCAAAAAGTGTGGAATTTAACTAATGAAAATTTAACTAAGTGCGAGGTTAACATAGAGCCGAATGTTAGGTGTTAAACGCTAAAATAAAACTAAGTCAGGGACAATCATGTACACATTTGTGAAGTTAAACGCATTACATGAAATTTGCCCATGCGTTGAGAACGTATGAGCAAGAGCAGAGAAACGAGAGGTTAAACGCAAGGCGTTAGGTAGACGATTGTGTAGCAAATAAGCAGTGCTACACGATGAGGTATACAATCGTATGGTAAGTGAGCTGATGAAGTAAGCTATCGAGTAGACGGACGCTGGATGATCGTGTAGCAATGCGGGGAGTTACACAATGAGGTAGGCGATTGTATAGTAAATGCATGGAGCCAAGCGATGCGATCGTGTAGAGTTATGCGACGTTAAACGATGAGAAATGATGCGCTAGACGATTGGGCTATACGATAGGCAAAGTACTACATGATCATTGTAAGCACTAGACGATAAGCATAGAAGCTGGACAATAGTGCTAGGCGATAGCACTAAACGATAACATTAAGCGTTAAATGATGGGCGATGACGCTAAGCGACGAGCGGATGCATTAGACGATAGGCGTCAATGCTAAACGATGGGCTCGGTAGCTAAATGATAGGCTATGCGTGAGATCGTTGAGAGTGAGATCAACGAGATTGTTGAGAGTGAGATCGTTAAGAGCGAGATCGTTGAGAGCGAGATCAGCGAGATCGTTTGCTAAACGATTGAGCTACAAGATGGGTTGTTGGAGCTAGACGATAGAAGCAAGAACTAAACGATGGGGCGGTGCTGAGGACTGCGTTATGCAAGATTGATGATCTCATGGAGACAAATGGCTTTACCAACGGAAGTCTATAACAGAGATAATAGAAGCTGGACGAATAAATATTCATGCAAGGTGAGTTTGATGTATGAAGAAGACACATCAAATGGGAGGTGGAAGAAGTTAGGCGTTGGCAGAAGGTGAGGAATACACTTGGATGTGATCAATGGAGAAGGTGTCGGGTAAAGGAGAAGGGTGAAATGCCTATAAAAGGGGCAAAATGCTTCACTTTAACCCACAAACTATTTAAGTCCATAAAAACCACAAAGAAAGGAGAAAATAAGAGATATTCGTACATTGAATGAAGGAAGAGAGGCATTGATCGGGCGGAAGTATGAACAGAGGCGCTGAAGGAAGCTGGGTGTACGAACAGACGCCTAGGTTAAATTCGAACGAGAAGTTATTTCGGACTACTCGTGCAAATCAGGTGATTTTTGGACCAAAAGTTTTTAAATTAAATGTAGATTCGATATGAGGGTTTCCTTAATGAAATTTTAATTATAAGGCTGTCAAATTCAAGGAAAGCCGAGAGGTGCTCACCAGTGGAGAAACAGTCGGGCCAGGGGGAGTAAACTCGAGACTCTGAACTTTTTCCAAGGAGTTTCAAGGCAAAACTTTAAGGTAATCTGGTTAAGGCATTTTTACACATTTTTTAAGAAGGAAATGTATTGAGATAAGGCTCGAAAGAGTGAGTAATCTAAGCTTAAAGTTAAATCTAAAATAGAGTCCAGCAAAAGAATAAAGGAAACCGGGTGAACTGGGAGGAAAGATCTCAGCGGGTCACTGTGAGTGGTTTCTTCTTTTACTTTTTTAAGCATATTTAGAATTAATATGTTGTAGTTTATATTATGAGGTGAATATGATGTTGGGATGGTCAGGGGGTCTATGAACCTAGAACCTGAGCTTAAAATAAATCCTTACAAGATGGTCAGGGGGATTAAAGAGTCTAGTTTCTGAGCTTGTGGGAAGGAAAAACCCTGAATGGGATAGTTAGAGGGCCGACAGGCCTAGCTTCTGAGCCCATGAAAGGGAGAATTATGTGCACATAGGTTGATATTTTTAGATGTGGAATGTTAACTATCTACCGTGTGTGTAGGTAGGATTGTGAAAAGCTTCATGGTAGGATGGAGGTTTGCACTGGAACCTCGTGATATAATGCTTATGATCTATAAAAGACTTGTATTTATGATACCACTCAATGAGCTTTGTAAAGCTCGTGGTTTGTTTTATGTGTTTCTCTCGCAAGTAACAGAAGAGTCCAGGTTGCGAAGTGGGTCAAGGTCTGCCACAAGTTTAGAAATAGTACTAAAAGAGTATTTGTAGTCGGGTAGTGCCACACATGTAAATGTAACTTGAATTTAGTTTCCTAAATAAAGTATGTAAGATTTTTTTTTCCGCTGCTGTAGTAAATAAGGTTCTAATAGGAAACTAGTAAGATAATGTCAATAGTTGTCATGAAAGAGTAGCATTAGTTAACATCACGCCTCTCTTCGGGCTCGGGGCGGAGTGTGACAATTATCCATTAATCTCTTAAAAAAATGAATTATTTTCAAATATTGGAAAATGAATCAATTTATTTATTAATATAACAATATGTTATTGTCTATCAATGATAGACAATTATAGACATTGATAACATTTTGCTATATTTGAAAATATTTTCAACAGTTTTATCATTTAAAATAATTATATTTAAAAAATTGTATTATTCTTTTTTTTTTTTTTTAGAAAATCATAATTTTTTAACTGACATAAAAGTATATCATATTATTTTATTTAAATATTTTACAAATTATTTGTAGTACAATTTATTTTTTAGAACTATTTATAAGGTTATGTTTTTTGTAAGAGATATAACTGGGTTAATTAAATTTGTAAATATGAGTTGCCCTTAAAAGTCGTATGGTAGTTGTGTTTAAAAGTATTCATGCTTAAGCTTTATGTATTGAGTTGTTGTTATTGCTTACATAATAGTTGACAGAAGTTAGTATGCGTTGGATATTAAGTTATGACACTATGGGGAAAAAAATTTGAAGCCAATTGGTACTAGTTTATCTCATGGTATGATTGTTAGAGTGGAACGGGGATGGAAGTTCAAAGACCTTTAAGTATAATAAAGCTATGTAGCATGATGCAATAAAGAATATATAAAATGATGTGCATGTCAAGGCATCAAATAAGTTGACTAGGTGAGAAATCACTATGGAACAATTACATGATGCTTTGTGATGGGCAATAAGATTAATGGTATTATTTGAAGTTCTATCACAATAAGTTACATACTTAGGTACGAGACTAAGATTGCTTGTAGATAAGCAAGGAAAGGGAATATATATATATACACACATGTAATGAAAGACTAGAGTATTTCTATCAATTTCTAGTTACTGAAAGTTGATGATTTGTTTATAAGAAATCTTTAAAGGGCTTAATACGACAAAATTACTATGGTGGGATTTAAGGATGGTGGACCCAATAATACTTTGGTTATTCTTGTGTGATGCTTGAGAATGGAAAAGTTTAAGTTGGAGAGAAGGTAAATTTAATATTTTGGGAAGCTCTTCTAAAAAGTACCTAGTCTAGTTGGTGTGGTGATGAAGAAAGGCTAAACAATTGGAAAAGGACTTAAAATTTGGAGTGGGAAAAGCAAGTTGTGGGAGTGAATTATTGTTCTCAATGTACTTGGATTTTATTTATGTTCCTGTCATGGTGAAAATACTCAAGTTTAATTAATTATGCCAAGAGGAAGGATATGCGTTTGAAGTCTAAAAGCAATATTACATTGTAGAGAGTACCCTACTAAAGTTTCAAGTTTAGAATTAAACTATAGATTTTGAAAGGGTTGTTAAATAGTCACATGTTTTGGTATAGAGATTTTGTTTCACTTGGAAGTGAAAAAGAACATCTTGATTTTGTTGGTCTTAACAAAGATGAGCGTGAGAAATCAAAGTATTTAGAAAGTACTTACTATTTTAAGAAGATAAAAGGAAGTTGTCGTTTTGAGACTACAAGTACATAGATTTGGTTTGAATTGCTAAGAAAAGATTTGGGTGGTTACTAGCCTTGGCATTGGTTTTAAGCATACTAAAGTTACATGCAATTATAAACCTTAGTTTGCTTTGGTTGAAATGATAGTTTGTTTAGGTTGTTAATTGTGAAGCTCATCTTTAGCATGAAAATATTTTTCCAACCTAAGGAGTTGGACAAGGACAACTAGGATATTGGATGGGTGTTTGGACAAGTTTCTTCCGTAGTTTAGTAGAGTGTTGGAGGAAATAATCTTTTAAGGAGAGTTGAAGTGACATTAGTTTTTGGGAACTATTGATATGGAACAGTGTGGCTTTATCAATGAGAAGGTACTTAGTTGAACTTATTAGAGAAGTTTGGAAGATGTTGACTTTGGGCATAAATTAGAAACTAGTGAAACAATTAAGATTGTGATTGCACTGAAAGTATGATTCTGTTTTGATAGGTTGAATTGCTATGACTTACTATGGTTGGACTAATGAGAGTGTTCTAGAAACCCGTGTGTATGTGACAGAAAATATGATACTATGTGAATGTTTGCTACATTTGATTGATGGATGAATTTTTGAGACTGTTTTGGAAGCTCATGAGCATGTGATTATGATTTCATGTATATGCCTATATTAGATCGATAGTGATTGTTAGTATTCTTATTGGGTTGCATATATCGCAGGTTGTGGACCTTCGAGTTCACATCTTATGTTTATGTTTCGGTGTTCCTTTGGGATCATCACTTATACTTATGAGTCATGATTGGATCACCATTTATGAAAGCATACCTTTGGGTTCGCCCCCTATGCAAGCCTATGCCTATACCTACGATGCGTAATGTACACTTGAATCTCGATAAGAATGCTAACTGTTCACCTAGTAGGCCTAGTAATGGTTATTTTTATACTCATTCTTTTCTCATGTTTTTCAGTTGAAGGTAAAGATAGACTGGCGAATAACTCGCCACAAAGAATCTGTGACAGAGTCATTAGGACTTGATATTGTAATCATAATCTTAACACTAACTTGGGTTTGAGGACGAACCAGTAGTAGATCACTTACCTCGATAGCAAGCGTGAATAAAATTTATCCAAGCAGCCAATCTTCTTTAAACCTTTAGAAACCTTGAATCAGCCCTATTACATAAATTAAAATTTAAACCTAATATTTATGGCTTAATACCAAATCCAAATTCAATCCTAATAACTCCAAACACTTACTAAAGTGTGACTCAGCTCCAATTGCACCTCAACCTCAAACAAATCTTTGAATCCTATGCCAACATCACAACCAAGGATTCTAAATTCAAATTTAGAGCATACTTGAGTGACATAAAGAGCCTTGAAACATTAAAATGCCACCCAAAAAAAAAAAAAAAAAAAAAATCCGAAAATCTCAGAAACGAACCCAAACTTGCTGAACAGTGTGCTAATTCCCCCTTCAAGAAAACAAATCCAACCTTCTAATTCTCCATAAAATAAAAACCAAGCCAAATCTTTAGCGGGTAATCAACAACTCTCAACAAAATCCATTAAAAAAAAAAGACATCAAATCTTACAAATCTAAGCTTTCGGCAAGAGACGGCTGCCGGATGATGATACACACCTGATTGGCGGCAGCTCGGCCCCGCTGGCAGTGCAAGACGGCGGTCGGCGAACTCCCAGCCACAACCGACGAGGATTCGCACGCTAACAGCAGGGATCGACGGGCCTCCAGTGGGCGTGGACGCCGGCGAACGACGATGGTTTGGGGTGGACGACCGATTGGAGGCAGCGCTTGACGACGTTGGAGGAAGCGGCAGCCGTCGGCTTCAAAATGCAGAGAATAAAGAAAGGGGGGCTGCGACTGAGAGAGAGTGGGGAAGAAGATTCAATTTTTTTCCTTTGCATGCTTTCCAAGATATTTTATAAATATCTATATATTTATTTTACTTAAACCCTAATTCCATTATATATAATGACCAATTGAATTAAATCCAAATTTTAAATATTGAACACTTAATTTAAATTGGATTAACTTAATCTCAATAATTCAATTTTAACTTCAACACTCAACATGTCACTCAAATAATTTAAGGTAAATAAATTAAAAATTACTTAAAAATTTGGATTGTCATAATTATCTTACCAATTTAAAAAGGTTCCCATTTGATATTTTTACCCTCTCACTAGAAAGTAAGTAACCACCTCCACTATCACATTATGATAAAAATATCAACAAATTTCTCAAAGTCATGGAGTCCTACCTTCTAAGGAAAGCCATACTCAAAAACTTTGAACCATATTTGGCTTTTTATTAAAATAAAAATGGTAATAATAAGTAAGGCATAGAAGAATGTAAAAGAATTTATCTTCATATTATATTAGACTTGCCAAAACTTTGTTAGTTGAGATATTATATATAATTTTTTAAGGTATTTAAACTGTCCACATATGATGAAATATGATATTTCACCATTCAAAACTTTAAGTATTATCACTATGGGAAGAAAATAAAATTAAAGTGAAATGAACTAAAGGTTAAAGGTTTTAATCTTTCTTTTTTACGAATAAAAAATTACATGATTATCAACATGAACATAACTCAATTAGTTAAGCACATGTCTTCGATTAATTAGAAGTCGGAGTTTCAAATATTTTCCAATTCTAATAGTTGCTTTAACTTAAAAAAATAAAAAGCAAATGTCTATGGAGCTTAAAAAAAATGAACCTTATAATGAAACCTCATTTTTAAACTGTGGAAGACTTTAGTTATACTTTTAATTTTGAAGTCTAGACATATATTATAGTATTTGAGAAAATTTTAATTTAGTCTAATGTGTATCTAAAAAAATTATTTAGTTAGGTATGTTTTAATTGTTTTCACTTATATCTTTATTGTGGGTGAATGTTAAAATTAGTCGATAATAAAGTTTCTTGGTAGAAATCTAAAGAATGAATAAGACGACTAATAAAATAAAAGTCGATTTTTTGTTTTCATTAAGTTTGTTTAGAAGAAATTAAAAATCTTTATACTCTTAGGTGTGACCAACGTTTAAAACGTCGATGTTGATGAAAATATCGAAATTTTAATTTTACGTAGATTAACGATGGATATATCGATAAAATTTTGATTCCAATGAATATTTTTAGAAAAATTATAAAAATAAAAAGTTAATAAATAAAGATTTTATGATTTTTAAACAAATTAACATGTCTGTTATTTATATTATATTTACATTAGGATATTTGGATATTTTGTTGTTTAATTATTATGTTTTATGAATTTTTTTTACTATATAATGGAAATATAGATTTACCTCTCATGTCGATATCAAACCTATATAAATGTATGTAAAAATATCACTGAAAATATCAACATATCGATCGAAATTTAATACTATGGGTATGACTTAGTTATTCCTCTAAATTATTGCTAACTCACATTATAGCATACATAAAATGAAGTTATCATCAAATTTGACGTTGGTATAATTAAAAGTTGTTAAAATATAAGGAATCTTGTCAAAAAAATTTATACAATAAAAGAATAAATTAAAAAAAAAAACACTATCCTCTTTTGTATGATAAATTTTAAACAAATGTTTTTTTTTTCTTGAAAAAGAAATACCAAGAGTAGAATTTACTACTTATGTTTCTCAATTATTGTTATTAAAAATATGTATTAAAGAAATAACAATAGTTCGATTATATTTAAAACGGGAAAAATGAAATTACATATTAACTAAATTAATTATCCAAATCTGATTTTCATTTAAATAATAAACATGTGATTGGAGGAAGTGGAGGGTATTTTGGTCCCCAAAAGAGCAAAATGACAGCTGGATCCACCTGAGGCCCAGATCAAAGTGACGCGTCATGTGGACCGTAGATCCAGTGCTTAAGAAGGGGATTCTGGACCAAGGATCGGTCAGAATGAGACCGAATTTGGAGTGCATTTAACTCGCAATTCATTTCGGACGAAACTTTCGGACGAAACTTTCATTTCCCAATTTTTATTTTTATTTTATTTTCTTTTATTTTATTTGACTTCGTATTTCTGCATTGTCCGTTTTCCGTTTTTTCATGTTTTGAAATAAACCCCTCGGGAGGCGGGTAGCTGCTGGCTAAGAAATCAACTTCGAGCACAAGCGCTTTCAATTTCAAGTCGAAAAACCAAAAAAGAAAAAAAGAAAAAAAGGTACTGCAATTTTTCATCTGTAATTTGTTCGATGAATGTTTGTTTTTTCTCTACATTCTCATCATAATGTACTGATTTCGATTCTTGAATTTCTTTCCAAACGATCGGCGTTTCCCATTGCTTTACAATTTCCTGGTTTCTTTGGAGTTGATTGAAACAATACATTCTGGTAGTTTTTTGGATGTTCTAGCATTCGATATGGCTGTTTGATTGATTTTCTTCGCTTCTTGTGCTTGAATCTTCTGGAATTTTACTTTTCCGTTCCTATTTCTTTGTTTATATAATTTGATTTTTGAAGAACTGACGTTGCTGCATTGAAAGATTCTTTCGAGTAATGCTTCAGTTGCTTAACGACTGGTTTCATTGTGGCATATTGTTTTCCTGGATGTTCTTAAATCAGAGTATGAATTTTTGAAAAGGCTGTGGAGTACCGATCAGGTCATGATCCGCCTTATTCTGCAACGAAGCAGAGGATGAACATTAACTATTTTACTTATGATTAAGTCGTTTTTTGAAATATCAGAAAGAGATATTATTTCCTTTTGTAATTGTAATAGTGTATGTTTATTCTAGAGACAAGATGCAGCTTTCATATGTTATACGTCAAGGATCTTAGCTGCACTGTAGAATTTCGGCGATCATAATTGATGAATTTGAAGACCGATTATTTTCCTTAAATATTAGATTCAGGAACTTAGCATTTTGCTTTCTTCTTCCTATCTCTGAAAGAACCATTCCAGATTTTCTTGCATCTTTTCTTCAGATCGCTCATTTTATTTTTCTTTTATATATGTTTGATGCAATCTAACATTCTTTTGCAGGCAATATAAAAGATGGCTGAGAACGAGGATATCCAGCCTCTTGTCTGTGATAATGGAACAGGAATGGTTAAGGTGATTGAATTCTACCTTCAGTTGAGGATTAAATTTCCTAAACTTTAATATAATGCTTATAAATCTATTGGTTAAAACTTAAAATTGTGTTATGAATAACGTTTATCTATTATGATTTTCATCCTATTCAACCGAAGAAGTGAATGTCTGTGAGTGATTTCAAAATTTTTAAAATCACTCTCAAAACACATTTTTAATCATGCAAAAGAAATTTAATGTTTGATTCTACAATTTTAAATGCAATTTTCATATCATCAAAATTGACTTTGAAGGATTAAAATCATATTCTATAGTGATTTTGGAAATGACAAAAGTGTTTTAACCATTTCAAGTCACTCCCAAACATGTCCAAAAACTTAAATTCTAATTTTCTTCTTGTTTTTCAGGCTGGGTTTGCTGGGGATGATGCTCCAAGGGCTGTCTTCCCTAGCATTGTTGGACGCCCCCGTCATACAGGTGTTATGGTTGGAATGGGACAGAAAGATGCTTATGTTGGGGATGAGGCTCAGTCCAAGCGTGGTATTTTGACTCTTAAATACCCTATTGAGCACGGCATTGTCAGCAACTGGGATGACATGGAGAAGATTTGGCATCACACCTTCTACAATGAACTTCGTGTCGCCCCAGAAGAACATCCAGTTCTTCTCACCGAGGCACCACTCAATCCCAAAGCTAACCGTGAGAAAATGACCCAGATTATGTTTGAGACCTTCAATGCACCAGCTATGTACGTAGCTATTCAAGCTGTTCTTTCCCTTTATGCCAGTGGTCGTACAACTGGTAAGCTTTCTCGTTGGTGCTTAAAATAGAACATATACCCTTTATCTTCTGAATAGTTACTTCTGTAATTTTTGCTGTTGAAAAGTTGGTGAATTGAGAGATTATGTTTATCGAGCCTGCCTTATGAAGTCATTATGCTTTGGTTTAGGTATTGTTCTTGATTCTGGAGATGGTGTCAGTCACACAGTCCCCATCTACGAGGGATATGCACTTCCACATGCTATCCTACGTCTCGATCTTGCTGGCCGTGACCTGACCGATGCCCTCATGAAGATTTTGACCGAGCGTGGTTATTCATTCACCACCACAGCCGAGCGTGAAATTGTGAGAGATATGAAGGAAAAATTGGCCTACATTGCCCTTGATTATGAGCAAGAATTAGAAACCTCTAAGACCAGCTCTTCTGTTGAGAAGAGTTATGAGTTGCCTGATGGTCAGGTGATTACCATCGGTGCTGAGCGTTTCCGATGCCCAGAAGTACTTTTCCAGCCATCCATGATCGGTATGGAAGCTGCCGGTATTCATGAGACAACATACAATTCCATCATGAAATGTGATGTTGACATCAGGAAAGATTTGTATGGAAACATTGTGCTCAGTGGTGGTTCAACCATGTTCCCTGGCATTGCCGATAGAATGAGCAAGGAGATCACGGCGTTGGCCCCGAGCAGCATGAAGATTAAGGTGGTTGCGCCGCCTGAAAGGAAATACAGCGTGTGGATTGGAGGTTCCATCTTGGCATCCTTGAGTACTTTCCAGCAGGTGAGTTTATTTTCAAAGCGTTTTTCCTTCTTATCACAATGTAGAGTCAGTCTAAACTTTAAATTTGATAAATTTGGCTTGCTTGTTTGTTGTATGCAGATGTGGATTGCCAAGGCTGAGTATGATGAGTCCGGCCCTTCAATTGTCCACAGGAAATGCTTCTAATTACAAGCGAACACGTGTCGACTTCGGTACTGTTTTACCTGAGAAAGAAATTGCTGCATTAATTTCCCTCTTCTGTTCAACTCTGTTTTTCCAATTTTTTCCCTTCTTTTTGTACCTTCTCTCTTATCATAATGTATTGTCAACCTTTTAACGGGAGTGATAGCTGGACTTTTTGTTAATCATTCAGTTATCCCTTGTGAGCCTTTTGGTGCCAAGTCAGTTATGTTTATTTTCATTCTTTATTCTTCTGAATATTGTGATCAGTGAGGAAATTTTGAATAATTGTCCTTTCCAAACTTATTGTTTTTAAGTTTTTAACTAGTTGTGTTCTCCCAGAAATATGCTGGTGAATTCATTTGGTTACACGGAATAATTTTGGTCTCAATTTTGATGTTTGTTGGGCGGAGGCTTTCTTTGAGAGAATTGGGTCAGGGATTATATCAATAAATACATATGAAAAGTAAAAATATTTTCATAAAACTCAGTGTTTTTGCCACCAATAATAGCAAATTTGGGTTTGTATTATAGCATGGTTAAAACTTGGTACTATCAATCTCATCAATTTCCACTCTACATATCCTTAGGAAAAAAAATACAAGTGTGAGTGGCCAGATCGTTAGTGTTTATAAGCCAATTTTCTATTGTGGTTAGAATTTTACCAAATTTTTTTAATTGAAAAGTAATGAATTATAAGAGAATGTTAGAGTTTTTACCATGAAAAAACACATTTTTTTTTTTAATCAAACAGAATCAGAATTAAGGGCAGAGTTCACCCATGAAAAAGCTTAATCTTCTTAACTTTATTTAGATATGGCTTAAAGAGATGAATTAGATGACAAGCTTTTAAAAACATCAGTAGAAATCAAAATCAGTTATGCACTATTATAGAATAAATGAACACTTATGCTATGCATTCGATTAAGGAAATATCCCAATGTATTCAAATGGTAGCTTATCCCATTCAAATCAATAAGAGTACTACTAAAAAAGAATAATCAACAACTAACATGTACATACTTCATCCTTCATGTACAAATTTCTAAGTTCAATGGACCAGTTTATGCGATAAATACTTAGGGTTATTTGAAGCTATGTTTACTTTATTCGTCGACCAAAATGAAAATTATAGGTCAACTAAGTTATCTTGTTTACTATAACGTATTCATGCTTCATAGTGAGTTTTAAAATAGAGATATAACTGTGGAGAAATTCTACGTTTTCTTTTAGACATGACTTACTTTCTAGTTTATTTAGATAATCTATCCATGTTATTTTTATTTTGTTCTTAATCAATTTTAAGAACTTTTACTTAGGTCTTCTTTATCTCTTTTTTCTTCTTATCTTTTTTTTATATGATTATATTTATTCTCTATTTGATTCACTTGCGTATATTTCATTATTATTATTTTCAGTACAATTGGAATGAAGTTATTGTTTTATATTTCATGATTGTTTTTTTTTAGTACAATTGGACTGAAGTTATTGTTTTAACATGGTATGCTAGTTCATTTAGATTTCATGATTATTTAGGAAATTTGTGTGTGTATATGTAGACCTTCTAAAATGATTTAATAAATAGTCTGTATATTTTCTATTTACTTTTCCCCTTTTTGTTTTGTTTTGTTTTTTTTTCCATTCGTATTTCCTTTCAAGCCTAAGGAGACGGTGGGTTGGGCAATGGTGAGATCACCCTACGGCTGCCAAATGCTTCCCGCGTAAACGCAGCGCCCATGTCGATCATCCATATTCCAATTGCGTCTTGATTCTTGGGCCGATTATGAACGGAACCCTAGCTTAGCGATGACTTAACATTTAGATTCTTAATAGTATCCATTTTGTTGCCTTGGTTCAGGAAGATATAGTTTGTTCATCTCGTCCAGAATCTGAATCCAGGACTGAGAAATAATGGGCAGAATCGCTGTAGCCGCTATCGTGAGCTTGTGGGTGGTTCCGATCTCCATCCTCGTCAACCGCATTCTTCCCGATCCTTATATGGTAAGTTTTTTCGTCAATTTCATTTCGAATTTTTTAAATTTGGAGTTTGTTCGTTCACAATTGCATTTTCTTACTAAAATTACTTGAAAAACTTACAATATTGATCCCGATTGATGTTTAAGGACGAGATATTTCATGTGCCTCAAGCTCAGAAATACTGCAGTGGGAACTTCAGAAGTTGGGACCCCATGATTACAACTCCTCCTGGACTGTAAGTTTGTAACTCTATTCTTTGATTCTTTGAATTAAAAGTTTTGGGTCCGATTCTGGATTATAGTCATGATATGTATCCTTATTCAGTTTATGAGGCTATCGGTCATTTATTTGTCAGGAAAAATGCTGTTGCTGTCCCCAGTATCCAATATGGAATAGTGAAATATTTGCTTGTTGATTTCTTAATTATAATTACTCAATTTTCCCTGCGAGAGAAAAAAAAAAAAACAACTTTCACTTGGTGGTAATGATAATATGTGTTTTCTCAAGATTGTTAATACATGGAATCTAAAATTTCTGCAGGTACTATCTTTCACTTGCCCATGTTGCTTCTTTGTTTCCAGCCATTGTCTTTACTCGAGCAGCACCATCATTTTCTGAAGCCTGTTCCGTTCAGATTCTTCGTTCTACCAATGGGATTTTGGCAGTTTTGTGCAGTGTACTTGTATATGAGATAATCTCCCATTTAAGGCCAAATCTTGATGATAAAAAAGCAACAACTTATGCAGTGATTTTGGCACTTTATCCACTCCATTGGTTCTTCACTTTTCTGTATTACACTGATGTTGCATCGCTGACAGCCGTCCTTGCTATGTACCTAGCATGCTTAAAGAAGAATTACTGGTTGAGTACATTGGTAAGGAGCTTACTAATACTTTTCCATGATAGTTTCTTAAGTTTGTTGCATTTTCATTATCCATCCTCTTGCGGTATGAAATTGTTCCAATGAGAACAAAGTCAGAGGAAAATGAAACCCCCCTTTCCTACGGAAGTTAAACATGTTTGATGATCATTCTTTTATTTTTTATTTTTTATTTTTATTTTTTAAATTCTTCCTCTAATTCCATATAGTTATATGTATGTATGTCTACCTGGCTGAAATAATTCCTCTCATTGATTTATGAGTCCTTGGGTTGTTTCTAGAATCATGGTGATGTGAGTTCCTTGGGTTGATAAGGACCTGTGTTTTGCAGTATTCAAGAGAGGACCTGTTGTTGGAGCAGACAGGAGTTTATTATTATTTGTTGTAATACATTAAATGGAATATTTGATATTTTTATGATGGAATTTCTCATTTCATTTCTGCAATCTTCTACCCTTCTGATAACTTAGTTTCATCCCTTTATACAGTTTGGTGTCTTTGCAGTTGTCATTCGACAAACAAATGTTGTATGGATGCTTTTTGTAGCATGCTCTGGGATTATTGATACTACTCTGACTTGCCATGACGATACTATACAAATGCATGAGAATAATGTAGTGGTGGAGGAAAGTAGTCCATTGAATGCTAAAGGCAATTTCATTTCTAGAGTAAACTTGCGAAAGAGAAAGTTGAATCGTACAAAGGATGAGGGTGAACAATTTACACAGAGCACAAGATTCTCATCAATAAACCAGAAACTAGGTATTATTTCACCGTTTTTGATCTGTTTCCATTAATATTTTGAATTACAAAATTGTTTTATGAATAGTTCATGCAGAAGTGGTGTTTAAGCAGTAACTCACCCTTTTTGTGTTCCTTTGCCCCTCCAAGTTTCTGTGTATTTTTATTGATCATTCCTGCACTGCTGTTGGGCATTCCGTTACAGGTTTAATGGACGAGATTAGGGCCATGTTATTGACCATGTGGCATATGAAATTTAAGCTCTTGGTTTCATTTTGCCCCTTTGTGATTATGCTTATGGCCTTTGTTGCTTTTGTTCGTTGGAATGGAAGTATAGTTCTTGGTAATTATTATCTTGACACCCTAAATTTTGCTTGAATCAAGTGGTTTTTATTATTTATTATTTATTATTTTCAATAGTTTATTTATTGATATTTTATTATAATTTCTATTCAGAAAAAAATAACTCATTGCTATTACACGTCTCAAAATGCAGGTGCAAAGGAAGCACATGCAGTCTCTCTGCATTTTGCACAGATTTTGTATTTTGGTCTTTTTTCTGCTCTTGTTATGGCTCCAAGGCACTGTAATCTAAGTCAGCTCTTAGATTTGTTTCACTCATTCTGGAAAGGCAGACCTCTTAGTTTTTTGCAAGTTTTCATTGCCCTTCTTGCTGGCTTCATCTCTGTACACTATTTCAGGTTAGTTCAGGTTCAGTGAAACATAGTATTGGAGGGAAAAGATTTCTCATATTGCATGCTACATATTGCATGCTACAACCTACGAGATCATTCAGCTAAAAAGTATCAATAATTTAATAAAAGGAGTACTGGTTTTACCCCAAGGGCGGCTTTGTTGGCTAAGCCCTGTGGTCTCCAAGTAGAATCAATTTCTTAAATGCGTTATTTTCCTTTGATGAGATCCAATACATGAATAAAGGGAACAATTTTATAAGAAACACTTCCTTTTTTCTTCGAAGAATTATTATAAGTCTCAATGATTCAACAATTAAATCATTGGAGTTATTGTATTATTAGTTTAGGGTTTATCTTTTTAAGCATAGATATTCTTTTAGGGGCAGTATGGGCTAATGAGACATGGGGATCGTATTGGAATTGGGACACAAAGGAAATTTGGGCATTTATTACTTGGACTATATTCGCAATTTATTTTCATAAGCGAACAAATAAAAATTTTGAAGGTGTAACGCAGTGGTCATGTGTTTTGATCTTTGGATAAGCTTAATAAGGAAAATCCTTTGTTTTCTTCGAAGTCCGGAGCCTTGGGGCAGGACTTTATGAAGAGAGAAGCAGTACAGCTTTTTGTTAAGGGATCAACCAATGATAAGTCATCACTTGTCAGCCATGTAATGTCTTGATTGTTCTTCAAGATCTCCATTTAAAGCTTTTTAGTGTTTATTTTTCCATTTTCTTTTCCCTAGAAAAATAAACTTTGTAAGATTTTGTGATTAGAGTTGGAGGTGAAATTCTTCTAAACAAAATGTCAATTGCATTCTTCATTTTCCATTTCATTCATCACATATTAGTTGGTCTGTTGCAGCATAGCTCACCCCTATCTTCTAGCTGACAATCGGCATTACCCCTTCTACCTTTGGCGTAAAGTTATCAATGCTCATTGGTCATCGAAGTACCTTCTCGTTCCAGCATATATTTGTTCATGGTTTTCCATCATCGACATATTAAGTGAGTGGCTTACTTTCTAGTCTCTACTAATGCGATGAAAATCAAAGTTACTTCCTCCAATGATTGATTTATGGATAGGGTCTTATCGGGTGCCTTCTCTTAGTGTAAATCTAGCATCTTTTCATTCATTATAGCCTACTTTGATTTCCAATTGGAGAGCTCTTTTGTAATGGACCAATAGACGTTGGAGCTTTATCCTCTCTATTCCATCTATCAATGAGCTTGTTTCTTATTAAAAAAAAAAAAAAAAAAAGGAAAGAAGAAAGAAAACTAACGCCATGGAAATCTGGTAAACTTCGCTCATATACAAAGAGCCGAATTACACAACCGTTGTATTCGCTCTATTGAACCAGTTTCTTTCTGCTTCATTTGTGTTGACTGAATTTTTTCCTGTGGCAGGGAAATCCCAGAGGAAAATCTGGGTCCTGGCCTATTTCTTAGCCACTGCTGCGGTTCTTGTTCCTGCTCCTTTGATCGAGTTTAGATACTTCACAACTCCATTTTACTTCTTGATGCTTCATTGTCAGATGAACGGTAGACTAAGTTGGCTCTTGGTTGCACTTCTTTACATATCTTTGAATGCCTTCACGATGTTCATGTTCTTGTTTCGTCCCTTTTACTGGGAAAATGAAACTGGAAACCAGAGGTTCATATGGTAGATTAGATCATTCAAAATGCCACAAAGTTAGTACTGACTTGTAGAGGTACCCTTTCATAAATGTTATTGATTCTTTTATTAGAAAAAACAAATCTGAGTTTAAATCAAAGACATATAACATATTCAAGGCATATGTCCCTTTCATTTGATTTTTTTTCTTTTTTAGGGTTAAAATATCATTTTGGTTCCCATAGATTTTTGTTTATTTTAGTCTTTATATTTTTAAATGTTCAAATTTAATCTATATATTTTCAATAAATTCTAAATTTAGTCTCTACTGGGAGTTTATTGTTTTTTTTCGAAAACAAAATCTATTTGAATTCCCTTCATAAATTTTGAAATATATTAATGATTTTTTTTTTAAAAAAAAAAGGAGTTATTATTATTTAACTAGTTTCTACATAAATTAATTTCGAAAAATTAAATTTTAAATTGATTGAAAATACAAGAACTAAATTACGAAGTACCAAATGGATATTTCAAATTTTTTTTATCCAATTATGGAAAATTCCATTCAACACTGCAGGGAGTATAGGGGGTTGTGCAGCTAGGCACTAAAAAGGTGCTTGTATATCGGAAAATTTGGAGGAGTATTGTAACTTTTATAAATAATTAGTGAAATATCGTTTGAAAATAATTTGAGAAATATGGTGGTTTTGGAGATTTGACTTGTCCAGTTTTTTTTTTTTTTTTTCTTATTTATTTCAAAACTTGACCAATATATGAACGCTCGACCCTTTTTTATTTTTTCTTTTTTTAATATTATTCTTTTACCTTCTCTAAAAAAGTATCCTATGCAAATTTACTGTCCTATTTATTAATAAGAAGAAAAATTTACCCTTGTACTTCTTAATTACAAGTAAAATTGATATTATTAACTCTTAAATTTAAGAGACATCATAGAAAAGAACAAATTCTCAATCTTTTTTTCTTCCATATTACAATTATTGTTTATAATGGCAATATAATAAAATGTAAATTAAAATGTTCATATCAACCCAATAGTTTAACGTTTCTCATTCATTTAAAAATAATAGTAAGAAAATCAATGTATCTCACAAGGTCGACGTCGTCGACTTTGAACTCTAGGTTGCTTTGGTTCCTCTTTAATTAAAATTAAAATTAATTAGACAATATTTGATTATGTACCAGATGAGCCACAATTGCTTCCGAACGAGTGACGTAGTGCCTTGTAATAATTGATGTAATTTTGAGTCGCATCCCAATCAAATTGCCTAATTGGAACTGTTGTTGTAATAAACCTTTGCATTCTGATGGGACATCCTAGTGGAGACCAAATTGTCTGATAATGTCATTCACCAATGTGAAAACATATGATAGGACTTATCGTCTGACATATGTCTTGATCATTGTGTAGTTGATCTAGTTACACAAAATTTGTCTCTCCACCTATATTATCAAATTAATATTTTAGATTTTAAATTAACTATACCAATCATATAAAAATATTTGTTAAATTAAATTAAATTTAAATAACATATCGAGAATCGTAGACTCGTCAACTAACTAATCATCATTGACATGTGAGAGTTGTGGAACCGTTGTTGGAAATCGTTCCCAAGCCCATAATTGAAGAAGTATTAGAGGTCCAGCGATTTCACGAACGTCGAGTTTTATTGCCTTCATCAAGTACACAAAGTGACTTGATTTGTCAGAAAACAAACGTCCACCCATAATCAACACATATCACATTATCATTTGTAAATGACATAAATCTCAAACATTTGTCCGTCATTTTCTAAGAGAAAAAAAAAAAGACAAACAATATACTACTTGTTATTTTACTAATTATCAAACTTAAATACAAACAAAAACTATTAAAAAAATATTAAAAATATTTTTTTAAAAAATCATTTAGTTTGAACATCAAACTCATTAAAAAAAAACTAATACTAAAGTTTTTTATTAAAAAAACTATAAACATAAAATGCAAAGAAAACTCAAATTACAAATATATTGTACTAAAAAACGAACTCTAATACTAACCTTTTTATAATAAAAAACTTTGAACATCAAACTGAAATAAAAAGAAATCGAATATTATAAATATATATATATAATTTACTCAAATTAATGATTTTGTATTAAATGACAAAAAAAAAATACTAAATTTTTTAAAGTATAAATATCAAAAGTTAAATGAAAAAATAAAATAGTATAAAAAAATACAACAAACTCATTCAATTAGAGATTTTTTATTAAAAACAAACAAAGACAATAAACTTTTTAATTAAAAAAAAAACTAAAAATATAATATATATATATATATATATATACATGGGTACTTCTTTTTGTATTAAAAAACTATAAACAAAAAAGGTAGAGAAAACTAAAATTAAAAATCTAATGCCTAAAACTCTAAAACTAAATTTTCTTCAAAATAACACCAAATCTTAAAAACCCTAGCACTAACAAAATAACTAATATTGTACTAAATAAAATAACATTAACACATTTTTTTTAAGAAAAGCCTAATGTTAAAAATTCTAATATTAACAAAATTTAATATTATTTAAAAAATATATAAAAAAACATTATTAACATGGTAGATCTAGCATAACATAAATAAGAATATTAAACTATAGATAAAAAAACTACTAATATTAACATATAAATATTATTAAATTCAACATCTATTAAAAAAATAATATGGTAGATCTACTAACGTCACTATATAACTAATACTAAAAAACTAATAATATCATAATATAAGGAATTAAAATGATATATCTAACGTAATATAAATATAAAAAATATTTAAAAAACAAAAAAAACTAGTAATAAATTAATATATATATATATGAATTTAGTTGAGTGAAAGTACATCTCTATTTGGTTCTTTATTTCCCAAACAACAACAAAAACTATAAAAAAAAAAAAATATAATAGTATGGGAAAAGAACAAATTTTATAATTATTTTTTAAAAAATAGAAATTTAGTAGAGTGAACATACAAACCTCACAATTTGATAAACGAATGTGGAAAATAAGTGGTTTAGTAACAATTTTGAGAAGAATAAGAGGAAAAAAAATTTATGGGAAGAGGGTATTTGTGAGAAGTAAAAATCGAAAGAGGGGAAGAGAGTAATCACACGAAAGAGAGGAAGAGCAACAAGAGAGCAATATGTGATCAGAGGAAGAGAGCAACGAGAACAATCTGTGTGATCTGAAGTAGTAATCTACGAGGGAAGTTGAGGATTAAAAAGAAATGTGTTCAAAACTCGACCCATAAGTTCAAAAACGGATGTGACCATGCATGGGTCATGACACGGCAGAGTCAAATACTGCATAATATCAGACGAGCAGGTGGCGCGACAGGTCGAGACTTCAAGTCTCGAGGTCGAATTTTCAATCCTCAACTTATTATTTTATTCTTTTCTATCCTCTCAAACTTCTAAAAAAATCAGACACATTACCACAAATATCTAGTATTTTCAAAATCACCCCATTTCACCATTTATTTTTGCAAATTACAATATTAAAGTAAGACCTTCAATTAGTCTTGATTTTTATGCACAAATGTTTGTTTTGTTTTTTGGAATGAACTATAGTGTTTTTTTAATTCTTTTACATGAAATTTATCCATGGCAATTTTTCTGGTAGTCCTATCAAGTATATCATTCCATTAAAAAATTTAACTCTTGAGGTTAGAGTTCGATACTCCTTCTCAACCATTTGTTATACTAAAAAAAAGTAATGATATTAAAGATAATATGAAATAACAAAATTACCGTCACACCCCACCCCAGATCACCCTAGAAGGGCGTGACTGCAGCAATTATCAACCCTTAGGCTGACACTTACTGCCTAACAATTCTTGCGGAATAACTCTGATACCAAATACAAATTATATGCAATGGGACGGCTGTAGGCCCACAATTTATTAACTTAGAAACTTAATATGTTTAGAGTATTTACAACATTAGATTTACAAGTCCAAAAACCCACAATCCTAGTCCCTATATGAACAATAGTAACATGTGTACAATATTAACAGTAACCACCTAGCAAACGGTTACAAGTCTTTTGGTCCTTTAGTGGCAGAGCAGATACTGAGCTGTCTTCAGAGGATTTGATTGCTACTTGTGGGGGGGAAAAACAAAAACATTTGAAAACGGGGTGAGCTTACGCACAGTGAGTGGCCGAGAAAACCTAGTAAATTCTCATGCATAATTTCAGAAAATAGTTTTATCTTAAATATAAACTTTTGCAGCATAAATATTTTCCAAGCGTAATGTATATAAAACTATTTTAAACATAAAACAGTAAAATCATTTCTCAAATCAAAGTACTGTATAGCTGGTAAAATAATCCCAACACCAACTACTAGTCCAGAGAGAACCCTTTTGCTCAATCTCTGACTTTATTCACCTGTGGGCACACTAAGTACCTTAACACATTAGGTACTACTGCTCAGATACCTTCTCCTTGTTTTTCAGTATCGAGCTACCAGGATACCTTCTCCAACGTACTTCAGTATCCCGCTGGCTTGGTACCTTCTTAAACGTACTTCAGTACCAATATATACCTTCTCCTTGTACTTCAGTATCTAGTTGGGTGGATGCCTTCTCCTTGCACTTCGGCATCGCATTTTACCAAAACTATTTGTAAACAACTTTTCTCTTTAAAGCATGTACAATATAACACATATACAACATAGCTTTAAAGATGGTAACGCATGCTGGATAAAATCAATACATATACATATGTAAATAGTTTTTCAACAATATGCATGTGTTCAAATCACAATTCAAACTTGCTTGGAAACCATTTTATAAAACTAGTAGGCATGAGAATTATTTTCGCAAACATGCTTTCTGTATAACATTTGTAATCAAAACATTTTAAAAACATTTTAGTTCGAAAACATTTTAGCCACTCACCTCGAACTCTTAGGAACTTTTCACTCTAATAGCTCCTCGGGTCCCTTTTTCACCCCTAGAATCCAGATTCAACTTACAACTTAGATTACTTATAGTTCCAAACCTTTTTTTGGAAATATTTCCTTCTACAAACTTATTATAAACTGTCTTAGGAACTTACCCTAAACTTTCAGCTCATAATTCCTCGTGGTTTGGCCGGAATCTCAAAATCTTCAAGACTGGCCCAGACTGACCCTTCTGCTTTCTTCTCAACCTCCAGCCTAGTTTCTTTGAGCCTTTTCCTCCGGAAGCCCTACTCTAAAAACTAGAATTCCAGAGCTTTCAGATGGCTTTGAAATCACTCCAAACGCACGAGTATATTGGAAGATCTCCTCGTCCAAAGTTGACACATTCCTCTGAACCCTCATTGCCCTCTACTTTCTTTATGATTTTTGTGTGATTTGAAAATGAAATCCCAACTCCCTATTTATAGGCATTCAAATTGCTCGTGGGATTGACAAAACCTACTTGGCTACATGGCCAAATGTATAATCCTCCCTTTATCAACGTAAGCTGACTTCACCCTAGTTCAATGTGTTCTTCCCAAACGCATCCAACACAATTTCTTAGGGTTTAAGAATTTCTCTTAATCGGACACCTAGATTTTAAGTGACGTTTGCCCTTACGTCTTCAAGCTTTGTTTGTATTCAAATTAGGGTTTTTCCATACATAATCCACCCTAACGCGTCCAAATACATTGCCCAGAAACTTGCTCGGTCGTTCAATGCATAGGCGAGGCGTGGACGTGACGTTCGAATCGGACAAAGCAAGGCTAACGCATAGGCGCTCTCGCTCTTTCCGCTCTCGGCAGTGTCGCTCTCTCCCACTTTCTGGCTAGTCTCGCTCTCTTCACTCTCGCTCTCTCCAGCAATCTCGCTGGTCAGCTCTCTCCAATCTTGCTCTCTCTCTCGCTCTCTCAGCTTTCTCTCCAACTTTTCTCTCCACTCTCGCTCTCTCCAGCTTTCTCGCTGGTCTCGCTCTCTCCAGCTTTCTCGCTGGTCTCGCTCTCTCCAGCTTTCTCGCTGGTCTCGCTTTCTCCCATCTTCTATCCAATCTCGCTCTCTCCAATCTCGCTGGTCTCGATCTCAATGATCTCGCTCTCTCCATCTTTCTCTCCAAATTTTCTCTCCAATCTTTAGCTGTGACAAATGTTCCTCGTATATATTTTTTTACCCGTTTACTCACCACTTAATGATATTTTTACACGGATCTTCCAGGATAATTCCAAAATAATATTTTCTATATTTTTCCTTAATTCCTTACTCCGTACTTCACTTAATTTTTCATACTTAGTCGTATTCTTCCCCGAATTTTTCAAACTCAATCTTCATATTATTCCACATTAATTCTACGTACTTAATTTCTATATTTATTCCCACTAAATAATTTTCCCAACTTTTCCAATATTATTTTCTCCTTTCAAATCTCCATTCCTTCTTTCACCAATCACACTAACTATTTTCAACAACTTATTTATTATACAAATTTCATTGCAATTTTACCAATTAAAGCTCAACTTAAATTTTTCAAGGAAAATCTACTTAACACTTAGAAATTTCCCTCCCCTTAACTTAGGATTTAACTTTCACTTAGTTAATTCCTTTTATCACTTGCTTAAGTAAGGAAAATAGAAATCCGGGTTTCACAATTACACTTAATTTTAGAATTCTCAACTTAATTACTTAAGACACTAGGCCTATTGTCATGGGTTAAAATAGACGATAGAATTTTTAGAATTTGCATTCACTTAAGAAAAAAAAACGTTTTAAAAAAATCCATTATCATTTATATATTTTTGACAAAATTTATTGAAAATACACTTCAAAAGCTATTTTGAGTGGTAGTCAAATACTCTATTTTTTTTCAAAATGACTTACTTTTTAAATTAAACACTTGGTAATGCATTCCAAACATACCTTTAATCTCACTATAGGATCTTTCAGACTTGTTATAAGAGTGTATTCAAAGCACACGAACGACCCTTGAATTTATCTCTACGAAGTATAACATTTTTTTAGTATAAATTAGAGGTGGGATAATTTAAATCATAGACCTTTTGATCCTCAATACATGTAGATACTAGTTGAGCTAAGCTCTAGTTGCCTACAAAATACTATATTAGAGTTGTGAGAATCGAAGTAAAAGGTATTATTGTAACACTATTTTGACTTCAATCATCTCTCATGTGTTTAAACTAAAACTGAAAAAAAAATGTTCATTACCATATAATTCAAAGGCATTGAGACCCATTAGTTCATTTAATATCGATTTCATTTGAGTTTCGAAAATTATACAACATTAAATTTTGAAAGAGTAATCCATAGGTGTAATCACGAGAAAAAAATTCTAAATCTATACAATATTAAATTTTGAAAGAGTAATTCGTAGGTGTAGCCACGAGAAAAAATTCTAATCTAATAGTAGGATAGAAAATTATGTGGGGTCTACAAAATAAATGAATAACAAATTGATACATCACTTGATGACGTGTTAAATTATGAAGGATAACTGGAGGTATATAATTATTACATGAGTATAATTTTTTTGTGCCCAATTACCTTGTATTATTGGCAACTTATAATTGGTGACTTTGATGGATAAGTGCAGCCCAAAATATAATACAAGTATATTGGAATATGAAAATTAGATGAACTAATGCTAATGCCGTCAACTGTGAGAGATTTGAATTTCCTATTCCACTCTGTATTTTTTGAACTAACAATAAAAAAATAAAATAAAAATAAAAATAAAAACAACCTGCGCGCGTTGCTGCTTTTTCTTCTGAAGTATCTCTCTAATGTTTAATTTAATATTCATATTATTTAGATAAATCGCTGAGATCAGCCAGCCATGCCCATACTCAACACTCCAAATGCCCGAATCTGTGTGTGTATGATCCTAAAATTCGTTGCCACTGCCTCAGTTGGTTAATTTTACACTCTAATTATATCCAAATTCTCTGTGTTCGAGCTCAATTTGCTTCTCCGATTCTGAATTATCGACCCCTTTTGACCTTCAAATGGCGATCTCTGGCTTTCGAGCTCTTCTATGGTGGAGCAAATGGTCCAAGAAAGACTGGGCGATTGCAGTTATCTGTTTCGTTTTCATTGTTTTCGTTTTTTCTTTCCTCTCCGATTCTTGGCATGCTGAAGACAGTGTCGTCAACCACAATTTCGATCTCAATCCCGCCGATGACCCCGATTTGGTTGACCTATCTTTGCTGCACAATGCCAAAGCAAAAGGCGCTCGTACGCTGTCCAATTCCTCTTCTCTTTCTTTTTGCATTCAAATTCATGCTTACTTTTAGGTTTCGATCTTTGCAGTATGTCTTGATGGGAGTTTGCCTGGATACCATTTTCAGAAAGGCTTCGGATCTGGTTCTAGCAATTGGGTTCTTCATATTGAGGTTTTTGTTCAATTACTTGATCAAGAGGCTGGCTTTCCCTTTTGTCTTTCTGGAGTTAACTTTGAGTCTAATTCCTTTTTAGGGTGGAGGTTGGTGCCATACAGTCTCGTCTTGTTCATCGCGTAAAATGACCCCGTTAGGTTCATCAGACTACATGGAGCGTCGTGTTCGTTTCTCTGGAATTTTAAGTAGTGATGCGTCCCAAAATCCGGGTAATTTTGTGTATTACTATTTCTATTGGCCACAGTACTCTCCAGTCTCCATTTATCACGGAAAAATGGCATGGATGACCCTTGGGGCACAAATGAAAATGGGTACTTTTTTTTAAAACAATGAATTTTGGACTTCCGCTGATGTCATCGTTGTGTAAAATTACCACTTTTGACCTTAAATACATTCCTCTTCTATTTTCTTTGTTTTGCGACATTTTTTTTTTCTTTTTTCATTTTTCTTAGTTTCTTCTTCTTCCTCTTTTTTTTTTTTTTTTTACTTTTGTTCTTTTTTTCTGCATTTTTTCTTCTTCTTTTTTTTTTTCCATGTTTCTTCTTTTTCTTTTTGTTTCTTTGCATCAAACATCAAACATAGAGTATAGAGCATTATAGCATCAAGTATCAAGCGAACGTACAAAATAGAGCATAGAGTATCGAGGATCGAGTAACATGTAGCTAGTATATAGCATAAAACATATAACATAGAGCATAGAGCGTAAAACATCAAGCATCGAGCATCAAGTATCAAGTACCAAGGATCGAGTAGCATATAGCTAGTATATAGCATAGAGTATAAAGCGTAGAGTATGAAGTATCGAGGATCGAGAATCGAGTATCGAATATCGTGTATCAAGAAAACTTATAAATCATAGCGTGCAGATGGTTTTCAAGGTCGAATGGGTAAATTCATAGGATACTGATGCAAGCAGAAGACCACTTTTCATTCAATTTCAAAAAGGTACCCATTTTTCATTTAACCCTGCAAAAATGGGCCATCTGTACAAAAAAAACCCATTTATCACTTCACTTGGTCTTGTTTTGATTCCATTTACACTAATGTCGCTGAACTTGATTCTAAACTTAACGTTGTTTCTGGCAGTAAGTACTTCATCGAAACCTATTGATACAAAGGTTTGTTATACGTATATAGTATTGTCGTTCTAATTGATTATGTCTAAACCTTTTTTTCTCCTTAGTTTTTTATAATAGACCATTATTGTTACTAGCTAGCAGATCTGCTCAGATATATAGTAGCGGTGGGGTCTAAGTAGTAAGTACAAGGAAGAGCTGTTTCTTTTAGCATGTCATTTCATCTTATTCCAATCTTCTTCCTTTGTTATTTGTTATTTTTGGGGGAGATTCTTAATATGGAAATCAGTTGCAAGTCCTTAATTTCTATCTCAATAGTATGAGTAGAGCTCTTGTTAATGCATTTGATGTAAATACCAGATTTCCTTTATTTGCGCTCCAGACAGAGTAACTCACATGAATTACCTCGCTCTTAAACTTGCGTTTCATTTTCAGGACAAACGTTTCAATTTGATATAGTTCCTGAAATTGGTCATTGTTTGAGATACCTGCATGGTTACTTTGTTCTTTTCTTCCTTCTCTAAGATGGACTTGAATTTTATTGAGAGCTCTTATTTTTAATTTAATTTATTTTTTTAATGAGAAACAAAGTCAGAACTTTCAACTTGCATTTGAAGAGGTGCAAACTAGACTGAAACAGCCTAAGGGACAAATGGACAAGAAGTCACTTTTCCACAAAGAGCTTGCTTTAAGCACACCAATTTGAGGTTCTAAACTGTAGACGGTCACAAAATAATCTAAAGAGTTAGACTTATCTGAAAATGTTATAGCATTTCTCTCTCCAAATAAGCCACACACACCCAAACGCACACGCACACGTACAGCTTGAAGGCTTTTTTATTCTTATTTTGAGATTATATTGCTTCTAAGATGATGAAAATGTTTAACAATCTCTGGTTAGCACTTAGTCTTTGATTACGTAATCCTAATTCTTAGGTTGGTTCATGTATTCTTCAGATTTCTATAATTGGAACAAAATCAAGATACGTTACTGTGATGGAGCATCATTAGCAGGCCATCCTGCGGGTGAAACAAATGTACAACATATTCAAGTTCGGTACCCGGTCATTTTTTTTCATAAGTCGAAGTTTCTTTGGTTCATTACAAATATGTCTAAATGGTAAAGTCAGGAACCAAAATTTGTTTATTTCGAAATACTACAACCAGTTTCATAATTCTCCTGTGCTTCTCTCAATTACATGACCTCTTATCTTTTTGAAACTTCAACCTGGTAATTTTATTGAGTGGATTCAATAACTATATTTACGTTTGTCCTTGCAATAGAATGGAAATATACTTTATTTCAGAGGCCAGCTCATCTGGGAAGCCCTTATGGATGAACTCTTATCTGTTGGCTTGTCAAAGGCAAGGCAGGTGGGCATGTGGTAATAAAATTTATAATATCTTCTTCTAAGATCTACATCCACAATCATTTAGTTAATGAGGTGTTTTCTCTGCATCTTAAATTGTGCCCTCTGTGTTCACCAACTTCTATCCACTCCAGGCTCTTCTTTCAGGGTGCTCTGCTGGGGGCTTGGCTACCCTTATTCATTGTGATGACTTCAGAGAGCTTTTACCAAAGGATGCAACAATCAAGTGTCTTGCTGATGCTGGATTTTTCCTTGACGAGTATGATTTCCATTTGCTTAATACTATTCTGCACATGAATAATCTTGTATTCTACTAACATATACATTAGCAGTCTTTCGGAACATATTTTCCAGTCTGATACAAACTATGTTTGGGATCATATGAGCATCTTCTCTTTAATGTGCTATGTTGTGAGAAACACACCTTATTAGAATGTCTGGGAGTATTTCTTGGTATTTAGTTGTTATAGGACAAATCCCGAGAGGATTCTTCTGTGATGCTTAGGGGCTAGCTCAATTTTGAAACTGCTGTTTCTTTCTACGTCATTGCTTCTACAGAAAAAGGTTGTGCCAATTGGGATCTTTTTTCTCTCTTCCATTTCAGGAAAGATGTTTCGGGAAATCATACAATGAGATCTTTCTATCATGATGTTTTCAACCTTCAGGTTGTACTCTGCTTTTCATTTGTTCTGATTTATGCATTTAGTGATTGGATGGTACAGAACCTTGGGATTTTCTTTGGAAAGAACCTTGTAAATTTATTTGGGGTATTTTCCTTTTATAGTTTATAGACAATGAGGGAGTTTTTTCCCCTCTGAATTCTCCTTTAAATCTTCAAATTAAAGGCACCCAAATGGTAAGAGGCAGAAGGTATACGAGCAGTCTGTCTAATAACAGTTGCAGCTGGCACCTAGTATCTAATACTAATTAAATCCAAGGAGAACTATCAACTAACCAACCAAGTTCAAGGAGAACTACATCAGCATATACTGGGGGCCATAACACATGACCAGTTGGATCCTTAACTTAATCCTGCCGTTTTTAGCTTATTAGGATGATATCATGCATATAACCTCTGTTAGGGTTAGCTACAAGCCTACAACCTCCAATATAAGGTTTCATTAAGGTTAAACTTGGGGTCTCCAAATTTACTGGAGTCATAGCCATATGTTCATATGCTAGGTTAATATTGCAAGGTACACAGAATTGATTCTCTTTAAAATCTATACTTGGTTGATATTTAGTTTATAGAAATAGTGTTTGTTTGAAATATATCAGTCATTATTTTAAGAATAGTAGAGTGTAATATGACCAAAAAAAAAAAAAAATCAACATACATGAGCACAACTTAGTAGTTAAGATAATCTCTACTTCTTTAAGAGGTTGTAGGTTCGAAACCTTGTACCCTATGTGATGTTATTATCAGCAAATATGACAAAGAACGTATTGAAATTTAAATACATATAATTTTTACTTGGTGAATCCTGAATTTGATCAAAGGAATTTTATTTCTTATTATTGATTAGGAAACATCCACTATATATCGTTAAGTTTTCAGTAATTCACATCTTCATCATTTATACTCATGAACTTTTGTCTAACTTGGAGCAGATGTCTTCTAGAAATTTAATTAATTTTATTTCACTGTTTGAATTCCTTGCATCTTGTTTCAAATTGATGTTTATCTGTCTTTGCTATTCCTATTATGGTAATCATATTACTCCTTGACTGATGTCGTGAAATCTATTGATCATATAACAATGTTTTGTAGATATTATCATTTGACTTCTGAAAATTAATCCATGAGTGTGATAAAACAGTATAAATCAATAATTGATGGAAGCTTATGTTTATGGCTCACTTTGCCACGCAGCCATTAATGTCCTATAACATGCACCCCAATTTTTTATAAAACTAATTTTAGCACTCTGTAAAAAACAATAATATTTCAAATGGTGGAACCAAAAAGAAATTACAGTTTTAGAAAGTCTATAGAAATCTGGAAGTACTAAGAATTATAGAATATAGAAAATGGAGAAAGGGTACTCTCTTACCATCTTCAATGATAAGATAAAAGGAAATATGGATTAAACATTGGTTGAAATCATTAGTTCAATTGTTAAACGTAAAGATTTATAATTTTTAAGCTTAGATTTGTCAAGTTAATTAGAAATTTCAATTAGGTGTGGGGTGGGTGTGTGGGGTGGGGGGATCATTGTTAATTATCCTCTCTCATAGATAAACGTAGCTAGACACATGGATCATGTAAATGCATAATACTCAAGTTAAAAAAATGTTACCTTGTATGATAATTAGGCGCTTATTTATAATATTGTTTTTATAAAGTTTTAACGATGAAATTAAATGGTTGGTTTTCATACTTGAATACACTAGCTGTATCAACTACATCAAATTAATATTATTCAGTACATAGATAGTATAGAAACTTAATCATATAGCAAAGTTCATCTCATTTACGAGCATGATATATGAACTTAATAAAAAAAATTAAATTAGGATTTACTGAATATATTCAGATTTATAATTTTAAAAATCTAGCTTGCCTATCATCTTTTATTCATCCAAAATGAAAGTTTGTTTGTCATAGAAATATATTAGAAAATATAATCTAAAATACACTTGGAAATATTGTTTCAAAATTAAGATGTTTAAAAAGAAACGAAAGACTTCTTTTCTTAATCTCCTCTGATAGATTATAGGTTATTGATCTGACATAAATATGTATTTATTCTTTTCTAAAATAAATAATAAATTTAAGGAAATTCTGCATACTTGTAATGTTTGAACTCTTTGCTGCCATTGTGACTTCAGAAAACTGGTAAAAGCTTACCCAAGGATTGTACAGCTACAGACGAGCCATCTAAGGTAGGATTTTCTTTTTCCTGTTCAGAACTCTTTTATGAGATCCTTTCACAAAATTCTCGACTAATCATGGTTCACTATTAGACCATGGGATTTGAGTTACCAGATACAAATTATTGATCCTAGTAGTAATGAATTTTAAATCTCAATCTCTTAATATGTGATTTTAGCCTCCAGCCTCAATCATTTGTTTTGATTTGGAATGACAGTGTTTCTTTCCTCAAGAAGTTATCAAACATATAAGCACCCCGTTGTTTCTTGTCAACCCAGCTTATGATTTTTGGCAGGTAATTGTTTCTTATAATGCCCAACTCAACTCCAAGATTTAATTTTGTTATATATAATTTCTGATACCGATTGCCTGGCTATTAGATACAAAATGTCTTGGTGCCAAACGCATTAGATCCTGCTGGCTCTTGGCAGAAATGCAGGCTTAATATATTTAAATGTGATCATGCTCAGCTTGAAATTCTTCAAGGTACATGTACATATTTTGCAACCCTACAAGTCTGTCACTCTATGTTTTGGTATCCACTTCAAGATATAGGTAGAATTTTAATGATCTTTGATAACAAATACTTTTTTGTGACACCATGTCCTCATATGGAATCATTGTGTAAATAAGAGTTGGTTTGAAATTAACATTTAGAAACCTCCATGGGTTGGCCAAGAGGTCAATAAAGGACATTTAAATTATAAAAGGAGAGGGAATGAGTTCAAGCCATGTAAGCACCTATCGAGGATTTAATATCCTATGATTTACTTGGCATTCAAATGTAGCAGGTCCATAAGCGCCCAGTAATAATAGTCGAGGTGCACAAATGCTGGCAAAACACACTCATGGATATTAAAAAAAAATCAGCATTTACATGATCACATAGGAACTTTCACAAGAACTACACTCTGAGTTATCTTCATGCAGCCTACAAAAAAATAAGACCTGTTAAATTTAGTTTATCTTTCATAATTCTCTCTTTAGATATGCTTTTCTTGTGATGGTATAAGATGCGGCAGTTGAGGAAAAAATGTGTAGGTTTAATTAAAATATAATATATATATTTTTTCCTTTCTGACTGTTCTTATTGGAAAATGTAATTCTGTCATCTATGTTCTTGATTTTTTTTTTTTTAATTAATTATCTGGTGAAGTCAGGATCAAAACACAATATTGTTCTTGATCTTGTCCATTTGTATTTTGTTTCTATAAGGGTTCCGGGACTCTTTGCTGAAGGCAGTGAATGACTTCAAGCACAACAAGGAAGGAGGACTTTTTGTAAATTCTTGCTTCATCCACTGCCAAACATGGATGTCTGAGACATGGCATTCCCCCAATTCTCCTAGGATAAATAAGAGGGTAAGGATAGTTCGTATTTTAAAATGCATAACTGAGAGAATATGAAGTTTCTGCTTGCTTATTAGAATTGTTCTTCCCATTATATATTTATGTTTGTGTGCTTGCTTATTCCGTTTGAGAATTATGCTGCTTAAGCTGTCTCCATCTTTTTGTTTTATCGTTCTTTGCTTTCTCAGATGCTTATCACCCTGCCCATGGACCAACCAACTATAATATATTTTAGATGTAAACAATCTTAGTAAGGAATTACAGAGATTTAATCTTTTCCACAAACTTTTATTAGTATCGAGAACTCATTGATGTAATGTTTGTCGTGGTGCTTATGAGGACTAATATGTAATATTCATAGTACTACTTGACAGATAAATCTCTCTTTCTGCATAAACTGATTGTGTTATTGCTCAAGAACAGACTATAGCAGAGGCCGTGGGTGATTGGTACTTCAAACGAAATTCAGTGAAGCTAATCGACTGCCCTTTTCCATGCAATCCTACCTGCATTCATATGGATTTTAGCCGAGGTTAGCATATTGGAATTAAGGACTGCTTCAGCCTTTTCTGTTGTCATTCATCTGCAATTTCTTAAAGTTCTGGGGGGTAAACATCTTTGTCCTTGTCCGAAACTTGGGTTCCATAAACTAAAACAGAGGTATCATACATGATCGTTTTCTAGGGCAAGATTTTATTTTAGTTCACTGCTTCTGAAAGCTAAGATTAGATCTAAAAAAACATAGGACTCTTGGTTTCTCTGGAGGCCTTATGCTTACTTCGTCCTCACCTTTTCTATATATCATTGATCACTTCCAATGAGGTTTTTTTTTATTTGTTTAGAATCTTTAGATTACAGGCGTCTTTTCTTTTCTTTTTTTTTTTTTTTGGCTTTTTTAGTTGATAGGCTTTTCCCTCCACGTTTTGTACATTATCTTAAAGTTTTGTCGCCCCACCAACATATTGTAACTTGATAACTAGACCTGTACTATCATTCTTTGTAGCCCTTGATGTTTTTTAGATTCTTACGTGCTCCGAGTCAGCCATAAATGTGCAAGTGGGTTTTGAATGCTGATTATTTTGAAAACGAATTTGCATCCACTATCCTTTATTTTATATTATGGCTCAGGCTTTTGTTTTTCAATCGCTTATTTCTTCTTGGTGGAATTCAAATTGGAAATCCACCTACATGATCAATATCCATCGGTTGTAAAAGTCAAAAGAGATGTGCTGGTCCTCCTTTCCATGGATTTATGATAGTAACGGACACCATCATAGACAAGCTTCACACAAGATCTGATGTTCTCCCTGCCATTTTGCTCCTGTTGAAGGGGGACGGTTCTGTCTTGGTTGACAAATTGAGCTGGCGTCAAATTTCCATCTAAATATTGACTGGAATTTTCTGATCACAAACCTCTTCAATATTTGAACTGGATCATCTCCAGTAAAGACCGGAAATTAGGATAGATTTTTAGAGATGATCCATTTTTCCTTAGTTCTCTCGTAGTTCAAGACGATATCTCTGTTCAATGTTGTTCATTCCCTCCCACTATGTGGGCTTATATCACCTCCAACATCATAGAAATCAATCACATATTGCCTTTTGAATTTAACAGTAGAATTTCAAGGCCTTGAAACTGACTAAGAACTTTTAAGTTCCTCAGGAGCCTTCTCCAATATTGGAATGTGTGGTGGGGTGGGGGAGAAAGTGAAGGGATTTTATAAGTTTGTGTACCATTTTTCATCAGCCAATCCAGCTCCAATATTATGTTCTGAGATAAGGACAGCTCAAAAGTCGAAAACTCATTTATTCTTCCATTACTATCTAATATTCCAAAGCCAAAACCCAACCCATTGTACATTGTCTTTATAGAAATTAGAATGAGATCTTCTAGTTGTTCGAATAGTTAGAACTGATCAAATGAACTTGTACAACGTCAAAATTAAAAGGATTACTAAAAGATTTAGAATATTAAGATGTGATTTAGATGATCTTAATTAATATATAATTTCGGAATCAGATTCGTGTCCAATTTTTTGAACTTTGATATTCTATTTGGGTGATTGTGAATATAGAATTTCAAGCATCTTTATAGAATTGCCTAAACCTGGCCTACCACTCTATTCCTTCTCTGCAGCATTTGGCGGACGGCACTTACCTTTGTCTCCTTACTTCTTCCATTGCCTACACAAGCACATACACACATACATACATAGAATCAGATTCACTATGTTCAAATTTCAAATACAACCTGTAGTTCAAAAACTCTTCAATATTAGTTGACTATTCCCATTGATTGTTAGTGATATTTTTATTTTGGAAGAAGATTTGGTTTAAGGGTTCGAAATAATAGTATTTTAAAATCATATTGCCTAAATATTATAAATAACGTATAAATATCTAGTTCAATGATGTGGGGATTGAAAAATATTTTCTTTTTATATCTTGTACTAGATAAAGATAGTTTTTTTTTTCTTTTTTCTTTTTTTGGGGCGCAATAAAGTTAAGAGTTTTAATTGATTAGGTTTTGATCTGAATTGATTTTTGACCCCTTTTTTAAGTAATTGTTTTAAATTAACCTCTGTTTGGTGTAGGGGTTTGATTAGTTCAGGTTTTAATTTATCTTTTGCATTGACTTCCATGTCCACAATGAATTTGCGTATAATCAGGAAAATTCCAAAAAAATTAATATTTTAATGTTTTTGTTAAAAACAAAGGAAAAAATGGAAAAAAAGAAAAAGGAAGATTAGTTTTTACGATTTTTTTAATGTTGTGTATACATTTATGGTTTAGTTGAAAACGTTGTGCAACTTTTTTAAAAGGCGATGACATCTGAATTTTAAATAGATTTCTTGAAGGGCGGTTTGTTTTTTGAGAATATAGATAAACAAAATTTTAAATGTCTGAAATTATATATATTAGGAATATGTCCAACATTTTTAGATTACTATGTTTGTTTTGTAGCAATATTTTTGCAGATATCTGAGAATATTTTGATAATTGTGTTTGTTTAGTAAGATTTTTATTCGGGAATGTCTCAAATTTACATAGAATTACAAGAATGTGTTTACGACTATTTATTACTTTATAATTAATTTGATATAGTTTGAATTTATATAACATATTTATTTTTATCAATTTGAATTTCTTTTAAAATTAATACAATTTATATTATTTTTATGTGTTATTTTTCTCAACAAAATAATATTATCACAATTTAAGATTTTTTATAAGATAAATATTAATTAAATTTAAATTTGAATATACTACCAAAAAAATAATAAGAATTATGATATAACTAAAGGATATGATATACATGGTTGACAATATTTTAATTATACAATGGAAATGAAGATTTTTATATATATGTAAAATAAAATAAAAATGAAGGATAAAAAAGTGAAATAGGGATGCCCTCAACTTGGGAATATGGAAAATCCATGTTTTAGGAGAGCATCCAAAACTCTCCAGATGTCCTTTATCCTAGGATGTTCGAGAATTTTCAGATGTCGGGGCATCTCACAATACTGCAAAACGAACATAGTAATCCGGATGCCCATTCCATGGGAATCAAACGAGTTTTTAATCATTTAAGAGCTTAATGTCTTATTTTACAATTTTGAAGCCAATTTATTTTATCAAAATTGATTTTGAATCATTAATCATGTTTAAGAGTAAATTTAAATAGGATGGAAATGATTTTAATAACCACTCCAAACATGATTAGTGTGGTAAAATAGCTTGAATAGTTTAAGCTAAGTAATAATTAATTGTGTGGCAACCATTTCAATATGCCATACTCAACCCACCAAATGAACAACTCATCGTGTGATGGATGCTTTTGTAATCTGACCAAGACTTCCATTTCCAAGAATATTTTAGAAAGAAAAAACCTAACACAATAGGTTTTTGCTCTGTTCACAACCAAGTTTAGGAAAATGGGGTGGGAAGAGGAAGAAGATTCAAAGGAGAGAGAGAAAAAGAAGGCAGATTATTTTTTTCTTTCTTTTCTTTGATTCGGACATAAAATTTTGACCCCCAGGTCCAGTTCCACTAAGGACTAGTTCTTCTGAGTGAACTGAATTAAGGTCAAATTCAAAATAAGTTCCTTTTCATTATGATTTTCCTTTCCCAAATCAAGGTTTTGAAGAACCCTCCTTTTTTTCTTTGATCTACAAAATTTTGGCTAGAATTTCTATAGCATTTTTAGAAGTATATTACATAAGAAAAGAAATTTATCATCATCAAGAAGTCCCCATGTCTTTGGTTTCGAAATTCACAAGAGTATAGGTAAATGAGTAGGCATTTCTTCCAGTTTCTATATTGTTCTTTTTACCTAATTATTTTTTTGGGTGGGTAGGTAGGTAGGAAGTCAAAACTTCTATAGAAGAAACTTCTGAAGTCTGCAAAACAAAATTGTTAAAATTTTCCAATTCTTCTTTGGAATGTATTTGTACTGGATGCAAGTTGCAACACACACACACACACACACACAATTAGGATGTGAAGACAGAAAGCTGAACAACTCTACACTCTCTCTGTTACAGGTTGAACAAGAGAGAAATTGATTTGATTGCATTTGTAGTGAGAATAGGGAAGAAGAATAAATGAAATAAATGGCAGAACTAATTGCCCAACCTTCTGTTGTTATCTTGATTTCTATTGGCTAGTATCTCTATTTACATCAACGAATGCCAAATTCTTCCTTCGAATGAAATGATGATAACCGACACATCATCGTGGTACTTCCGCCGCTCCCCTTGTGGGATATCAAGCAGCTCATGGAAGTCCATTCCTGAAAGTTTTCCAAATCACATTAGTAAATCAACGTTTTCACTTTAACATATACCCCTATTTGTTTCTTTTATCTTCCTATCTTATAGATGGATGAGGAGCTTACCGTATTTTTTAGCTGCTCGGAACAATACTTCTTCAATGAGATTTTGAGCAGGATCTCCTTCAGGAAAAGAAGCAATGAAGGACTCTACTTGAGCAACAGCTTCTTCGTTGGTAAAGTACTGGTAGAGTCCATCAGAGGACAATATCAAGAATCTGTCTGTTGGGCTGAGTTTATAATGGCACAGAGTTGGATCACAGGTGATATAAGGTGAATTTCCCACATAGTCTATTCTGAACATCTCTAGCAATGCATCATTCCACTTTGGCTGCAAAACACTCAGCTCATCAGCACCAACATTCAAATTTTATTGAACATTTGTTATTATTAACTGAATCCACCATTGGCCTTCTCTATTTTCCAAACTGTCTCAGAATAGTTTCCAGACAGACTATGTTTCTCTTACATTCTAGCTGACTAAAAGACTTAGAAATGTGGAATACCTGTTTCAGAAAGCCAGCTCCGAATGCCCGTGTGATCTTCAAATAACCTTTCACCCTGTCATTCATAATTGCGGAAGCGTCATCAGGATGAGCATTCTTGATCCTCTGAACTTCCTGATATGTAAGTATTCTCTCATAAGTGCATGTAATCTAAGGAACTTAGTAACCAGAGAGAAATGGACATGAAAAAATGCAGTCTTAGGAGTAAAATGAGTGATGATATAGACACGAACATTACCTCCTCTGTGTAAGTGCTGTGGTCCATCGTAAGCTGATGGGAGGCCAATGCTTTTAATCTTTCAAACTCCACTCCATTAGAGGATTCAAATACTCGTAGTGTTCCTTCATTGATTCTCTCCAAGTCTCTGTATAGTTTTCCAGTCCCGAAATCTGGTTCGAATTGCTGAGCTACAATAGCGCGGCTGTCTCCTACATTCATTAAGTAGACATCTTCTCCTCTCATCAACATAACCAAAACACAAGAACCCATAAGAGCTAGCTCAGGATTTCTTGTGACCATCTTGTCTGCATTCTGTAGATATGCTTCCTCTGTTTTTCTTAATGCTTGAGACAGAGCATTCAACACCTCAGAATGATTGATTGCTGTTGATTCATCCCATATTTGATGGTGATCTAATTGTCTATTGTTGTTCAACTTCCCCTCTAATCCTAATCTTTCCCTTTCCCATTCACATTTCCAATTCTTTGGATTCTGATCGGCCTTCTTCATCAGCTGACTCGTCCTATAATTCGTATTGTAAATTCTGTCTCTTTTCTTCACTGAATCAGCCTCCAAATTCACAACCCCATTTTCCACCGGGAAAATCTCTGTAGATTGATGATCATTCTCGCGATTTTTCATGTGGGGTGTTCCATGATCATCTTCCTCAATTGAAGCAGAGTTGGATGAGTTCATGGAAGATGAAGTTGCAGTTGAATCGAACTTATCACTCCAAATCAAACCACCCTTGAGTTCTTTAAGAACGGCAGTGTAGAGATTAGCAAGTAAGTAATCAGGGGCATCAGGACCGTTGAATCCATCATAAATTCCGACGAAAACCCAACCATTATCCTCCGATATCACCACGTGAACTCTATCCTCACCGGCCTTCCCCTGCGCCCACTGCACACTCTGACCGCCGAGAAAGTAATCGCCGTCGTCTTCCTGCGCCAAGCTCCCATGGCTGCTCAAATGGACACTGCTTTGAGTCTGAGCTGCAGAAGCTGCAGCATTTTCATTATGCTTATACGATTCCGATTCTCTCACTCTCGAACTCGCTGCCTTCTGGTTTAGAGAAATAGTTTTGGATATGGCTCTCTTCAGAATCCGAATAAGATTTCTTCTTCTTCTTTTTTTCAATTTCGGTTCTCTGTCTCCATCGCCGCCATGAGAGACGCTCCTCTGCAATTTCTCTGCTCCGCCGCCCTTCTCAATCGGACCGGAATAAACCGCTCGATCAATCGGACCCGACTCGAAACTCCTGGCGGCCAAAGGTCCAGACAAAAACCCTCTCTCCAGCGGACCCGACGAAGGGAATCCGCCGGAATTTCCCGACACCGAGTGACGAGGCACAGGCTGCAACGGCACAGAGGCAAAGGAATTCGAGCAATCGAAAGCTGCGGCCCGATCAAACGTGGTGCTGTAAGGATAGAGATCAACAAGAGAAGTGGAGAGCGGCGTTGAGACGTTGGCACTTACGGAAGCGCCAGAAATCGACCGGAAAATGGTCGTCGGAGAGATGTAATCATCGGAAAAATCTTTGGAGGAGGAGAGAGTATGTGGGTCGGGTGGGAGGTAGTAGAAGGAATGACCAAAACCCCCATCGTGGGGGTCGGAGATAATGTCGGCAGGATCATAACGGCGGGAGATATCGCCGGCACCGGCGAAACAGTGGCCAATTTTCCCAATACGATTACCCATATGAATAAAGAAAAAAAAATTGAAGGCTTCAAAGAAAGAGAATTTATCTTCTCTACTGTTTGATTTGATTGATCATTGCATAATACTCTGTGTCTCAGTGAGAGAGAGGATAGTGCGCCTGAAACCCCAAAGAAGAAGAAATTTGATAGCTCAGAATTTTTTTTATGAGAGAGAAAGAGGAGAGAGAGAGAGGAGTTGACTTTTTGAAGTGGGCTTTGTTTGTTTGTTGCTTTTTTAATCTCCTTTTTTTTCCTAAAAAAATACTTTGGTGCTTTTATTTTTTTTTATTTATTAGGCCGTTGACCTTGTATTAAAGAAAAAGCAAACAAAGTGGAGAATTTTAGAATTTTTAATTAAATAGATGGTTCTATCATTTTTTTTCCTTCTTAAAACATGGAAATATTTTTTTGTACATTCTTAGTAAAATACAAAAGTCAAATATTTGAAATTTCCTAAAAATTAAATAACGAATCAATTCCTAAACCAAACCCACCATTTGTCTTAATTTAATTTAAAACTCAAATAAAATTTAATTAGTTTATAAAAATTAAAATTATTTTAATTTTCAAACATATCGTTCTCGTCTATGAATCGGGTGGCCAACACAATGAACGTGCAGAGATGATTGTTTCTGTTTAACCAATCAATACATGCCACGTCATATTATTTATTTATTTAATCTTTTGATTTTGAATTATCTTTCATTAAGGAAATGAACATTGAAAGCTTTGAGTAATTTTTTTCAATGAAAAAAAAAAAATCTCTCTTTTTTGACTTCTTGCGGAATTGACTAACATATGAATAACTTTAAATGGCTGAAAGTTGTTTTTCTCCCTTGAAAAAATTGTTTTTTATTTTTTAAAAATGAAAACCGTTGGCTGTCTGCCTCTTATTATTTGGTTTGAATTTAGTTCCTAAGCAATAGCTAGCTTCAATACTTTAATTGATGACGGTAATTTTTCACATGAAAAAGAAAACTTTTCTTCGAAGGTACATTTCTTCAAATTTTGCCCTACTTTTTATTTATTAGATCATATTTGATAATTATTTTATTTTTGATTTTTTCTTTTTAAAAATTATGTCTATTTCTCTACAAATTATTTGATCTTTCTTAATCTACACACTTGAATTTTTAGTCAAATTTTAAAAATGATTTTTTTTTAGTTTTCAAATTTTGGTTTGATTTTTTAAAAATATCCTTAAATGATAGATAAGAGAGTACAAAAAATCTAGATAAAACCGTATTTATAAGTCTAATTTTCAAAAATTATTATCAAATATGACCTTACATTTTTAAGGCCGTTTGATGACTATTTTGTTTTTTTATTTTTTGTTTTTGAAAACTTAATTTATAGACACTACTTCTACCTCTAAATTTCTTCATTTGTTATCTACATTTTACCATGGTTTAAAACCAAGCCAAATTTTAAAAACTAAAAAAGTAGCTTTTAAAAACTTGTTTTTGTTTTTGGAATTTGGCTATGAATTCAACCATTGTACTCAAGAAAGATGCAAATTATTGTAAGAAATAGGGAGAAAATAGGTTAAATTTTAAAAAACTAGAAATAAAAAACAAAATGGTTATCGATCGAACCTTAATTTTTTGTTTCATATTTATTTTTATTAATTTAGTCATTATAGTTGATAAATCTAAAAAATATAAGCTTTTGAAGCTTCAAGCATTAATGTTTCATATTGGCTTAAATAATTTTTAGGAGTCTATTGGCTCAAATAATTGAAACTATGCAAATGTGAGTACACAGCACTTACCCTTTTTTTTCCTGAAAAGATCATAGCATTTACTTATGGTTTGAATTTAAAAAGAATTCATTTTGGATTAACTTGGAGGGACTAAAATGTAAATTCTTCATCCTTAAGCCATAAAATTGAAGCGACCTATTTTTTCTTGGTTGTGAAATAATGAAATAAAACAAAACAAGTAAACATAAATATTAGAATATTTTGATTCTATGCCTATGTACTATAAATAATAAAAGATTGTTATAGAGGGGATTAGAAAAGACAGGTCGCAATTCCAAAGGCTAAGTTGAACTAATCTCATTAGTTTAAAAAAAAAAATTAAAAATAAATAAATAGTCCAAATTTTAAGGTGTTGGAAATAGGTATTTTAATTTTTTTTTTAAAAAAAAATTAAAATTTAAAAATTCTATGTCTAATAGGTATATAAACCTTAAAAAAACAATAAAATTGTATACTAAGTTTCTAAACTTTAAATTTTGTGTTCAACAAGTCTTTAACTTTCAATTGTGTCCGGTAGATATTTGATTTATTTGACAAATTTTTAAAACTTATAAGTTTATTGGATACAAAATTTAAAGTTTAGTGATCTTTTATACACATAAGTTTTTAATTTTAGGTATAGTATATTTAATCCAAAAAAATGTCAATATATCCGGATCTATTAGACACAATTGAAAGTTCAATAACTTATTTGACATTTTTGAAGTTTAGAGATCTATAAAGCTCAAAATTAAAAGGGAATCATATATTTTCTTGAATTTTATGAATTTATCAGATGCAGTTTTTTTTAAGGTAAAAAAAACAAACATAGTAATCAATTACGGTGAGGTAAAATCTCCTAAAAACTATTTCATAGTGTTCCTTAATCTAAATGTCAATGGTACACACGTTGTCCTCGCATGATTAGCTAAGTTATGTAAAACCATATTACAATTTTAGGAGCATAAAGAAAACTTGATAGATGTTGCTGATGATAAGCTTGAATTTGATCAACAATTGGCTAGAATTTTTTTATTAAATTGGTCCATTTATTTTAAAACTTTCCAAAGAATCAAGGAATCCGTTTAAACCTATAGAGAGTGAGACTCACCTCAAGAGTTGTTGTAATTTTAAGTAGGAATAGCAACTGTTTTAGCAAGTTCTATCGATCCAAACAATTTTTTAATATATTGTACTGCTAACATATAGTTTCACCATTTGAGTTTCTAATCATCATATCAGAATCTTACAATGTTGGATGATAGTGAGTCAACTACCATTGATCACATTCAAAGGTCTAAACCACCATTTATTTGTGAAAGTATACAAAGCTAAACTTATAATTTGACGTTAATAAAAACAAATTTACTTTCTTTTGAAAAAGTAAAATAAAATGAGAAGTTTCATGATTTGATGACAGTTGTCTTTAAAGAAACATACAACAATCCTCCTTTTCACAGTAATAATTACATTCATGAAAAGCCAAATTATTTTAGTAACCTTCTCTATATTCACTTCTCTAACTAACAAAGGGAGAAGAAGATACAGTGAATGAAAAATGAATTAAAACAATCTAAATGGTAAGTGTCTAAAACAAACTTCCTTTATAGAGATATGGGGAAGATTCAAATAATTTAGTTTCGACGGCCAAATTTCAATAATATTTTAGAAACTAATATCATCCTCATATTTTCTATCAACTAATTATAGTTAACTCTACTTTCAAACTATTTCAGTCTTCGAAAAAAAATTAAAAATTGAATTAAAATTTCAAAAATCATTGACCAAACATGTTATATAAGTTTTGTTTAGCACAACAATTTCAGATGTTTACACCTAAAATGTGATATCTCGTTCGGTTTAATTCGATATTTTTGTACAATTTAATGTGATTAATTGATTATTTTATAGGCATTGAGCAATTAGAAGGTAGAATTGAGCTTTAGGATAAAACAAAGCTAAAATATATTAATTTAAAACCTTAACGAAGCAACTTGGTCAAAAGGATGTGAAAAATATCAAAATGCTCTGAAGGGTATGATATCACCATGATGCAGTTCAAAATTAAGGCATAACTAACTTTTGATTCAGGTGGTCGTTTTAGGACCACTTGTTTTCTTGGTTTTTTCATCCTCTATCCATTTACATTATTATAATTTAGCTTTACTTTCGTCTTCTTTCTGTAATCTAGCCAAATGGTGGCAAGTTTTAGTGATATCGCCCTGAAGGATTGCTAAGGTTTGTTTTCTAGCTTAGGAGTAGGAAAAACTCAATGTTCAGATTGCGAGGACTTGGTTTATAATCTTATTTTTTTATTGAATGTTTATGGTTATGATTATTGAATGCATAATAACTTCTATTCTTTGAGTCTATGAATAACATGATCGTCATTCATATTTTCTTTGTTAAGTTAGAGATTCATATTTGATATGTGACATATAACCTTGTGTGAATTGTTGAGTAACAAAAATCAAAGCATGCTTGTGTGTAGATATCGGTTGTGTAAAATAGCCCGTTTACAACATTGCATGATTGGTTTAATTTAAGAATGAAACCGATTAGTATAACTTAGGCTATTCAACTCTAATTGTCTTAGTGAAATCCTCTAGGCTTGATGCAGATTTGAGATTTTTATGGATGCTATTGAACCCAATCAAACAAGTATCTAGTTTGATTAAGAATTTAATTAATCAATTAAGGGGCTTATGATTGTGATTGCTACAAGTAGGCTAAGCATATGCACAAATAAGAAATTATCTTTAGAAGTCTTACGATCAATCCAACAATTGGGTATATCCTAATTCCTAAAGCTAGGCCTCTTTTATATTTCTTGCACATTTACTTTCTTGCACTTTTCTATTTACCACTTTAGCTAGAAAACTTAACTTGTTTGAAAATATGTTCGTACTTTCCTGTGGTTCAACATGGTCTTGCTACTAATATTAATTAGTAGTAGAAATTCTTGATTGGTAATTATAAATATTATTTGATGGTAAAAACCTTCAACAAGCTATTGCCGCATCGAATCTTCAACCTCTAAGAAGAAAAATCATGTCAATTACCATTGAACTAAATAAATATGTTACATAAGTTAGTTATTGTAATATGCTTGAATAAAATATGACATAAAAATAATGCATACATAATAATAAGTGATTTTTATTAATTAGTTCACAATATATAATTTAACTAGCAATTCTTATGGTTACAGTTAATCAATACTTAAATTAGAAGTTGATAAGTGCATTCTAGTTTATTCACCAATATATAATTACAGTTAATCAATTCTTATCAATTAAGACAATATATAGATATATATTGCAAAAATAAAAACTAAAAACTGAATTAGGGATAAAAAGACAACATCAACTAAGATTTCAACCCCAAACTATCCCAAAAACAAGTAATCTTTAATAACCTTTTCAAGCAATAAAGCAACACAGCAACAAAAGCATTTTGACAATTTATATATATCAAACACAATACACATATATATTTTATAAAACACCTAAAACTAAACATATATTTCAAAGAACATAAAAAAATTGGGGGCATGGCCTCTAACCCTCCTAAATCTACTCTATTAGTGGGTGTTTGGTTCACTAACATGGGTTGAGTTGAGTTGGCATAATATACCAACTCAATGTTGGCTCACCAATTTGAATGCTGGTGGAGTTGAGTTAGTATATTTTACTAACTCACCCAAACTCACTCCAATTCTATTCTTCTAAGATTTTCAATGGTTTCACCCATTGATCACTGTTGGCATTGCTATCACACTCCAGGACCAATTTTAGGCTTCGACAACCACCTTCAATGGCAACTCTAGTGACCAACTTCGAGCTCCAACAACCACTTTCGATGACAACTCTAGCAACCAACTCCGAGCTTCGACAACCACCTCTGATGACAACTCCTACGACCAACTTCGGGATCCAACAACCTTCACACAACTAACTCCAACAACTAATTTTAGGCTCTGATAACTACCTCGATGACAATTTCGGTGCCCAACTCCGACAACTACCTTTGTTCGACCAACTTCAACGGCCAATTTTAGGCTCTAGCAACTATCTTCGACAACAAACTCTGATGACCAACTTTAACAACCGCCTTTGTAGGCTCCGACAACCACCTCCGACGACAAACTCCGATGACCAACTCCAATATCACCTTCATGCAACCAACTTCTGGCTCCGACAACCACCTCTGACTACAAACTCTAGAAAAATCACCTTCAACGACCACCTTTGAGCGAGCAACTTTGACGACTAACTCGAGGCTTTGAAAACCATCTCCAACGACAAACTTCGGAAATCAACTTTAATACTACCTTCATGCGACTAGAGTTTCTCGACAACCACCTCCGACTACAAACTCTAGAGAAAATCATTTTCGATGATCAACTTCGACGACCACCTTCATGTAATCAACTTCGGACTCCGAAAACTACCTCCGACGACAAACTCCAATAACCATCTCCAATACCACTTTCATGCAACCAACTTCAGACTCTGACAACCATCTCTGACTACAAATTCTAGCGAAATTTAAAATCCTCTTCGATAATCAACTTTGAAAACCACTTTCGATTATTATAAGCTGATTGTTAAAGTATATTGTAAGGTTCTTGATAATATAAATAATAGTATTTTTCTACATTAAGTGTAATATTTATACATAAAAATTTGTAAAATATATTTTTATTCAATTGAATTCATATATTAAATGAATGTTAAGAATATTTAGATGAAAAGTATATCTGTAGTTAAAAAGTATGTAACATATAACAATAAAAAAAACCTATAAAATGAAGATGTTTTCTACTGGAACATTTTCTAACAAGAATTATTGAAAAATGGAGATTTGTTCTATGATGATCCTCTAGATTTGGAGAAATTGGAAGTAAAATTGTTGAAGAAATATGGTGATATTCCATTGATTACTAAGATGATGGGGAGAGATTCAATTAAAAAAATTTATGATAGAGTACAAATACAGAGCAACAACATGAGGAAGAAGAAAAAGAAGAAGATGATAATGAAATTCATTGAGTAAAATTAGGAATCAAAAGTTTTGATTTCTATTTGGTTTCTAATTTTATTTAACCATATTTCTACAATGAAATGTAATGGGTTAATTGTTGTTTATTACAAAAAAAAAAAAAGAAAAAAAAAAAGAAAGAAAAAGCTTTAAAATTAAAAGATAACAAATTGTAATACATATTTTATTCAAACAAAGATGGGTAGAATTACTAAATAAAAAAATTTTAGAACAAAAATAGTAATCATAAAAGCATTTCAAAATCTACCCCAGATAGACATATGAACTCAGACCAAATAACTTTGCACCCCAAACACAGACATATGAACTCTACATATATATGAACTCCACATACATATGAACTTCAGACATCCTATGTCAACTTAGCATCTCAAACAACTCCTTATTGATATGTGTCTCATGCATACCAGATATAATGATAAAAAAGGAGAATATAAAATTAAAAGGAAAAAAAAAAAAAAAGAAAAAGAAAATGTATAAGGTACATGCAAGACTATGGAGTTGGTGTGAGTGTCAAGACAAAATAGTCATTATTGAAAAATTTAAAGATAAATAAGGAACAAAAAAGTGAATATAGATACCTATCGTTCATTACTAAGAGGTAAACCCTATGATAAAGAAGATAAAAAAGAATCGATATACGGAAGTATACGCTTTAGGTCAACATATATGTATGTCCCCTCACAAAGCGCGAAGAGTAATTGATCAGATTCGTGAACTTCCCAATCAAATTCGTCATAACACTCCTAATGATCAACTTTACGAAGATCCCATAATATTCTAAAAAAGTTTTCCCTTTTAGCCCCTTTTAATACAGTATAGGTCTACATAATTTTTGTCCATTAACTACACCTCTTGCCGTGTATATATATTTGTATTAAAGTTGATAAAGAAAAAAAAAGGATGGATCAAAATTTAGCTCTTATGAATACAACTCTTTATATCAAATTCAAAAAGTTTTTTAAAAAGGGTTAATATGTAACTTTGAAAAGACAAAAGTATATGTGTTATAATTTCGTTTAAATATATATTATGGTATGGTCTTCAAATCAGTTTAATAATTTGAAATTTTCTATTATGATGTTTAAAATCATAGAATTTAATAATGTCTTTAAAGTCTGAACTCACATCCTTGCGATCATTGTGCTAAAACAAACATTCAATAACTATATATTTAATTTTTATTGGGAATGCAATATTGTAGGCATAGTATTAAATTTTTGTCAATATGTCGATTTTTCTATCGATATTTCCATGGGTTCAACATCGTCATGAGGGTAAATCGATATTTACATTGCATTGGAGAAAAATCCAAGAAAAAATACAAAAAAAAAAAATAAACAACAAAATATCACTAATGTAACAATATAAATAATAGACAGTTTAACTGTTTTAAAAATTATAAAATATTTATTTACAAATTTAAATTTATTTTTTGATTTTTTGGTTTTTATAATTTTTTTCAGAAATATCCATCGATATTGACATTTTATCGGTATTTCCATCAAAATTTTCATAAAATTAAGATCTCGATATTTTTGTCAACATTGATATTTTAAACCTTGATTGTAGATTTGACAGGTAAATAATAGAAATTTTTTTGTAGATATAAAAAATGTTAAACTATTTACAGAATAAAAAAAAATACTGATAGATACTGATAAACTTCTATCGGCGTTTATCAGTGATAGACTTCTATTAGTTTCCATCACTGATAGACACTGCTAGACTTCTATCAACCTCTATCAAAGAAGATTAAAATTTTGCTATTTTGTGTGAATAATTTTTCTTATTTTTCTATTTTGAAAAATTCTTCTAAATAATATATCATATTGTTATTATATTTATAGTTGCAAACTAAACATAAAAATATTTACTAAAAAAGAAAAAAATATACTTAACAAAAATTAAAGAGACAACAATCAGATAACTTATGAAAGTGTTAAAAGTAATTATGCATGAAAGAATCTTAACTATATTTTGGTTTAGGTTTTTATAGTACTTATTTTTGGTTGAGTTTAATTCAACCAGTTTCTTTAGAAAATATTATGAGTTTTTCTTTATCTTAGCCCTTTCCCTCCTCTCTACTTATACTTATTTAAAACAAACAAAATATAAATTTTAGTTTTTTTATATAAATCACAATCTTTTTAAATATAAAAAAATATTTAAAAATATTTAAATTTTATAGCCAAAAGTTCCAAAAGTAAAGTATTTTTTAAACATTTTACTCCAAACTGTAAATATTTTTGGAATTTTTTTATTTACAAGATTTTTTCGCAATTTTTTTTGGTATTTATTTAAAACGGTACCTTACTTCTTTTTTTGCAAGTTTAAACTTAAAATTCACCAAGTAACAATTTAATTGATATTACAACTAATTTGTCTAAAAATATAAATGTCAACAATTATTTCAAAAATTATAATAATCTCAAACTAAGCATTAAAGGTAAATTTTTATATGCTAGTTTAATGACACGTGCATTGCATGTGAATTTGAATATTTAAAATTGTTGTATATTTACGTAATGTTGTTTCCATCGTATATATGTAGAATTAATTATTTTTATTTTTTTAAAAAATAAAGTTCTATAAAATAGAAATTAGATCATTTTGATATAAGGTACATTCTTATGTGGAAATTAAGTTAAAAATCTAAGACTTTTTATTATTATTTTTTTTGAATGATTTGAATAGTCACATGCCTTTAATATATAGATTATTTTAAATATTTAGACTTGATTTTACACATATGAAAATTTATGAATAAGAGTATATAAATTTTTAGTTAAACTCTTGATAGAATTTTTAAAACAGCACACATTAAGAAATTCTTATTAGCCCATAAACCTTGATAGTCAAGGATTATATGTCCATCCTTTTATATCGACTCTTAATAATTAAATTAAAATGGAAATGTTAAACTAGTCATTCACACTTGTTAATTTTATTATTAATAGTTAAATTATTTTAGCACTTTTTAACATGTGAAAAATGAATAACTAAAGATTATTTCATATGTAGATCTAGGATATGATATAGTAACAAAAATATTAGGATATAATAATATTTTACTTTGCTCTAACCATTTTTATTTTTCACTTTATGATATGTTTCATTTATGCTAACTTTCGAGCTTTATAAACTTCAATTTATTTCATATTTTCTACCTACATAACTCAACAAACATTTAAAAAACTCAAAACTTTTAGTTACTTTGAATAATTTGTGGAAGTGAGTTTCATACTTAAATATAATCGTAATTTGTTAAAGCAATTTAAAGATAATAAAAATAGGGTAAAACAAATATGGTAAAGATTATTTAATCTAAAAAATTAAATGAAATTTATTGAATCTAAATACATTGCAATTAAGAAAACAAAATTAGAATAATAAAAAATGGGTATAACAAACGAAGATTATATGATGGATGAGATGAAGGAGAGAAAAGTACCACCCATGTTGAAAGAGAAAAAATATGCATTAGTCTAAGATTTTACTTCTTCATTTGCATGTGTTTAATCTCCTCATCTTCTTTTTCCATTTTCACGCCAAATAAGAATGCAAAACAAAACAAAAAAAGAAAAAAAGAAAAAAAAAAGAAAAAAGAAAAAGAAAGAAAAAGAAAAAAAAAGAGGAGTTACTAAATTTTTTTAAAAAGAATGAAGTATAATTTGGAAAAATGCCCCTCATATGGAATAAGAATAACTTACCTTTGTTCATTAGCATGTTCTTTTTTAAGACATTTTTTTACATGAAAAACTCGTTGATATTGGTTAATTAAAAAAAAAAAAACAAAATTACTGTCAAAATAAAATGGCAAAATAAAATGGCAAATAAAACCAAAATTTACTGTCAAAGTAAAATGACAAATATTACTATTAAAATTGAAAAAATAACCAAGGAATAAGAATAACTTATCATTGTTCATAAACATGCTCTTTTTGGAGACATTTTATGTGGAAAAACTCACTCATCTTGGTTAATTTTTTTTTTTTAAAATGATAATGATCAAGCATTGCTGCCAAAATAAAAGGACAAATATTGCTAGAAAAACCCCTCATCTTGATGTAAATGGAACAAGAATAAGTTACTTTTATTCATGAGCATGCTTTTTTTTTTTTTTTTTTTTTTTTAGTTTTTCACATGAAAAACTCACCAATCTTGGTTAATTTTTCCAAAAAAAAAAAAATCAAACATTGTTGCCAAAATAAAATGGAAAATATTGCTATCAAAATTGAAAAATAAAAAGATGAAAGTAGTAAACATTGCTTCTGACATTGAGAAATATGGTGTAATTTTATACTTTAATATATGAGTTTGATAATCACTTACATGAATATTGATCACATGGTAAATGCCTAAACTCGATACACATTCTTTACATGAGGTTTTCATCGTTAATATGGTGGATGTATCTTGAAAATGGAATATTTTCCTTGATTTAGAAGAGACAAAATAATTAAAAATGAGTTACAAATCCATTGAATAGGTGTGTTTAACAATTATTTTAAAAGCTACAATAATCTCAAACTAAGTATTAGAGATAATATATATATGAAATTCTAAAAGCAAAGATAATAAAAATTTTAGGACAAAACTAAATTTAGAAAATAACTTTGACAATATTATTTCAAACTTTCAAAAAATTGTTATTTTCAAAGAATAAATTTAAGGAACTATCATTTTCCTTGGAATAAATTTGGAGACGATATATTTAGAGAGAAACATTAAAAAGAAAAATGTAAAGAAACAAATTCGACACGTGTCACTGTCCTAGGAGTCCTCTCTCTCTCTCTCCTCCAATATATATATATATATATATATATATATATATTGTTGAAGAATCCTCCAAGACTTTCTAAAACTGGAAAGTTTCATTGTCTCCAAAATAAAAATAAAAAATGAAGTCGATGGTTAACTAAATTCTCACGGTTCATTTAATGTAAAGGCTTTAAAGGCTTCGATTTTTTGCCTTTTTAGTAAAAAAGACGAAATCATTATAATAAATAAATAAATAAATAAAATCGGATTTGTGCCAAAAAACGAAAAGTAGCCTTTTTACATTTATACCTACCTCTGAAAAGTATATTGAATTCATATTAATTTCTTTTTCATGTTTGAGTTTTTTTACCCTCTTTTTTCAATTGATGAAGATTCTATTGATTTCGATATTCTGATTTATTTGTGTTGATGATTATAGAAAAAAAAATGAAAACTAAATTAAAATTATTTGTATCCGCCTTGATTAATTTAAGTCTATTTATAAATGTATTATGTCTATGCCATAACTAATTTGATAGAGAATATAACAAATTAATAAGTTGGAGATTTTTTTTTTTTTTTTGTTGGGAGTTTAATCATACACAGATTAGGAGATACAAATTTTGACCTCTTGATCGAGAGTATATATTTTGTATTATTTGAATTATGCAAAGTTGATAAGATGAAGTTCATTCTAAAAAAAATAACCTAATATAATAATTATAATGGTAATAATAGTTTTAAGAAATATATTTCTATATAATGTTCAAATTAAAATATGTTCAATATTATGTAAAACATTAGATAGATAAAACAAAAGTGAGTTTAGCTTAAATAATTAACATGCATTCTTTTTCTAGAGAAATTTTCGTTCCTATAATTATTGTACTTGTAAAAGATAATCAGATGGATATTATATTTTACTAGCGTTGGAACTACCACATGTATTACAAATATTGTATTTGACAAATGTAAATATATTAATCCTATTTAGTAATTATTTGAGAATATGACAACATTAAGGAAAAAAAAAGAAGTTTATATAAATTATGAGTAAAACTTTGTAATTATTGAAAAAAGGTGATTACATGTATATAATGGATATAATATATTCCTCCATCAATCTTTCTTTTTAAGTGGATTGACCATAATCTTTTCAATATAAAAAGCATTGAATTGTATTAAATTTGAATGATTGAGAAGAAGAAGATGGGTATTTAATTTTAGAATATATCCATTTGATGACAAGGTAGCAACTTGTTGATTTTTTCCCTTCTTTTTCAAATATTAACTTGATGTAACCTTTTATCAAAACGAAAGAAAAAAGAAAATAAACATAATCTTCATATTCAAGGGCAAAAAAAAAACAATAAGATTAAGATATTACATATATTGCAATATTTATCGAACTTTTTTAGTACAACAATTATAAAGATGAGAGATCAAACATCTAATCTTGCGAGAGCGAATGCATATCAATTATTGCTAAGCTAAACTCACTTCGATTTTTTTCTCCCAACTTAACCAATGAATTTGGTCCAAATCTTTGATTCTAAATAAAAGAAAAAAGTATTTTTTTTAATTAATTTCAGACTATCACATTTGAAATAGTAATTAATGTCTTAACCATATTCAAATGGGCACTTCATAGAAGTCCTTCAAAGCATATATTATGAAAAAGAGTGCAAATGCAACTAGACAAATGTCTATTTTTATAAGATAATTTTAAAAAATGTCTAAACCTTGTTTCTATCCCAAAAATGTCTAAACATAAAATATTAAATTAAAATACACGTTAATTATTTGAAAATGCATATATATATAAATCCTTGACTATCAAAGAATTACACAATATTTAAATAAGAATCTAATTCAAAAATTCAAACATGTGGTAAACCCCAAAAGTAGGCATACAAATTGGATTATTACTAGGTAGTTGGAGGGCAAATGTGGAATAAGCCATAAAATAGATACTACAAATTTAAAACTGTAGATATTTTTCAAAGAAATTTTAAAATAGACATTTTCCAAATCTTATAGGAACAAATCTTGGGGAAGAGAGGGATACAACCCTCTTCGTCAGAGAATAGAAATGGGCCTCACTTCAATGTCGTCTTGGCCCATTAGCAAATCACGGCCCGAATCTATATATTACCGGGCTTATGGTAATGGATATGGGTCGTTGGACGACTCTCTTTCAGCTAGTTTTACGGATTTTTACATTAAAAAAAACCTTTTTAAGTCCTATATTTAAAAAATCTTTAAATTTGAATTTTTTTCAAGGACTTTTAGTATTTTTTTCCCTTTTAATTATTTTTATTTTTCGATTTTTCTATATATTTTTCTATTTTCAAAATTTACTTAATGATGAAGAGAGAAACTATATTTATTATGGAGAGAGAAGATTCATTTAATATGTTTTTTTTTCTTCATATTTTCAAATAGAGAGAGAAAATGTATTTATTTGTTGAGATTTTTTTCTTTATTTAATTTAATTGAAGAGATAAAGTGCATTTGATGAATTTTTTTTTTCTATTTTCATTGGTTTCACTTTTTTTTTTGTCGATTCCTAGTTATTTAAAATATACCTTAGAACATTTTGTTATGTATTTGAAAATCTTCCAACCAATATATGAAATATACTACCATATATAAATTCAATACTTGACATAAATCATCATATAGTGCATTTATTATGGAGAGAGAAAAAACATTTATCATGATTTTTTATCTTATTCGATTGTAGAGATAAAATACATTTGATATATTTTTTTCCATTTTCATTTGGAGAGATAAAATGACATTTGATATGATTTTATTTTCCATTTCGTTTCGTTTTTCATGTTAATTTTTGTTATTATGTGAAATGTTCCATTGTTTGTTCACGTGTACATGTAATATATTTCGTTGTTTATTTGGAAACATTCTAAAAATATATATGAAATATATTGGTAAGTATATTTGATACCTACTCAAATATTCATGGTTATTTTTAAATATACCTTAGAACATAAATTTTAGAACATATATACAAGCGTGTATGTATCATATATCATAAATTCCAAGTAGTCAAAAATCAATAAAAAATATCTACCATAGTATATAAATCACAGATGGACTTGATGTTCAACATAGTACATATATATAAGCGTATATATCACAAAACAAGAAATCTAAATACAAAAATCATAATCATTTATATAAAATAAACAAGAAGCTTTGCCCTGCACCATGCCGTCTCACGCCGTCTGTCTACAACTACGTTGTCGTCTGCTCGAGCCCGCACCAGAGATTCTCTCTCCCACCACCATCATCTACTGCCTGCAACTCACACCGTCGGAAGGAGAAAAGAGATGGAGGAGAAAGAAATGAGTGTGAATTATGGGGGGAAAGAATATGAAATATATTATTGGGAAGAGAGAATATATGCAGGGGGAGAAAGAGTATGCATAGGCGAGAGAGAGTATTCATGGAGGAGAGAGAAATATATATATATATATATATAACATAGGTGAGGGCTAAATTGTAAATAGCCATTGATATTAGTGAAAATAGAGAGTTCAATAGGTCCTTTTTGTAAAAAATGAAATGTTCAAGACATTAATGTAATATGTGCCTATTCTTTAGGCCTTTTATGTAGAAATCACTTAGTTTTATAGCCCCAACCAAATTCGTGCAACCAATTCTGGTCAAAGTGCAAGTGTCCGAGGCTGAATTGATAAATGGATAAAAGTTCCATAAAGTTTTTAGTTTTTGTAGTATATCACAAAATCAGACAAAATATTTGTAAATATAGGAAATATTTTTTTCTTCTATCTTTAAATTTTTCATAATTTCAAATTTATCCTTATCATAGTTTATTAGTGATAGACTAATATGCACATGTGATATCAGTCTATTAGTGATATATCTTAGGCAAATATTAAAGTCTATCACTGATAGGTTATGATATTGTTATGGTCATTTTAGGTAGAAATATTATTCTATCTGTGATAGACTTTTATCTCGTTAATAATTGCCTTGTCATGTAGATATATCACCGATGGAAGTTTATTATTGATTTGTCATGTAAATCTATTAGCAATATATTTTTATCCCCACTTCAAGTTGACTTCTCATATCAATTAGACTTTAAGTCTTTCACTAATAAAATGATATTCCCTTCAAATATCACAGATGAATATCATTCTATCAGTGATAGAAGAGAATATATGAATAAAGTCTATCATTGATGGATTGATATCACAAATTATCATCAATCTATTATTGATAAAACTATACTATATGACACTTAACTAATCAGTTTTAGTTTGTTATCAATGTAATGAACTCACATAATGGTTTTTTTTTCCTTCGTTTTTTTTTTTTTTATTTTTTGCAATATTTTGGAATCATAATTAAACTATCTATAGTTGTTTTCATGATGGACATAGAATTATAAAAATTGCTATGAGAAAAATTTCTATGAGAAAACTCTGCCACATGCTTATGAACCAGGTCTTTCGATCCTCTGACCATCCTGTGTTGTGTACTCATCTCATCGTACTGAGCTATACATACATCCACAACTATAAAACTCATAAGAATCCTTTAAAGAATACCACACCACAGTTCATTAGTAGGGATCGCTCTTTTTCTCCAAGTTTTCTGGTTTCCCCTAGTTCTTTCTGCAATCTCGGGCCTGCACTAGCTCAATGTAAAGTCTCATGTTTAGGGCTATAATAACCTAGAGTACCTTATTGGCCCTAAACTTAACTTACCAACTCTTACTGAGATGAAACTAGGCCTCTGAGCACTGCATGATAGTAGTTAGACGTAAAGTAGGCCTTCCCTAAGCAGTTGGACGCATGACAACACATTCTGGACCCCTGGACTTCTTCTGATCAATGCATGGTCTTAGGTTGGACGTATGGAAGCATTGATCAACGCATAGCCTCCCCTTGATTACTACATGGTCCTACCTCGAAACCCTAATTTTCCTTAGACCTCTCCTTTTGAGTCTTCATTGAAGGGAGTTTGAGTTATGAGCTGAAATGAAGTTCTCGTGGGGTATTTATAGGCCCTCAAGGGTGTCTTTGTCACCCTTTCTATGCCACAACACATGACACATGCTATGCATGAGAAATCTATGTGTTAGCACCATGCAAAGTCCAACATAAGGGTCATTGACACCTCCAACTTGCATGCGAGCTTGAGGTGTCTTCACCATGCATAGTCCAATGCATAACCCCTCTTGAGATTTCATTCCGACCTTTTGCATGTCCTTTTATGCATCCACTTCAACCTAGGCTCGACTAGGGATTCATTTGGTTGAGCCATGTACATCATTTTTCTATCAATTCGGCCTTGCTCTCTAAGTTTTCAAGTTAACACATACTGACCTAGGTTGGGGGCATAGTTGCTTCATCAACAGCCCTCTATGCGTCCAACATCTCCTCTATGTGTCCATAGGGTGCTTCCACTGCATGGTCCCCTAGATTTAGATGTATGATTTTTTAACTATGTCAGTAACTTTACTTCTACTCACCACATAATTCCCTCTTTGGCCTATAGCAAGGGCATGAACCCACCTTACCTTTTCCCTCTCCTAGGCATGCATCCACTAGGGTTCTTAGGCTTTTTTGGTGTAACTTCCTCCCAAGGGTTTATCTTTTGCTTCCATTGCTCCATTTAGATCCAAAATGGAATTCATAAGATCTCTTATGCGTTAAACCCTAGTCCTATGCGCTCAACTCCAAACTCATGTGCCAATTCTTCTTCCTCTTCCTTCTTCTTTGGTTTCTATCTTCTTCTCAATGCGTAGCTTACTCTTTCAGACTCAATTCATAGCCATGTATCCTCTTTGTCTCTCTTTTCCCTCCTAGACATACATCTACGTGGCCATTAATGCACCTAACACTCCCTCTGTGCATCCAACTCCTCATCTATGCATCCAACCCTTCTTTCTTTCAGGGTTTCCTCCACTTATGGTGTCCTATGTTGTCCAACACTTAGCAAATTTCTCTCCCATAGTACCCTATATGCCTATCATGTATTCTCTATGCACTTGTCATGATGTTCAATGCATGGTTTCCTAGACTCATAACCTAATATCATATCATAGCTTTCCACATCTCCTAAATATCAAAATTTGTCCAAAATCTCCCCTTGGGATGCTCTTGCTCTAAGTTCAACAGGCTATGGCTTGGCCAAGTGTTGAGCTTCCCCAAGACTCGCCATCCTCTCCTATACTATGAATTCAACTCTAATTCTCTTAGCATAGTTTGGGCACTTAACCAATTTTTTTACTCCACACTACTATACCTCAAACACTTAGAAAATTTTCTTCCTCCAAGACATAGTCTTAGTACTTAATTTAACTCTTCCCCTTCAAAGCTTGAACTCTAATCTCTTCTCTCCACCCAAGAAATCCTATGAAGGATCTGGTGTTATACAATATGCCTATCATTTTGGGGATTCGTCTGAGGGGGAGTTGAGAACTCAACTACACAAGATGAAATTCACTCATTTCCTTTATTAAGACATATAGATGAATTGCTCCCTTAAGAGCTGATTCCGTGTCTTGAACAATGAGGGCCCTTATCCTCTCACTGGCCAGAGAGGGGTTTAGTTATAGTGGAACTATGACTAATTGTTCATTAGAAGGATCAGTGGTACTTAAGGAGTTAGATGTAACTATAGGGATAAAATGGTAATTTGACCTCGCTGTACTTACGAGCAATTTGTGAAAGGTCAATGCACTGTTGATTGGTTATATCCAATAGACATATAAATATATCTACAGTGCAAAGAGTGCAGCTGTCGGTCTTTAATGGAGTGACCAACAATTAATGAATGTTGATTAATTTGATCAAAGAGCTTAATAAATTAATCTTGTATCATTGAAGTTTCAATTTGTAGGTCCATAAGGTATCCTTATTAGCTCAATAAGGACTAAAAAGAATCAAATTAATTTTGGTTTCATTTGAATAGTTCAAATTAATTAGAGGAAATTAATTGTATAAGATACAATTAATATAATGTATGTTGATACATTATATGAAAGAGATAAGTATTTGAATATGATTCAAGTATTCATTATATAAATGAGATTCATCTAAAAACTATATGTGAAAATTAATGTGAATATGATTCATATTAAATCTATATAGTTTGATGAGACAGGTTGTTATTTGAATATGATTCAAATATTATTATATGAATGTGATTCGTATAAAAACTATAGGTTAAAATTAATACGAATATGATTCATATTAATACTATAGTTATATGAGAAAATTATAAACTATAGGTTATATTATATGTGATATAATAAACTATAGGTGAGACAATTTGTATTTTGATTATGCAAATGACATTTGAAAGCGTGCAATATGATTTAGAAAAAGTTATTTATAAATATTTGAAATTATTAAATAAGTTTAAGGTATTGTCTAGTTAAAATAAATCTTTGATAGATGAAAATGATTGTTTGAAAAAAAGAGCTACTAATGATATTTTGTACGATAATATTTTTTGTGATGATGAGAAACATGCTTTGATAGATAAGATTAAATTTCTTAAAGTTGAAAATGAAGAATTTAGATCTTTGTATGTAAAATGAAAATTGATTTGAATGTTTTTTGGAATGAAAATGAGAAAATTAGATTTTCTTCTTTGAAATTAAATTATGAAATTGCTAGTTTGAAAAATAAAATGATTGATTTGGAGTCTAGCAATATAGCACTAGAAAAAGAGAAAGTTTCTTTTGTTGATAACATTAAATTTCTTGAATGTGATATTAATGAAAAAAATAATCTTTTGTATATATTTAAAGAGAAAGAATCGCTTACTAATAAAGAGCTTGAAATTGCAAAAGAGTCTATAAAGAAATTGAACTAGATAAGATTATTGATGATAAACCTTGTATGTCTCAAGATGTTTTGCCTAATGTATCTAATGTTGTTGATGAAGGGATCAAATCCTGCAGTGAAAGTATTTTAAACGTCTTGCATCCCGCAATTCGATTTTTACATAAACAAATTCAATATTCTAAAACAGAATATAAACATGTATAGCATGCTTTAGGGAAAAAGATTAGAACCATTCTTACCTTTGTAGATTCCCAAGCTTTACGAATAATCCTCTTTAAGTTCCAAGGAACGACTCCTCTAATGATCTTGATCATGAATGATTTCTTGAACAATCTCTCTACCACGAGAGCAACCTTGTTATTCTCTAGGATTTCAATAGAGAGATATGTGGTATCCAACTATTGGGAGAGGGAAAGGAGGAAAGGGATTTGGAGAGTAGAGAGGATTCTCTTTATGGCTTAGGAAAATTTTGCAAAAAAACACTTGTGTATTGTGTATTTTTAGTGTTTGTGTCTCCTAAAGGGGCCATAGATAGGTCTTTATATAGAGAAGGGTCAAGCCATTTTCCTAATCTTTTTCCTATTTCCCTTTTCCACAATTAATTAATTAAATAACACTTATTTAATTCAATTTGCACATTAATTAAATAACTATTTATACATTAAATCCAATATAATGTGTATATGTATATATAATTATCATAAACATCAAATATATATGTGCAATATCTCTCTATTAATTAATCCTTCGTGAATCTAATTCACTTGAATTAATTAATTAAATTTTATTCATATATTACTTTCTAATTTAATTTAAATTATAGATCATATCCATAATCAATTTTATATTAATCCCATTAATATATGGTTTCCTCAAATTAATTTAAACAATTCAAATAATCCATCTTAAATATCCTCTAGTGAGCTAACAAGGGAACCTGATGGACCTTTAGATTAGAAGCTCCAACGATATGAGATTAATTGGTTAAACTCATGAACCAAGCTAATCAATATTCGTTAACTGTGGGTACACTCCACTAAAGACCCATAACTGCACTCTTCTCACTATAGATATATTTCTGTGTCCATGGATATGGACCAATAACAACAAGTTAGTCCTTCACGAGTGTTCATAAATTCAACTAGGTCAAATTACCGTTTTACCCTTGGGTTACCTCTGACTCCTTAAGTATCAGTGGTTCTCTAATGAATAACCTGTTTATGGTCCAAACAATAAACAGAAACCCCTCTCAGGCCAATGAGAGGATAGGACCCTTTGTTCAAGTCCAAGAGACACCACTTAAGGGAACACTCATCTACTTATCCTTAAGATGAGAAGGAGTGAATTCCATCTTGTATTATTATGTTCCCAGCTCCCCACCCGGTTTTGTCCTCGACGAACTGTTCATCCTCAACCTTACAAATCAAAGGACAATCCATCATGAACAGAAGTTCATAATACACTCAGGATTAAGACTAAGTTGCCTAGGTCATCCTATTGAAATAGGAACCTAACTAGTTAACGGTTTTACATCTAGTAGTTACTATTTCGTGGTCCAGTCTTATGCAAACTCATTGCATAAGATACCCCCACTCACATGTCAACTACACGAATGCGTTAGATCATTGCATTTGTATCAAATACGAAGTGGGTCATATCCATAGTGTTACTAGGATAAGATACTCAGCCTTATCCCTATACCATAGATCTTTTAGGCTGTATCTTGAACATTGATCCCTGTATGTCTCCACATACAATTCAAGACTCACAAGGAAACATTGAATGTTAGTTTATTGGATTTAGGGTTACTAAGACAAAATAGATATACAATAAAATTTATTGAATTAACATCTATAACTCTTTATTGATGATGGACAATTAATAATGTTTACTATCTACGAGTTTTAGGGCATAAAACCCAACAGTTGAAGCAAAACTTATGCTAAAGCAAGAAAAAGTTAAACATAGTCGTGGGAACTCAAAATTTGTGCATAAACATTCTCATACTAGATCAAGATGTGCTCATAATATGAATTTTGTGAATGAGCATGAAAAGGCTAGAAATATATTTGAAAAATCAAAGTTTATGCCTAAACATTCCCATGTCAAAACTAATTGCAAGAATAAAGCTAAATTATGCCTAATCATAGAAATGCTAGAGATATGCATGTGAAATTAAAGTTTGTACCTACACGTCATTTTTGTGGAGTTAAAGATCGTATTAGACCAAATTGTTTCAAATTGAAAAATATTTCTAAAAAGAATATCTTTGAGAAAAATATTGTGAAAAATCAATTAATTAAAAAAAATTCTTACCTAATGTTACTTGTTATTCATGTGGCAAAATTGGTCATAAATTCAATACTTGTTATTTATCAAAAATAAATGCTAGTAATTTTAGAATTAATTTGAAATAGGTTCCAAAATCTTTGCTTACTAACCATGAAGGATCCAAGAAATGGGTACCACTATTGGTTGAATTTTCTTTTGGTGGGAATGGTGTCTTAAATCTCCTTGTAATCTCGTAGTTTGTAAACTTTGTATAAACATATTGTTGTTAATAAAATAAGTGTTATTTTATAAGCATATACTCAATCCAATAAACTAAGATCCAAGGTTATTTCATATAATTTAAACAAGTATGTAGAGGCATACAAGTTGATCTTGTTTAAATAATAACCTAAATGGTCTGTAGTAGATGGATAAGACTGGATACCTTATCCTGGTAACACTATGGATACGACCCGCTTTGTAGGTGTTAAAAGTATTGTAAAGTGCGACAAATAATTTGATCCTGATCATCATGTGGAGACATGTGAGTGGAGGTATCCTATACAAAGAGTTTGTATAAGATCGGACCACGAAATGATTAGTCTCTTTATATAACGCCATTAATAATAGAGACTTACATTTCACTAGGATGACCATAGGTAACATGACTTAAATCCTGAGTGAGTTGTGAACTCCTACTCATGAAGGCGGTCCTTTGATATGTATGGGTGAGAGTGTCCAGATTGCCAACTCAATAAGCCTACCATTTTGGGGATTCGTTTGAATGGGGAGTTGGGAACACAGTTACACAAGACATAATTCACTCCTTTCTCGATGCAGGGGCGAGTAGATAAATTGCTCACTTAAGGGCTGATTCCGAGTCTTGAACATGATGGTCCACTTCAATGTGACAAAGTTGAATGGGTCTACCATCGATGAGGGCAGCCAGGTTATCATAATCTTGCATTCTTTGTCGGAGAGCTTCCTACACTTTGTTAGTAACGTGATTCTTAACAAAATGAAATATAACCTTACAACTCTCCTCAATAAGTTGCAGACCTACCAATCTTTACTGAAAAGTAAGGAGAGAAAGAAGGGTGAGGCAAATGTTGCTTCATCCTCCAGAACATTCCATAGAGGTTTGACCTCAAGGACGAAGTCTACGCCTTCTACTTCTAACTCTGCAAAGGGGAAGAAGAAGAAGGGTGGTAAGAAAAAAGGGAAGGCGCCTGCTAACCCACCACCTATCGCCCCAAGGAGGCGTCCACCGGTTGAAAAGGGAAAATGTTTCCACTGCAATCAGGATGGACGCTGGAAGAGGAACTATCCTCGCTATTTGAAAAAGAGGAAGGTCACCAAGGCTAAGGCCAAGGTAGATAAAGGTAAATATGATTTACTTGTACTTGAAACTTGTTTACTGAAGAATGATGATTCTGCCTGGATAATTGATTCGGGCGCCACTAACCACGTTTGTTCTTTTTTTCAGGGGATTAGATCCTGGTGATAGCTAGAGGCTGGTGAGATGACAATACGAGTAGGCCCCGGATACATCGTCTCAACTGTGGTAGTGGGAGGGCTTCAGTTAGCTTTACAAATAGGTTTTTAGTTTTGAATGATGTATATATTGTTCCCGAACTTAAGAGGAACCTCATTTTTATAATGTGTTTATTGCAATGTAAATACACTATTTCTTTCAACATGGATAAAGCGTTTATTCATAAAGATGGTGTTATTATTTGTACAACAAATTTTGAATCTAATTTATATGTGCTAAGGCCATTAGCCACTAATTCCCTCCATAACACAGAATTGTTTAAAACTATCGTAACTCAAACAAAATGTCAACGTATTTCTTCGAAAGAAAATGCCCATCTTTGGCATCTTCGTTTAGGGAACATCAATCTCAATAGGATTGAGAGATTGGTGAAAAATGAACTTCTAAATGAGTTAGACAAAAATTCTTTACTAGTGTGCAAGTCTTGCCTTGAGGGTAAGATGACTAAACGACCGTTTACTGGAAAAAGTCATAGAGCCAAGGAGCCTTTTGAGTTAGTACATTCCGACCTTTGTGGTCCTATGAATGTGTGAGCCCTATGAGTATTTTATCCTTTTTACTGATGATTACTCCAGGTACGGGTATGTTTATCTTATTCAATGGAAGTCTGAATCCTTTGAAAAGTTCAAAGAGTTCAAGGCTGAAGTTGAGAACACATTGGATAGATGGATTAAAACACTTCGATCAGATCGAGGTGGAGATTTTTTGGACTCGACATTCTAGAACTATTTGATAGAACATGGAATTGTTTCCCAACTCTTAGTGCTGGATACACCTCAGCAAAATTGTAAAACCCGAACCCTAATTACTTTAAGTAATGTTATGTCTTCTAATGAGCTAAATAATGCCATGTCTCAGGAAGGATAGAAGATGGAATGCATAATAAGCATACGAATAAGACCATGCCATCTAATGAGAAGTAGTGCTGAAGTAATATTGTGAGTGAAGTTACAAAAGGATGTTTGCTAAATCCTAGCCCTTCATCACCAATAGTGGGCCAGGTGGCATAAGGAGGGTTCATGCTAGATTTTGGGCGGTAATATAAGCAAGAAGGTCGAATTCATTGGGTCGGTTTGGACAGACTACTTGGGCTATTTGTGTAATTCTAATGGCATTCGAAAGCTCTGTGTGTCTATTTTCTGTGACTGAGCTGCTGAAAGGAAAACTCGCTAGAATAAGGACGGAGGGGCAAAATAAAGACAAAGGGTTCATTTCTTGGGTGAATCTATGCCATCAGTGAAGAATTGAAGCTCCAGGACGAATTACGAAGCGTTTTGAGCTAAAATTTTGAGGTAATATAGTTAACTCAGTTATAAACAACTTTGTAGAATGAAACTTTTTAAGATGAGGCCTGAAAATCGAGTTATATAATTTTGAATGTTGAACTAGAAATTGTTGAACAAGCAGGCAGCTGCTTGAATTGGAGCCAATGATGAAGTTTTGAATCTCCAGATTAAAAGACAAGGAATTTTGAGCTGAAATTTTAAGGTAGTGTTGCTAACTCAATTCTAAACATGTTTATAGAAGGATATTTCTTCAAAAGAGGGCTGGATTTTGAGTTATGAATTTTTGAAGTTGTAACAGAGGATCTAGGCATAAGTAGACAACTGCTTAGGAAGATTAAGCAGGCAACTCGAGAGCGAGAGGGAGCGAGAGTGAGCGAGAGCGAGAGAGAGCAAGAGGAAGCGAGAGCGAGAGCAAGAGGTGGATCTCGCTAGGGATGGGAATCTCGCCGGTTTACACTGGATCTCGCTGGTTTTACGCTAAATCTCGCTGGAAAGTGCCAAATCTCGCTGGGAATGGTAAATCTCGCTCATATGGGTGATCTCGCTCATGTGGGTGATCTCGCAAATGATGATTTTCTCGCTAGTCATGCTGATTTTATTGATAAAAGTTCTATTAGTAAATGAACTATTTGAGATATTTTGCTAAGAATTCTAAGTAGTTTAACTGAGAATTATGTTCTTTCAGGCAAAGAAGATCTAGAAGAGGCGTACAACCCGTTAAGAGGCCAATGAGCTGTGAGTGACTATGTGATGACTTACTGTTTTAATGATTTAGAAACTGTGATTTCTTGAAGATATTTCTCATGCTAAGTGTTTAAATGAAGTGCCCAACAACGTGTTTGTGGAACTGTTTCTCATGCTATGTAAAGCATGTTTTCCATGGAATTGATATGATTTAAATATGTTATTTTGTCCAAATACTTTCGGCATGTTTAAGTAACTCCATTTTATGATGAACTAGTATGATGGATGAACTAGTATGATAATTTGAGCACTAAGCCTTAGTGTTCAATTAAATGTTTATGACTAGTTTTACATAAAACACGATACTGAAGGACATTTGAGAAGGTATCTGCCCAACCAGATGCTGAAGGACATTTGAGAAGGTATCTAACCAACTTAGTTCCGAAGGACATTCGAGAAGGTACCGAACCAACTTGATACCGAAGGACATTTGAGAAGGTATCTTAGCAGCTCGATATTGAAGGACGTTTGAGAAGGTATCTGAGCAGAAGTACCTAAGGATACTAAAGGACAATGAGAAAGTATCCTAGTCAAGTACCTAAGGATACTGAAAGACAATGAGAAGGTATCCTAGTCAAGTACCTGAGGATACTAAAGAACAATGAGAAGGTATCCTAGTCAGGTACATAAGGTATGACGGTACTCAGTTATAACCACGTGCACGTAGGAAATACAACGTCGAGGGACTGAGCAAAAGGGGATTTTCCCCGACTAAGGTTGACGTCAAGGGTTAGAACTAGTAGTTCATTCTCAACTAAGGATAAAGGCAGTCATATATTCTCCTAGGCTAGAAGGATAGTAAGGAATTTCTAATGCTTATGAATGTTTATCAACGCATGATGTTTACTAATGTATGAGTTTTCTAAGTATGTTTTCCATGTCTAACGCATGCTAGTGGTTTTACAAGTTAGTTCAATATGTTTTAAGCCAACTTATTTCACATAGTATGAAGCATGCGTTAAGGTTAAAGCTAAGGTTGAATGAAGCTTGACGAACTATGTTTTAAATACCTAAGGTTGCCAAAGTACATGCGTTGGTATTTTTAAACATAATGAATAGGGATACTGAAGGTAGGGAAGGTATATGAATAAATGTACCTAAGGTGTTAACGGTACATAGCAAACTCCATGTGTATGTAGGTAGGTTTGAATGAGAGGCTGAGGTATGGGTCTCTTGGCCGATAATAGACGTTAGGAGCTAGAGCAGTGTATGCTCGTTCTCAATTAGAGAATAATGATGATTATGGATGTTTAAGAGTTGTTAACAACGTTTATGTTTTAAGGATGTTGTTTGAGATGCCATCGGTATATTTAAAGAGATCGACATAGGGATCTCTTCTAGCCATAGTTTAATGTGAACAGGTCGAAGTAGAGGTCTCATCTGGCCATGGCTTGACGTTGGGAATTAGAGCAGTGAATGTTTATTCTCAACTAAGATTTAGGTTGCAGATACAATGGTTTAAAAGGTTTATGTACACGTTTGCTTAGTGTATTTTAAGTTCCAATATTATGTTTTCAAGCTTTCAGTTTAAGCATGAGTTTTACGTTTTCTTAAGTCACTCACTAGGCTTCTAGCTCATGTTTTCAAATATTTTCCTTTCCAAGTAGCGGTCAGTTCCCAGAATACTTTTCTACTGCTGCTCTGCCACTCAAAGAAACAGGTTAAAGGAAGCGTGATTGAAGATCGGTATTAATTAGTACACATGTGTCTGACCAGTGACTAGTGTTCTAGATGAGGCTCACTAAGTTGTAATATTCATGTATGAATAATGCTACGAAACCCTGTAATGTAAATATGTTAAGTTCTGAGTTAATTTGTGTGTATTCAGGGTTTATAGCAATCTTTAATAGGTAAGATAGGCAGTAAGTACCACCAAAAGGGTTGGTAACTGCTGCAGTCACCATTCCATCCAGGTTAGGAAGATAATCTGGTGCGGGGTGTGACAAAAATGGTGTAGCGGAAAGGAGAAATGGGACCTTGTTGGACATGGTTCGCTCGATGATGAGTTACGCTTCCTTACTGGACTTTTTTTGGGGTTTTGCAGTGGAGACTACGGTATACATACTCAACTATGTTCCCTCTAAAAGTGTTACGAGAACACCTCTGGAGTTGTGGAACGGGCGTAAAGCTAGTTTACGTCACTTCTGCATTTGAGGTTGCCCTGCACATGTGCTTCAGGCTAATCCTAAGAAGTTGGAACCACGGTTGAGGTTATGCCTTTTTGTAAGCTTCCCCAAAGGTACACGAAGGGGTTATTTTTATGATTCAACAGAAAATAGGGTGTTTTTTTCAATGAACGTTACTTTCCTGGGAGAGGATCATATAAGGGAGCACAGTCCACGAAGTAAAGTCATGTTGCGTGAGCTTTCCAATGAAACTACTGAAACTTCAACAAGAGTTGTTGAAGAGCTTGCTACATCAGCAAGAGTTGTTGATGGGAGTTCATCTAGTAGGTCGGTTCCACCTCAAGAATTGAGGGAACCTCAACGTAGTGGGAAGGTTGCGAACTTGCCCGTTCGCTATCTGGGTTTCATGGAAATCCTTGCTATAGTAACAGATGGCGACGTTGAGGATCTGTTGTCTTATCAGAAGATAATGGAGGATTTTGACTGGGATGAATGGGTCAAAGCCATGGATCTTGAGATGGAGTCGATGTACTTCAACTTAGTATGGGATCTTGTAGATCAGCCTGATGGGGTAAAGACCTATAAGTTGTAAATGGATCTACAAGTGCAAACGAGGTGCTGATGGGAAGGTACAGACCTTCAAGGCTTGACTTGTGGCAAAGGGTTATAGCCAGGTAGAGGGAATCGACTATGAGAGACTTTCTCGCCTGTTTCCATGTTAAAGTCGATCCGTATCCTCCTGTCTATTGCAAGTTATTATAATTATGAGATCTAGCAAATGGACGACAAGACGACCTTTCTGAATGAAAATCTTGAGGAGACCATTTACATGATGCAACCCGAGGGATTCATAGTCCAAGATCAAGAGCAAAAGGTTTGCAAGCTGAATTGGTCCATTTATGGGCTGAAACAGACGTTTAGATCTTGGAACATACGGTTTGATACTGCGATCAAGTCGTATGGCTTTGAGCAAAACATTGATGAACCTTGTGTATACAAGAAGATCATCAATGCTTCAGTAGTCTTTTTAGTGTTGTACGTAGACGATATACTACTCATTGGGAATGATGTAGGTCTACTGACTATAGTTAAGAATTGGCTAGCGACCCAATTCCAAATGAAATATTTGGGAGAGGCTTAGTTTGTTCTAGGTATTCAGATCTTTCGGGATTGTAAGAACAAAGTGCTAGCACTGTCTCAAGCATCATACATTTACAAGGTGTTGCTCAAGTACTCGATGCAGGACTCCAAGAGGGGCCTACTGCCGTTCAGGCATGAAGTCACTTTGTCTAAGGACATGTGTCCTAAGACATCTCAACAGGTTGAGGAGATGAGACGGGTCTCATATGCGTCTGTCGTTGGCAGTTTGATGTACGCGATGCTCTGTACTCGTCCAGACATCTACTACGTTATGGGCATAGTCAGTAGGTATCAGTCTAACCTAGGCTAGGGTCACTGGATCACAGTGAAAAACATCCTCAAGTATCTTCGGAGAATAATGGACTACATGATCGTGTATGGATCTAGGGATTTAATCCTTACTGAATACATGAATTCTAACTTTCAGACTGATAAAGACTCGCACAAGTCCATATCAGGGTCAGTCTTTACTCTTAATGGAGAAGCTATAGTGTGGCGAAGCACTAAGCAGGGGTGTATCGCCGACTACCTATGGAGGTGGAGTACGTAGCGGCTTGTGAACCTGCTAAGGAGGCCGTCTGGCTGAGGAAGTTCTTGACAGAACGGGAAGTTGTTCCAGATATGTCTAGGCTCATTACCCTATATTGTGATAATAGTGGGGTAGTGACGAACTCTAAGGAGCCGAGGAGTCACAGGTGCGACAAACACATAGAGCGGAAGTATCATTTGATCCACGAGATAGTGCATTGTTGGGATGTGATCGTTACGAAGATCGCTTCAGAGCACAATGTTGCTGACTCATTTACAAAGGCTCTCACAGCCATAGTGTTTGAGAGTCATTTACGGAGCATGGGTCTACAAGATTGCCCGCGGTTGGACTAGGACAAGTGAGAGATTTTTTTTTGTACTGGGCTTTTATGCCCTAGTTTATTGTTTTGCACTAATTTAATGTACACCCCACTTTGCTTTAGGACAAGTGGGAGATTGTTGGGGTTAATGCCTAAAGTCTCATGTCCTGTAATTTGTAAATTGTTCGTACAAACGCTTGTATTGTATAATATGTGATATTTACTTCATATCTTGATTTTGCTCAGTTGTATGTTTTATTTGCTTTACCACAAACCAGTAAACATAAAATCCCTAGTTACCTGTAAGTAACTTAAGCATGAATGTGGTGACATACAAGTGGATAATGTCTTGAGTGATAACCAAAATGGTCTGCAGTATATGGATATAGGAGGGAAACCTTATCCTGGTAACACTACAGATGCAGCCCACTTTGTGGATGGTCACAAGTGTTGTGATTATCACAGATGGTCTAATCCTGATCATTCATGTAGGGGATATGTGAGTAGGGGCGTCCTATACAAAGAGTTTGTATAAGACCTGACCACGAAGTGTTAACATCTCGTTATATAACACCGTTCATGATAGAGACTTCACTTCATTAGGATGACCATAGGTAACATGACCTCAATCCTGAGTGAATTGGGAACTCCTACAATTGAGGGCGGTCCTTTGATTTGTATGGGTGCGAGTAGCTAGGTCGCCGATTCAAACGTACCATTTTAAGGATTCGTCTGATTTGGGAGCTGGGAACTCAGCTACACAAGATGGAATTCACTCCTCCCTCAGGCAGGGGTAAGTAGATAGATAGCTCCCTTAAGGGCTGATTCTAGGGCTTGGACGATGTGGCACCACACACCTTCTTTTGACCTGAGAGGTGTTCACACATAGTTGGATTATGTTATATTGTTCATTAGAGGAATCAGTGGTACTTAAGAAGTGAGATGTAACAATAGGGGCAAAACAGTAAATTGGCGCAACTATACTTACGAGCATCTGTGAAGGTTCATCATACTCATGATTGGTTATATCCGACACAGAAATATATCTGTGGTAAAAAGAGTTCAGCTATTGGTCTTTAATGGAATGCTTGACAGTTAACAAATGGTGGATCTTGTGGCTAAAGAGTTTAGTCAGCTATTCATGTACCGTTAGAGCTTCGAGCCACAAGTCCATTAAGTCCCCTGGGTAGTTTGGATAAAGTTGAGAATTAGTGTTTGGGTCAGTTTGAAATGTTCAAATTGACAAGAAGGAGTTTGATTATATATGATATAATTGAACTGGTTAATTATATATGATATAATTGGCTAAATGTATGAGATACATTATTTTAGAGGAAATTAGATGTAAATATGATTTATATCAAAAGGAGGAGAAATTACTATAGTATATACGTGATATCAAACTATAGGGTAAGACTATAATATGATTATATTCATTTATTATTAAATTGGTTAATTATGAGATAATTGGCCGTATTGTTCTCCTCAATCATGCGTTAGTGGGAGTAGCTGCATTCGATTATGGTAACCGATGAATAAAATGAAAGTTTTTTTTTTAATTTGGCAAAAGGGTTCGAAATTTCGCAGTCGGTGTGAAAATGTAACAATCGCCTAGCTTGAGAGCCTATACGATAGTAGCTCATTGTCTAAACGATCGCACACCAGTGCCTAAACGATCGTACGCCTGTCCCTAAACAATCGTTTAACTTTCCTAAATGATCGTATAGTGTGCCGCATTTTCTAAATGATCGTCTACTTTTTACTAAATGATCGCTTAGTAAAACTTACACGATCGTGTAGTTTCATCTAAACGATAAGCATCCCTGCTATACGATAGCTTTTTCTCTCCCACTTGCTTATCGTTTACACGATCTGTCTTTTCTCCTACCTCTATCAAATTCACCAAAGACCACACTTTGGATTCTGACTCCGATAATACCAAGGGCTCCAACTGGTGGTATCGTCCCCACTGTTTACTTGTTTGTGACTGTTCGTGTTGCTGTCGTTCGTGTAGACGATCGTGCTACTGCAGTCGACTGTTTTGTTGGGCGATAGAGCATGTAGAGGTTCTTCCGTTGCTTTGAGTTCGAAGTTTGAAGAGAGTTTTCAACTGGTATGAGAACTCTTTCTCTTGTGTTTTATTGTTCGAAGCATGCTATTAATTAGTGTTAATTTGCATAACTAACTGTTAGAATGTGTATGTTGTATTTCGGTCACAATAAAATCGGAAAGATCCGAACACGCTCATGGATGCTCTTCGTTAAGAGTTCCTTAATAAATAACATAGTCATGCATCATTTATTTATAATCGCTGTAATATATAGTTTGAATGTATATGTGACGTATGTTATTTATTTTCATTACTTTGTTATATATATGTAGTAATGAAATGAATATTGCATGATGCATGGCATTACTTTAGGTAATCTTATAAGCGTTAAAATTTTTATAAAGTATGTCAATGGTTGCAATGTAGGTTTTAATTTGTTTCATTTACTTTATAAGAGTTATAAATAAATGAAATTAGAAATTAAAATCAATAACTAAGAGTTTCATGCAAACCTAGATGAAATCATTTTTTAAAATAGTTCTAAAATATGATTGAGATAGACCTAAATTCACAAATTTCTAATGAGATTAGAAATTAGATTAATCTTTTTTAATTGGCTTTAATAGGATTAAATTGATTTCAATAAAAGATGAAACTAATATATCTATATGGGGTACTTAAGCTGACAGAACAGAACACCTCTATCTGGGAACCTATCTGGAAAGATGAATTAGATAGATTTGCTACAAGCATGCAATTGTTGATTAACATTTGTTAAAGTATTTAACGAACATTAATCAAAATTGTTTAACTTTCCAAAGTAAGTGTTACTTTTGGGCAAACTTAAATGATCACTTAGTAAAAATAATTAGTCATACTTTTCCTAAGTAAATTAAACCCTAGGTTGTTAAAATACTTAGTGGGAGGAAAAGATGTATATGATATGTCATATTTCCACTCACATTTCTCCCTTAATATTCACACCATAAGACTCATGCTTGGCCTTGAGGCACCTTGGAAGTATCCCCCTTCGAATGGTGTTTGTATGGGTCAATATCAAGGTGAATGGATAGAGTATTTATAGTAAATGGGAGAGGGATGTGTGTCAACATGTTCTACGGTCTCTTTCATTGGTTTGCACTGTGAGACCTTCTTGCATGGCCTCGAGGTGCTTGGGAGTGTCCCCCTTGGGATGGTTTGTGCAGTGGGTCAATATCAAGGAAAAATCTAGAAATGGATAGAATCACTTTAGTTTTTGCCTCAATCAGTTTTTCCATTAAGTTGGCTCATCGGGCGAAACTCTAGGATCTAAAATGAAGGGTCACATTTAGAGGAAATTATTAAGCAAGTTAATGATTTCTTGACCAAATAAATAATGACTGATTGTTAATAAAAGTTATTCTGGTGTAATGATTGGTTGAGAGTGTCTCAATTCAATGAAGGGAGAAACTGACTATGTTTCAGTGGCTTTTATCCTAAATCACTGAAGCGTCATTACAAAATTAGATGTTAAATAGGGTTCATTTAGATTTTACTAAAACCGATTGGATTTTTTAAGAGTTATGCTAAAATCTAATGTAGATCAATGTGTTTATTTTTTAGCAAATATGTCAAATAGCGATTTTTCGTTAGTTGTCTTTTCTAGTTTGATCGTTTTTAATTAAACGACGTGGAAAGAATCTATTAAAACGTTTTTCGTGGTAAACAACCTTGAAATTATCATAAATGAGGATTGTCCTCAAGTCCCAACCCCTGATGCATCATGAAATGTTCATAATGCATATGAGGTGTGGTTGAACGCTAATTCGAGGGCCCGAGTTCACATTTTGGCAAGCATACCTGATGCGTTGGCTAAAACGTTTGAGGACATGGTCATTGCACATGAGATCATGGAATCAATGTGAGAATTATTTAAATGTAAGTTCTCACTATTCAAGCAAAATGGGATTGATGACAATGAAATCAATAGTGGCAGTTCCCAAGATAATCTCCAGTCCATATTGAATGTCAAGGGACTAACAGAGAAAGCAATTGTTGCCAACTCTGATGAAGTTGATCGATGATGATTGTCCTCTGAAATGAAATATGGAGTTTATGATTTGGGTTCTGGAGCTGATCCCACTACTCTCCAGAAAAGGAAGAACTCCAAAGAAAATAAATATGATTTATTTGTCTTAGAGACATGCTTGGTAGAGGATGTTGATTCTGCCTGGATAGTTGATTTAGGAGCTACTAACCCCGTGTGTTTTTCCCACCAAGGATTTAGTTCTTGGAAACAGTTGGAAGCTGGAGAGATAACACTTAGAGTTGGTACTAGTGAGGTCGTTTCAGCTGTTGCCTTAAGTTGTTTTTGGACAAAAAACGATATATGTTATTAGATAACGTATATGTAGTTCCTCATATCAAGAGGAACCTAATTTCTGTTTCCTGACTGATTGAACAAAATTATTCCATATCCTTCTTTGAGAATAAAGTGCTTATTTTTAAGAATGGAATGGAGTTAGGTTTTGGTTCAATGGAAAATCACTTGTATGTACTAAGGTCGTTAGTCATAAAAGTTATGCTCAATACTAAAATGTTCAAAACAGTAACAATTGTTAAAAAGACCAAGAATTTCTCCTAAAGAAAATGCCCATATTTGGCATCTAAGGTTAGGTCACATTAATCTCAATAAGACTGAGAAGTTGGTGAAAAGTGAACTTCTAAATGGTTTAGAAGAAAACTCTTTACCAGTATGTGAGTCATGCTTTGAAGGCAAAATGACAAAATGAATTTTTACTAGAAAAGGTTATAGAGCTAAAGAAACCTTGGAGCTTATACATTCAAACTGTTGTGGTCCAATGAATGTAAGAGCATAAGATGGGTATGAATATTTCATCTCTTTCATAGATTATTTGTGAAACCCGGATTTCCATTTTTCCTACTTAAGCAGGTGATGAAAGGAATTAACTAAGTGAAAGTTAAATCCTATGTTGAAGAGAAGGAAATTTCCAAGTGTTGAATAAATTTTCCTTGAGTAGTTTTGAGTTAAGCCCTAAGTTGTGAAATTTGGCTAAGTGTAAGGTCAAAAAGGACCCATGTGTTAAGTGTTAGGAGACATTAACACATAAGATGAGAAGGCAACCATGTGTTTGTAAGGTTGGACGCATGATTGGCCGAAGTATTGGCAAGAGGCGTTGCCAAGAGTTGCTCATACGTTGGGTATGTGTGAGCGAGAGCGGAGAAAGCGAGATGTTGAGCGTAAGATGCTGGGCAGACGATCGTGTAGCAATTGAGTGGCACTGCACGATGAGGTCGGCGACCGTGTAGCAATTGAGCGGAGCTACACGATGAGGTAGACGATCGTCTAGTAAGTGAGCGGTGCTACACAATGAGATAGGTGATCGTGTAGGTGGTCGCTGGACGATCGTGTAAGAATTTGGGGAGCTAAAACAATGAGGTAGGTGATTGTATAGCAGATGCGCGGAGCTAAGCGATGCGCTAAATGATCGTGAAGATGCGCGCGGTGTTAAACGATGAGAAGTGACGCGCTAAACGATCGGGCTATACGATAGGCAAAGACACTACATGATCATTGTAAGTGCTAGATGATAAGTGTAGAAGGTAGGCGATAGCGCTAAACGATAACACTATACAATAGCGTTAAGCAATTAAACGATACGCAGGCACTAAGTGATGGACTATACAATGGCGCTACATGATAGGCGTGGACACTAGACGATAGTCATGCTGCACTGGATGATGAGCAGACGCGCTATACGATAGGCGGAATACTAAGCGATGGGCATTAGGCGATAGATGCAGGTGTTGGGCGATGATGCTAAGCGATGGCAGATGCATTAGGCAATAAGGCGTCAGCGCTAAACGATGAAGGTAAATGATGGGCGCGGTAGCTAAGCGATAGGCTATGCATGATATTGTTAAGAGCGAGATCGTTGAGAGTGAAATCGTTTACTAAACGATTTGTAAACCCCGAACTCTAGGTTTCCTAGATAAGCATGTTTAGCCAAAGGAATGTCATATTATATATTTATTAAGTAGCAATTCATGTTTGTCTGTAGGAGTTATGATGGAAAGGAAGGAAAAACATACAAAATGAGGGGTGACGTGGCAGTTAATCCTTGAACTCTGGAGGCGATGGGAAGTTTTTGGAAGAAAAAATTCAAAAGCATGGTTTCGGTAATTCACATGAGCAAAATTTTAGTAAAATCAGTGCCATTCGAAAACTGAGAGAAGCTAGTTTGCGAGGTTGTCTTGTCAGAGGAAGTTTGCACAAGGAGAAGAATAAAAAGTGAAGAAAGAACAGAGGAGGCAGAATCTTGGGTTAATCAGGGTCCGAGGTAAAGATTGGATGTTCCAGGCTAAACTAGAAGGAATTCTTGGCTGAAATTTTAAGGTAAGATATTAACTCAATTCTAAACAGGTTTGTAGAAGAAAGTTTCTTAAAAGAGCTCTGAATTTTGAGCTCTGAATTTTTAAAGTTGTAACAGGGAAACGATGCATAAGCAGACAACTGTTTGGGTTGAACAAGCAACCAGTTCACCGTGGGAGTTATAGCGAGATGTGGGGGTGAGGATCTCGCCTATAGAGGAAATCTCGTTGGTATCGCTCTAGAGAATCTCGCCAATCTCGCTCTAGAAGGAAATCTCGCTAAGAATTGGGGTGAGTATCTCTAGGATGAAATTTGCCAGGAAAAGCCTGATCTCGCTCTAGAGGATCTCGCTAGCATTGCTCAGGGGGATCTTGCTGACCTCTCTCAGGGGGATCTCACCAGTAAAAGCTATCTGTGTTGATGAAAGTTCTCTCAATAAATGAATTAATTGAGATATTTTACTAAGAATTCTAAGTAGTTTAATCGAGAATTATATATTTTTCAGGCCAAGAAGAGCTAGGGGAAGCGTACAAACCATTAAGAGCCTGACGAACGGTGAGTGACTAAGTAAACTTAAGGTTTCCAATACTCATGCATATATGATCTAGTAAAGCACAGTGACATTAATGATGAAATTATACTTCCTCAAGCAACAAATGGTGGGAGAATAACTTAATGCATGTTTCCGGCTTGTATGTGTGTAACACAGGCCAAGGTATGTCGTGTAACCATTACAAAAGCTATGTTCTAATTTTTATATATGCTTTCTAGGGGAAGGCTATGGGAGAATGAGTTCTTGTGTAAATGAGTGGCAATGGAACAGTTTTTATGTAAATACTAGGCAATGGAACTTAATTTGATGTTATAAAATACACATTTGTTACTGAAGGACATTTGAGAAGGTATCTAACCAATTTGGTATCGAAGGACATTTGAGAAGATACCTGGCCAATTTGATACCGAAGGATATTTGAGAAGGTATCTGGTCAATTTGATACCCAAGAACGTTTGAAAAGGTATCTTAGTAGCTCAATACTGAAGGACAAATTTGAGAAGATATCTGAGCAGAAGTACCTAAGATATGATAGTACTTAGTATGGCCATGTGCACGTAGGCAGTTCTGAATGAGAGGCTGAAATATGGATCTCTTGGTCGGTAATACACGTTGGGAGCTAGAGCATTTAGGCTCGTTCTCAACTAGGAAATAATGATGTTTGATGATATCTAAGAATGGTGTAAAGCTACATTTAGTGACAATTGCTTGAAACACTCATTAATATATTTACATGTTTATAGTATTGTAATGCGTAATGTTATACGTAGTCACTCACTGGGCTTTAAGCTCATGGAACTTCTGTGTCTTCCCTTCTTAGGCAGTGGTCAGTTTTCTCAAGGTTGATTCCTACTGCTGCTTGCCACTAAAAGACTCGGCTTATTAAGAAGACTTAAGTTGATGACCTGTTTATGTATACATGTTTCGAGAGGGACTAAGGCTTCTTTAGGAACGTTTGGGCCATCTGTGAATATTTTTCTGTAAAAGTAATGTCTTGGCTGTATGCATGTATTTATGTAATCTTTATAGAACCTTAAGAGAGGTTTGTTATATGCGTATATTACTAATGTTTTCAGCAGGTTGGTATTTAGATTAGAAGGCTTGGGTGGTGGGTGCTGGCAGTAGGGCTAGTAACTACCACGGTCATATCTTCTTCCATATTAAAAGGGTAATCTGGGAGGGGGTTTGACACGATTGATCTACACGATGGGCCGCTGAAGCTAACGATAGATGAAAGAATTAAGCGATGGAGTGGTGCTAAGGCCTGCGTTATGCAAGATTGGTGAGCTCATCCGAACAAATGGCTATGTTGAGAGAAGTTTGTAGCTTGACTTAGTAGAAGCTGGACGAATTAAGTTTCATGCAAAGGAAGACTTATGCATGAGGAGGAAAACTCAAGTAGGTATCTGACATGGAAGTAGGTGAATGTCAAGGGAGTAGGTAATGGCAAAACATGGTGCAAACACTTCTAGAGTAGGAGGTGTCTTGCATTAGAGGCTTGATAAAGATGAGAAGGATCATTTCCTTAAGCCTATAAAAAGCATCACAAGCCTTCTTTTGAGTACATAATCCGAAATCCCCTTGAAATATAGTAGGAAGAGTGTTTAAGAGCAATTCTGGAGATAGTTATACGTTGGTCATGAAGTTCCAAGAGGAGAAGATGCTGTCGGACAGTGAATGTCACACCTCGCCTCAGACCACCCTTCGAGCCTGCGAAAAGGTGTGACTGCAGTAGTTATCAACCCTTTTATTGACACTTACTACCTGATAACTCTTGTGGAAATAACTCTGATACCAATGAACAAATTCAACAACCACTGATTAAGTCAAGGAGGCAAACAACAACTGATTAAGTAGGCCCATTTTATTACAACAATGTAATGTTTATACAACTCCAAGACTTAACAACAAAGTTACAAAACAATTGTAAAACCCTGGAAGTGTAACTATGGCATGTGGCAGACTTTGACCTTAGCAGCACCCTGGAACTCCTCACCTTTCGCTACCTGGGAAGAAAAACATGAAATAACGGAATGAGCTTCACAAAGCTCAGTGAGTGGTAAGCAACTTTTAGAGTCTATTTCAACTCATAAATAACAAGCATATCACGAATACGAGGTTACATTCAAACCTTAACTTTGAACGAGTCTGGTCTCAACTTCTATCTACACGCACGGTAGATAGCTAAACTGATAACTAACTAGAATGAGCATACTATTTACCTACACACACGGTAGATAGATAACTGCTACTAAATACAACGCATACTCTTTACGTTCCCTCTATCTCCTATGTACACATAGCTCCCGGCTCATAGACTCAGAAGCTAGGCCCGTAGACCCTCTGACCATCCCATGTGAGGATCCTCCCACAGGCTCAGGAACTAGACTTCTCATGTCCCCTGACCATCCCGTGAGGTTTTGCTTACGGGCTTAGGCACTAGGTCTATTGACCCCCTGACCATCCCGATCACATAATCTCATTCTCACGCTAGATACTCATTCATAACCTAAGCATATACAATTTACTCTAAAAGATATGCTTTAAGACTTAAAGGAAATTACCACTCACCTTGGTCGTTTGGGAACTTTTCTCTCTAGAAGTTCCTTGGTCTTCTCGGGCTCCTCTTTTGAAACCTAAATTTCAGATTCAACATAAAGCTCAAACTACTCATAGTTCTAGGCTTTATCTCGAGTTACTTCCTTCTACAAATATGCTCTAAAATGTCTCAGAAAGCTTACCTCAAAATATTATCTCACAAATTCTTGTGGTTTGGTCAGAAACATCAAAACATAAAGACTAGCTTAGCTTACTCGACAGCTCGACCCCTCGGTCTTGTCCTTCTTCTCCAACCCGATTCCTTGGAGCTTCTTCTCCGGTAGCCTCACCATGAAAACTAGACTCTTTTAGCTTTCTGATGGATTTTGAATCACATCAAACGCACGAGTATTATGGGAGAACTTCTCTTCCCAAATTGTTGCTACTTTCTGACCTTTCTATCCGACAGCATCTCCCCTCTTGGAATCTCTTGACCAACGCATGGTCTTACCATCAATGCATAGCCTCCTCCCAATACACTCTTCTTTATATCCTTTGAAGAGAATTGAGTCCTCATCTGAAGTTCTTAGCCCTATTTATAGGCGTCCAAAGGCTCTCCAAGGTCGAAACCTCTTCATCCAAGTGTTTCCCTTAGCGATTGCCAACCTTTAGCCCTTTCCACCTCCTGCTTGAGGTGTCTTCACCTCACACCATCAATGCAATGTTTAATCAACACAATGTTGGGTGTCCTTCTCCTACCTAGCCAATGCATGGGACCAAATTTTGCATGTCTTCTCATGCATCCACCTAAAATTCTTAAGGCTTAATATTTCTTCCCAATAAGCCATATGTTAGGATGACGTCCTCCATATGAGCTCATCCTTCTTATGCGTCCATTCCACTTAATATGCATTCACTAATGTGATGACCAACACCCCTTCTCAATGTATACCACTAGCTCGGGTATCAACGCATAGTAGCCCTTGGTTTCCTTTGATTTTCAACACAGCACCATCGTAGCCCAACTCACTCAGTCATCGAAAGCCTTAACCATCGTATGAGCCAACACCATGTGTCCAACCTAGCCCATCGCATGGTCTTTGTCCAACACATCCATCATGCAAGCCATCGTCAACTTCCAATGCAAAGCAATGTTGCTCGGCCTCGATGTATAGGATGGTTTCTTAGCATCAATCGCATGGCTCGCTCGTCATCAACGCATCGCTCGCATGAGTTGCTTGGCATGGGCACTTGGTCGGAAGCTTGGCATCGACGCATCGCTTGGCATGGTAGATTGGCATCGACGCATTGCTTGGCACAGCAGCTTAGCATCGCTCGTAGGGCTCGTTCGGCTGCTCGACGTATGAACGCTGGCATCGACGCATGGACTCACTCGGCATGGGCGGTTAGCATCGCTCGTAGGGCTCGCTCGGCCGCTTGACGCATGGGCACTGGCATCGACACATGGGCTCACTCGACATGAGCGCTTAGCATTGCTTGCAGGGCTTGCTCGGCCGCTCGACGCATGCCACCCTCCAGCGCATGCCTTACCCATGTCCTAGCCTACCCTTGCGTCTGTATGCCTTCTGCACAGTCGTCTCTCGTGCCATCCAACCTTCCAACGCATCACTTCAACTTTCTTCCTTCAGCCGCATACCACTACCAACGCATCCATCACAATCCTTCTAACGCATCCATTGAGACTAATGTGTTGGTCTAACCTCCAAGGCATGCGTTACTCCTACTTCAACTTTTCCCTTTGACCAAGTAATCTCTCTAAAATCTTATGGCCAACGCATAGCAATGCCTAGTCCAACACTTAGTCAATTTTCATCAATTAAAGCTTAACTCAAAGCTACTCCAAAAAATCTATTCAACACTTAGAAATTTCCTTCACTTCAACATCGGATTTAACTTTCACCTAATTGATCCCTTAATCACCTGCTTAAGTAGGGATAATGGAAATTTAGGTTTCACAGTGAAGTTCTCTGATGGCTTTGGAATCACATCAAACACACGAGTATTCTGGAAGAACTTCTCTTCCCAAGTTGATGCTATTTTCTGACCTTTCTGTCCGACAGCATCTCCCCTCTTGGAATCTCTTGACCAACGCATGGTCTTACCATCAACGCATAACCTCCTCCCAATACACTCTTCTTTATGTCTTTTGAAGAGAATTGAGTCCTCATCTGAAGTCCTTAGCCCTATTTATAGGCATCCAAAGGCTCTCCAACGTCGACACCTCCTCATCCAAGTCTTACCATCAACGTAATGTTTGATCAATGCAATGTTGGTGTCCTTCTCCTACCTAGCCAATGCATGGGACCAAATTTTTCATGTCTCCTCATGCATTCACCTCAAATTCTTAAGGCTTAAGATTTCTTCCCAACAAGCCACATGTTAGGATGACGTCCTCCATATGAGCTCATCCTTCTTATGTGTCCATTCCACTTAATATGCGTTCACTAGGGTGATGACCAACACCCCTTCTCAATGCATACCACTAGCTTGAGTATCAACGTATAGGATGAATTCAGCGCATAGTAACCCTTGGTTTCCCTTGATTTTCAACACAACACCATTGCAACCCAACTCACTAGTCATCACAACCCTTAACCATCGCACGAGCCAACCACCATGCATCCAACCTAGCCCATTGCATGGCCTTTGTCCAACGCATCCATCGTGCAAGCCATCGTCAGCCTCTAACGCATAGCAAGGTCACACGGCCTTGATGTATAGGACGGTTGCTTAGCATCAATCGCATGGCTCGCTCGTCATCAATGCATCGCTCGGATAAGTCACTTGGCCAGCAGCTTGGCATCGACGCATCGCTTGGTATGGCAGCTTGGCATCGACGCATCGCTTGGCACGACAGCTTGGCATCGATGCATGGCTTGGCACGACAGCTTAGAATCGCTCGCTCGACCACTCGACATATGGGTGCTTGCATTGACGTATGGGCTTGCTCGGTATTGCTCGCAGGGCTCGCTCAGCCGCTGGATGCATGGACGCTGGCATCGACACATGCCACCCTTCAGTGCATGCCTTGCCTTCTTCCTCGCCTACCCTTGCGTCTGTATGCCTTCTGTACAGCCGATCCTCGTGCCATCCAACCTTCCAACGTATCACTTCAACTTTCTTCCTTCAGCAGCATACCACTACCAACACGTCCATCACAATCCTTCCAACGCATCCATTGAGCCTAATATGTTGATCTAACCTCCAAGGCATGCGTTACTCCCACTTCAACCTCTCCCTTTGCCCAAGTAATCTCTCCAAAATCTTATGGCCAACGCACAGCAATGCCTAGTCCAACACTTAGTCAATTTTCATCAATTAAAGCTTAACTCAAAGCTACTCAAGGAAAATCTATTCAACACTTAGAAATTTTCTTCACTTCAACATTGGATTTAACTTTCACCTAGTTGATCCCTTAATCACCTGCTTAAGTAGGGATAATGGAAATCCGGGTTTCACAGTGAAGTTTGGAAGCAACATCAACTTGGGACGAGAATATCTCCCAGAATACTCGTGCGTTTGGAGTGATTCCAAAGCCACCTGAAAGCTCTGAGAGTCTAGTATTTAGGGTAGGGCTGCCGGACAAGAAGCTTGAAAGGATTAGGTTGGAGAATGAGGAAAAGATATAAGGATCGAGCTATCGGGTAAGCTGGGCCAGTCTTGATGTTTTAAAGATTCCAGCCAAACCAAAAAGAGTTCTAGGCTAATATTTTGAGGTAAGCTTCTTGCGACATTTTAGAGCATATTTGTAGAAGGAATAATTTCGAGATAAAGCTTGGAACTATGAGTAATCTAAGATTTAATTTGAATATGGAATTTAGGGTTCAAAAGAGGAACCCGAGAAGATCAAGGAACTTCTAAGAGAAAGATTCATATCCTTACCAAGGTAAGTGGTAATTTCCTTTAAGTCTTAAAGCATATCTTTTAGAGTAAATTGTATATGCTTATGTTATGAATGAGTATCTAGCATAAGAATGAGATTATGTGATCGGGATGGTCAGGGGGTCAATAGACCTAGTTCCTCTGCTCGAAAGCAAAACCTCACGGGATGGTCAGGGGACCGAGAGGTCTAGTTCCTGAGCCTATGGGAGGATCCTCACATGGGATGGTTAGAGGGTCGACGGGCCTAGCTTCTAAACCCATGAGCGGGGAGCTATGTGTACATAGGAGACATTGGAACAAAAGGGAACGCAACAGAGTAAGAATTCATAATTAGTATTAGTTAACTATCTACCGTGTGTGTAGGTAGATAACATACTTATTCAAAGTTGAGGTTTGAATGCAATCTCGTATTTATGATATGCTTGTTTTTATGAGTTGAAATAGACTCTAGTAGTTGCTTACCACTCACTGAGCTTTGTGAAGCTCATTCTTTTCTTTCATGTTTTTCTTCCTAGGTAGCGAAAGGTGAGGAGTTCCAGGGTGCTACTAAGGTCAAGGTCTGCCACATGCCACAGTCGCACTTCCAGAGGGTTTTAAGAGTGGTTGTTGTAAACTTTGTAGTTAAGTCTTGGAGTTGTATAAACATTACATTGCTGTATAAAATGGGCCTACTTAATTAGTAGTTGTTATCTCCTTGACTTAAAGTTTGTACAAAGTAAAAAGGTTCAGTTGGACAGTAGGTATCAAAAAAGGGTGGTATCTACAATCCCTCACGCCTCTCCTCGAGCTCAGGAGTGCGGGCTTGGGGCGGGGTGTGACATGATTATTCTAGATTTGAGTATCTATACCTAATGCAACATAAGTTTGAAGCTCTTGAAAAGTTCAAGGAGTACAAGACTGAAGTTGAAAACTTGTTAGGTAAAAAGATAAAAACATTAGATCTGATCGTGGTGGAGAGTATATGGACTTAAGATTCCAAAACTATATGATAGAACATGGAATCACGTCCCAACTCTCAGTCCTAGGTACACCTCAGCAGAATGGTGTATCAGAAAGGAGAAACAAAACCCTGTTGGACATGGTTTGGTCTATGATGAGTTATGCTTATCTTTCAGACTCATTTTTGGGTTATGCAGTAGAGACTGCATGTTATATCCTAAACAACGTTCCCTTGAAAAGTGTTCTGAAACAACTTTTGAGTTATGGAGAGGTTGTAAAGGTACTTTATGCCACTTCAGGATTTGGGGATGTCCAACCCATCTGCTAATGGAAAATCCCAAAAAATTGGAACCTCGTTCAAAAGTGTGCCTATTTGTAGGTTACCCAAACAAAACGAGAGGTAGATACTTCTATGATCCAAGTGAGAATAAAGTGTTTGTATCGACAAACGCTATGATCTTGGAAGAAAACCACATGAGGGATCATAAACCACAAAGTAAACTTGTTTTAAGTGAGATTTCTAATGAGATTGTTGAGATTTCAACAAGAGTTGTTGAATAGGCTGATAGATCAATAAGGGTTTCTAATGTCAATTCATCTAGTCATCCATCTCAAAAGTTGAGATTGCCTCGACGTAGTAGGAGGGTTATGAACCCACCTGTATGCTACATGGGTTTAATAGAAGCCTAAAACATCGTAACTGATGATGGTATTGAGGATCCATTGTCTTATAAGCAAGCAATGGAAGATGTTGAAAAAGATGAATGGATTAAAGCCATGAATCAAGAAATGGAGTCCATGTACTTCAATTTTTTCTAAGAGCTTGTAGATCAACCTGATGGGATAAAACCTATAGGTTGTAAATGAATCTACAAGAGGAAAAGAGGTGTAGATGGAAAGGTACAGATCTTTAAAGCTAGACTTGTGGCAAAGGGTTATACCCAAGTTGAGGGAGAGGACTATGAAGAAACTTTCTCACCTGTTATCATGTTAAAGTCTATAAGGATTCTCTTGTCTATAGCCACATACTATGACTATGAGATATGGCAAATGGACATCAAGACTGCCTTTTTGAATGGCAATCTTGAAGAGATCATCTACATGAATCAACCAGAAGGATTCATTGAACAAGATCAAGAGCAAAAAGTTTGCAAGCTTAATCGGTCCATTTATGGACTGAAGCAAGCATCTCGATCTTGGAATATAAGATTTGATACAATAATCAAATCTTATGGCTTTGATTAGAATGTTGATGAGCCTTATGTTTACAAGAAAATCATCAACAGTTCAGTAGCTTTCCTCGTGCTGTATGTGGATGATATCCTAACCAATGGGAATGACGTAGGTTTTCTGACTTATGTAAAGAAATGGCTAGTCGCTCAGTTCCAAATGAAAGATTTAGGAGAGACGTAGTTTGTTCTAAGGATCCAGATTATAAAGGATCATAAGAACAAAAGGTTGACCTTGTCTCAGGCATCGTATATTAACAAGATGCTTGTCAGATATTTGATGCACAATTCCAAGAAGGATTTATTACCTTTCAGACATGAAATTGTATTGTCTAAGGAACAGTGTCTTAAGACTCCTCAAGTATCTTTTGGAGAACGAGGGACTTTATGCTCGTGTATGGAGATAAGAATTTGATCCTTATAGGGTACACAGACTCTGACTTTCAGACTGATTGGGATTCTCGAAAATCCACATCAGGGTCAACATGTACTCTGAATGGAGGAGTTATAGTATGACGAAGCATCAAGCAAGGATGCATCGTAGACTCCACTATGGAAGCCGAATATGTTGCTGTTTGTGAAGCTGCTAAGAAGGCTGTTTAGCTTAAGAAGTTCATTGCTGATTTGAATGTTGTTCCAAATATGTCTTTGCCCATCACACTTTATTGTGATAATAGTGGTGGTGTGGAAAATTCTAAGGAACCTAGGAGTCACCGAAGAGGCAAGCACATATACAGAAATATCATTTGATTTGGGAGATTATGCATCGAGGTGATGTGATTGTCATGAAGATTGCTTCGGAGCACAACATTGTTGATTCGGTTACAAAGACTCTCACGGCTAGAGTGTTCAAGCGTCATCTAGAAAATCTGGGTCTATGGGATATTGGCACATTATCTAGGGCAAGTAGGAGATGTTACTGGGGTATAATGTATGCCCTAGTTTATTGTATTTTTGTACTTTATTTGTATTGTACATTAGTCTCCCTGAGATTTAGGACATCTGGGATATGTGGCACATTATCTAGGGCAAGTAGGAGATGTTACTGGGGTATAATGTATGCCCTAGTTTATTGTATTTTTGTACTTTATTTGTATTGTACATTAGTCTCCCTGAGCTTTAGGACAAGTGGGAGATTGTTGGGAATGATGTCCTAAATCTCCTTGTAATCTCGTAGTTTGTAAACTTTGTATAAACATATTGTTGTTAATAAAATAAATGTTATTTTATAAGCATATACTCAATCTAATAAACTAAGATCCGAAGTTAGTTCATGTAATTTAAACAAGTATGTAGAGGTATACAAGTGGATTTTGTTTAAATAATAACCTAAACGGTCTATAGTAGATGGATAAGGCTGGGTACCTTATCTTGGTGACACTACGGATACGGCTGACTTTGTAAGTATTACAAGTGTTGTAAAGTGCTACAAATGATTTGATCCTCATAATTCATGTGGAGATATGTGAGTAGAGGTATCCTATACAAAGAGTTTGTATAAGACCGGACCACGAAATGATTAGTCTTTTTATATAACGACATTAACAATAGAGACTTACGTTTCACTAGGATGACCATAAGTGATATGACTTGAATCTTAAGTGAGTTGTGACCTCCTACTCATGAGGCGGTCCTTTGATTTATATGGGTGAGAGTGGCCAGATTGCTAACTCAACAAGCCTACCATTTTTGGGATTCGTCTGACTGGAGAGCTGGGAACACAACTCTACAAGAAAAAATTCACTCCTTCCCTGATGCAGAGGCTAGTAGATAAATTGCTTCTTTAAGGGTTGATTCTGGATCTTGAACATAGTGGCCATACCCTCTCCTGGCCCGAGAGGGACGTAGTCATAGTGGGACTATAACTTATTGTTCATTAGAGGAATCAGTGGTACTTAAGGAGTTAGATGTAACTATAAGGACAAAACGATAGTTTGGCCCAGCTGTACTTACGAGCAATTTATGAAGGGTCATCTCACTGTTGATTGGTTATATCCAAAGGACATAAAAATTTATCTATAATGCGAAGAGTGCAGTGTCGGTCTTTAATGGAGTGACTTGCAGTTAACGGATGTTGGGTAATTTAATTAAAGAGTTTAATTAATTATTCGAGTACCGTTAGAGCTTCAATCTACAGGTCCATAAGGTCCTCTCTGTAGCTCAATCGAGATTTAATCTTTAGACTAATTTGAAGTGTTTAAATTAATTGAGGGAATTAATTATATATGATATAATTAATTATAATGTATTTGATATATTATAATTGAGAGGAATTTGAATCTGATTCAAATACCAATTATATGAATAAGAACATGTAATTAAATATAAATATTATTTATATTGAGAGAAATTAAATATTTGGACATGATCCAAATATCATTTATATGGATGAGATTCATATAAGTGGATTTAATATAAATGTGATTTATATTAAATGTCATGTATAGTTGAGAGAGAATAAAATCTATAGTTTATGTTGTATTTGATATAATATAAAACTATAGACTATATGTTATATTTGATATAACATATAGTGTATATATATAATAAAGTAGTTATTATATATATTCTATTTTATTAATTTATTTGAAATTAATAAAAAGGGAAGGAGTTATAACTCCCTTCCCCCATTCTCTCAAGTTACTTACGCGGAATTCAAGAAGTTGAATAATCATCTTCTTCCTTAATTCTCTCAGAGAAGAAGTGTTCTCTCTAAGGAAAAAACTCATAGAGAAGAAAAGTCCCTCTCTTCCCTCTCTTCCTCTCCATCTCCTTTCCCTCTTCTAAGGATTTAAGCAAAGCCTACAACTCTTGCTTGAATCCTCTATCCCAAGAGAATACAGAGGGTTCTTGAGTGGTGGTGTCTGTTTTTTAAGAAGGAGATCTGCATGGAAGGTGTTCTATTCGTGGCTTGTACAAGGGAGTTCTTGAAGAAAGAGTTCTTCAAAGGTAAGGTTTTTTGAAACCCTATGTGCTATAATTTTAAGTAAATGCATATCTTGTTGTTGTTTTATTGTAAAACTTTATATTCAATAAAAAAAATGAAATTTGGAACGATCTTTGCTTTCGCTCAAAGGATCTTTACCTAAAATTTCCTTCATCTTTGTAGGTGTGGTTTAAGAAACAAAGGTTATTTGGACTTCAAATAGGAAATAAATTCAATTAATGCAACTAGTATGACTTTCTTGAATCTAAGAAAGGAAAATTTGTTTATTTGGTAACCTTTATTTTTTTTTTTTTTGAACTATTGAGATTTAATGCAATGAGTAATCTTTATATGTCTATCTATGTGATATTTGTCTTTATTGCTTATGAATTGGCTTTTTAGTCAATTAAATGACTACTCTATCCTTATGTTTTTCTTGAAAAATATTGAGAAAAAGGATATTGAGTCTTGCAATAAATTATCTTTGTTTTGATGATTAAGATATTTGTTTATCTTTTGGATGAAATTGATTAAATTTTTATTAAATATTTTTTGAGCATAAGTTATGCAAATTTTTTTATTCAATGTTGAAAAGAATGTGTTTAGAGCATTTGTTTTGATGAGTTAATGAATTCCTTTTCATAGGAGAAGTTTTTGTAAAATTGTCACTCTAATGATCTCCATTAGCAGGTTTACTCAAAATTGGTTATGTTGATACCATGCTTATATTTTATTGATAATATATTGGTATTCTCTCTTTTGGTAACATTGAATTTTCTAAATAGTTTTGCTATTATTTGGTGTCGTTATTTGTTTGTCAAACAATTGGAGTTTATGTTATAATATTTGATATTTTGGTATCTCAATTGTTTGAATTTTACTTGAACGATTTTATCTCCTTTGTTAGTATCAATATTTCTTATTAAAAAGGAGAATGTTTGGTTTTAGGTGGAGTTTTACAATTTTTTTTATATGAATTTAATATATTTGATGATATTGACTCTCCATAGTGTCTTGTTATGTTAAGTGTATCCCTCTCATGCATATTGTTTATCCTTTTAGGGGAGCTTTGTATTTGAAGTAATATGTCTTGAAAATTTATTTGATATTTCTATCCTCAAGTTGATTTATGTGCTAAATGTATTTTTGTTCCTTATTAAGGGGGAGTGTTCAATTGATTTGAAAAGGGGGAGAAATTTGTGAAATTGATCTTAAAACTTATATGAAACCTCTTGAATTTACAATGTTGTTGCTTTTTTTTAGAAGGTATGTTGATAGGAGAAGAATTATGAAATTATGTGTTCGTAATTTTAGGAGAAGCTTTCATGTCTTTATGATATTTTTCTTAATTATCATTTTTTGATTGATTCCAAAAGGGGGTGAGGTAATAAGAAAAATGAAAGCATGTTATTAATGGAATATCCATCGTTTTCAAGTGAAATGAAATTATATGTATGTGCTGATTTTTAATCAAGAACATATTTCATATCACATTTTACATTGGATTTAAGTTTTCTTCAGTTATTTGCCACAATTTGAATCATCTAAATTGGACATCAAACGAAAAAGATATGGCCGAATCAAGCTTAATGGAAAAATCTCAAGCTGATGGCGTGATAGAATTTTCTCATCAAAGTGGACTAATTGAAATGTGCCACTTGAAGCAATGGAGAAGTGATACATGATGAGCTTTTGATATTTCGATTGGTTTTAAAAAGAAAATGAATTTAATATTATTTTATTTTGTGTCTAACGGGACACAAGAAGCATTTGCATTTTGTTAGATTTTAAAAAAAATGAGTTTAAAAGATATATATTATTATATTATTTCTTTGTGTGTAACGGCTAGTTGAGTTTAAAACCTTCACCATGATTTTTCATTTCCAAGATCCAATTGTCCAAATTAAATATGGTTTTCAACAACTTTTCCTCTCTATTTAAACTCATCTTCTTCTCCAAATCATGACAACAATTTTTATTATTTGCAATCCTCCATTACTCATTAAGCCATCATTGTTGCTCCCTTTCCAAGCTTCAATTTTTTTTTTCTTTTCATGTTCTTCTTGAGAGAGATATTTTATGTTGTGGTTGATTGATTAAGTGCTAAATTTGTAAATCTACTCTTTTAGAGAGTTTGTTGAGTTTACTATTTATTTTTTTTAACCTATTGTAAGGGTTGCTCTTGATCCCAAAAAAAAAAAGAGGGATTGTAATAGTTTGATCATTTTATGTGGAAACAATTGAGTTTGCTCTTGAACTCCCAAAAAGAGCGGTGTAGCGGTTAGACTCTAATCCGTGAAAAGATTCGATGAGATTTCTAGTTGCATATCCAAGAGGAGCTTGGGAAATGGATGTAGGCCGGTTGTGCTGAACCACTATAGAAATCTCCGATGTTAATTTTTCTATCCCTATACTACTTTAATTTTGCAATTATTGTGTTATTATAGTTTATTACATGAAATTAATTGCAATATTTGTTCTTGAAATTTATTGTTCATATTTGTTTACTATGATTGGTAGTTCTTTAATTTGTGTATCTTTTACCAATTTTATTATTAGAATTAAATAGCTTAAAAGTGCTAATTTTATTTATTAATTATTTTGGATTAAATTTATTGTTTAAATTACTTTCTACAAAAAAGTTTATTAATTTGCTTAATTGGGTCCACTAAAGGAAAAAGTTTTAATTAATTTTAAGAAATCATATCACCCCCTTCTAGGGTTGCCATACCGATCCTACAATTGGTATCAGAGCAAGACCACTCTTGATTTCATTTATTTTTTTTTTATCAAAAGAAATTTCAAAATTGATAATTATTGGTTGAGTTATTTACTCCAACATGAAAAATTCTCTCTCAAGATCTCTCTTTTTCTTCCCTTACCAAAGTCCATAGGCAAGCCCACCACTCTACCTTTGGTTTTCTCCTAAAGAATAACAAGGAAGACTTCCTTGATAGTGTCCGAGAAGCAAAGCGTTTCCTACCATGTTTATGGTGTTTAGGTTTGAAAGGAGGAGTTTCGTTCGTGATCGTGATCAATGGAGAGGAAGCGAGGAGATGGGATCTTCTAAGGTGAGTTTATTTTCTTCTCTTATTCCTTCTGCATTCTTAGAAGCATGTTTAAGGGTAGATATTTATCCTGTAATTTTCCATCATTCCTCTGTTTAAATAAGTTATGTAAAAGGATTTCAAAGACAAGCGATTGTTTGCTTACGTTGTGTGGGAAATCGATTCCTTTCAATTGGTATCAGAGCCATATCGTCTTTGAATTTCATTTTCTGACTTAATTTCAGAGTTTGGTGGGATTTAACCCTACGTTATGAATGTATGGTGGTTTGCACATGAATGTTTCGAAATTGGCTAGATTTACTACTCTAAAGTTGTTTAAAGTTGTAATTGCCCGGTAATATGGGTGTTTAAATTCCACTATCGAGTCTATAATTTTGTCCATCTTGTTTATGATGTGGTTCCGACTTCACTTTGGAGAAATCTGGAGCAGGAACGGAATAAATTGAATGAACGGGCAAAGCAGAGGAAGCCTTCTGCCTTACAGAATAGGGTTGGAGCATAGCAACACTCGACCTACGCTGTAAGTAGAAAGCTTGGCGTCGCAATGCTCCAATCGCAACATTGCAATGCTGCACAGAGCGTCATGACATTAGGAGTAGTGTATCTCTACACTGCAATAACACCAAGACCAGCATCACAATGCCTTGGTGCAGCATTGAGACGCTTCGAGTTTCTTTCGTGCGTTCGTTAGTGTGAAACCCGAATTTCAATTTTCCTATTTAAGTAGGTAATTAAGGGAATTAACTAAGTGTAAGTGAAATCCTATGTTGAAGAAAAGGAAAAATTCTAAGTGTTTGAATAAGATTGTTGAGTAACTTTGAGTTGAGCCTAGTGAAATTTGGCTAAGTGTGAAGGCAAAAGAAAACCATGCATTTGGTGTTAGGAAATATTAACGAATGAAACATCTAATGAGACTAAGGTTGTAGAAGTTATTAAGCCCTGAAAGCCAAGTGTGGCTGAGTGAAAATAAGCCAGGTGTTGAGCAAGGCATGCAGCAACAAGGTCTTGGAGGATAGCATGCATTAGCAGAGTTAGGTTGAAGTTTCGTGCGCACGGACAATTTATAGCTACAGGCAGCGTTAAACGATGCACTAGAAGATAACATTACACGATCGACATAAGTGCTAGACGATAGCACTAGACGATAGTGTTAAACGATAAGCTCGGACGCTAGACGATAATTGTAGATGCTAGACGATGCATTAGGTGCGAGAGCTAGGTGATAGACGTAGACGCTAGAGATGGCGCTACACGATAAGCGTGAGTGCTACACGATAGGCGAAGCGCTAGACGATGGACGTTGCACGATAGACGCAGACGCTAGACGATGGCGCTACACGATAAGCGAACACACAAGACGAAGGGCATGATGCGTTAGATGATAGGCATCAGCACTACAAGATGAGCGACAACGAGATTGTTAGGTGATCAGTGACAGCGAGAGCTCACTAGACGATGGAGCTATGCAATGAGATGTAAGTGCTATGCGATGGGCAGGCGTTACACGATGCGTGATAGTGAGATCATTGGGTAATGAACGACAACAAGAGTTTACTACATGATAAGTCATGCATAATGCCTGAGCTATACGATGTACTACGAGCCAAGGATATCTGAGAGCTATGAGCTGAAAAGAACTAACCAGACATATGGCAATCAAAGAGGATGCTTGAAGACCATGCAATTTGAGCTGGGCGAAGGAGAAGGCATGCAAATCAGTTAGGTTGAGCTAGAGGAAGAAAAGGCAGACATTTCAAGTTGGTGGTGGCAAGGTTGAGCGTTGGCAGCCTGAAAAGGGAAGGCCTGGGCATGTTGCAAGCTGTAGGTGTCAAGACAAGGTGAAGGATGAATACCTATAAATAGGGCAAGGGGCTTCACTTCAGTTCACAAAAAGCATTTCCATTTCGAGAGATCACCTAAAGGAGTAGTTTAGAGTAATTAAGAGGAAACCTTGCATTGAATGGAGGAAGAGTGTGTTGGTCCATGCGTTGAACAAAACAAGGACGTTAGGTGGTACAGACTATATGGACAGACGATAGTGCTAAGTTCAAACGGGGGGTTCTTCCGAACTACTCATGAAAATTAGGTGATTCTTGGACCAAAAGCTTTTAAATTGAATGTAGCTCTCATATGAGGGATGTTATGGGGAAATCTAAGTTTAAGGCTATCAAATTTAAGGGAAACTTGACAGCCAAGCCAAGTAGAGAAAACTTGAGACTTCGAACTCTCGAGAGGGAATCTCAGAGCCAAACTTTAAGGTAAGCTAGTTAAGACATTTATAAACATATTTGTAGAAGGAAATGTCTTGAGATATGGTCCGGAATGATGAGTAATCTAAGCTTGAATTTGAATCTAAAATAGGATTCAATAGGAGGCCAAGGGAAACCGGGTGAACTAGGAAGGAAGAGCAATCCCAACAGATCACTGTGAATGGTTTCTTATTTTAGTCTTTTAGCATATTTTGAATTAATATGCTATTGTTATGAATGAATGCTTGTTACCATGAGGAAAGCATGGGATTAGGATAGTCAGGGGGTCAACAAACATAGCTTCTGAGCTCGAGATAGAATTTCACAGGATGGTCAGGGGATCAAGAAGTCTAGTTCCTGAGCCTGTGGGAGGAACCTTGCTTGGGATGGTCAGAGGGCCGATGGGTCTAGCTTCTGAGCCCATGAGAGGGAAAATTATGTGCTCATAAGTTTATGAATGTTATAAATGTGAAATGTTAACTATCTACCGTATGTGTAGGTAGGTTTGTGAAAAAGCTTCATTCAAGTTGGAGGTTTGCGTAGTAAACTCATGTTATGATGTTTATAAGTTGAAATAGACTTATAGAATTATGATTCCACTCACTGGGCATCAAAGCTCATGCTTTATTTTCATTTTTTTTTTTGCAGGTAACAGAAGAGTCCGAGTTGCAGGAAGTGGTCAAGGTCTGCCACAAGATAGAATAATTACTAGAATAAAGTTTGTAGTCGGGATGAGGCTACTGTTATAAAACATAGTTTAAAACGTGTAAATTGGTTTCCTAAATAAAGTTGCAATTTCGTTTATTTCATTAAGTTTTTCGCTGCGAAATTAATTATTTTAAAGAATACTAGTATGAGTGGAAAAGCGATATCTGTTGTCTTCACGCCTCCTTTTGGGTAAAAGGTGAAACTTAGGAAGGGGTGTGATAGTTAGGTCGGTTGAAATCGTGGGTTCGAGCTGGTGCAACGGTTCTGAAGCAGTTTTTTTTTAGTTTTATGTAATTAATTTGTAATTAATTAATTAATTATTTTTTTATCAATTAAATTAATATTATTAATTTATTTAATTGCTTAGGATGCCAATTTTTGTCCATTGCTGGTTATTTATATTATTATACATGTGATGTATGAATTATTAATTGTGTAATGTATTGCATGCCATATAGAATAAAATTCCACCATAGAATAAAAATAAAATCATGTATCATTTTTAATTCAGAGTTATATTATATATAGTTGCATGATTTAGTTAAGTATGTTCATTTATGATATTTAATATAAGAGTTATATTATATGATTGAATGCATTAGTTGCATCAAATTTTAATATAAGAGTTATATTGTATGATGTATAATATAAGTGTTATATTATGTGGTGGATGTGTTGTTTATTTTCATTATTGGATAATATAAGTGTTATATTAAATAATGAAAATGGAAGAGCATGAAGCATGACATTACCTCACAAATATAATTGTTATATTCTTTTGTATGTCATTAGATGCATGACTTAGGTTTTACTTGTTTCATTATTCTAAGTGTTCTAAGTTTAATGAAATAATTAAAATCTATAATCAAAAGTTGCATACAAACATAGGTTAAAATTAATTCTAAATGATTTAAAATTAATTTATCTAGACCTATGTTAAAATATTTCTAATTTGATTAAAAATAGGTTAATCTGTTATTTTCTTTTTAATAGGATTAAATTTATATTTAATAGGATTAAAATGAAAATAATAAAATATTAAATTTATGAGATAATTGTCTATAAGGTACCTTTGTCTAAGGAAGGTTTTGTCTAAGGCTGGGGAATTTAAACTGACAAAAACAGAACACCCCTACCTGAGAATCGACCTGGAAGGTGAATTAGACAATGATATTATGAGCATGCAATAAATGATTAGATTTATTAAAGTGTTTATTTAACAAGAACCATATATTGTTAAACTATCCAATATAAGAGTCATATTGGGCCAATTTAACAATTCACTTAGATAAATTTATTAGCCTAATTTACCTAAGTAATGGAACCTCATTTGTAAAACACTCAGTGGGAGGAAAATGATGTATATGATACTTCAATTTCCTTTTCACGTTTCTCCCTAAATAGTTCACACCGTGAGATTTATGCTCAGTCTTGAGACACTTTTGCTTGTGTCCCTCTATGGATGGTGTTTGCATAGGTTAATACCAAGAGGAATGGAGAGTGTGTTTATAATAAGTGGGAGAGGAAAATATGTCAACACATCCCATGGTCTTCTTCATTGGTTTATAGTAAAATTTCATGTCCGGCCTCGAAACACCTTTGCTTGTATTCCCCTATAGATGGTGTTTCCATGAAATTTTACTCAAACTCCAGAAATGGACAGGATTGATTTAGTTTTGTCCCAATCAGTTTTTCCCTGTGGTTGGCTTAATGGGGTGAAACTCTAGAGTCTAAAATAAAGGATTACACTTACAAGAAATTGTTAAGCAAGTTAATGGTTTCTTGATCAAAATATGGTAAATAAATATTATAGGAATAAAAGTTATTCCGATTGTAATATTTTGTTGAGAATGTCTCAATCCAGTGAAAGAGTAACTGATTGCCCTACGGTGACTTTTATTCTGGATTCATGTTAAATCTATTGGGTTCGTTCTTTTAATTTCTATGCTAAATCAAATTGGATAATAGATTGCATATAGTAAATTAACATGTTTTATATAGTTCAAAGTTATGTCATTTTCTTTCATGGTTTTAATTTGTTAATTATTGATATGAGTCAAAGGATTTGATAAATATGTTAATTTGAAAATGTCATCAATGCATAATGGCAGTGTAATTTTGTCTTTTATTTAGGAAATGTTCTCAAAAGAAACTATTGCCAATTCATGAAGTGGTCATGATCTTAGCAGTGATAGCTTACTTTTATTGTCTAGATAACATATCATGTATCCGGACTATAAGATAAAGTCATGACGAAACATATTGTATGTTGGAGTCATAGGAAGCTACATGATCTCCAAAGTTAAGCATTATCTGAGTCCAAGAAAATCATAATGACTAAAGCTAATGAAGAAAATGTTTCAAATTAGTTTGGGATATCACATTATGAGAAATTTTAGAACATCTTAAAAAGAATAAAAATAAGAATAAGTAAATTTGATTTACTAAGTTCTTGGTAGAGAATAAAGATTCACTATCAAAATTTTTCTTCATTACAATTAGATTGTAAATCTTAGCGAATGCTTAATTCAGTGGAATAGTTCTACTAGTTGGTAACGGGAAGCTCATCTCAGTTAAAGTAGTGGAGACATTAAATTTTTTATTTATTTATGCTAAATATGGTACTTTTATCACCATAAGAGAAATTCAATTTCTCCAATCTTTGTTACTAAATATTTCATAGAGTATGAATGGTTTTAGTGATAAGTAATGTTTTAAAAAACTATTTTGAAAACATGTTCAACTAAAAATAAATACATTTTGTGTGTCAAAGGTTAAACACATCCACATACTAAATTGAGAGAGTGTAAGGATTAATGAATCCATAAAGAAAAACAGTTTATTTTCTCCTAAAGGGATACTGGTCTTTGGATTTTAAATGATAATTACAAGTAATTCTCTAAGAGAGAGTGGAATTATTATTACCTGTCAAGAGCCTTGCTTCTCATGCAGGTGTGTCATTAAAATATAGATAAGATTGAAGGATCCCAACGAAGGATCCATGAGCAGAAGCGATGGATCATCCCAAATCCCAATTTTATAAAATTCGATTTTACAAATGAAGAAACAAAATCATGCATTTAATTTCTTAAATAAAAACAAAAATAGAGAAATTTATTAAGATTTCAGAAAACCCTTAGAAGACTTTCTTCACGAATCCTTCTCCTCTGTGTAAACCACTTACGAAATCCAAACGGGCCAAATGGGTACTACCACTTGGGAACCTCAATATTCTCTGGTGAGAATCCAGAAGATGTGGGCTCTGGTGATTTTGGATTGAGAGAAGGAGAAAATTGAGAGGAAGAGGAAGCAGGGTATTTTTTTTTTTCACACAGAACTCCAATGTGTTATTCTTTTCCAAGATGATCAAGAAGAACTCTGCAAAAGCCACCTTTCCCACTCATGTAAAATGGAGAGAAATAAGGGGGAGGAAGTTACAACCCCCTTCCTTAATTTATTTAAATTAATTTTAAATAAATAAAATTTATTTATTTATTTAATTTAATATATATTAATATGATAACTAACTATCATATAATATATATTAAACTATATGTTATATCAAATATAATATAAAACCTATAGTTTTAATATTGCATCATATACAATATAACATATAGTTTCTTTTCTCTCACTAATGGCATTTAATATAAATCACATTTACATTAAATTTAACAATATGAATCCAATTCATATAATCAATATTTGAATCATATTCGAATATTTATTTCCTCTCATAAATACTTAATATTATAATGTATCAAATACATTATAGTAATTATATCACATATAATTAAAATTTAATTAATTATATCATATATAATTAATTCCCTCAACTAATTTGAACAATTCAAATTAATCCAAAACTTGATTCTCATTTATTCCCATTGAGCTATCGAGGGGACCTCATGAACCATTAGCTTGAAGCTTCAACGGTATGTGAATAATTAATTAAACTCTTTAATTAAATTATTTACCATCCATTAACTGTCAGACACTCCACTAAAGACCGACAACTGTACTCTTCGCACTACAGATATATTTCTATGTCCATTGATATAATCAATCAATAGTACGATGACCCTTCACAAATTGCTCGTAAGTACAACTAGACCAAAATTACCGTTTTGCCCCTATAATTATATCTAACTTCTTAAGTACCACTGATCCCTATAATGAACAATAAATCATAGTCCAACTATGATCAAACTCCTCTCGGGCCAGGAAAGGGTGTGGCGACACATTGCTCAAGCCCTAGAATCAGCCCTTAAGGGAGTAATTTATCTACTTGCCCCGACATTAGGGAATGAGCAAATTCCTTCTTGTGTAGCTATGTTTTTAGCTCCCCAATCAGACGAATCCCCAAAATGGCAGGCTTGTTGAGTTGGCAATTTGGCCACTCTCACCCATACAAATCAAAGAACCGTCCTTATAGGTAGGAGTTCACAATTCACTCAGGATTCAGGTTATGTTACCTATGGTCACCCTGATGAAATGTAAGTCTCTATTATGAACGACGTTATATAATGAGACTAAACATTTCGTGGTCCGATCTTATACAAAATTCTTTGTATAGAATATCCCCACTCACATGTCTTCACATGAATGATCGGGATCAAATTATTTTTAGCACTTTACAACAATTGTAATACCTACAAAGTGGGTCATACTCGTAGTGTCACCAGGATAAGGTATCCAACCTTATCCATTTACTATAGACCATTTAGGTTATCACTTAAACATGATCCATTCGTATGTCTTTACATATATGTTTAAGTTACAAAATAACCCTGAATGTTAGTTTATTGGTTTGTGGTTAATACAGCTAATTTTAAAATAAAACATCACATATTTTATTACATAAATAAAATGTTTGTACAATATAATTACAAACTATAGGACCCTATGAGATTTAGGGCATCAACCCCAACAAAGATTACTTGGCCAATGTTGACTTTCTTATTTTGACCCAAGTGGTCTTGTAATTTGTAAGCATAAGTCTGATGTCATAAATAAGTCATTAATATGATTAATGAGTATTTATGAATATAAATATCTTATTCTAATGCAACTTAAGTCTTAATTTTCTTTGAAATATTCGAAAGAAATTAAACTAAAGTTTAGGCAAGCTTTTTGTGACATTATGATAATATCATAATGATTAGTACATGATATTTGTTACACTAAGACTAATTGATAGAGATGTGGTGATATCTCAACTTTGAGCATTATGCATAATTTAGATGAAATTGTGCTGCAACAAGAGATATACGACCTTATTGAACTTGGTACATTTTAGGTACTTTGTTAAACATAGTCGTAATGTTTTAAAATTATACTGATGCCTGACTCCACCAAGGATATGCAATGGAGATTGCAAATTTGAATGTTATTTCCTCCAAAATGTTTTTGAAACAATATTGGATTATGAAAGTGTTGTAAAACTAGTTTATGACATTTCAAGTTTTGGGTAAGTTGAGATACTTGTGTCAAAACAAACCCTTGATTCAATAAATGTTAAAAAATATGGCTATATATAGGCAATCCTTGATGAGTTGATAAATTGGCTTTTAGACAGTCCAAAGTAAAATGATGTATTTGTGTGACAAATACCGTATGACAAATACTGATTCATTTGGAATGTTAAGGTTGCAGACCTGTAAAAAGGTCAAGTTATGTTGATGAATTCATAGTAAAACGTATAATAATTAACAAATGTTGTTAATAATTTATTTTCATTTGTATGTCAATTTCTAATTGTCAACAGATAAGTCTTCATCATAATAGGAGAGTTCTGAGATAACTCGACCTTTCCAAAGGCTTACTTGATGTCTTCGTTGTCATATAAGATGACAAGATGAAAACTTATAAACCTTAAGTAGTGGGAGAGTTATGCAATGACTCAACCTTCGCTATGACTTATTGGAAGTCAAAGTCGTCATAGATGACAAGAATTAAAGGAAGTTAACAAAGAGAAATTTTGTTAAAGTCATAAATTTGAGATAAAGTAGTGTACTTAATCTTAATCAGTTTTTGTAGATTTTCATTGATGGGGTGAAAGTCAAAGAATATGAAAGGATTTACAAAAAGGGAAACTTGAAAGTGTAGTACTTGGAGATAGTGATCTTTAAAGTAAGACTCTTGGCATCAGGTGAAAACCAGCACTAGAACTGTTGGATGAAAATAGACTTTAAGTTAATTTTCTAACTAGTTTCTATAACATAATCTTTATGCATTATTCGATCCATTATTGCATATGAGATTTGTAAAAATGAATAATTTCTTTTATGGAAAATAGTTTAATGCATCTACACAATTTCAGGAGACTTTTTTCAAAAATTGGATTGCAAAAGGTCTGCAAGATGTTTGTTTGAGAAATAAACTTCACAATTAGGATCTTTGAGAATAAGGGTTTGATATAGTATCATAACCGATGACTTTGTACTATGATGATATTCTTGTACAAACAAGAAAATGAAACGTGGTATTTATTTATTTTATATTGATATTTGCTCATTATGAATAAAGTAGAAATCAGTATGAAATTTTGACTGTACAACCAATTTCAAATAGTTGAAATGAAATGTTATTGTATATTGAAAGTCCACATTCAATTGTTTAGGACATGATATTAAATTTATCTCGTGCATCGTACGTTTACAAAGTAATTGTTTATTGTTCGATGCAAATGCTTGAGATGGCATGGTAATGTACCATTCTACAATGAAGTTGATATGTCTAAGGGAAAAGTTTCCTAAGACGCCTCAAATGTTGAGGGAATGTAAATCTCACATGAGGCGTCATTAACATTTAATATACAATTGATTAGTTAAATCAGTAAAGTCGAAAAATATGACCATTGAGTTTTGAAAATTAAAACTTATGAATGATGAGACATCGGTGTATAAAGTCTAAGATTTGATCTTTTACGGGATACACTATTTCATAATGGATTTAGAGAAATTTGTGTTTTATCCTAGTTGGTGTAGATTGGATGATGATGCAATGTTTTGCTTGTGAAGAAATAATTTGCATACTCAAGTATATCCTCAGATATTTGAAAGCTATTTCAGATATAATGTAGTCTATCTGCTTTATTAGATAATGTGATGGAAGGACTGATTTGGAGGACATATGTAAGCACCAAGTTTTAAGAATAACCCAGAATGAGAGAAACAACTCAGTGGTGAACAGATGGTTCTTATTGACATAAAAATTTGTATTATATAAAAGGATACTCTGGACTAAAGTATAGAGGATTTCTTAGACTTCCTAGGACTACGATACATATCTCTAGTGCACTAAGGCAAGTGGGAGAGCATATAGGGTATAGAGCATGCCCTAGAATACATGTCTCGCCGACTTATGTTTCCTCGACTTTAGTGCAAGTGGGAGATTGTTGAGATGTATGCCCTAAAGCCTCGTAGTTATATGTTATTTGAATAAATGGTTGATTATTTTATATACAATAATACATTAAATAAAAATCCAAGGTCATTTCATGTAACTTAAACATGAATGTGGTAGATATACAAATGGATCATGTTTAAGTAGTAACCTAAATGGTCTGTAGTATATAGATAAGGTTGGGTGTCTTATCATAGTAACACTACTGATACGACCCACTTTGTAGATGTTACAATTGTTGCAAAGTGTTATAAATGATCTAATCCTGATCATTGATGTGAAAACATGTGAATGGGAAGATCCTATAGAAAGAGTTTGTATAAGACCAAACCGTGAAATGTTGAGACTCTTTTTATAACACCGTTGCTATAAGATACTTACATTTCACTAGGATGACCATAGGTGACTTGACCTTAATCTTTAGTGAGTTTTGAACTCCTGCCTATGAGGGCAGTCGTTTGATGTGTATGGGTAGGAGTGGCCAAATTCGTTGACCTAATATGCCTATCAGTTTAGGGATTCATTTGAATGGGGAGTTGGGAACTCAACTATATAAGATGACATCCACTCCTTCCCTTTGTTAGAGCAAGTAGATATTGCTCCTTTAAGGTCTGAATCCGGATCTTGAACAATGAGGGCTCTCACCCCCTCACTGGTCAGAGAAGGGTCTAGTTTTAGTGGGACTATGACTAATTATTCATTAAAGGGATCGGCAGTACTTAAGAAGTTAGATGTAACTACATGGGTAAAACGGTAATTTGACCCAACTGTACTTATGAGCAATTTGTGAAGGGTTAATGCATTATTGATTGATTATATCCAATGGACACATAAATATATCTACAGTGCAAAGAGTGCAATTATCGGTCTTTAGTGAAGTGGTCGACAATTAATAAATGTTGATTAATTTGATTAAAGAGTTTAATCAAATAATCTCGTACCATTAGAGCTTCAATCTGTAGGTCCATAAGGTCTCATTGTTAGCTCAATAAGGAAAAAGAGAATCAAATTAATTTTGGTTTAATTTGAATTGTTCAAATTAATTAGAGAAAATTTATTGTATAAGATACAATTAATATAATATATGTTGATACATTATATGAAAGAGATAAATATTTGAATATGATTAAAGTATTTATTATATGAATGAGATTCATATAAAAACTATATGTTAAAACTAATGTGAATATTATTCATATTAAATCTATATAGTTTGATGAGAGAAGTTGCTATTTGAATATGATTCAAATATTATTATATGGATGTGATTCGTATAAAAGCTATAGGTTAAAATTAGTACGAATATGATTCATATTAATACTATAGTTATATGAGAGATTTATAAATTATATGTTATATTATATGTGATATAATAAACTATAGGTTATATATTATATAAGATATAATATATGGTATTTAATTATATTAAATGTAATATAATTAAATTTTGAATTTGAAATTTAAATTAAGTATAACTCCTTGGGAGTTATTGAAGGAGTTAGTTTTTAACTCCATTATCTCAATTAAATGAGTGGTAGAGGAGAAAAATAAATGAGTTGGTTTTTTTTACATGAAATGAAGAAGCAGGAATGGTTCTCTTTACAAGATCTCTTCCTCTGTAACATTCATCTATGAAAAATTTCCTTTGTAGGTATCTCTTATTCTTCCTTTACCAAAGTCCATAGAGAAGCTCACCACTTTGTCTTTGGTTCTCTCCTTGAGAATAACAAGGAAGACTTCCTTGGTGGTGTCTGAGAAGCAAAGCGTTTCCTATTGTGTTCATGGTGTTTGGATTTGAACGAAGGAGTTTCGTTCGTGATTGTGATTGCCTGAGAGGAAACGAGAAGATGGGATCTTCAAAGGTAAGTTTATTTTCTTCTCTTATTCCTCTCTATATTCTTAGAAGCATGCATAAGCGTAAATGTTTATCCTGTAAGTTCCCGTTATTCCTCTATCTAATTAAGTTCTATTAAATGATTTCAAAGACAAGCGATTGTTCGCTTACGTTGTGGGGGAAATCGATTCTCTTCAATGTTGTATGTGGATGATATCCTACTCATTGGTAATGATGTAGGTCTACTGATAAATATTAAAGAGTGGTTAATAGCCAAATTCCAAATGAAAGATTTAGGGGAGACAAAATTTTTTCTAAGGATCCAGATCATCAGGGATCATAAGAACAAAATGCTAGCCTTGTCTCAGGCATCTTATATTGACAAGATGCTTGTCAAATATTCGATGCACAATTCCAAAGGAATTTATTACCTTTTAGGCATGGAATTATATTGTCTAAGGAATAGTGTCTTAAGACACCTCAAGAAGTGAAGAAATGAGACGAAACCCTTATGCATCGGCTATTGGTAGCCTGACGTATGCAATGTTATGTATTAGACTTGACATTTTCTATGCATTGGGGATTGTCAGTAGATATCAATTCAATATAGGATTAGATCACTGGACAATTATTAAAACCATCGTCAAGTATCTTTGGAGAACGAGGGACTACATGCTTGTATATGGAGCTAAGGATTTAATCCTTACAAGAGACATTGACTCTGATCTTTAGACTGATAGGGATTCCAGGAAATCCATATCAGGATTAGTGTTCGTTTTTAATGGATGAGCATTGCTGACTCTACCATGGAGGCAGAGTATGTGGCGGCTTGTGAAGCTGTCAAGGAGGTTGCATGGCTCATGAAATTTTTGACAAATCTATAAGTTGTTCAAACATATCAAAGCCCATCACCCTTTATTGTGATAATAGTGGTGGTATGACAAATTCTAGGGAGCCTAGGAGTCATAAGAGAGGGAAGCACATTGAGCGCAAATCTCATCTCATCAAGGAGATTGTGCATCGAGAGGATGTGATTGTTATGAAGCTCACTTCAGAGCACGATGTTGTTGATCTATTTATAGAGGCTCTCAGAACTAAAGTTTTTTAGGGTCACTTAGAGAGTCTGGGTCTAAAAGACATGCATCATCTAGTCTAGGGCAAGTTGGCGATGTTATTCAGCATGTATTGTATGCCCTAGTTTATTGTTTTGTAAACTACATTATGTTTTATACTTTGTATTTGTACACTCCACTAACTTTAGAACAACTGGGAGATTGTTGAGGTTGATGTTCTAAATCTCGTGCTTTCTTAGTTTGTAAATTATCTTTACTAACGAATTATTTATTTAATAATTTTTTTTATATTTACTTGCATTAACCTAAATCCAATACACTAAGATCCAATGTTATTTAATGTAGCTTAAACATGTATATGAATACATACATGTGGATCGTGTTTATGTGATAATCCGAAAGGTCTTTAGTAAATGGATAAGACTAGGTAGCTTATCCTGGTGACACTACTGATACAACTCACTTTGTAATTGTTACAACTATTTTAAAGTGTTACAAATGATCTGATTTTGATCATTCATGTGGAGACATGTGAGTAGAGGTATCATATACAAAGATTTTATATAAGACTGGACCACGAAATGATTAGTCTCTCTTTATAATACCATTACTTGAAGAGACTTACATTTCACTAGGATAACCATAAGTGACTTGACCGTAATCCTGAGTGAGTTGTGAACTGCTACTTATAAGGGCGATCCATTGATCTATATGCGTGAAAATGGCTAGTTTCACCGATTCAATATGCCTACCATTTTGTGGATTCATCCCAGTGGAGAGTTGGAAACTCAGCTTCACAAGAAGTAATTCATTCCTTCCCGTTGTTTGGGTAAGTAGATAAATTACTCTCATAAGGACTAATTCTAAGTCTTGAACAATGAGATGCCCCACTCTTACTAGCCAGAGAGGGGTCTAGTTATAGTTGGATTATGACTAATTGTTCATTAAAGGGATCAGTGATACTTAAGGAGTTAGATGTAACTACAAGGGTAAAACGGTAATTTCACCCAGTTTCCAAATCGTGAAGGTTTAACTCACTGTTGATTGGTTATATCTAATGAACACAGAAATATATCTACAGTACGAAGAATGCAGTTTTCGGTCTTTAATGAAGTGACTAACAGTTAATGAAGGTTGATTAATTTGATTAAAGAGTTTAATTAATTAATCTCGTATCATTTAAGCTTCTAATCTATAGGTCCGTGAGGTCCCTTTGCTAGCTCAAGAAAATTAACTAATTTTTTTTATTAATTTGAATTGTTCAAATTAATTAGAGAGAACTAATTGTATGAGATACAATTAATATAGTGTATATTAATATATTATATTAGAAAGTTTAATGAGAGAGATAAATATTTGAATATGATTCAAATATTAATTACATGAATAAGATTCATATAAAAACTATAGGTTAAAATTAATATGAATATGATTCATATTAAAACTATAAGTTTTATGAGAGAATATAAACTATAGGTTACATTATATGTCATATAATCTAAACTATAGGTTATATACCATATGAGACATAATATATGCTTTAATTAAATCATATTAAGTTAGTTAATATAATTTGAAATTTGAAGAACTCCCTGGGAGTTATCACATCTCTCATATGGTATTTTGTACAAAGGAGTTAGACCAGTTGATACATGAAATTCATTTTTACATAAGATTCTCTCTGCATCTTTTTTCTTTCCTTCCTCCATACAAAATCTCTCTCAAGAATTCCCTCTTCTCCCTTACCAAAATTAACAAGCAAGCCCGCACATTTTGCTTGATTCTCACCTTGTGAATAGCAAGATAGCCATTGTGGTGGTGTCCAAAGGTTACTGTTTGTTACTGTGTTCGTGGGAGGAGTTCTAAGTTCGTGATTTCATCGGGAGAGGAAAATTGTGAAGTACAATTTCTTCAAGGGTAAGTTTTCTCCTTCCATTTTCTCTCTGTGTTTTTATGTAGAAAAGCATGCCTAGGCTTTAAATGTTTATCATGTCTTGTTCTATTCTTTTCTATTTTAGCGAGTTTCAAAATTAAATTCAATGACACAAGTGATCACTCACTTCTGCTATGAGAATTCAATTTCTTTAGGAGGAGTATGCATTGAGTTGAGAGTTACTTAGAGAGAAAGCCCACGTTGAAAATTAGAAGGGGCATGTGGCAAATTTGGATGAAGTTTTGATTAAAGTCTAAGTAGAAGGACACCCATGGAGCAAGAAGAAGCCATGTAAGAAACTGGTGAAGACACCTCAAGGAGGGTGTTATGCTGGGATATTCATGCTGAAGACGCCTAAGCATGCATGCAAGGAGGAGTTCGCATAAAGAGAGGGACTTGAAGCTAGTATAAATAGGAGGAATGAAGGCTTAGCTCCTCCAACTCACTCGTGAAAACTTTGTTTTTTCCTGTGCCAAAATAGAAAGATTTGAGTGCACACAAGGGTTCTAGACTGCCATAGGGTTTAGAGAACAAGAAGGTTGGGAAAATTCGAAATTAGTTGGAGAATGTCAGTCCGTCGCATAGGCCAATACCATGCGCCCAACCACCCTATGTGTTTAGCTGGCACGCGTCCATCAGCACATCCGTACGTGACATCCTCGTGCGTGCCATCCTCGTCAGGCCGTACACGGTGACAACATTTATGTCTCACCTTGTCGTGCGATAAACCTGAGACATGTTCGTTCTCGTGTGCGAACCCAACTCCACCATTGACACATATACTCGTGTGTCTATCACTCATTTGTGCACCTAGATAGTTCCAACTCAACATCCACATGTGTCTGTGCGCGCTAGTAGCCCCACCCATGTCCACCTACGAGTCTGTCCACCCAGCCAGTGTCACATCCCCTCATAGATTATCTTTTAAATTCGAGAAAGGATGTGAAGACAGTAGTTGTCAACCCTCTTATGACAACTACAGTCTAATATACTCTCGTGAACCTGTCTCTTTTGCACCTATTTAACCTAATTAGCAGTTTATAATCTCAACAACCCATCATAGTTTCATCATCATTCCCACTACACACACACACACACACACATATATATATACCACTAAACAGTTACGAAACCAGCACACATCAATAGATTCTGGAAACTTAAGTTTAATACAACAACAACTTGACACAAGTTCTACCCTTCCCCCATGACATGTACAGACAAAACCAAGGTCTAAACATAGCAAAGTGAACCACCTAAACTTCAAAATGCTTGGAAATCTTGAGTAGTGACTGACTGGCAGATCTTTTAGGCTTCGGGACATTAACCGCTACCTGGAAAGAGAAAACATTTAAAAGAATGAGCTTAAAATGCATAGTGAGTGACTATTTTAATAAACATGCTTTCATACAAGAATAACATAAATACGCTTTTCGTGAAACATTTACAATTCCATTGACAGGGTTTAAAATTAAAGCTAGAAAAGTGAAAACATGGCATATAAAAATCTTGGAATGGAACTCATCATCATTTCCTGCAAAGCACCTCTACTCCTTTGCCTAAGCATGTGGAAGAGGCCTTTTGCTCAATCTCTAATAACCTTAGTTGAGAGAGAGCCCTTTTGCTCGATCTCATCAACATCGATAACATAGATCTTACGTGCACATAGAACTGACTAGGATCCTGCCTACCTTACCATACCTTTGGTAGCAAGGATCTCCATATAATTGGGTACCTTATGCCTTCGATACCAATGTCCAAGAGTAGGTTTTTCATGCAAAGCATAAAATAGTTCAATTGTACATGAATCTTCATTATATAACAACATACTCAACATGCTTTAGAAGATCCTTGAAAAGCTTAGTTTCATGTTAAAATATGACATAAAGCTCAGTTGAAACACATGAGAGTTATATTTAAAATTTGTCATTAAGCTATACTCATACGTTCAACATCAATTTCCAATACTTAAGTCATGCGTTAAAAAAACCAAGTTAAATTAACTATGCATTACAAACTCATTAGTAAAATGCTTAGTAAACTTTTGAAAGCTAGTCACTCACTATCTTTGAGTTACTTCCCCAAAGGGTTGTAGGCCTCCCCTATATGTGTTTTCCCTGTGAAAATAATAAGAGCTTTTTGGTTTAATGTCTTTAGCTCCCTCTTAAGCTTAACCTCATTATTCAACTTTAACATATACTAAGTCAAAATCTTGTTGACCGCATTATCTTATTCCTTTTTACTTGATGCATCCCAAACACATAGGTACTCAACGCATTACCATCATTAATAATATTTTACCTTGCGATTAGTTAAGTGGGTAGCAATTCGCACACATGTGCTCAATGGCATTAGGATGCGCCTACCTCACCTATGTGATTGGCGCTCGTGGCCGCAACACATAGGTTAGATGCCATCAATGTTCATCGCTTAAACCCTTCTCTCTCGGCCATCACCTCACCAGCCATTGTCTCATGTGCCTTGTCTTAGACACTTGCATTGAGACTTGTCGCTCATCAAAGCCTCAGTTAACCTCTATGGCACATCTCAACGCCCTTCAAGCCAATGTATATGCCTTTAGTCATCCACATCAACCTAACCTCTTTGTTCCTCAGTTATCGCATACCTTGCGTCTTGCGGCCCATTTAGCTCTTGCCTTGGTGCCCCTCATGCGTTCTCCTAGGCAAGTTTGACTGCACACACATCGCATGCCCTGACCTTTACTAACCTTTGGTAAAGCCAACACATTCTCGATAACCATTCCCTTGGTAGGCTCTGTTAACCTCTTCATGGCCCTTAACGCAAGCCTCATACATAGTCATTTTTCTCTTTGAAACCTTGAACGCATGACATGACAAAATCATCCTCAAGCTCTTTTATTTCTTCTAAGTACCACTTCCACTTATTTCACCCGAGAGCCTCCCTTTCCATACATAGAAATTTTTTTGCCCTCTTCCAACTTTGCCACACGCCTAACTTTCCATTGCTTTAAGCTCTCAAGTTTCCTAAGCATCGACCGCCCTTTACAACCTAAGAGCACACTTTCCTAACACTTAGGAAATTTTCCTCTTTTAAATATTATACAAATCATAGTACACTTTACATAACATTCAACTACGTAAACACCATTAACTCAATTATAGAAACTTAAACACAATTAATTAGTCAAATAGGTTTAGGGGTTTATAGCTAGCATGTTCTACACACTCAGACAGCCTACCTGCACGCTAACATGTCTCATACGACCATTTGAGTGCCAAACCACCTAGTTTACCCTATTTTGGTATTGGTAAGTGAAGTTTAGGGCCAAGGAATTAGTCTGAAGATATTTTAGCCCTAAATTAAATAAATTTGGATTTCAAGCTAAATTTAAAATAAATTAGGTTGGAGAAGCCAGGGGACTAGGAAGGGACTTGGAAAGGCTGGGAAAACGTGGAGTCCTTGCTAATAACTGTGAGTGGTTTTATTTTCAAATGTTTTAAAGTATGAATATATGTTTACGGTATTAAAGTATTATAGTAAGTATGTTTTATGAATAAACTCAAGCATAATATCGTTTTATGAATCTTGAAAGCATGATTTAGATAAACCTATTTTATCTAAGGATTACGAAAAAGTTTGGCTTATAATGAATTATGATTTCATTGTGGTTTTAAGGAAAGAAGATTTCAAACCACTAGATTAGGTACCCGGGAATGTTAGCATACTTCATGGACATCTGACAGGAATGTTTTGATGGAAATTGTCAACGTACCCAAGTATGCTTAGCAAAAATTGTCGACATGTGCACATGGGACAGGATAAATTGGGTATAGGGTTTAGTGTGATTGTTCCTTGATTTTACTAGAATTTTATATCAGTTTACTCTATGATTTAATTGAAAATATTTATGATCACGTGTTGGGTTTTCTTTTGATTTCAAGCCCATGAAGAGAGGAGATCAGCCCAAGAAGAGAGGGTTGGTAGAACAAAAGGCCCTCAGTGAGCCACGCCTCTCAGCTACCTCAACAGCACGTGGATAACTCCACTATCAACGATCAGTGGGAGTTCTTTGAGGCCAACCAAAAATTCATTTGGTAAACAAAACTTTCTCTCTCTTTCTCAACCGAGTTTATGAAATTCTCTCAAACTTTCTAAACCTTTTCTTGTGTTCTTGCTTGAATTCACAGAGAGTAAAGAATCAAATCACGCATGCAAATTGAAGAAGAGAAAGAGGAAGAGAAGAGCAATAGAAGCATGTACGTGGTTCGGCTCAATTTGAAGCCTACGTCCACGGGAAGGGAAGATGATTTTTATTGAAGTTAATTTCAGAGATAAGTTTTCTTTCCTTACAGATTTTGTAGAAGACAGAATGTAAAAACTATAACAAAAATGAATGTAAAAACTATATATATGTGTTTACAAATCTGTTATGAAGTTTCTTGAAAGAAAACCAGTCGTTGAGCTTTATTTGAGATTAAACTCTTTCAAATCTCCACCTTAATCTCAACTCTGAATAACTTTGCCCTTTCAATTCTGACCACTGTTTATCCTTTTCAAGTAAAACGAAGCCGATCAGATCAAGGCACTTGCTGAGCTTGAGCTTCGACATTGGCTTGGTAAGCATATCCGCTGCGTTTTCTGAGATATGAACTTTCAGGACTTCGATTTGACCTTTTTCTATTCTATCTCTTACAAAGTGATATTTAATATCAATATGTTTTGTTCTAGAGTGATATTGTGGGTTTTTGAAAAGACGAATAACACTTTGGTTATCACAATAGATCTTAACTACTATTTGTTTGATACCAAGGTCTTCCATCAAGCCCTTTAACCACAATGCCTCTTTTATTGCTTCTGAAAGTGACATGTATTCAGCTTCGATAGTAGATAGGTCTGTTATTTACTGTAGATTAGCCTTCTAGCTTAATAGATTAGGGTCATATAGGAAGAGATACCCTGTTAGGGACTTTCTCTTATCTTGATCCCCTGCAAAATTTGAGTCTACATATCCATAGAGTTCAAGATCTGTCTCCTTAACACTCTGATAGATTAGTTTAGATTGCTTAAATTAAATTAGATATATAAGAATCCATTTAGTAGCTTCCCAATGCCTTCTTCCTGAGTTTGACATGAATCTACTCATTAGAATTGCACAATAGGATAAATCAGGCCTAATGGAGTGAGGTACATTGAACTTCCTACTGCCTGACTATAAAGAACCATTTGCATCTGATTTAGATGTTCCAAGTCGGTTTCCTTAGGTGAATTAGCTAAGGACAGCTTAAAGTGTTGAGCAATAGGTATGGTTACAGGTTTAGCATTAGACATATTGAACCTTCTGATAACTTTCTCACAGTAATTGGTTTGACTAATAAGAACCCTTGTCTTTGTCAATTTCATCCCTAGGATCTTCTTAGACTGACCTATATCTTTCATGTCAAATTCTCTCTTTAGGAGATTTTTTACATGATTTAGATCTTCTTTAGTGGTCCCAGCTAGCAACATATCATCCACATAGAGAAGTAAGTACATCTTGTTCTTATAGGAGGTTGAGTTTACATAGGTGCAAATATGATATGTGCTTTTCTGAAACCCAATACTTTCAATGTAGTCATTAAATCTTCTATACCAGCATCTAGGAGACTGTATAAGACTATAAATGGACTTATTTAGAAGACAGTAAAGGTCCTCTTTACCCTTTTCCACAAAACCTTTAGGCTGAACCATATAGATGACCTCATCTAAGTAACCATGTAAGAAGGTTGTTTTAACATCTAGCTGATCTAGTTCAATATTGTATTGAGCAACTAGGGATAGTAAGAGTCTGATAGATGTTTGCTTAACTACTGGTGAAAAAATTTCATAGTCGTCAATACCTTCCCTTTGTGTAAAATATTTGGCCACTAATCTTGCCTTGTACCTTGGCTTTTCATCTTTAGAAGTCCCCTTCTTTAATTTGTAGATCCACTTAGATGCTATTGCCTTGCATCCTTTAGGAAGAGGAGCTAGAGTCCAAGTGTCATTAACACTTAGTGATTGCAATTCTTCACACATAGCTTCAATCCAGTTCCTAGCATCAGGGCAACTTACTGCCTCTTCGAAGTTAACTGGTTCCTGGTCACTTGGAGCTATAGTTGCATTTAAAACTAGGTTCATATAGTTTGTTTCAGTGTACCTAACTGGTGGAATAATCACTCTTCTCTACCTATCCCTTGCTAGAGAGTATTGGCTCAAGTCAGGTTGTGTTTCAGTGGTTTCTACCTATTGTCCTGCAATATCCTCTTATTCTTCTGAGTCATTAGGAGAGCCATGATCTATAGATTTGTCTTTTGGGGCCTCCACCTTAATCCTAGTTGTAGAGCTTTTAGGTATCTCAATTGTAGTCTTCTCTTTTTGCATGAACATTTCCCTTTCTCTAAAGGTAACATCCCTACTGACTACAAACCTTTTCTCAGCAGAGTTCCACATTTTAAAGCCCTTTACACCTTCAGTGAACCCAACAAACATACATTTCACAGCCCTAGACTTTAGTTTTCCCTGATTTTGATGTATATATCCAACACATCCAAATACTCTTAGGTTATCTAAGTTAGGAGGATGTTTTGTCCATTTTTCTTCAGAGGTTATAAAGTTTAGGGATGTATGTGGGCACCTATTTAAGGTGTAAACAACATAGCTAGCAGCTTCAGCCCAATACTTTTCACTGAGTATAACATCTGAGAGTAAACATTTGACCCTTTCCATAATGGTCCTATTGTCTCTCAGCTACCCCATTCTGTTGGGGTGTATGCCTGACTATCCTATGCCTGGTTATGCCGGATTCCCTACAAAATTCATTAAACCCTTCACTACAAAACTCTAACCCATTATCTGTTCTTAGGTATTTAATTTTCTTAGAAGTTTGCTTCTCAATCATGAGTTTCCTTTATTTAAATTTATTAAACACTTGGTTTTTAGATTTAAGAAAGAAAACCCAGCTTTTCCTTGAGAAGTCATTTAGAAAAGAAAGTAAATACCTTGAACCACTTAGGCTAGGATTTAAGCTGGACCTCAAAGGTTTGAGTGGATGTAGTCTAGAATTGCCTTAGTTGAATGGTGTGCTTTGGTAAAGTTATGTCTTTCTTTTCCCAAAACACAGTGTTCACTTATGTGAGACAGCCTTTTATGCCATACATCAACTTCCGTCATCTCATTTGGTGTGGCAACATATGCCCCCTGTCATCATTTCAACACCTCTGACTACAAACAAGTCATTGACTTTCTCCCCAACAAGAATCACCTTAGAATCTTTTAGGACCTCAAGAGTTCCACCCTTGCCTCTGTATTCACACCTTACCGCATCCAGCATTCCAAGGGAGATTAGGTTTCTCTTAAGAAGTAGGACATGTCTTACATTCCTTAGAAGTTTGATAGTCCCATCTTTGAGCTTCATAAAGACTGACCCAGTGCCTTCAATTTTACAGCCTTGGTTATTTCTCCATCAATCTCTTTGTAGGAGTTAAACTAGGGTCTCATAGGTGTCATATGGTAGGTATATCCGGAGTCCAAAACCCAATCATGTTTCCCAAGGGGATTAACATAGGTGACCTTGTCAAGAGTTGAAGTTAAAGTATCTGAGTAGATGTAGGAGTTTTCTACTACTAAGGCTTCAGGCTGCTTGCCTTTGGACTTTTTTTCTTTCTCTTGATTTTTCATTTTGAGAATGAAGCAATCTTTAATCAAATGCCCCTTCTTTTTGCAATATTTACACTTAATTTTTAATTTTTTTTTTTTTGCTTGTTTTCCTCTGTATGCTGCTGCTTTCTGTCCTTAGATTGATTTGGTTTGAAGTTTCCTTTCACAAACAGTCCTTCTCCATTCGGTTGTTCCTTCTTAACTACTTGCAACTCAAATTCTCTAGTTCTTAGGGTAGATATTATTGCATCAGTAGATATACTATCCCTTCCATACTTTAAAGCATTTTTAATTTCCTTATAGGATTCAAGTAGGGAATTTAGAAGTACATATGCTTCGTTCTCATCTCCTATTTTCTCCCCAAGATTCTTAAATTTAGTAACAATCTTGTTGAACTCATCTAGATTATCAAAAAGTGTCTTTGATGAATCCATTTTAAAGGTGAAAAATTTCTCCCTAAGATACATTTTATTAGGAAGATCTCTAGTAGCATATAAGTCTTTCGACTTTGTCCAAATCCTATAGGCAGTCTCCTAGCCAATGATTTGCCTCAAAACATTATCACTAAGATTTAGGACTAACGTACCATAGGCTGTGTGAAACCTGCATTCCTAATTCTCTGTTTAAACTAACAACTAAGAAAATTTGTCTAGGTATGAAACCCTGTGCTGAGAAGGAAGAACTCTCAGTATTAAATAAATGCTCTTCAAAAGTGTGGAATTTAACTAATGGAAAGTTAACAAAGTGCGAGGTTAACGCGGAGCCGGGAATTTGGTGTTAAACACATAAAATAAAACTAAGTTAGGGTCAATCATGTGCGCCTTTGTGAAGTTAAACGCATTACATGAAAGTCGCTCATGCGTTGAGAACGTATGAGCAACAGCAGAGAGGCGAGAGGTTAAATGCAAGCGCTGGGTAGATGATCGTGTAGCAAATAAGCAATGCTACACGATGAGGTATACAATCATATAGTAAGTGAGCAGTGCTATACGATAAAGTAAGCTATCGGGTAGGCAGGTGCTGGACAATCGTGTAGCAATACAGGGAGCTACACGATAGGTAGACAATCGTGTAGGCGGGCGCTGGACGATTGGGCTATACGATAGGCAAAGTACTACACGATCATTGTAAGTACTAGACGATAAGCATAGAAGTTGGACAATAGCACTACGCGATAGCACTAAACGATAGCATTAAGCGTTAAACGATGGGCGATGACGCTAAGCGATGAGCGGATGCGTTAGACAATAGGTGTTAGCGCTAAACGATGGAGGTAAACGACAGGCTCGGTAGCTAAACGATAAGCTATGCGTGGGATCAGCGAGATCGGTGAGAGCAAGATCAACGAGATCGCTGAGAGCGAGATCAGTAAGATTGCTGAGAGCGAGATTGTTTGCTAAACGATTGAGCTACACGATGGGTTGTTGGAGCTAGACGATAGAAGCAGAAACTAAATGATGGGGCGGTGCTGAGGACCGCGTTACGCAAGATTGATGAGCTCATCGGGACAAATGGCTTTACCAACGAAAGTCTGTAGCAGATATAGTAGGAGCTGGACGAATAAATATTCATGAAAGGTGGGTTTGATGCATGAAGAAGACACATCAAATTGGAGGTGGAAGAGGTTGGGCGTTGGCATAAGTTGAGGAATACACCTGGATGTGATCAATGGAGAGGGTATCGGGTAAAGAAGAACGGTAAGATGCCTATAAAAGGGGCAGAATGCTTCACTTTAACCCACAGATCATTTAAGTCCATAAAAATCACAAAGAATGGAGAAAATAAGAGATATTCGTACATTGAACGAGGGAAGAGAGGCGTTGATCGGGCGGAATTACGAGTAGAGGTGCTGAAGAAAGCTGGGTGTACGGACAGATGCTTAGGCTAAATTCAAACAAGAAGTTATTTCAGACTACTCATGCAAGTCAGGTGATTTTTAGACCAAAAGTTTTTAAATTAAATGTAGATTCGGTGTGAGGGTGCCTTAATGAAATTCTAACTTTAAGGCTGTCAAATTCAAGGAAAACCGAGAGGTACTCACTAGTGGGGAAACAGTTGAGCCAGGGGGAGTAAACTCAAGACTCTGAACTTTCACCAAGAAGTTTCAAGGCGAAACTTTAAGGTAATTTGGTTAGGACATTTTCACACATTTTTTAAGAAGGAAATGTCTTGAGATAAGGCCCGAAAGAGTGAGTAATCTAAGCTTAAAGTTAAATCTGAAATAGGGTCCAGTGAAAGAATAAGGGAAACCGGGTGAACTGGGAGGAAAGATCTCAACGGGTCACTATGAGTGGTTTCTTCTTTTACTCTTTTAAGCATATTTAGAATTAATATGTTGTAGTTTATATTATGAGGTGAATATGACATTGGGATGGTCAGGGGGTCTGTGGACCTAGAACCTGAGCCCAAGATAAATCCTTACAGGATGGTCAGGGGATCAAAGAGTCTAGTTCCTGAGCCTGTGAAAAGGAAACCCCCTAAATGGGATGGTCAGAGGGCCAACGGGCCTAACTTCTGAGCCCATGAAAGGGAGAACCATGTGCACATAGGTTGACATTTTTAGATGTGGAATGTTAACTATCTACCGTGTGTGTAGGTAGGATTGTGGAAGCTTCATAATAAGATGGAGGTTTGCATTGGAACCTCGTGATAATGCTTATGATCTATAAAAGACTTGTATTTATGATACCATTCACTGAGCTTTTTGAAGCTCATGGTTTGTTTCTGTGTTTCTCTCGCAAGTAGCAGAAGAGTCCAAGTTGTGAAGTGGGTCAAGGTTTGCCACAAGTTTAGAATTAGTACTTAAAGAGTATTTGTAGTTGGGTAATGCCACACATGTAAATGTAACTTGAATTTAGTTTCCTAAATAAAGTATATAAGATTTCTTTTCTGCTGCCGTAGTAAATAAGGTTCTAATAGGAAACTAATAAGATAATGTCAATAGTGGTCAAGAAAGAGTAGCATTAGTTAACATCACGCCTCTCTTCGTGCTAAAAAATGGGGGGGCTCGGGGCGAGGTGTGACAAGCTGTCAGCTCCCAATCTTCCTTTTCTTGAGCTGTCACAGTGTTTGGGATAGTGGATGGATCCATTAAGGCCTTGTGAGCCTTTTGCTGATCAAGAATGGCTCTGATTTTTACCTTCCAAAGACCAAAATCCCCTTTACCATCGAACTTCTCCACCTCATACGTTGCTATTGCCATTTTATGTGAATCTTATGATCTTGATAGTTCAAGAACTGAAATCTTTAAGTGCCATTTTGCTCTGATACCAAATTTTTGGGTTTTCTTTTGATTTCAGACCCACAAAGAGAGAAGATCAACCCAAGAAGAGAGGGTTGGTAGAACGAAAGGCCCTCAGTGAGCCATGCCTCTCAGCTACCTCGATAGCACGTGGATAGCTCCACTATCAATGATTAGTGGGAGGTCTTTGAGGCCAACCAAAAATTCATTTGGTAAACAAAACTTTCTCTCTCTCTCAACCGAGTTTCTGAAATTCTCTCAAACTCTCTAAAGCTTTTCTTGTGTTCTTGCTTGAATTCACAGAGAGTAAAGACTCAAACCACACATGCAAATTAAAGAAGAGAAAGAGGAAGAGAAGAGCAACATAAGCATTTACGTGGTTTAGCTCAATTTGAAGCTTATGTCCATGGGAAGGGAAGATGATTTTTATTGAAGTTAATTTCAGAGAAAAATTTTCTTTTCTTATAGATTTTGTAGAAGACAGAATGTAAAAACTATAACAAAAATGAATGTAACAACTATATATATATATGTGTGTTTACAAATCTGTTATGAAGTCTATTGAAAAGAAAACTAGCCGTGAGCTTTATTTGAGATTAAACTCTTTCATCACGCTATTTATTAATTTGCATATGTTCCAAGATTTCTCAACATGACTTGATTTGTTATGTTTGAGGGTTTAGTTTATAAGTAGGTTTGAAATGTTTTAAGATCTAGTTATTTAATTGATCTTGCTTTATTAACATATTTCAAAAGAACTTCCAAAAATAAAACATATGTTCTTATAAAAATACCACTCATTGGGCACTCATATTTTCTGCCTTTCTCCACCCCCCATTTCCCAAGTAATGAAGGAAAGAAAAAAGTTCGATGGTTCTGCTTGAGGTCAAGGTATGCCACACTTTCTAAGTTTGTTGTTTATGAGTTATGTACTTTAGGTGTTGGAGTTATTTAAGTTAAGTTCGGGATTCGTATTAACAAAAGTTGTATAAACATTATCTTGTTGTAATAAAATAAAGAGTTTAAGTTAATTTATCTTTGGTTAATTGTAAGATTAGACATAACAGGTCAAGTTAGACAGTAAGTATCACAAAAGGGTGGTATTTGTTGTCTTTATGCCTCCTTCCAAGTGAAAGAGGTAAGCTCGGGAGAGTGTGTGACAGAGAAACTATATGTATCATAATTAAATTCTATTAGTGATAGATGGTTATCGCTAATAGACTTCAATCAAAATACATGTAGCCTACCAGTGATAAAAGAGTTATTGATAGAATTTTATCACCAAATAAAGTCAACAGACAAATATAAGAAGTCAATAAATCTATTAGCAATAAAATGTTATCACTTAACTATTAGTTAATCTATCAGTGATTGATTCCTAATATTAACACAAAATTCATGATAGAATTGAATCGACAATAGACTATACTTCAATTGGTTATAAGGGTTTGTCAATCACCCTTAGACTCCATTCATAGTTCAAGTCTATTAATGAAAAACATCTATCAATTATTGAAGTCTATTAGTGATATGATACAATAACCGTGGCAACTCAATAATAAATCATAAACCAATTGTGAAGAAGCTTTGAATCAAATATCCAAGTTTTTGTTTGTTTATAACTAACTTTGTAAACGGTCAGCTGGTATACTCTATAAATACCTCTGACCCTTAAAACAAAATAGAGAGTTATCATCATTTTTCCTAGTTTTCTATAAACAACAAAAACTGTACGCAATCTTCATTAGTAAAAAAGTAAGATCTTCTAGTGGACGTAGGTAATCTTGCCGAACCACGTAAACATTGTGCTCATCTTTTTCCTTATCTTTCTTGTTCATGTGATTGTTTTTCTTTCTTGCAAATTGCGTGACATTCATTCATCATTCAAATTGCATCAAATAATTTGAGTATCGAGTTCAATCGTGCATCAATCTTCGTTATCGAGTTACGTCAAGTTGATTATTTTCACCTTCGAGTCGCACTAAGTATCGTTCAAGAATCATTGAGTAAGATCAAGTATTAGCTCAGTTGTCATCGAGTTCCATCGAAGATTTAATATAGACTCGTCAAACGAAGAAGGGAATTCTCATCGAGCATTGAGTAGGAAGTCGTTGAGCATCGAGTTTCCAATATTGAGGATTTGGTAGAATATTTCTGAGATATTTCTTCATCTTTATAGCGTTGATCTTGAGTATTTGGGCCTAGTGGACATTGGTTATCCCAATAATTTGTGGTATTAAAGTGTTTGAAGATCATTAAGGTCAACATTCTTGAAGCATCAAGATACTCAAGAAATCTAGACTCGATACTCGATCAGATCAGAAATGGCTATTGCAAGGTATAAAATTGAGAAGTTTGATGGGAATGGTGATTTTGGCCTATGGAAGGCCAAGATCAAAGCTATTCTTGGACAACAGAGAGCACACAAAGCCATTTTGGACCCGTTAATTCTGCCACCTACTATATCAACTCAAGATAAGGAAGACATGGAGCTTACAGCATATGGGACACTGGTTCTTAATCTCAGTGATAGTATTTTGAGACAAGTGATTGATCAAGACACGACCTACAAGATGTGGGTCAAGCTGGAAGGTCTTTTTGCAACAAGGATCTCCCCAACAAGATGTATCTAAGGGAGAATTTTTTCACGTTCAAAATGGATTCTGCTAAGCCTCTTTTAGATAATTTGAATGATTTTAAGAGGATAGTTTTTGAGTTCAAGAGCCTTTGCGAAAAAATTGGCAATGAAAATGAAGCTTTTATGTTATTAAACTCTCTACCCGAAGCCTATAAGGAGGTGAAGAATTCCTTGAAATATGGCAGAGAATCAGTTACCACTGATGCATCATTTCAGCATTAAGAACTAGAGAGTTAGAGCTTCAGTCAGTCAAAAAGGAGTAACCTAGTGCAGAGGGGTTGTTTGTCAAGGGGAAGAACAAGCAGAATCAGTCTAAGGGGAATAAAAATCAGTCAGATGAAAAGTACAAACCTAAGACCAAGCTGAGATGCAACTATTGCAAGAAGAAAGGTCACTTGATGAGAGATTGCTACAACCTAAAACGAAAAAATCAAGAAAAAGAGAAGAATCAAAAGGGAAAACAACTAGAAGCTTCAGTGGTTGAAGGTTCTTACTTTTATTCTGATGCCTTAGCCTCCACTAAAAACTAAACCAACCAAATCAGTCCTCTTGGGAAGTATGAATCGATATTGACTCCGATTGTACTTATCATATGACACCTTTTAGACCTTGGTTTAATACTTACAAGAATGTAAATGGAGAATCTGTGTACATGGGAAACAATGAAGCCTGCAAGATCAAAGGGGTTCAGTATCCTTGAAACTAAAGGATGGATCAATCAAGCTTCTAAGAAATGCGAGACATGTATCTTTGCTCAAGAGAAACTTGATATCTTTGGGCATGCTGGACGCCATTAGGTGTGAATGCAGAGGAAAAGGTGGAGTTCTTGAGGTGATCAAGGATTCCAAGGTTGTGTTGGTTGCTGAAAAGGTCAATGGCCTTTATATTGTGAAAAGAGTAGAGATGATGACAAGTGCCTACACGGGTTCAACAACAAGCTTAACAAAGGCTGACTTGTGGCACAAAAGACTATACCATATTAGTGAAAAAGGGATGCAAGTACTATCCAAGCAAGGCATACTACCCAAAGGCATCAGTGAACACCTTTCCTTTTGTGAACACTGCATTCTAGGTAAAGCAACCAAACAAAGTTTCACAAAATCTCAGCATACCACCAAAGAAACATTGGATTATGTCCATTCTGACCTATGGGGACCATCTCCTACCTTAAACCTTAGTGGCTCAAGGTATTTTCTAACCTTTATAGATGACTTTTCTAAAAAGAGCTGGATATACTTTCTTAAAACTAAGGACCAAGTTTTTGGGAAGTTTAAGGAATGGAAAGCCATGATAGAAAATCAAACATCTAAAAGATTAAAATACTTTAGAAGCGATAATGGACTTGAGTTTTACAATGAATACTTTGATAAATTTTGTAGTAAGAATGATATAACTAGGCATAAAACAGTGAGGTGTACACCTTAACAAAATGGGGTTGCTGAGAGGTTAAATAGAACCATAATGGAAAGGGTTAGGTGTTTGCTCTCTGATGCTATCTTAGGGGAGAATTATTAGGCAGAAGTTGCAGCTTATACAGTGTACACCTTGAATAGGCGCCGTCATACATCTTTAGAGTTGCTTACTCTTGAGGAAAAGTGGACCAATCATCCTCCTAACCTAGATAACTTTAAGGTCTTTGGATGTGTAGGGTTTGTACACTAAAATAAGGGAAAGTTAAAGGCCAGAGCAGTCAAATGCATGTTTGTAAGCTTTATAGAGGGTGACAAGGGGTTTAAAATGTGGCATCCGATTGAGAGGAAGTTTATAGTAAGTAGAGACACCATCCTTAGAGAAGAGGAGATGTTTATGCAAAAGGAGAAAAAGCTTAAGGATGAAGGAGAGTCATCTAACACAGGTTTTGAGGTGGAGTTATACACTGAGCAGCCAATAGAGTCTAGCCAACCTAGTAACACAGGGGAAACTAAGGATGATGTAGGGGAACATGAGGAGACAGTAAGTGAGCAGCCTGATTTAAGTTAGTATGTCTTAGCTAGGGATAGAAAAAGGAGAACCATTACACCTCAAGCTAGATATACTGAAATGAGCTATATGAATCTGGTTTTAAATGTTGTTATAGCTCCTACTAACCAAGAACCAACAACCTTTGAGGAAGCAATAAGTTATGCTAATGCAAGGGATTAGATAGAAGCTATGAATGAGGAGATGCATTCACTAAAGGTGAATGACACTTGGTCTTTAGTTCCTCTACCAAAGGATTACAAACTTGTTGCCTCTAAATAGGTTTTCAAACCTAAGGAATGAGTATCATGTGATCAAAAGCCTAGGTATAAACCTAGATTAGTTGTAAAGGGGTTCACTCAATAGAAAGGAATAGACTATTCTAAGATTTTCTCTCCAGTTGTCAAACAGACTTCCATAAGACTTCTTTTATCCTTAGTTGCTTAAAATAATTTAGAATTGTATCAACCAGATGTCAAAACTGCTTTTCTTCATGGACATCTAGAGGAAACAATCTATATGACACAACCTAAAGGATTTGAAGTAAAAGGAAAATAAAATCTTTATTGCTTACTCAATAAGTCTATATATGGGTTAAAACAATCCCCTAAGTGCTGGTATAAGAGATTCAATGATTATATTTCTAGCATTGGATTCAAAAGAAGTTCATTTGACATATGTGTTTATGTAAATACAGGTTCTTACAAGGACAAGGCTTACTAATAATATATGTAGATGATATATTGTTGGCAGGTAGGTCCAAAGGATATCTAACCATGTTAAAAATCTCTTAAAAAGGGAGTTTGATATGAAGGACTTGGGAGAAACAACCAAGGTCCTAGGAATAGAGATCCAAAGGAATAAAGAGGAGTCTATCATAAGCATCAATCAGTCCAATTACTGTGAGAAGATCCTTAAAAGGTTCAACATAAATGATGCAAAACCTGTGAGCTTACCTATTGTTCAGCACTTTAAACTTTCCTCAGCTAGCTCTCCTAAAGATATGACCAAGAACATCAGAAATAGATGGTTGTCATACCCTATAGTCAAGCAGTCGGAAGCCTAATGTATTTAATGATTTCTACTAGATCTGAACTCTCTTATTCGGCTAGCTTAGTTAGTAGATATATGTCTAATCCTGGTAAGGACATTGGGAGGCTAATAAATGGATCCTAAGGTACTTGGTTTGGTTTAAAAACTCAAGGTTAGTCTACCAAAGGTCAGTTGAACCAAACTTAGAACTTTATGAATATGTGGATGCTGACTATGTTGGTGATTTGGACAAAAGAAGGTCCTTAACAGGTTACCTTTTCTTTTATGGTTCTAATCTAATCAGCTGGAAAGTAACACTATAGCCTATAGTAGCCTTATCTACAACAGAAGTTGAATATATGGCTTTAATAGAAGCAATCAAGAAGATATTGTGGCTGAAGGGATTACTAAAAGACTTTGGAATAGATCAAACAGTAGTGAAACTCTACTGTGACAACCAAAGTGCTATTCATTTATCTCGAAATACAAATACCACACTAGAACTAAGCACATTGATATCAAGTATCATTTCATCAGAGATAAAATTGAGATAGGGGAGATAGAAATTTTAAAGGTTCATACTTTAGACAATGCAGCTGACATGTTAACAAAACCTGTTTCAAAGCTTAAATTATTTAAATGTTTAAAACAAGTTGGTTTCGAGCTTCCAGACACAGGGTAGACAGAAGGGTCAAAATCAGGAAGATTAGAAGATTGCAAGGCATTGGAGTCAAGGTGGAGAATGTGAAGAAGATTTGACTCAAATACCTCAGCTTTTTGTTTGTTTATAACTAACTTTGTAAACGGTCAGCTGGTATACTCTATAAATACCTCTGATCCTTAAAACAAAACAGAGAGTTATCATCATTTTTCCTAGTTTTTTGTAAACAACAAAAACTGTACGCAATCTTCATCAGTAAATAACTCAGATCTTCCCGTAGACGTAGGTAATCTTGCCAAACCATGTAAACACTGTGTCTCATCTTCTTGCCTTATCTTTCTTGTTCATACAGTTGTCTTTCTTTCCTACAAATCGCGCACCATTCATTCATCATTCAAATCGCATCAAATAATCTTAGTATCAAGTTCAATTGTGCATCGATCTTCGCTATCGAGCTGCGTATCGTTCAAGAATCTAAGTTGCACCGAGTATCGTTCAAGAATCATCGAGTAAGATCGAGTATTAGTTTAGTTGTCATCGAGTTCTATCGAGAATTTAACAGAGACTTGTCAAACAAAAAAGGGAATTCTCGTCGAGCATCGAGTTTCGAGTATCAAGGATTGGCAGAATATTTCTCAGTCTTTTCTTCATCTTTCCAACGTTGATTTTGAGTATTTGGGCCTAGTGAACAGTGGTTATCCCAACACCAATCTATAGATGCGACTAAAAAAAAAAAAAAAAGAAAAAAAAAAGAAAAAGAAAAACTACGAACACCAGTTACAATTAGACTGAGGTTGTGTGAGCTAATCAAAATCAATAAGTTGGTCATTTTACTATATATGAAAACGACCCATAAAAGAGAAATTATTTTAAAATAAAATAAGATTTATTTTTATGTTTTTTTTAGTTCAACGATATGTTAGGTGAGAAATTCAAACACTTGATCAAGAGTATACATTTTATACTAATTAAGCTATGTTCATGTTAACATTATATTTTTATCGTACGTTTTAATATTTGGATATTTACAATATTCATTCTCATAGTTGAGGATAAAACTTTAATTTTAGTTGAATAATAAATAAGAACTTATTAATAAAGAGGCCATGTGAACTTATGAAGCGAGATTGAAATAGGACAACTCATTCTCTTACCTATATAGGTTTCTTAAAACTTTATTTTATTAGTGTTCTAATTTTCCTTCGAAGTTGTTATCTAGTTGTAATTGAAAAAAAGAAGAAGAAGAAGAAGAAGATAACAACAACACTGGAGACTAGATGATAAAAACGATCTGTAGCACTCAGTAAGACAACACAAAGTAATATAGAATAAAGAAGATAGAAAGAATGCAATAATTGTTAAACCAATTCAATGAGCACCACCTACGTCTGGAGGCAAGATGCTCAAGAAAGATAAATCTAGTAAAGTGATTACAACATTGTACCTATATGTTTAGACATGCAATAACAGTGACACACGTCTATCTCGACTCTTCAAACTAATATTTAGGCTCCCCTTAACTGTGAACTGGTACAATAGTGGTAACACCATATGCTCCCTCTAAGTGAGAGCTCCTTCTCAATGTATTGGTTATCTTTCTTGCTTCAAGCGAAGATCACTTCACTCTGTTAACTTAGGCTCCCCTAAGTTAGAGAATCACTTTCAACTACAATATGAACTTGAACAATATTCTTTGCATGAGAACATTTAGTTAACAAACACAATCTTCTTCTTGAAGGGCACAATAATACAATTTCTAAAGAGCTTCCGCATGACAGCCAATAATCATCAATCAGTCTCATGATATTGTTATGAAATTGTCAACCCTAGCAAACAATATCACAACTCTTAAATATGCAATGAAAGGAAAAAGAAAACCCTAAAAACAATTCTGACTCCCACAGAAAATGACAATTTCAAAGAAAGAATGCCAAAATCTTCCTAATAAGAAGACCATAAGATCTGCAAGAATTGCATCTTAAGTGTAACAATAGCCTACCAGAGATCACGAGTGTTAAGACATTTCGTCTGATACCAACTATAAACATTATGATACAATTTAAACAAATATTGCTAACAATACAAACTTAAGAAAGAGACACATCCAACTTTGTTACCGAGTTAGATTGATTATGTCCTATATTTTAACATATGAGTTATTTGTTTCAAATAAACTTAAAATATATATTATATTAAAATTTTAAATTTATTAAAAAAAGAAAACTTTGGACAACTTTGTGTGGAACTGTTAAAGTCAATGGTCGATATGGGCGCTATGGCCCACATCCACCATAAGTGGACGACTTTCATTGTCCACCCACCAAAATATCGACCCATCTAATTCATTTGATTTGGGACCTTCTTCGAATTCTCATTATTTTTATATTACTCTTTTGAAAAGAATAATCTAATTTTTCAATCAAAAGAAAAATACAAATAGTAATCTAATTCCAAAAATTATCTATTCTTTTATTCCATATCAAATTAAATCCTCAAAAGTGACTAGATCAACCTATCATCCTTCATGTCAGTTCTCATTCAAAAGTTAACTAAAAAACATTGTGCAAAAAATAAACTATTTTTGAAAATATAAGTCAAATCAAACATAATTCAATAGATAAAAATACTAACTACCAATCTAAAGTTGTATAATTTGATACTCCATATTACAATTGTTCAACTAAATAATCTAAAAAAATAAAATGAGTAAAGATTAAGGTCCCATTTAGTAATTTTTTTTTTTTTTTTTTAAAAAAAAATTAAGCTTATAGGCAATACTTCCACCTCCAATTTGTTTTTTTTGTTATCTACTTCTTATTAATGGTTTAAAAAACTAAGCCAAGTTATTTTTTCTTTTGAAATTTAGCTAAAAATTCAATTATTATAAGAAATTGGAGAAAATATGCTTAATTTTTTTTTTAAAAAAAAAAAAATTACTAAATAGGCCTAAATTTTAAACTTAAATAAGTGTAACAATTTCTATAGTCTATTTCAAGATCATCTAAACACTTGAATTAAAAAAAACAGTATAACATAATAAATATTAGTTTTCTGAAAGCTAATATTTAGGGTTAGTTTGTTTCGTGTTTGCTTTTTCACAGTAAAGAAATATGACCTATTATGATATATTTGTACAATAAATTTGAGAGGGGAAGAAAAAGTGTCATAAAAGTGAAAATTTGCATTTTTTGCGAGAAAAAAGTGAAAGTTTTCGAATTTCTTATCATTTTTTACCGTTTTAAAATGTCATCAATTAATGACATTTATTAATTTTCATTAAATATAATTAATAATTAATTTTTTTATTAAAAATATATTAAAACCCTAACTTAACATTATTTCCAAGAATTCGAAGTACACTTTTCCCCTACACTCGTCGGCTAGTTGAATTGCGAAGCCAAATAGTCAGCCCTGGTGTTTCTTCGTTTTCCTATTTCCATATCCATATTGGACATTTCCCCTACCCTCGTTGCACATCCTTGGTGTTTATTTGTTTCTCTATTTCTATATTGGACGTTTTTCGATGAATCGAATCAGTCAGCCTCGCAAATGCTTCGGCATTTCTTCGTTTCGCTTGTCGTTCTCCATCGATAGTCTCCGTTAATACTCGTTGTCGTCCTTTGTGATACTCAATGTCATTCACCACCAGATTTGCGATGGTCATAGTCAAATAATCGGCGTCAACACCAGAGTTGCCACTTTCGGAACCAAACAGTTGTAGTGAAGTAATTATTTTCAAATTATTTTAAACCTTTGTTTTTAGATTTTAGTTCTTGCCATTTGACTTAATTAGATTTGTATAAAAGTTGACTTAATTAGATTTGTATAAAAGTTCGATATTTCTGGTTTATATACATGTATGCCTGTTGTTCAATAGTGTATGGTTTATGCATATTTAGGTTGTTTTGAAATATATGTTTTTCATGATTCAATCTTCCACCATGGTTATATATATATTTGGGTTGCTTTAGTTTCCATTTTAATAGGTAAGTGTAAGTTGATTGTTATTTATTTTAAGTTTAATTTGTGAAAGTTGGAGAATATACTTCCTTCTCATATCAGATTGACAAATAACATTTCGTACAGTTTTTTCCTTGTTTAGGGGCTAATTACAAAGAACTAAGTTTTCTATTTTTAATACAATGGACAAATCATGGATGGTGGAAAATAGGATATCTAGCGAATATGAGTTAGGAGTAGAAAAGTTCATTGAACTTGGTTTACACCATAGAAATGGTTCCAATACAATTAGATGTCTATGTTTGAAATGTTGGAATTGTGTATCCAATGATGTCACGATAATTAGGTATCACTTGTATGCTAATGGAATCAATCAAAGTTATAAGGTATGGTTTTGACATGAAGAATATTTGACCACAAAGAATGTTAACAAAGGATTAGAGAATAATGTGACTGAAAATTATGAAGAAAATGGTGATTTATTTAATGTATTTGAATTTGCGCAATATGCTCGTGAACAATTTTGTGATGTACCTAATAGGTTTGACACTATGTTTGATGATGTTAAGAAGCCTTTATACCGTAGATATAAAAAATTCATAAGGTTATTGACCCTTGTAAGATTGTACAACTTAAAGGTTAGGTTTGGAAGGAGTAATTCTAGCTTGTCAGAATTGTTTTCCATAATTAATGATCTCTTACCTGAAAACAATGAAATTCCAACTTCCATGTACGAAGCAAAAAAAAAACGTTATGTGCCTTAGGATTGAGTTACCAAAAAATAGATGCATGTCCAACTTCTCATGTTTCCTTATAATTCGGGGTATATTGTGTAGAAATTGGGCATACATAGTTTAGTATCATTAGTCTAATAATTTCTATGTTGAGTTAAACATATAACAATCACTGGAGTTTGGTAGTTGTTGGTTACACAAAAGGTGTTATATTCTGGATGGACTCTCTGAAAAATTGTATCCATGAAGATGCTATGGAAGTAGTTGGAATATATGTGATACTTACTACACCATTTAGCGTATAATGACTAACTATTTTATGTCAATATAGTTAAAATCTTTTTCTTTCCATATATGCATCCATAGGTCCTTCAACATCTCAAAAAAGAAGAAGCCAAGTTGGAAGGTCGTCAAGGTAGTGAAATTGCAATGCAAGTAAGTGATAAGTTAGTTCATAGAAACCTTATTTACCATATCTATATTTATTATGTTCTATGCACAATGGACTAAACAATTGGGCATGGTTGAATGCGGCTATTATGTCATGTGGTTTATGCATGATATGATATTGTCCAAGAACACTTCAATTGTAGACATTATATGCACCGTAGAACTTCAAACAATTTGAACTAAAAATTTAGTGCCATAAGTTAAAATCCACTTTCTTGTATACAAATGAAAGGTGCACCATCTACTTATACACAAGATGACATTAACTGTGTGTGATCTGAATGAGCTGAGTTTGTAGGATCGCACAGATTTTTTGCATGATATGTGGTACTTGGTATCTTTTGTTGCTTTTGGACTGAATTTTGTTGTAAATGATTTTTTGGAGAAGAAATACATGTACATTCACACAGTAGGGAGAATTAAGACCAACAAAGTGGTGAGTTTAGTGCTCGAATGATATATATAAGAACACTTATATTGCTATATATGTATACTAATTTGAGTATTAACTTTTTATCCTAGGAAGAATTTGTGATGATTATCCAAAGAAATGTATAGGTTGACTGGATCTCTTTTGTCATTTTTCGATAATTTATTAGTGCTTAATAGGTACATGGCTATTTTTACATTTTCCATTTGTATATCCCCCCCCCCCAGAAAATAATGAGAAAAAGAAGGATGTTATTTGTTGTCGGGTATTACGTGTTGACTATCGTTTTAGAGAATTTTGTTGAATATTGTTATGATTGTTGACATGGATGAATTGCGAGTATAGGTTATTATATCAATGTTGTATAATTAAAGCATTTACCCAATTTGATTATGGGTGTTCATAGGATATAGTTTATGAACTCCATGTTTTGGGCAAGATCAATGTGTCGGAAAAATTATTAACATTGGAAAGGTAATATCTTTTTATATTGTTATTATTGTCAATACTGATGGGTAGAGTTGAACTCTGAAATGATTTTTATTTTCTTAACAGGTTTTGTAAGAACTTGTTGGAGGGAAAAAAAAAAACTATGGAGCATTGATATATTTATATGATTTTTTATAGGGTTAGTAGGTAAATTTTGATTGAAATGTAACCTGATGTGGCTTATTGTAAAACCTTTATTAATGGTTATTTAGTTGATCTTTTATGTAAAAATATTATCAACTTTATGCTTATTTTCTGTGTATATGAAAGTATTTTATATTTGTATTCTTGAGGTTGAAAAGCATTAATTCGTTGTGGAAATCTTATATATAATGATGGGGTTCACAGAAATAACAACTATAAAAAAGTGCATCTTAATGACATTACAAAAGTGAAAAAATGTTAAATTTCATGATAGTTAAAATATATCATGATATAATATTTTTTGACATACAAAATTCGTCCTGATGATTCATGTTTTAATGACACTGAAAATTATCACGATCCATTTATTCTTGACAAGAAAAAATATCACTATATATTCCTTTTTGACATTTTATAACTGTGATCATTACCTAAAATCCTACATAAATTAGCCAATTTTGAGTCAATTGATGACAATGTATTTGTTGTCATTTAAAGCTCAATTATGACATTTTTCGAAAACTGTCATTGAACATCAAACCTCTACAGGGGTCAGGGGATACCATGACGAAAATAATTGTCATGAATTCTACATATGACAGTTTTAAATGTCATAGTATCACAATTTTTTTGTAGTGTCACTTGTTTGTTTCACATAATTTCACTTTTAAAAATTTATGATATTATTATTCAATAACTTTAAAATCCATATGACATGAATTTTTTAATATCCTACATAATGGTGAAATTTTTATATGTTGGAGATGAACACTTAAAATATGGTCTAATTAATTAATAAGTTAATATAAATTATTTATTACTATAAGTTTTAATTGATTATGAAATATAAATATATTATTTAGGCTTAATGGAAAAATTGTACGGATGACCCAATTTTAGAGTCCAAAATGTCAAATGACCCATTTTTAAAAAATAATGTCAATTGACCCTCTGCTTACGTCATCACGAGATGAGATTACAAAAACTGCCTCTGATAACCCTCTCGCTCTCGCTGTCTGTTCATCTTCCATCATGATGTGATTGTTTGTCATTGTACGATTGATTTGACAATTTTCACGAAATATGTCTACAACTTAAAATCGTTAACACAAAAATGGTGTATTCTTTATAATCTAAACTTCATTTGAACTGTCATTTTGTTGAATAGAGATTTATTGAACGAGGTTTTCCAGAGTGGATTTTTTTTTTTTTAACCAAACGGAGTTTTCAGAACGGGGTTTCAGAACGGAACAGACTTTTCTTGAACTTGGTCTCATTGGTGTTTGTAGAAACGTGGTCTCAAAACAGGTATGTATAGACATTGTAAAATAACATAACGAAAAGGGTGTGAGAAAGAGGGATAAAGAGAAAGGTGGAGAGAGCGACATTGAGCGCCAGCGAGAGAGTGAGCTTGAGCGACAGTGAGAGAGTGGGCTTGAGCGACAACAAGAGAGTGGGCTTGAGTAACAACGAGAAGTACGAGAGCGAGAGGCGTGGGAGCAACAGCGAGAGAGATCCATGTGTATTACTATCTGCTTAATAAAAAAATGTTCTCTTGCTTTGTAGGATGACACGAAAGTGTATACTAATTCGATACGGAGGTCATTGGGATGAGAACCAAAATTTGTATATTGGAGGCGAGCTAACAGGAATCGTTATGCCTATTACCTTGAAGTATGAAGAACTTAAAGCTCATATTTACAGGATTGCAAATGTAAGTTACTCGGAGTTTGATGTTGTTATGAGAGTTAAATATAAGCTTGACTTTAAAGCCCCTCCACACTACATACGAAATGATGGTGATGTTGACTTCGTTCTTTGTCGGGACGATCTTTCTACAATTCAGATATATGGAACACTAAAATCATACCACGAAGAAAATGTGAATATAAATGATGATCATATAGGTGTAGACAGACAATACGAGGCATCATATGAGCTTAATCGAGAAGAGGGTGATATCCCATTGTCTATGAACACTCAACCATCAATATTATCAATAGACAATGACAACATTCATGCAGTAGACTTGGAAAGAGAAACTCAATGTAATAGATATGTGCCTGGTAATGAGAGATCAACAGGCTTGAATTTTATGGATTATGGTCCTTCAGAAGAGCGTGATCCGTTTATGGTTGATAATGAGAGATCAGAAGGATTAAATTCTATGGACCATGGTCCTTCAGAGATGCATAGACCTATAGTGGCTGTTACTGAGAGATCAGGAGGATTGAATTCCATGTCTTCATGTAGTAGAGGGGAATTGATTATGCCTGACACCTCTTCATCCAAGACAGATGTTGAAGTTGGTCAAATTTTTTTGAGTAAGAGTGATTTAAAAATGAGATTGTCTATTCTGTGCGTAAACAATAATTTTGAATATAAGGTAAGGAAGTCAACTAAGTCTTTGTTCACTGTTAAATGTATAAAGGATTTGTAAGTAGAGCCTTCGTGCGGTTAAAATTCCAGGGTGTGACATATTTAAGATCACGAAGTATATGCGGTCACACACATGTTCTATTGGAATTTTAAATCATGATCATAGATAAGCAACGACTGCAATAGTTGGTGAACTAATCAAAGACAAGTTTACAGGCATAGGACGTGTTTATAAACCTCGTCAAATTGTCGAGGATATGAGGAGAGAGTACGGCGTAAACATAAGTTACGATAAGGCATGCCGTGCAAGGGAAACCATTTATGCTCTCGCCAGGGGTACTCCAGAAGAGTCTTATGTTGTTCTACATGTATATGGTGAAGCGTTAAAGATGGAGAATCCAGGTACAAGGTTTGAAATCGAACTTGAAAATGATCCATTTCAAGTACATGTTTATGTCATTAGGACCTTATATTAGAGGTTTTTCAAGTTGTCAGCTGGTGATAATTGTTGATTGATCGCATTTGAAAGGAAAATACAAAGGGACCATGTTGGTCGGCATCTCCATGGATGGCAACAACCAAGTTTACTCACTAGCATATGCCATAGTGGACAATGAAACTGATCGAGCTTGGAAGTGGTTTATGTCGAACTTGAAGTGTGTCATTGGAGTACCCTCTAACTTGGTGTTTGTGTCCGATCAAGCGGTATCTATTGGCAATGCCATTCGTGCAGTTTTTCCCACAACATTTCATGGATTGTGCACCTACCACCTAGAAAATAATATTCTTTCGAACTTTAAGGACAACACGATTGTTGGGATGTTCAAGGATGCAGCCAGGGCATTTCACATGTCAGAGTTCCAAGCACACTGAGACCAACTACGTACTCTTTGAAATGGTGCAGTATCGAGATATTTGGAGGATATTGGTCTTGAAAGGTGGGTGTGTGTTTACCAAACAGAATGAAGATACGATAACATGGCGTCCAATAGTGCAGAGTGTTTCAATTCATTGACCAAAGAATATCGACAACTGCCCATAATGTGCTTGTTGGAACATGTTCGAGGCCTCATCCAGTCATGGTTTTATGAACGAAGAAATTATTGGGCATCTCGAACAACGTCACACTCGGACTACTGTAAAAACCGATTAGCAACTGAGTGTGACAAAGGCAGACGATATCGAGTTAAGTCGATTGATTGTTATAGGATCCATGTGCGGGACAATCGATTGGACGGTATTGTGAACCTCCATATGAAGGAATGCACATGCAAGGAATTTGACTCACTCGGTATCCCATGTTCGCATGCGATTGTGGCTGTGCGAGAAAGAAACATCCTTGTCCATGGTTTATGCAGTCCATTCTATAGCGTTGACTCCCTCATGGCTGCTTATGCAGAGCCTGTAAATCCACTCGGTCACATATCTGAATAGAAGAGACCTCCGGGATATGTGGAAAAGCATATTGTACCTTCTAGAAGAGTGGTACAGGTTGGGCGGTAAAGAGTACAAAGAATACCATCAAGAGGAGAATAACGCAGACAAATAAAATGTGGTAGATGTGGGAACTATGAGCATAATCGGCAAAACTGCAATGAACCGCTACGATTGACTCTAATACAAATGATTCAAATGTCGATTGATTGTAATTGTCTATGTTCCACTTGTCTTTGTAATTGTCTAAACGCCACTTGTCTATGTAACTGTAATATTCTATGTGCCACTTTAATCCTCAAAATTGTAATTTTTTATGTGCCACTTGTCATTCTGGAACTTCTAATGTCTCGCTTATGAGTTTGATTACTAAAGTTTGTCTATTCATGAATCTCTTCAGATATCTCGCTTTATAAGTTTGATTACTAGAGTTTGCTATTCTTGAACCATTCTAAAAACTTCTCGCTCTCGCACATCTCGCTCTCGCTCATCTCGCTTTTAATTTAACTTGTTGGCAATGAATCCCTTTTATAAGTATAATTAATGAATCCCTTCAGATGTCTCACTTATCTAAGTTTAATTTAACTTGTTTGCTATTCATGAATGAATCTTCTTCTATATTCATGGTAGTTCTACACTAACAATTTAATCCCTTTTATAAGTTTAATTTAAATTAATTTAATCAAGGGATTAAATTAATTAAAATTAAAATTAAATTAAATTCTGATTACTTATAATTTAATTTAACTTGTTGGCTTAATGAATCCCTTCAGATGTCTCACTTATCTAAGTTTATTTAACTTGTTCGCTATTCATGAATGAATCTTCTGTATTCATGGTAGTTCCAAACTAACAATTTAAATAACATGTTAGTAAAAGCTAAATTACATCAATAATATACATAATATACATGTACGTCAATAATATGGAGTGTTCGTTCACAATTGACATGCCAATTGCATCCTATAGTCAGTCATCTTATCCTGAGTTATTACAGATGGGTCACTACCAGTCACTAAATGTTCTAAGAATTTTACAACAAAAATTCCATAATCTAACGATCCGTGCTGTGTATTCGTAGAGGTAGGTCAGGCTATCTTCCAATGAGACGTTTTGATGTCCGGCTTCGAACGTTTCAGGTCACAGTAGTGAAAAATCGAAGGTAGGGTGTAAGTCAACAGTTCAAAGAAAGACTCCAGCTTCTTCTTCGATGTCATGGAAGGCAGTGAATCAAATACGAAAAATTGGCCTCTATTCAGATCCAATGCTATCAACATCCAATGCTAATCAATGTTTGTTGCCGTGTATACGAAGTCCACATCTGACCACTTGACATCAAATTTACCCATGACATAATCCGGTAACGTCTCATCCCCCATGCTACGGCTGCATCCAAGGTCGACTTGTTCTTGATATTTTTGTTGACCCCATCTCGAGAATTTAGATGACTCTACACAACGAAAAGAACATTAAAACACATAATAGTCAACCAACGTATTTCTATTCAAAAGTGTAGTAAATGGTTACCGTTATTCCAATTGGTAGAATGGTGAAGCGAGCCATACACGTCTGGTCGCCTATAGAATTTTTCTTTCATGAACTCAAAAATGATATTTAGGGTCTGCATCTAAAACAAGATATACGTTAGGAGAGGGTTTATAACTGTATGTACTTGGTAAAAAGGACAAGGGTCGTAAACTTACGTCACACTCAACCCATGAACTTGGTTCAGTCAACTCCTAGAAAAAGGTTTTAGATAATGGCTGAACTGCATTTTCTCAAACCTCATTGTCCGTATTCTCATCGGCAGTTCAGTTCACCATTTCCTTGAATATAGCCGCTGAAACCTCATGCTCCAAGGAGTATTGGATCGTTGCTTTAAACTGCATCGTAGGTACCCCAGGGAGAGGGTACTTAATATTTGAACGATCCAAAGGAAATTGAACCTTAACTTCCTTCTCTTTTGTTATTTTCTTCTTTGGTTCAATGGGAGGTGTGTACTTATCAACGACCTTTCTCTTACGTATTGTTTTTCTACTCTCGACCATAACCTATTATAACAAAATGTTGAACATGTTGAATAACAAATATGAAGAAAGAAATCTTCGAATCACATAATGATCATACCTGTGAATTGAGATGTAAGATGTTAGAGGAGGTCGTGATATCGAGCTGTACAGATAAAGGTGGAGGTAGGATCAGTGGAGGTACGGTAGGTGACTTAGGTGGAGATGGGGTAGGTGACTTAAGTGGAGGTGGTGTAGGTGACCTAAGTGGAGGTGGAGGTGGGGTAGGTGACCTACGTACAGGTGGATTAGGTGACCTACGTACAGGTGGGGTAAGTGACCTACATATAGTCAGGATAGGGGACATAGTGGCATTCTGACCCGTCTGTGGAGTGGGAGACCTCATTGGCATCGTGGAACCTTTCATCGACTGTAATAAAGAAAAAATAGTTGACAATTGTGCTTTCATGTCTCTCACGTCCATCTCTAGGTTCGATACACGAGCATCCAAGCTCGATATTGAGCTGTCAATGCTCAGCAGGTAGGCATATACATCAGGTTCAACATTGGCTCCCTCCCTACAGCCTGAATCCTCCGGGACAGAACACTCCTCAATCTCAAGACGTACCTCACCAACCACCAGCACATTATGAAACATATCCTCACTGGGAGTGTAAGTAGGCTGGTGGATGTTTTAGTCCCCATCAGATTCTTCATCCCTCGCTCCACCCTCTGAATTACCCTCCTGTTCACCTTCCCCACCTTCTGAACCACCGTCACTATTTGGACTATTAGAGCTTCTTGAACTCTCGGTGTCGAAGTGTGCTTGTCTTACGACCCGTCTATCAATTGGGGCGTCCCAAAACTCTTTCTCAGCCTCGGAAATGACAAGATCCTCTTTGACTTTTGTCTGCATTAAGGAACCCAGTAAGATGGTTAGTGTACATTTAACTACCGAATAAACATATTGTGGCTACATAGATTACATTTACATTTTCAGACTAAAAAATGTCTCTCTCGAGTGTTTTGAATGACACCGAGTGGGAGCATGACCACCGTAATATATGAGGAATCACTACCTTGCTCTTTCGAGTGGCAACATTTCCTGCTATTGACGAAAGGATCTCGTACGTCCATATCTAAATCCAAATAACTCAAATTTATAACTATGTTAATGTTAAACCAAAGATAAAGTTAGATTAAGGAACATCTACCTGGAATAATTGGGAAATCCACAGAGCGAGTACTTCACAACATAATTTTTATTTCCCCTCACCTTCTCCTTGTATAGACCAACCTTGTCTTTAATTGCGGTCTTCAGGGAGTCGAGTGTCCTCTGCCAAATAATTGTACCCCAATTAAGAGAGTTGTAGTAGTATATGTCCTCAACATCGTCATATAGGATACGATCCACAACATTCTTTTGCTTGTTTTTACCCATCATTACAACCTCTATGTAGTATACTAGGGTAATCTTCACTACATCATCATCATTTTCAAATACCAATTCTTTATATTCTTCTTTAAGCAAATGCAAGTGGAATGCATCTAAGGCCAACCGACTACCAAAGTACTTGGTAAAATGTTCATGTGAGGACTTCTCACTCCGTCCAACTCGCGTAGGAGACCGCCACAAACTAGTGATCAACAAAAAGTCGTCCTTCGAAAATGTGACGACCTTTCCTCTGACAAAGAAACTAATTGAGTCCATTCCCGAGTTCTTCACTTCCTTTAATAACATATGGTGGATTAGAGGGTTGTTGAATACAAGTTCAATGTCTAGGAATCGACCAAAAACTGTTCTCTTGAACATCTCTAACTGCCTTTTGGTGAGCTTCTGCTTTACAATCTTGTTGGCATTGACAACATGGGCCAAGCAAGTTACTTGCCCGGGAAACCTATCAACTTCACGAATTTTCAAAGATTTCGACATCTTAAATTACTCCTGCATTGTTCAATGAACATTCAATTTATCAGTTAACAGGTCCGTACTAAAAAATCACTAACAAAATATACTGTAAAAGTCTCGCTAATCTCGTTAGCTCTTGCTATCTCTCGCTAATCTCGTTCATCTCACTCTCGCTCATCTCGCTCTATCACATCTCACTTTCGCTCATCTCGCTCTAGCACATCTCGCTTTTGCTCGAATCGCTCTAGCACATCTTGCTTTAGCTCGAATCGCTCTATCCCATCTCGCTCTTGCAAAACTCGTCCACTAACTTGTCATCTAACTATATCTTCTTCATCCTCAACCAATGCAGAACACATCGAAACCCAAAATAAAAGACAGACGCGAAACCAATTATGAACATGACGACCAATCAAACGAGACTAACCTAAACAGACGCAACACAACATGGAAGACAAAAATTAAATTCACTAACCCATAGAGAACTTCGATTACGACAGTAGAGAACTTCGATTACAACAGTGATGGTTTTGAAGAGCGAGATGAACGACACTTGCACATACAACAATTTGTTTTCCCTAATTCTGAGTGGAGTGGGACGACCGTTGAGTTTGAGTGCTATAGACTAGAGGGGCATTTTTGTAATCTCATCCCGTGATGACGTAAGTAGAGGGTCAATTGATATTATTTTTTAAAAATGGGTCATTTGACATTTTGGACCTAAAATTGGGTCATCCGTACAATTTTCCCTTAATAAATTTCAACTACTATCTTCACAATTAATTTTTAAAATCTTACATTATCTTAACTATTTAGTATAAATTATTATATAATTGTGAATTAATTTATATTAATTTAATTATTTTTAGTAATTAATTTAATTATGTTTAATAAATGTTTAATATAAAAGTATTCACTTATTTTTATTGTAATTGATTAAATAATTAATTTATTTAACAATAAATAAACTAATGCTAAACTTAATTGATGACTATATTAATTGGTTTCTTATATTTAATTAAGTAATTTTTATTTTTAGCTTCTATATGGGAAAATGGTAAATTGAACATAGATATTTAATTTTCAAATATTAATTATTCTGCATATCCAAATAGACATTTTAAACTCAATCATTCAAATCATATTTAATATTTATATCTATGAAACAATATTTGTGATCCAAATGGGTCCATAGTATTTCTTTTATATATACATACACAACCTAAATCTGATTTTTATTGTACTTTCTAATTTTTTGTGTATTTTTTAACTACATTTGGAAGATATAATTATATTGTGTTGTTTATGTAAATACTTCTCTTTTTTTTTCTTTCTTCTTTTCTTCTTAAAGATAGTTAAAAATTTAAAAGTTAGAGTAAACACATTGATATAATATGTCATAATTCAACTAATATAAAGTTTATACTATTTTTTTTTTGATAAAAAAATTTGACTCCTATTTAAAAAGAAAAACAAACAAACTATATAACATATCAAACTAACAGACTTTCTTTTCAATAAATATAAATGAAACATATATAAATAACTAATTTGAATCCAATTCCTTTTTTCTTAAATTATTAAAAAAAAAAACCTATTTATTTACGTGGAAAAGAAGAGAAGAAGAAAATTCGGCATTTTTGTGCCTTTCATAGTGGTGAAAAGTGAGATTCTGAGGGCCCATTTTCCATTACTATGGAATGTTTCACTTTAGCATACTTTTTCTTATGCTTTTTCCTCCATCAAATCATTGATCCATCATTCAACTCACATTTTTTTCTTCTATTCTTAATTTTTATGATAAATTACAAAAAAAACATCCTTGAAATATAGTGATAGCGACAATTATAGCCTCAAACTTTTAATTATAAAAATTGAGTACTTAAACTTATATAAATGTTAAGATTGGGTCAAATTGGACTTTTAAACTTACATAATTGTATCAATTGCAACATTTGTATAAGTGTCAGTGTTCAATTTTATCATTTATATGTCGAATTTCTATAATTATTATAAGTTTGAGGGTCCAATTTATTTTAACCCTTGTAGAAGTTAAGAGACTCGTTTTATAATTAAAAGTTTGAGGGTGTAATTATAGTTATCATTATATTTTAGAGGAGGTTTTTGTAATTTGACCTAATTTTTATTATAATAGAAGGGGTTGTTTGTTTATAAATAACCAATAGAAATACGATGTTTAAATAATATTTTTCCAAAAAAAAAAATGCAAATATAACAATGAACTCTCGATATACGTGTTTAGTCCTTGGTGGGGTTTTTTTTTTTTTTTTCAGTTTGACCTCCAATCTATTAAAATTTTCAATTCATTCCCTTATATATTGATTTTATTAAATTATGCCCTTTACCATCATTTAATTTTAAGAGAATCGACACAGGTGAATTTTTATGAATTTTTCAACTTCAAACACACCAACGTTTAATTTGTTATATATATATATATATACAAATCATCACTAATTTTTATAATATATTCATCTAATTAAAATATAAAACATATAAGCTCAATTAATAAAGTGTATCTCTTATTTTAACTTTTAAAGTTTATAACAATAAGGACTTGGCTTAAAATTTTTAATATATTAGGAGTGAAATTGAAATTCTTGAATGATTAAAGATCAAATTATAAAAGAAAAACGCAAGCATTAAGGATCAAAACATATATTTAGCTCAGAATAAATCTACATTTATGATTTATTATATTTGAATATAATTAGTTGAAGATTTTTTTTTTAATGGAAAAATTCATTAGTATATAAAAAAGGTCAAACAAAAAAATGGTGAGATATAAAGGACTTTTGCTATAGGGAGATTGAGACATTTCTTGAGAGTTCAAAAAGAATAGAATTTTTGCAACTTGAAAGATCTTTTCAATTATAGAGGAAGAGTAATCAACTACAATAACAAAGTATTTTCTTTTCACCTTTTTATTAAAAATTGTGCCTAACTATTAAGATGACCCTACTATATTATAGTTGATTTCCATTTTGCCCTTTAATATTTTAATATTTTCTTTATTCTGATTTCAATGTTTTAATTTGTATTAGAAATATCTAACAATTTCTATTAAAACACCAATTTTGTTATACTCAAAATTAATCTTCCCTTAATAAATAATAAAGTAATATGACATAAAACTTTATACATGGAAAAAAAAAAAAGAAAACTCATCAAGCATATTTTTCATTAAACAGAGATTTGATCTATTTTTTTTTCTAGAATTTAAAATATTAAAAACTAAATTAGAAAAAGAAAATGTTTTATAGAAATAATATATTCAGCCAAACTAGTTGCCATCAAAGTTTAATTTAAAAGGGTGGACTGACCATTTAAGGATGGTCCATATCGTTATGGCCGGAGTTTTTGAACCGGCCAACTCAATCGCCATCAAATAAGATTTTGCCTTCAAAACGGTGTCGTTTTCACGAGAAATTAGTTGAGAAAGCCAAATGAAAACTAGAAGAAATATGGTTTAACCATGTAGTTTAGGAGGTGCCAACACAAACATACTTTAAATTTTTATATATTATCAAAAAGAAAAAATATATATATAGATTATGAAGCAGGTACAATGTTAAATATGATTTAATTATATGTTTATAAGTTGGGAGGTATCAACAAAACACAATTAACTGACAATTATGTCAATGATGAATGGAAATTGTGTTATATTATATTATTGCATTATTTTAAAAGAAGGAAATTGATACGTTGAGATTTTAAGTTATAAAGTCTCGTAATAATGAATGATTAATTAAGTCAAAAGAATTTTTTTTTAATTTCAAATTAATATTTAATTTTAAGTGATCAAATTAATATTAAATATAAAAGATAAAAATATATTTATTGTATTTGATATTTTAAATATTAAACTGGCTAATGTATATTAAATATGTTCAAGAAAAGTATACTAAATTTAAATTTTGTATGAGATTCAAATAGGTTAAATATATATTATGGGAAAATTTTGTTGAAAAGTTTGGGGGTAAAAGTTTGAATGTAACTAATTTATGATATGAATCTAATACATTCAAATAAAAATATAACCATATTCAATTAACTTTAGAATATAGGAAAAAGTATGTTTTTGGTCTCTAAGTTTTAGGTCTTGTTTCTATTTGGTTTTTAAATTTCAAATATTACACATTTAGTCATTAAGTTTTGAATTTTGTTTTAATTTAGCTCTTAAGTTTCAAAATATTGCAACTTTACTATTGAGATTTGAGTTTTGTTTAAATTTGGTCCTTATGTTCCAAATTTTACATTTTTAACTTTAATTTTTCATTAAACTCATTTTTCATCATTGATGTCAATGTCTTTTAATTAATTTAAAACAATCAGGAGCGAAGTTATGAATTTAGTTTTAAAAGTGATGAAAAATCATGAACTTGATTAATTATAATTCTTTTAATTCTTTTAAATTTATTAAGATACTATCCATAAAAACGAAATATGAGTACCGAGTGAAATATTGATGTTAAAATATAAATCTTGAAATCTTGGAACCAAATTGAAATAGAATTCAAATGTCAAAGATAAAATTGTAACATCTTGAAACCTAAAGACAAAATTGAAACCAAATTCAAAATTTAAATGACTAAATATATAACATTTTAAAATATAAAAGCTAAATAAAAATTAGACTCAAAATTTAGAGAAAAAGTATTTTTCCTTAAAATATATCAAAATTACTCGAAATAAAATAGAAACAATTTTTTTTAAAAAAAAACGTGATTATAATTTGTAACACGAAAAATAAAAAACCAAAGTTCTAGAATCAACGATTTAGGAAATGTAAAAGCTTCACGGTTCAAAAATAAAAGAGAAATGCGCAACCATAAAAAAAATGGAAATTATACTCTTTTGGTCGCTTTATATCTGGTTCTATTTTGTTTCCAATATTTTAAATTATCTAATTTTAGTATTTTTAATACATCTTAAAATTAACTTTAAAATTTTAATATTTTTTAAAATTAGTTAAATAATAATAATAATTTTTTATACAAGAAAAGACACTAGGTAAATATGTCTCTACACTTTTATAAAGTTATAAAGATTACATGTTTAGAGAAAAAAAATCAATAAACAAACCTAAATGCATAGATTAATGTTAAGATTTATTAAAAATACATATATTAAAATTAAATAAATTAAATTATAAAAAGTGTCATTGGATTAAGGGTGTTCAAATAATCCGGCGACTCCAACAATTTTGACTATCAAACCTAAAATATAAAGGTTAAATTAGATTAGTTTTGTTGTTGAGTTGAATTGAGTTAAACTTTTTCTATTTTTTATTTGGTTGGATTGGGTCGTGGGTTGATTGAAATATATATATATATATATATATATATATATATATATATATTTCTCTTTAAAATTTGATTACTATGTATTGAATAATTTGTGAATTTTTAATAATTTGTTTAAAATTATTATGGTATTTAGCATTTTAATTTTATGAGATTTTAGTTATTAGTCATATGTTGTATATAAATTTATAAATTTTTAATCAAAAAGATAAAAATAAGTTATAATTCGGCAATCAAACCCAACCCAATCCAACCCGAATTTTAAGGATTGAATTGGAGACTTTATTTGGGTCATGGGTTGCCAACCCAACTAACCTTAATTTTTGGTGTCTTAAAAACATCCTCAATCCAATCCAATCTATATACACCCCTACCTTGGACATTGTCTTTTGTTTAAAAAATACCTATGTATTTTTAAAGTAATAATATTACCCATCAACTTTCCCAAATATTTTTAGAAATACCCTTGGAGTAATTTTTTTTTTTTTAAAAAAAAAGACGAAAATTGAAATACAAAATGTGTGATAATGACCTAAAAATAAAATTTAAATCACTTCAACATTTTAGATTATCACCACATAGTTCAAAGTCTCGATTTTTCTTCGGCATTTGAGAGTAATGAGTAGAGTTGTGAATTCATTGAGCCCACAATGTAAGCATTCAATATGACATAAAATTGATATTTTTTTTAGTCGGAAGTCTACAAATTCATTCTAACAAATAAGAAATTGAGTTTACAACTCAATTCCCCTCAATTCTTTGAGTTAAGTATTCTTTGAGATTTCTATTCTAAAGATAGTTTTGAAATGTTTATAAAAATGATAGAACAATAAGGTAAGTTTTGGGAGTATAGGAGACATTTGTTTTAATTTTTTTAAAGAAAACAACAGAGAAAAATAATTAAAAAAGTAAGAAACGAAAATCAAACAAAACTCTCACACTACAAAAACACAGATTTTCTTTTTCTTTTCTTTTCTTTCTTTTTTTTAAAAAAGATAAGTGGAATTTGGAGAAAAGATATTAAACGCGTCTGGACAAACGAATAAGAACGTAACACGTGGACGGTGGATAGCGTCGGACAAGCGACTATAAATGGCGCTTAAAATCGAGTTTTTTGAAATCAGCAAGCTTTGAGTTTTCGACCAAACAAATTAAAAAGAAAATTTAGAGTTTGTTAATTGTTTTTTTCAATTTTATTTACTCAAAAGAAAAATGGCAAACTGTGGCTGTGGCTCTGCCTGCAATTGCAATCCCAACAACTGCTCGTTAGTCTCTTCTCCTTTCTTATTTTCTCTTTCTTTCTCCAGAAAAATATTTGTCTTTTTTTATTAAAAAAAATATATATATTTGTTTGTTTATTGGGATTTTGTTTTCTCGAGAAAATTTTATGTTATATAATTTGTCTTTTTGATGTTTGTGATAAATTCAGGAAAGTGATTGATTTGTTTTCATTATTTTTTTTCTTGCAGATGCAATCATAATGTTGCTCCCATGAAAGAGTATGAACTTCCACCATCATATATATATATATTCTCTTTTTGTTTATATATATATATATATATATATATTCATATATATTAAAATATTACCACCCAAACTTATTTAATTATACCAAATGATCCCATATCTCTTATGTAATAATCAATTTTATCTCATTTTTTTTCTTAAAAAAAAATATCAATTGAACACTCTATGTTGGTGTGTGAGACAATAACATATTAAAAAGATACTATTATCATTTGATTTGATTTTAAATCAACTTAAAATCACCTAATTAAAACTATTCTTCTCCTAAAAAGTTACCAAGTAGGAAGAAAAATTATTAAGCTACTTGTTTTAATAAGTCACCACTGTTCATTTGATTTATGCACTTTCCTCTAATATTTATTAATTATTGTATTTAAAAAAAAGTCATATATATATATACTTGAAAATTATCATTATGCATTTACAATTTTAAGTAAAATGAAATTTAAATGGAAGGTTTAAATTGTTTGGATTAAATTTGAGTTATTTTTAAAAAACAGGAACTTTGAAGGTGGTTGCGGCTGCAACAAATGCTCATGTGGAGACAATTGCAACTGTAATCCATGCAATTGCTAAAGTTAAGAGCTTTCAATATGGAAAGCATACTAATTTACATATTAATGTTGCCTATGATTTGAAATATATGTATCAGTGGTTCTGTGTGTGTATGTTGTTTGTCTGTAAGGTGTTTGACAAAATGCCGCTTACAAATACTTGAGAAATAAAAGACCACACAGCAACCTATTATATAATGTATCTTCCTTTTTCCCTCCTTCCTAATGTCGTTTAGGCCAGTTATGACTGGTTGATTTCTATTAATATTTGCATCTGTGTTTAGATGGATGATTTTTCATTGTTGCACTAAATTTTACTTTTATTTTTAATTTGACCTCTGAGGTTCTGTTATATTTTATACTTAGTCTCTACTATGAAAGTAAAATAATGTAATAAAGCACACAAATAATAAATTAAGTTTATAACCATACAATAGTAGTTGTGAAGTTGAGTGACTAAAATTGAGATTTAAGTAAAGTTATAACAAACATGAAGTATAGGTAATATTGTGATTAGATTTGAACCAGAGAGTATAATCGATTTTAAGTGAGTCTGTAAGTTCTCAACCCAAGAAAAGGACGAAGTTCAAGCCAAAATCAACACCTTAGGGCCCTATCAGATGTGGGAAAAGGAGAGTTTGAATCAAAAGTCCAAATGAACCTACTTGGTCTCGGTTAGGCCAAGCCTCCCTTTTTAATGGATGAGGCATGCATCTGACCCACTGGGCCAAGGGAAGACGAGAGGCTGAGGCCAAACCTTACTATATGATTAGACATGTTAAATACATGGGACAACCCATTAGGCTTAAAAAGGAGCCTAATTTGACTATAAAAATCCTAATCCAAATATCCTGGGCTAAGGTTTTCCTATAAATACATTGTTGTGATTCTAGAAGAAGTAATTTCATCTTCATCTCTAATAATCAGTTATTTTTCATCCCCAATAACTCCTATCTACAACCAAAAGCCTTCTACTCTCCATATTTTGTAAGTTATATCTCCATTAAATTATAAATTCACCATTATTGTTACATGACAATCAGGATTTTGACATCAAGTGAAACGTAGAAATTGATTAATATAACATAAATATTTGAAGGTTGAACAATTCATTCGGAAATTAACGTAAAGAAAAAAACCAAAATTTTTTTATCTTGAAAATCGTGTTCAACTGAGTAACTTTGTACAATTATTTTTAATTTAATAGTTATTTAGAAGGGTATTTTGGTTGTCATGTTTGGATTGATTTCTTTTTTAACATTTTTTTCAAATCAAACTCCATGCAGTCAAATTTCCCTACAATGCACAAGTATTGGGCTTTCCAATTTGGTCTAGTATCCGGCCCAATTCTGTTTCATATCCAGCAATAATTTTCCTTTTTCCTTTTTACAATTTGCTAGGGGTGAAAATGGTTCGATTTGGTGATCAAACCGAATCGAATCGAATTTTCTAATATGTGAAATCAAACCGAACCGAATCGATTTATAGTTCAAGCCAAATCGAACCACATGTATGCGATTCGATTCAGTTTAAATTCAATTTTGGTATTTTAAAAAATTCTATGATATATTTTTTAATTAAAAAGCGGTTTGGTTCGGTTCGATTTTAAATTTGACTTTACTCTTTTTTTAAATATATATATATATATATATATAAGAGAATTTGAAACCGAACTGAAACTGTTTTAATTTGATTTCAAAATTTCTTCAAATTGGACCGAACTACATTTTTCGATTTCACTAAGTTTTTTGTTCGGTTTGGTTTAGTTCATTTTTTAGAAACTGTTCGATTTTTGCGGTTTGAATGACCACCCAACACTTAACTATTTATTCTTTTTAAATCAACCAAGGCCGACAATGCATGATTATTTGATGACCATTTCAAATGTCGATCTATCTAACCACATATATTTTTTTTTCATAATTAATTAATTAATTTTTAAACTCATTATACCATATACTTTGTTGGAAAAAAATATAGGGCATTTGATGCATTGAGTTGAGTTGAGTTGAGTTAGTAATTATTTTTTGAAAAGTTAGATTATATGTGGAGTTAGATTGTTTGTGTTTTGGGTGTAGAGTTGATTTGCGTTAAGTTGGAAAGCCTGTGTCTGGGCTGATGAGTTGAATTGAGTTGAGTCAGAAAGTCTTGTATTTGGGAGCAGTGTTGAATCGAGTTGATTTGGGTATCTAATGCAGCTTTTCTAAATGAAATTGTGTTTGTTTTAAATTTTTTTTTTTTTTTTTTTTTTAAATTTCAACTACACATACTTTGCTAAAATTTTTAACACTAAAAAATGCTTTAATTCTTTTTTTTTTTTTTTTCTCATTCTTAAATCAACAAATTCGTACAAAGTTAACATATACTAAACATAAATTTTAAATTTAAATTTTGATACTCAATTACATAACATATATTTTTTTATTCCTAAACATCAAACATATTCTAAACAAATGAAAAATTTACACAACTACTTAACCATCAATCATAAAAAGTAAAAAAGCTTAAAAATCGAAAAACTTTTTATTTTTCCTTCTTGAAAAATATAACATATTTTCACCGGTTGACCGATGAAGGTGGTCATAGAGTGTATTGCCGAAGTGTGGTAGTGGTAGTCGACGAAGATGGCCGATGGGTGGAGCCATTGAAAACATTGGAGGGAGGGAGTGGGTGAATTGGAGAGAGAGTTTGGGTGAGTTGGTAAGAAAACTAACTCAACTCCACCAACATTTAAAGTTGGTAGGGCAAACATTGAATTGGTAATTTTAACAACTCAACTCAATACATGTAGGTGTGCCAAATGCCCCTTAGATTTTAAGTTTAGTTCGTGAGGGATTTTATATCTATTTAGGAATCGTTTAGATTAATTAAGAAAAAAGTATTTTTCAAAAAACTCATTTTTAATTAAACATTTTTTTATAAGGGCGGTTTAAAATATACTTCAAATACTATTTTGAATGGTTTCCAAACACTCTAATTTTTTCTAGAATGACCTATTTTTTTTAAAAAAAAATCAAATGATTAAAAATGTATTCCAAACACACACCCTTAATCTTTAAACTTTCATAGATCCATGAAATTTTAATTATATCTAATAGATTCTTAAACTTTAAAAATGTCTATTAGGTCTTCAGGCCTTCAAATGAAAAAAAAAAATCCGGTGTGTAAGTTGAAGAAATTAAATCACCAATCTAGGTTTATAAGAATTTGGGTATTTTCTCAATTGAAGTTAATTATTTATAGTTGATGTTGTTAATTAATTATTTATGGTTCATGAAAACTCGATCGATAAATTCTTACAATCGCGACTCAATTTCAACCCACAAAATGAAATTCCTCCAAAATGAAGTCGCGAGCCGAATTGTGTTGGTGGGCATAAAATTAGTGATTGTGAAATTATGTTGTTGAATTCCAATTATTAACATTGATCTCATATAGAATAATTATTATTCTAGAATAATTGTTCCAACGTTTGTAGAATTTTTTGGATGTTCTTTCAATGATGAACCAAAGAAGTATTCAGCTGTAACGATGGTTTAAATCTTTAATATTTTAGTGAGTGCATTACCAAAGTGACCCACTCGGAGTCATTAAATGATTTAAATTATTTTATAAATATTTATTTGGTATAGCATCATAGATGACATCTAAGAACGAGAAACATTTATAGTTATTAAGAAGTTATATAGTTACCCAAAGGTAGATCTTACTCTGTTAATTAATATATAATGAGTATATAATGTACATCCAAAGACGACTTGTATATTAAAGTAAAGTGATTGGCCTTATATATGTTATATGAATAATGCATGACTGATGATTGTTGGTTGTGTTTAGATTTAGCCCAAAGATGAATTTAAACGCAATATTTTGGTATATGTTATAGTCTGAATTGTGGTTTAGATTCAAAGCAATTAATATGTGAGATGTAAATGTTTGCAGTTGTCTCTCCACAGGTAACTAAAAAAAAAAGTGTCTATATGTTCCTGATTGCTCTAGAAATCTTGTTTTTGTTTTTAGATTGGATGTTTTAAGATTTGATTTTAAGATTGTACATAGTTGTTTTTCATTATATCGTGGAACAAACCTATGTGGTACTAGTTTATTGTTGGATACTTTGTATTGTTTCAATCTAAATTCTAATTTTTTAATTCCATGTTTAATGATGAATGTGATGTCGATACGAAAAGGAGTGTATTAAATGAGTCTTCTACTAACTTGTGGCATAAAAGACTCAGTCATATATCTAAAGAGAGGATTTTGGGACTTATAGAAGGTGAAGTTTTATCTCAATTGGATTTTACCTATTGGAATTATACTTGTGTGGATTGCATTAAAGATAAGCAAACCAAACATGTACCAAAACAGGCTGTCACAAAAAGTAGTGGATTACTCAATTTAATACATACAAATATTTATGGTCCTTTTAATGTACTGTCTTGGGGAGGTGAGAGGTATTTCATCACCTTCGTTGATGATTGCTCTAGGTACTGTTATCTTTATTTGTTATATGAAAGAACTCAATCGGTTGAAATACTTGAATCCTTCATTATGAAGGTTGAAAGGCAATTAAATAGAAAGGTTAAGGTAATACATTCCAATAAAGGTGGTGAATATTATGGAAAGACATCAAATGTTGGACAAATTTCAGGTCCATTTAAGAACTCCTTGAGTCTAAGGGCATTTGTGCACAGTATCAATGCCTGGATCACCACATCAAAATGGTGTAGCGGAAAGGCGTGACCGTACATTGATGGAATGGTGAGGAGAATGGTGAACAATAGTTCTATACCTATTTCATTATGGATGTAGTGCATTGATGATAGCTACATACATATTGAACAGGTACCTAGTAAAGAAGTTCTTAGACAACTTATGACCTATGGACATCTAGGAAGCCTAGTTTAAGACATCTTCACGTGTGGGGTTGCGAAGCTGAAGTGAGGATTTATAATCTACATGAACAAATTTTGGATTCCAAGGCCATTAGTGGTTATTTTATTGAATATCTAGAGAAGTCAAAAGGGTATAGATTTTATTGTCCTAACCATAATACAAGAATTGTAGAGTCTGAGAATGCTTGCTTCATTGAAAATGGCAACATCAGTGGGGGTGTGGATGTGCTGTAAAAATAAAAAAGTCATTGATGGACCAAAATCCATCAAGTGATCCATCTCAAGTTTTTGTTCCTATTATTGTAGTACATCCACAATGCATGAACATGGAACAACAAATGGATGTTCCAAACCCAATTATGGGTGACATTATTCAAGAAGAGGAGGAAAATACTCAAGTTAATGAGCAAGTGCAACCTCAAAGGAAATAACATTAAAGAGGTCTACTAAAGAGAAAAGACCAGCTATTTCAAATGAGTATATAATTTATGCACTTGAGCATGAAAGTGACTTGAACATTGATAATGATGCGGTCTAAAGCCATGAACGGTGAAAATTTTGATAAGCGATTAATGTCCATGAAGGAAGAGTTGAAACCTATGGATGACAACAATGTTTGGGAAATGACAAAATTGCTGAAGGATTCTAAAAAAGTTGGCTGCAAGTGGGTCTTAAAGACAAAGTGAGACTCTAAGAGCTGAAGAAAATCAAACATGAGAATTTCCATGAGCAGCGGAATGACCGTTCCAAATTCCATTCGAAATTGAACATACACAATTACAGTCAAGAAACGGAAACTAACATGTCATGCAGAATACGAAATTACAACATGCTTACAGATGAGATCAATGGATAGAGTATCATACCTTTGAAGACTCATTCTTCAAACTCATCGAACGCTCGTTCAGTCTTCAAGACAGCAATATACGAACGCTCGAACACAAAGATCACAACACAACACGATCAACAACAACCATTATAAAAACAACACGAACACACAACAAACGACCTCTAAAACCTCAAACTCAGTCGAGTTGAGTGAGAACACCACCACAAAAGTTACCTTGGTATTCTCGATGTGAGAATCCAAAAGTCTGACTCTGTGTGGACTTGGTTAGAGGAAGAGACTGGAGGAACAACAATCGTGTAGACGATTGAGCAAGTGGGAGATGAGAAGTGTCTATCATATAGACGAATGCTCAATCGTGTAAAAAAAGGCAGCCTATTGTATAGACAATGGCCTACGATTGTTTAGCTACGACCAGCTGAGTGAACTATCGTATAGTAACACTCCATGATCGTCTAGTCTCTCTATGAGGTATCGTTTAATGAAACCATTTCACTTGATAGCATTTCGTGAGTTTCTTTCCGAAAGTAGCAACTCTTATAAATTTAGGAAAACCTTTTTTCTTTTATCTCACGGTTATCATAAAACCACCAACAACCTCCAACTCAATTGGTTATTAGAGAAAAAGAGATAATTATCCAATAATTAATATTATTATAAATATATATGATAACTAACTTATCATATTATATTTATAACCTATAGTTTTAATATTTCATCTCACAAAACATATAAACCATAGTTTCTTTTCTATTTTATGGTACTTAATGTAAATCACATTTTAATTAATCCTCCACTTGATGTATCTCATATATCACACCGATTATATCATATATAATCAAATTTTCTCTTGTCAATTTGAACATTTCAAATCAACCCTAAGAACTAATTCTTAACTTGAATCCATTGAGCTACCAAGGGGACCTTATGGACCTGTAACTTGAAGCTCCAACGGTACATGAATAACTGACTAAACTCTTTAGTCACGGAATCCACCATCTGTTAACTGTCGGGCACTTCACTAAAGACCGAAAATTGCACTCTCCTTACTACAGATATATTTTTTGTCCATATCAACCAATCAAAAGTGCGATAACCTTTCACAGATCGCTCATAAGTACAGCTGGGCCAATTCACCGTTATTCCTCTATAGTTACATCTAACTCCTTAAGTACCACTGATCTCTCTAATGAACATAAGTCATAGTTCTACTATGACTGAGTTCTCTCTTCCAAAGAGAGGCTGTAGCGACTATGTTCAAGACCCGGAATCAGCCCTTCAGGGAGTAATCTATCTACTTACCCCTGTTTCAGGGAAGGAGTGACTTTTATCTTGTGTAACTGAGTTCCCAGCTCCCAAATCAGACAAATCCCTAAAAAGGTAGGCATATTAAGTTAGAAATCTGGCCACTCTCTCCCATACTAATCAAAGGACCGCCCTCAAAGGCAGGAGTTCGTAAAACACTCAGGATTAAGGTCATGTCCCCTATGGTCGTTTAGGTGAGATATAAGTCTCAAGTATCAATGGCGTTATATAAAGAGACTAGTCATCTCGTGGTCCGGTCATATATAAACTCTTTGTATAGGACACCCCCGCTCGCATGTCTCTACATGAATGATCAGGATTTATCATCTGTAGTAGTTCGCAACACTTGTAAACCTCTACAACACAGGCCGTATCCCATAGTGTCACCAAGATCATGTATCCCTCCTTAATCCTTACACTATAGACCTTTTTAGGTTATCACTTAAGGCATGATCCACTTCTATATCTCATATACATGCTTAAGTTTATATACAATAATCATGGAGCTTTGTTTATTGGATATGAGTAAATGCCAAATAAAATAACTCTTATTTTATTCATAGCAATGTGTACAGTTTACAAACTACAAAACTCTGGGAGAATTAGGACACCAATCCCAACAAGGGCAATGTCGAAAGGTATAAAGCCAGACTTGTTGCCAAATGTTACATTAAAAAAGATGACATTGACTATAAAGAGAATTTCTTTCCGATTTCTAGAAAGGACTCTTTAAGGGTTGTAATGGCTTTGATGGTTCATCATGATCTTGAGCTTCACCAAATAGAAGTTAAAACAACCTTTCTTAATGAAGAATTGGAAGAAGAGGTATATATGGACCAACCTCAAGGTTTTGAAACCACAAGTGAAAGAAATCTGGTGTGTAGGCTGAAGAAATCAATCTATTGATTAAAATAAGCTTCCAGACAATGGTACTTGAAGTTTAATGATACCATATTGTCATATGGATATGTAGAAATGACCATTGACTAGTGCATCTACATGAAGGTTGTGAAAAGTAAGTTTGTAATCCTTGCGTTATATGTAGTGTTGAGGTTGATGTCCTAAATCTTGTGGGTTATGTAGTTTGTAATTGTAACATATAAACTATTTATTTATTTAATAAATTATGAGATATTTTATTTGACATTTTGTAGAATTAACCCACAAAACCAATAAACTAACATCAAATGTTATCTTCTGTAGTTTAAACATGTATGTAGAGACATACAGATGGATCATATTTATGTGATAACTTAAATGGTCTATAGTAGATGGATAAGGTCAGACACCTTATCTTGGAGACACTGCGAATATGACCAGCTTTATAGATGTTATAATTGTTGTAAAGTGCTACAAATGATCGAATCCTAATCATTCATGTAGAGACATGTGAGCGAGGGTGTTCTATACAAAAGAGTTTGAATAAGACTGGACCATGAAATGAATAGTCTCATTATATAAAGGCTTAATAGTAGAGACTTACATTTCACCAGGATGAACATAGGTGACATGACCTGAATTCTGAGTGAGTTGTGAACTCCTACCTATGAAGGCGATCCTTTGATTTTTATGGGTGAGATTGACCAGATCGCTGACTCAATAAGCCTACCATTTTGGGGTTCGTCTGATTGGGGAGTTAGGAACATAACTACACAAGATGGAATTCACTCATTGTGAAACCCGGACTTCCATTTTCCTTACTTAAGCAGGAAATAAAAGGGATTAACTAAGTATAAGTTAAATCCTATATTAAAGAGTAGGAAAATTCTAAGTGTTTAAATAAAGATTGTTTAGTAACTTTGAGATAAGCCTTAACTAGTAAAAATTTGGTTAAGTATGAATCCAAAAAGAACTATGCATTGAAGGCTAGGAAAATAGCTGAGTATTAGACAATGCGTGGGCCTTGTGCTAAACGTTGGTGTTGTGCCATGCGTTGGCCATTAGAATTTGAGAGGTTATTTGAAAGAGGCTGAAGTATGGCCGAGAGGAAAGGCTATGCGGGGACAAGCATGCGGTAGCCTATGTTTGAGAGGTTAGTAGAGCATGCGGTAGCTTCAAGTTGTGCGGACATAAACGCAAGGCGCTGGAGATGCGTGCGTGGGTTGATCGTGTATGCGGCGATGCTAGACGATGGTATGCGGCGATGCTAGACGATGGATACGGTGATGCTACGCGATGGTATGTGGCAACACTATGCGATAGTGCTATGTGGCAGCCTTGCTAAAGGATGAGCTAGGCGATGAAACAAGCTATGGTGGACGCATGGTGAATTGTCCTTGCGTTGCTAAGGCTTGCGGTAATAAGGTTTATGAGGTTGGTTGCGTTGGTCATAAGGGATGCGTTAGCAAGTGCCTAGGCGATGGTGAGCTATACCATGAGGTGTTGAGTTGAAAACCAAGTCGACCCAAAGGTTGTTATGCGTTGGTGATGTGCTATGTGCCGAGGACATCCGAGGCATGTGGATGCATAGGACAAGGCTTGAGCAAATAGTATGCGGTGGAAGAGGGTTGGTCATAATCCTAATTAAGCGCATAAGATAAAGGTAAGCCATGAAGTAGAGGGCATGCGGCCAAGGAAGAGCCTTGCAAGCATCTAGAATATGCGACCAAATTACATCAATGGGATGCACAAGGTAAGTTTGTGTTAATTCGAAATGGTACAATCGAGGTTAGGTCGCATATGGGGAAAGGTGCTAGGCGGCAATGGCTTGAAGGGTGTTATGTTGAGATTTAAAGACACCGCAAGGGCACAAAGTAAGGTTGGATGAACGCATATGAAGTTAGAAGGACACATATAAGGGATGAACGCATATGAAGTTGGATAGACACATTCAAGGTCGTCATCGGACATGTGGCTTGTTGGGATGAAATCTTAGGTCTTAAGCAAATGAGGTGGACGCACAAGAAGACATGCAAATGTGAGGCTATGCGTTAGCAGAAGGGGAAGAGGACATCTTGGGTTGTGATGACGTAAGATTGCGTTAATAGTATAGGGAAAGGACACTTGGACATGTGGCCAAGTAGGAGGTGTCAGCCTTGGAGAGATTATGGACGCCTATAAATAGGGCCAAGGATTTCTCTTCAGATCATAACTCAAATTATCTTCAAAAGGAAATTAGGAAGAGTATATGAGGACTAATTGAGAGGAGACTATGCGTTGATGAAAGAATGCATGCGTTGATAGTAAGACCATGCGTTGGTCAAGAGGTTCCAAGAAGGGAAGATGCTGTCGGACAGGAAGGTCTGAAAGAAGCATCAACTTGGGACAAGGATTTCTCCCAGAATACTCGTGCGTTTGGAGTGATTTCAAAGCCACCTGAAATCTTTGAGAGTCTAGTTTTCAGGGTAGGGTGCCAGAGAAGAAGCTCCAAGGAATCGGGATGGAAAATGAGGAAAAAATAGAAGGGTCAAACTATCGGGTAAGCTTGAGCCAGCCTTGATTTTTTGAAGATTTCGGCCAAACCACGAGGGTTTTTGAGCTACGATTTTGAGGTAAGCTTCTGAAGAAATTTTAGAGCATATTTGTAGAAGGAAGTAACTCGAGATAAAGCCTATAACTATGAGTAATCTGAGCTTTAAGTTGAATTTGGATCTTAAGGTTCAAAAGAGGAGCCCAGGAAGATCAAGGAACTTCTAGAAAGGAAGATTCCTATCTTATCAAGGTGAGTGGTACTTTCCTTTAAGTTTTAAGCATATATTTTAGAGTAAATTGTATATACTTATGTTATGAATGAACATCTAGCATGGGAATAAGATTATGTGATCGGAGATGGTCAGGGGTTCAATAGACCTAGTTCCTGAGCCCAAAAGCAAAACCTCATGGGATAGTTAGGGGACCGAGAGGTCTAGTTCCTGAGCCTGTGGGAGGATCCTCGAATGGGATGGTCAGAGGGCCGACGGACCTAGCTTCTGTGCCCATGAGTGGGGAGCTATGTGCACATAGGAAACATTGGGAACAAAAGGGAACGCGGCAAAGTAAGCTTTCATGATTAGTATTAGTTAACTATCTACCTGTGTGTGTAGGTAGAGAATAGACTCATTCTAAGTAGTTATCAGTTTAGCTATCTACTGTGCGTGTAGATAGAGTTGAGAACAAACCCATTCGAAGCTGAAGTTTGAATGTAACCTCGTATATTTATGATATGCTTGTTATTTATGAGTTGAAATAGACTCTAGAAGTTGTTTACCACTCACTGAGCTTTGTGAAGCTCATTCTATTATTTCATGTTTCTCTTCCTAGGTAGTGAAAGGTGAGAAGTTCCAGGGTGTTGCTAAGGTCAAGATCTGCCACAAGCCACAGACGCACTTCCGGAGGGTTTTTAGAATGGTTGTTGTAAACTTTGTAACTAAGTCTTAGAGTTGTATGAACTTTATATTTTTGTAATAAAATGGACCTACTTAATCAGTTGTTGTTACTCCTTGACGTAACGTCTATTGAGTGTAGTAAAGAGGTTCAGTTGGACAGTAGGTATCACAAAAGGGTGGTTTCTGCGGTCCCTCACGCTGTTCCTCGGACTCAGGAGTGTCGGCTCGAGGCGTAGTGTGACACTCATTCCCTAATGTCGGGGTAAATAGATAAATTGTTCCTTTAAGGGTTGATTCTAGGGCTTGAACAATGTGGTGCCACACCCTCTCTTGGCCAAAGAGAAGTTTGGTCATAACTGGACTATGACTTATTGTTAATTAGAGAAATCAGTGGTACTTAAGGAATTAGATGTAACTACAGGGGAAAAAGGTAATTTTGGCCCAGTTGTACTTACAAGCAATTTGTGAAGGGTCATTGGGTTGTTGACTAGTTATATCTAATGGACACAGAAAATATATCTATAGTGCAAAGAGTGCAGTTGTCGATCTTTAATGGAGTGACCGACAGTTAATGGATGTTGAATAATTTAATTAAAGGAGTTTAATTAAATTATTCAAGTACCATTAGAGCTTCAATCTATAGGTTCATAAGGTCTCCTCTGTAGCTCAACAAGGATTATTCAGAATCAACTTTTGATAATTTGAATTGTTCAAATTAATTGAGGAAATTAATTATATGTGATATAATAAATAGAATATATTTGATACATTATAATATAAAGTTTATTTTGAGAGAAATTAAATATTTGAATATGATTCAAATACTAATTATATGGATGAGATTTATATAATTAAATTTAATATAAAATATTAAATACCATGTATCATTGAGAAAAATTAAAACTATAGGTAATATTATATTTGATACAATATAAAAACTATAGGTTATGTATTGTATTTGATATAACATATAGTTATATATACATATAATAAGTTAGTTATTATATGTATAATAATTATTAAATTAATTTAATTTATTTTTTAATTTCATTTTTGAAATTAAAGGGGGGAAATAACTTCCCTCCCCTTAATTCTCTCTCAAATTAACGTAGTGAGTGGGGGTAGTTTTACGGGACTTTTTTTCTTCTTCACAAATGATTTCATAGTCTTTGTGTGTGCTGTGTTTTTTATTGATCTACCAAAATCTCCTAAGAACTACTCTTCCTCTCGAAAACTCCCTCCCTCTTCCCAAAAGAAAAACTTAGAGCCCGTATACACTCTTGAGGATTCTATTCCCTTATAGAAAATACGGAGGTCTCACTTATGGTGGTGTCTTGGTTTTGGTTTGAATTTCGAAGAAGGTTCGTGATCGGATCAAGGAGGGATTCCGTGAAAAAGGTTTTGGCTTCAAGGGTAAGCCGACTTTTTTATCCAAACTCATCTTCTTCCTTTATTGCATGCTGTAATTTTATGATAATGCATGATGTTTTATATTTTGTAATTTTTCAATTCTATGAAAAACGAAATTGGGACGATCCCACTTTCGCTGCAGACCTCGAAGTTCCTTCATGTAGATGATATTCTTTTTGCCGCTAGTGATCGTGGGTTATTGCATGATTTTAAGGATTATCTTTCTAGCAACTTTGAGATGAAGGATATGGGTGAAGCTTCCTATGTGATCAAAATAGAAATATTTCGAGATAGATCATAAGATGTTTTGGGCTGTCTCAAGATACTTACATCAACAAAGTTTTAGAAAGATTTAAGATGGAATCATATACACCTAGTCTAGTTCCCATCCATAAAAGGGGACAAATTCAATCTATCCTAGTGTCCCGAGAATGATTTGGAGCATAAAAAATGGATAATATCCTTTATGCTTCTTTAAGTCGGGAGTTTGGTGTATGCTCAAAACCTGTACTAGACTAGATATAAGCTTTGTGGTCAGTATGTTGGGTCATTATCAATCAAATCCCTGACTATTTCGTTGGAGAGCTACAATGAAGGTTTTAAGGTACTTGCAAGGAACTAAAGATCACATGCTCACACATAAAAGAACTAGTAACCTTAAGGTTGTTGGTTACTTGGACTCAGATTATACCGAATGTTCGAATACCCGAAAGTCCACATTTGGCTATGTATTCCTTCTAGCTGATGGAGCTATCTCATGAAAGAGTAGTAAATAGTTTATCAATGCTACTTCCACTATAGAGACTGAATTTGTTGCATGCTTTGAAGCTACAGTTCAATCATTGTGGCTGCGCAATTTTATTGGTGGTTTAGGCATCATTGGTACCATTTCTAAACCAATGAGGATATATTGTGATAAGTCAACAACTGTATTCTTCTCTAAGAACGATAAATACTCCAAGGGTGCCAAACATATAGATTTAAAGTATCTAATTGTTAAATAATATGTGCAAATTCAAAGAGTTCAAATAGTGCACATAGGCACCAATGATAAGATTGCGGATCCGTTGACCAAAGAACTAGCTCCTAAGACATTTATTGGTCATGTTAGTGAAACAGGAGTAGTCACGAAGTCTTTGTATAGTGGATGATTAGTCATAAATGTATGAACTTATGTTTAACACATTTATGTTTATTTGAAACTCTAGATATCGATGTTCATTTGAATTTTGCTTATCTATGAATCATATTTCAGCTATGCATATTTTGTTATGATTATAGATGTTGGGTCTTATTTTAAGACATTGTGGGATAAGATATTTTGGGTATTTATCTTATCGAATTGTGACTGTTTGAATTGAATTGACTTGTGATATATGGAAGGAATCGAGACGTTTGTTAGGCTCGTGCCCATGAGGATTTGGTTGGTCTAGTTCTTACGAAGTTGTGACTTGTATATTACATTATTTAAGTTAGCTCAAATTTTGTTAGTATGTTGTATACTTGTCATATATGAATCAAGTGAGAGAATGATAGAAATTATTTTTATTTCTAATATTGACTCATATAATTTAAGTAATTGATAATTGTTATTATTGTACACACAACGATGATTAGTGTAATATTGAAGAGACAATTATCAGATGTACATCACTTCGTCCTATACTGTGAAATTTATAAGTTATCATGAGTAGGGGTGGAAATGATTCAGTTCGGTTCAGTTTAGTGGTCTAACCGAACCGAACCGAATTTTTTAATATGTGAAACCTGTGGTTCGGTTCAGTTTCAAATTCGGTTTTGGCATTTTTAAAAAATTCATGTTATGTTTTTTTTCTTAATTAAAAAATGGTTCGGTTCGATTCGGTTTTAAATTCGATTTTGTTCTTTAAATTGAAAACTGTTCGGTTTTACTCTTTTTTTAAATAAATAAATAAATAAATATATATATATATATATATATATATATATGTATTAGTTAAAAAGGGTTCGGTTCGGTTTTAAATTCAGTTTTCGAAAGTGAAATCAAACCGAACCAAGTTAGGTTTCAAAATTTCTTTAAACCGGATCGAACCACATTTTTTGGTTTCATTGAGTTTTCAGTTCGGTTCGGTTCGGTTTAGTTTTTAGAAGCGGTTCAATTTTTGCGATTTGAATGACCACCCCTAATCATGGGTAGTTATTCATGCAATGGGAAGTTGGTAGTTACCCAAATGTGGGTAGTTATCCATGTAGTGGGAAATTGCCTATCTATACGTGGTAGACATTTCTTCTATGGTAACTCACTCAATCTTTGCGTGGTTTTGATTAAAAAAATAATAACCCATTCTCTGTCAGTCAAGGTTTAATTCGTTAAATTAAACAAGTCCTTACGTCATCAAAGGGCGAATTGAAGCACAGACAATATTGAGATTGGTGTTGGTGGCCGAGAGAATCGTCGTCGCCCACAACCTCTAGCCTAAACAAATAATATTTCTAAATTCACTGAACTACTACTTATACTACTAGGTAGTACAAGTGGCAAGTATGGGGTCAAACCACAGAGAGACCAAGAATTAAATCTCTCATATGTTAAATTTGATTGTGGAAAGTAATAAAAACAATTTTGGTTTTGGAAAAAATAAAAACATGCAAGAAATTAAATTGCAAAGGATAAATGTAATCTAGGATTGGAGTCTATCTAATTTCTTGAGTATGGGGAGAAATCTATGTAATTTCTATCATGGAGTTCTTTAATTAAAAGACATTCCATTCTATGCATGCACAACTACTTAATCAATTTGATTTAACTAGTCTCTACAAAGGCCGACAACTAAATAAAACTAAATCAATCAAGAGTCCTAAGCATTAATTATGGTTGGAAAAGTCATTCCCTAATTAAACTGTATGCTCTTAGTTCAATTGGGTTCGATAGCGTCTATATAGAAAAAAAGTTCATATGCATGAAGATTTGAGGATTCAATTATGTTAACTAATTGATTGGATGACCTAATTTAGTTAATCAAATTATACTTTGAAATCAGGTTGAACATGCATTACTAAGATTCTAGTTTAACTTATAAATCAAAGCATTCACATTCAATCCTATGCTACCGGGGTAAATACAAGCATAGAGGAACACAAGGAAATGCGCAAGCTTAAAATTAACTAATAAAGACATGAAATTACGACAGGATCATCAATCCAAAACATAAATTCAAATCTAAATTAGATCAAGATTCAAAGAAAACATAGAGTTAAAGTAAAGAATTCTCAAGAAATTAAACATAGAACCTTTTACTCAAAAAAATTAGATAGAATTACCTCATAAATTCATAGACAAATTCAAGTTAAAGATCTGATCCACATAAAATAAAATAAATATCTAACCTAAAGATGGTGAAAAGATAAAGGAAAAGGAAGAACTAGAAGCCACTCCTCAGCCTCCATCAAAATTGGCATCCCCACTTTGACCTAAATTGAAGAAAAATATGTATAGAAATTAGGTACAACGTTGCAATGCTCTTGAGAGCGTTGAAACTCTCTTGTTGACGCAATCCCATAGTGTTGGAGTAGCATTGAGGCACTTGGCATGACACTACCTTACGCGCGCGCAATGGAGGCATTCCATCTGTAGGATTGCAATGCTCTTGGGTAGCATTGCAAGCTGCCCTTCATTCACGCATTCCACTTTTCAGCGTTGCATGGGAGCGGTGAGTGAGGGTTGCAATGCTCCAATCAGTGGCAAACTCGTAATTTTTGGGCCTTTTTCCTATTTGGTGCATCCAACCTCTAAATTAGCTCATTTCTCGAATTTTTTTCCTAATTGGTTTCCTTGCCTCCCGAGATGAATTCACCTACAAAATAAGACCAACATTAAAAATCCATTTACGAGCCTAAATTAAGCTAGGAATTATAGCTATTTTTTAGAGCTATCAACTAAAGAACATTGATTTAAATAATTTCGGATATTCATCATGGAATCACGGAGTTGAAGGAATTGGATTCCTCGAGGAAGTGTGTGAACGTCGTGTAATAGATATCAATTTTGAAAACAAAAAAATTCAAAGAAATAAACAGAGACAAACAATTAACCTATAAGCACGCTTTTCATATAGAGGGGAAGAGGAAGAAAAGAACTCACCCTTGTAAAAACATTTCTTCAAGATCTTTCCTTTCCTCTATCTAAGTAGCAACTTTTATTTCACTCGAACAATGGAAACAACAACCAAACACCCTTGGACATTACCACTTGAACACCTTGTTATTCTCAGGAAACAAGGAGTGATGTGTGGGCTCTTTCTTAGTTTTTGTTCGAGAGAATGTGTAAAGGGGAGAGAGAAATCTTTTGGGGAGAATTGGGAGAGTCGTTATTGTGTCTATGTCACACACACTTTCTGTTTCAAAAAGCAAATAAGAAAATAGTGAGGTAGAGGGAGGTATAATAACTCTCTCTCATGTACAGCAAAATAACTCCCTTGTAATATAGAGTTATGAAATATTATATTATTAATTAAAATATAATATTTATATTTATATTTATATAATATAGTTAATTAACTAATTAATAAACCATATAGTGTGCATTATAATCATATTAAAATGCAATTTTCCCTCATAGCCTACAGTTTTATATGAATCATATTCATAATAAATTTTAACTTATAGTATTTATATAAATCTTATTCATATAAATAATATTTTAATCTCATTCAAATATTAATCTCTCACGTATTTTATAGTTTTAAATTATAAATCATTTTCATAATTAACTATATATTATAATGTATCAATATACATTGTACTTTATTTTAATCATATTAATCTAATTAATAGCTTAAATTCCCTTATATAATTTGAACAATTCAAATTATTCCAAAAATAATTATTCATTATTTATTTTATCCTTTGTGAGTTAACAAGGAGACCCCATGGACCTACAGATTAGAAGCTCCAATGGCACAATATTAATTAATTAAACTCTTTAATTAAATTAATCAACATTCATTGACTGTCGATCATTCCCCTAAAGACTGACAGTTTCACTCTTCGCACTGTAGATATATTTTTGTGTCCACAAATATAACCAATAGACAGTAAGTTGACCTTTCACTAATTACTCATAACTATCTGGGTCAAACTATCATTTTACCCCTATAGTTATATCTAACTTCTTAAGTATCACCAATCCCTCTAATGAATAAACAATTTATAGTCCAACTATAAACAACCCTTCTTTGTCCAATGAGAGGTGAGGTATCATTGTTCAAGACTCAGAAACAGCTATTAAGGAAGCAATTCATCTACTTTCCCTAAAGATGGGAATGAGCAAATTTCATCTTGTGTAATTGTATTTCCAACTCCCCATTCGAACAAATACCCAAAATAGTAGGTTTATTGAGTCAACAAAAGTGGCCAATCTCGCCCATACATATCAAATGACTTCCCTTATAGACAGAAGCTCACAATTCACTTAGGATTAAGGTCAAGTCACCTATGGCCATCCTAGTGAAATGTTAATCTCTTCATGTAATAATCTTATAAAGAGAAACCAATCATTTCGCGGCCCGGTCACTAATCTCCATATGAACGATATGGATCATACCGTTTGTAACTCTTACAACTCTTATAACATTTACACAATGGGGTGTATCCGCAGTGTCACCAGGATAAGACACCTACCTTATCCATATACTGTAGACCTTTTAGATTATTACTTAAACACGGTCCACTTGTACGTTTATTACATAGAGTTCAAACTACATTGAATAACGTTGGATTTTAGTTTATTGGATTAAGTAAATGCAATCTAAATGTAAAAAAAAAAAAAAAAACTTCTTATTTTATTAAATAAATAATTTGTATTTACAAATAACAAACCACGAGATCCATGATATTTAGGACACTAAATCCAATAGGAGTAAGTGTTCATTCCTTTATCATATGTATCTTGATTGATTAATTATCCTATTAGAATCCATTGATGATAATCGCTTCTGCATTTGAGTCTAATTGATGCTAACACTTACGTCTAATGAAATTCTACACTTTTTTAATTTATATCTAGTACATTGGCGAATTTTTAAAAATGTCAAATACACTAAGGACCTAATAGATACAAATTAAAAAAAAATTAATGAGGGTTAAATTGTGAATTTGATCCATATAGTTTGGAGAAAGCTATAATTTAGTCCTATGTCTTGATAAAACCTTCATAAAATAGTCTCTATGGTGATGTTTGTTTATAAAAAATTTTATCATACCATAGAGATTATTTTTTAGATTTTATCAAACTGTATAAATTTTAACTTTTAAATCCAAAAAAACTAAATTCTAACTTTTTCCAAAAGACCAAATTTGTTATTTAACCTAATCTATTGGACAAAAAATTGAAAGCTTAAGCACATATTAACTTTTTAAATTCAGGGATCTAGAGAAGACAAATTTAAAAGCTTCAAGATCTATTGTTGAATGAGAAGTTTTGGACCAATCAAAAATCGCCACGTCATATACTAAATTAATGAGGAAACTCCAAATCATCAAATTTGGGATCAATTAGGAGTTGACATGCGTCCCAAATTGAAGTTGAAGACCAATTTCGATGATGCCACGTATTTTCATCACAAATGTTGGATTGAGTAAAATTAATTTGGCCTAATTTTATATTATAATCTAAGCTATAGTCCAGTTAAACCCGAAAATGGGCTTAATTTGGCCTAAAGGCCAGACCAACGAACCAACTGAACCCAAGTTCACTTAATTGGTCCCAAAGGTCAGGCCCATGGAACACCTAAGCCCATGTCCAATTAATTGATCCCTAAGGTTAGGCCTATGGATCAAGCACGCCCAAGTTCAATTAATTGGGCCCAAAGGTCAGGCCCATTGACCCACCATGCCCAAGTCCAATTAATTGTGCTTAAAGATCAGACCCATGGATCAGCCAAGCCCAAGTTTAAGAAGCCCACCAGAGAGCCCTATAAATAGAGGAGCTCTCTTCATTTTTAAGGGTTAGCAATTCTACATTTCAGATAGCCTAGAGAGAATTCATCAACAACTAGAAGACTCCTAGACGCCTGAAGATGCACACTCCTTGAAGACACAATTCTCCTGAAGATACAAAGACTCTTCCAAGACTTCGACTTCAAGAACGTCATACGCTTTGCTTCTTGTTGAATATGGAAAATCTCCTCCTACCTTGTACATATGATTTTATTCCCTATAATTAGGTTTTATTTTTATTCTTACCATATGTATAATTTTTTACTGTTATAGGATTTTCCGTACTTAGCTATCATAGTTGTATATATAAGGGGTGCTCCCTCTTGTAAAATCATCACAAGAAATAAAAGAAAGAGTTATGTATTACAACATGGTATCAGAGCCATCTATTTGAATCTTTTCTATTGGTTTCACATCCAAAACCCTAGAAAAAGAAAAGAAAAGAAAAGAAAAAAAAACAGAACATTGAAATCTCAAACATACCGTTTTCCTTGAAGCAGTGCATCAGATTCCTTGGAGCTTCACGTCCGAATCAAATTCGTACTCCAACTCTCACGAACGGCCGGTACTAATCGAAGCATTCTCGGCCGAAAACACATTCTTCGATCGACGACCAAAAGCTCATTCATCAACCGAAAGTCGTCAACTGTGGCTCAAAGTTATCGATCGTGGGTGTCGATTCTCGTAAGCATCATCTTCGATCTTGGGTGGCCGCTGATCGTGGATGCAGAGTGGTGATCGACTGCTGAACCAGGTTGATAAATATCGTGGGTCGGATCCTGTTAAGGAAGATCATGACGAGTCGAGCAATTTTTAAACCTAATCGGGTCGGTAAGTTTTGGTTAACCTATCAGGTCGGGTCTGGAGCATTTTTTGGGTCTGGAGCAGCTCTTTGAAACGGGGTCTGGGGCAACATTTTTAGGGTTTTTTGTTAACCTAATCAGGTCGTTAAACTGGGTCTGGAGCATTTTTTGAACCCAATTGAAGCCGGGTCTGGAGCGGGTTTTTTGTCAGAAATCGGGCCTGGAGAGTTTTTTTTTATAAGTTTTCCTTTTTTCCCCCCTATTTCATCCTTAGTTTCTTGTTTGCCAATCATCTAATTTTCTATGGCATCCATAAATTCTAACAATATTGAAGGGACCATTCTTCCAATCACTAATCACAAATTAAATGGAAGGAATTATCTACATTGGTCACAATCAGTCATAATGTTCATATATGGAAAAGGAAAGGAAGACTACCTGTCAAGCAAAAATCCTATCCCAGACCAAACTAATCAAAGATAAAAGACATGGAAAGCAGAAAATAATATGGTTATGTCATGGCTAATCAACTCCATGACGATAGAGATTGGTGAAGGATTTTTACTCTTTTCAACTGCAAGCGAAATTTGGTAAGCAACCTGTGAAACTTATTCTGACCAAGAAAATACTGCAGAGTCATTTGAAATTGAAGGAAAAATCCATGAGCTATGACAAGGGATATGCAAGTCACTCACTATTTCACTCAATTATCTCGCCTTTGGCAACAACTGGATGTTTTTGAAAGCCAAAGTGGGAGTGCACTGCAGATGAAGCTACATTCAAAAAGATAGTTGAAAAGAAACAAGTGTTCAAATTCCTGCTTGGCCTTCATAAAGAACTCGATGAGGTATGTGGTAGAATCTTAGCTATTAAACCATTACCTAACATCAGAGAAGTGTTTGCAGAAGTACGAAGAGAAAAAAGTAGGAAGAAACTAATGTTAGGAGTGATTGCAAGTTCTGAATCTGAAGGATCAGCCTTACTTGCTTGAAACCTTGGTTATGAGGTACGTACAAATACTCATGATAACCGTTACAATCAAAACCAGAACTACACAGGAACTCAAAATCGACAACGAAAACTAAGACCATGGTGTGAACATTGTAAAAAACCAGGACATACTAAAGAAGTGTGTTGGGATTATGAGACCCATAACCCATTTTCCCCTATTAGCATAAAATAAAGAGGAATTAAATCCTAGGGTAAGAGTAGGAAGGACCCTAAGGGATAAAAAGGGATGGAATACTCTGGAATTTAAACCCTAAATGGTGAAAATATGGTTAAGTGAAATCTTACTACAAAATTGACGAAGTGTTTAGGTGTGTTTATGCGGTGGCCTTAAGGTCTTGGGAAAAGGGAGAAGTGTAGATAGAGTAACACATGCCTTGGAGGTTAGATTAACGGTTTAGGCAAAGGATGCGTTGAAGGGTGGCAGGTGATTGAAGGAAGGCAGCCAAGGGTGAGGCATTGGGATGGCACGAGGGCTGGAGGGAGCCATGCATCGAGCAGGCTTGGTCAAACGCCCAACCATGTGTCGAAACGCCTCGGGCAAATGCCCAACCATGCGTCGAAGCGCCTCGGCCAAACTTCCTAACCATGCGTCGAAGTGCCTTGGCCAAACTACCCAGCGATGTGTCGATGGGAGCGCCCATGCGTCGAGCGGCCGAGCGAGCCCTGCGAATCTGTAGCCAGCACCAGTTTTGGAGGAAGCATACAAACCCAACGAATCTGTAGCCAGCACCAGAAGGTCGTGGTGTTCGAATTGCAAAAGGTATCACTTTGGGCGCTGCTACGGAGGTGCAAATGTATGCTACAGCTATAGAGAGGTTGGTCACTATAGACGAAACTGTCCCCAGTTAGGAAAAGAGGACTCCGTAAAGGGAAAAGCCCCCGCAGAGTAAATAGATGTGTATTATTTTTCTGTTATAAATGTTATATAGAAACTTTCTCTTTGTAAATATGTTATTGTGATTAATAAATATTTGTTAACAAAACTTGTTGTTTGATGAAATGTGTGATAGCTAGATGGGATCAAGTCAGGAACGAAACCCATTGTGCGAGAGATGTGGGAGTTATCACCCTGAGGAGTGCTTAAAAGGGATAGATAAATGTTACATTTGTCGGCAGGTAGGGCATAAAGGAAAGCAATGTCCAGAGTTCCAACGTTTTCTCAATCATCGAGACCTAACTCTTGATGCAACCAGAGATTTTCCCTACCGTAGGTGCCATAGGAACCACCGGAGAGACCAAGAGGGGAGAGAGGGATTGTGCCTGAAATGTGACCAGCCCGACCACCAGTGCAAGGATTGCCCAACCAATAACCCTGCTAGTAGCTCAGGAGAAAATAAACCATGGAAGGACTACTGTTATTAAGGGGAGGGGTACTCGGGGAAGGAAATGATGTACATTTTGAATAAAATAGGGTGATGTAATAAGAATGTAACACGTACAGTAAATAAATAAAAAGAATGTTTGTTTTGTTGCCTTAAATTTCGAGGGCGAAATTTTTTTAAGGGGAGGATAAATGTGAGACCCAGAACCCATTTTCCCCTATTAGCATAAAATAAAGAGAAATTAAATCCTAGGGTAAGAGTAGGAAGGACCCTAAAGGATAAAAAGGGATGGAATACTCTGGAATTTAAACCCTAAGTGGTGAAGATGTGGTTAAGTGAATTCCTACTACAAAATTGACTAAGTGTTTAGGTGTGTTTATGCGGTGGCCTTAAGGTCTAGGGCAAAGGGAGAAGTGTAATGAGAGTAACACATGCCTTGGAGGTTAGATCAACGTGTTAGGCAAAGGATGTGTTGAAGGGTGGTAGGCGGTTGAAGGAAGGCAACCGAGGGTGAGGCATTGGGATGGCACGAGGGTTGGAGGGAGCCATGCGTTGAAGCGCCTTGGCCAAATGCCTAACCATGCGTCGAAGCGCCTCGGCCAAACTGCCCAGCCATGCGTCAAAGCGCCTCAGCCAAACTACCTAGCCATGCGTTGAAGCGCCTTGGCCAAACAGCCTAGCGATGCATCGATGGGAGCGCTCATGTGTCGAGCAGCCGAGCAAGCCCTGCGAGCGATGCCAAGCTGTCGTGCCAAGCGATGCATTGATGGAAGTGGCCATGCTTCGAGCGGCCGCGCGAACGATGCGTCGATGGCAGTGCCCATGCGTCGAGCGGAAGAGCAAGCCCTGTTGAGCGATGCGTTGATGCCAAGCTATCGTGCCGAGCGATGCGTTGATGCCAAGCTGCTGGCCAAGTGCCCATGCCATGCGACCCATATGAGCCATGCGTTGATGCTAAGCCATGCGTTGGAATCGTGTGACCTTGCGATGCGTTGGAGGTTGGTGATGGCTTGCACGAGGGATACAATGGACATAGACCATGTGATAGACTAGGTTGGACGCATGGTGTTGGCTCTTGCGATGGTTAAGGGTTGCGATGGTGCTATGTTGGAAATTAAGGGAAACTAAGGATTGTTATGCGTTGGAATCATACCATGCGTCGAGGACCTACTATGCATTCTGAGTACATTATGCGTTGACACCTTAGGCTAGTTGTAGGCATTGAGAATCACCCTAGTGAATGCATATTGAAGGGAGTGAATGCATAAGAAGGCTGAGCTCATAAGGAAGACGTCATCCTAACATATGGCTCATTGAGAAGAAACCTTCAGACTTAAGGATTTGAGGTGGAGGCTTGAGAAGACATGCAAATTTGGTCTCATGCGTTGGCATTGTAGAAGAAACACATCCAACACTTGCATGGATCAAACCTTGCATTGGTAGACACCTCAAGCAAGAGGTGGAAGGGGCTATAGGTTGGCAATCTTTAAGAGTAACACATGGAGGAGGAGGTGTCGATCTTGGAAGGCTTTTGGATGCCTATAAAAGGAAGGACGCCCCACTTCAACCTACACACCAAGTCATTTCTCAAAGAGCACAAAGAGGGGAAAAATAAAAAGAGAGAAAAATTAAGTGTGGGTCAGAGATACCAGCAAGGACGGAGAGAAGGCAAACTGTCTGGACAGCCACGAAAGGCCAACTTCAAACCACTAGCTCTCCCAAACCACTCGTGCGAATCAGGTGATTCTTAGACCAAAAGTTTCTAAATTAAGTCTAGTGTGTGGGTTGCCTCAGCAAAATGCTAACTCTAAGGCTGTCAAAATTAAGAAAAACCGAGAGATACTCACCTGAAAGAAGACAACCGAGCCAGGAAGAGTAAATTTGATATTCAGAGCTTTTGCCAAGGAATTTGGAAGCGAAACTTTAAGGTATTGTAGTTAAGACATTTTCACACATTTTTTAAGAAGAAATTGTCTTGAGATAAGGCTCGAAAGTGATAGTAATCTAAGCTTCAAAACTGAATAGGATCCAACGGTAGAATTAGGGAAACCAGGTGAACTGTGTGGAAAGTTCTCCATAACTTCACTGTGAGTGGTTAATTCTTCCCTTGTTATTTTGAGCATATTGTAAATTAATATGTTGTAGGTTATGTATGATGATTAGGATGGTCAGGGGGTCTAAGGACCTAGAACCTGAGCCCAGAATAAATCCTTACAGGATGGTCAGGAGACCGAGGAGTCTAGTGCCTGAGAATGTGGGATAAAGAATCCTTGAAGTGGGGACGAGCCTAGTTTCTGAGCCCATGATAGGAGGAGCTATGTGCACATAGGCTGGTATTATTGTTATGATATTGTATGTTAAACATCTACTGTGTGTGTAGGTGGATTTGTGAAAGCTTCATGCTTTGTTAAAGGTTCATTTGGAAACCTCATGTTTGTTGTGGAAGATTTATATTTGTGTTACCACTCACTGAGCTTTGTAAAAGCTCATGGTTTGTCTCTATGTTTACCTTGCAAGTAGCTAACGAGTCCAGGTTGCGGTATTGGTTAAGGTCTGCCACAAGTTGAAAAATAGCTGTAAATAAGACTGATTATCGGGATAGGGTTTCCATATGTATTTTATAATTTGAACTTGTAAAACGGTTTCTATTAAAAGCATGTAATATTTTTCCACTATGAATATACTAAAAGAAACTAGTAGTTGAGCTAAAGTAGTAACAGATTATATCACTCCTCACTGCAGGCTCAGGAGCACGGGCTCAGGGCGGGTGTGACAGGGATATTCATGGAAAACCTCCAGAATGGAAGCCCAACAAAGGTGTAGGAGACAGACGTGGAAATGCCTATCAAGCAAGTACATCATCAGAAGGTAACATCAACCCTGAATATGTTTACTAAGGAGCAGTTGGTCCTACTTCAAAAATTATTCAGCCAATCGAAACCTACTAAAAAAACATTAGAAACCAGCATAGCAACAATGGCATAAGCAGGTAACTTTATTTGGGCCCTTAATGCAACCAAAGAAAATCGTAGTACTTGATTATTGACTCTGGTGCATCAGATCACATGACAGGTGACATCTCACTTTTAACTAACTACACACACTGTAATAGTCAAATTACTGTAAAGATTGCTGATGGTACCTATTCTAAAATAATGGGAATTGGCAGTGTGTTTGTATCGAAAGATCTAGTATTAGAGAATGTGTTGCATGTCTCAAATCTTAAATGCAATCTTCTTTCCATAAGCAAACTAACGTCTATGAAAAAACTGCAGCGCAACTTTCTACTTACATAATTTCATATTTCAGGATTTGAATTCGAGAAAAATGATTGGCAATGCTAAGGAAACCTCAGGCCTCTACATACTAAATGCTCTTAAGTGACAAGACAAGGAGTTAGGTCTTAGCAAATCTCGTTTTATTTCTAAAGACTATTATGATAGTGCATCTAGTACATCTAATTTTGTTGTCTCTAAAGATAATTATGTTAGTACATTTACTTTTGTTGTTTCTAAAGACAATTATGATAGTACAATAATGTTATGGCATAATCGTTCAGGACATCACAATTTTCTATATTTGAAATGAATGTTTTTCAGATATTTTCAATAAAAGTTCACAGGTGTTTCAATGTGAGTCTTGTGAAATGGCAACGTTGGCTCGATCCTCATATTCGATAAGTGCATATAAACCCTCTTATCTCTTTTCTATGGTGCATAGTGATGTTTGGGGACCTAGTAGAGTTCAGAATGTAACAGGAGCTAAATGGTTTGTTTCATTTATCGATGATCACACTAGACTTACTTGGGTATTTTTAATGAAAGAAAAATCTGAAGTTACTTCCATATTCCAGAATCTATTTGCCATGATTCTCAATCTCTTTAACACCAAAATCCAAATCCTTCACACTGACAATGCTAAGGATTATTTAAACATTTCCTTAAAAAATTGTCTAAACGAAAAAGGTATTGCCCACCTGAGTACATGTCCTAACACTCCCCAATAAAATAGAATTGCAAAGAGAAAAAACAGACATCTCCTAGAAGTTTCTAGAGCTTTAATGTGTCACGCTAACACCCCCCATTTTTTTGGGGGAGAAGCGGTCCTAACAGCCACCTACCTTATTAATAGAATGCTCTCTCGAATATTAGGCTTCAAAACTCCTTTACAAAAACTTAACGAAGTATTTCCTCATGATAGATTATTTTCTTAAGTCCCTTTAAAAATATTTGGTTGCACAATTTTTTTCCAAGATCATAGACCCAATAGGAGTAAGTTAGATCCTAAGGCAATAAAATGCATCTTTCTCGGTTATGCTCCAAGTCAAAAGGGATACAAATGCTACTCACCAACTACAAAAAGGTTCTATACATCCATGGATGTAACCTTCTTTGAAACCCAACCTTACTTCAAAAAGTAAGACGCCACTGAACCTTCCACCCTCATAGAAAATGAAAAACTTCTGGAAAACGAAGGAAACAAAAAAACTAAATCTCATTGAAGAGAGTGCTCCATATGTTCCTTATATACATGAAATAGATATTCCCAATCAAGGCCCACCAGAAAGTAGGAAAGATCCTATAGTCTATACTAGAAGGAAGAACACCCTTGAACATGCACCAGTACTCAATGAAAATCCAACCGAAATATAAGAAAATCATGTCTCCAACTCCACAGCTGAAACACCTACTGAAGACATTGATCTTTCTATTGCAAAACGGAAATGGGTAAGAACCTATACGATGCATCCCATCCAAAACTACCTGTCCTACAAAAACCTCTCTCCCAAGTTTAAAGCATTCACAACTACACTATCCCAAGTTTACATTCCAAACAATGTCTATGAAGCCCTCAAGGACATTAATTGGAAGCAAGCTGTATTAAACAAAATAAAGGCCTTGGAAAAGAACAACACATGGGAAATAACAGACCTACCTCCAGGAAAGAAAACAGTAGGATGCAAATGGATCTTCACTATCAAGTACAAGGCTGATGGAGAAATAGATAGGTTCAAAGCTAGACTTGTCGCCAAAGGATTCATCCAGTCCTATGGCATTGACTATCAAGAAACATTTGCCCTAGTGGTAAAATTAAATAGTATTTATGTCCTATTTTCCCTGACTGTGAATAATGATTGGGTTCTTCACAAATTAGATATAAAGAATGGCTTCCTTAATGGACTTAGAAGAAGAAGTGTATATGGATATACCGGCCGGTGTAGAATCTACTCAAACCATAGATAAGGTATGCAAACTAAAAAAATCCCTATATGGCCTAAAACAATTCCTTAGGGCGTGGTTTGATAAATTCTCAAGAGTGGTAAAGGAAAACGGATACTTACAATGTCGATTTAACCATACTCTCTTCATCAAACATTCTTGCACGAGTAAAATAGCAATTATCATTGTCTATGTAGAAGACATTATTCTTACAGAAGACCATGAAGAATAAATAAGAAATCTAAAACTTCTCTTAGCCAAGGAATTCAAAGTAAAAGACTTAGGCAACCTTAAATACTTCCAAGGAATGGAAGTAGCCCGCTCAAAAACAGGCTTGAGCATTTTTCAAAGAAAATATGTCCTTGACCTGTTAAAGAAAACTAGAATGCTTGGATGCAAGCCTGCTAATACTCCAATTGACACAAACAATCACATAATCAAAGAAAACAATCACAAAATGGTTAACAAAGATCAATATCAAAGGCTAGTTGGAAAATTGATTTACCTAACTCACATAAGACCCGATATCTGTTTTGCAGTTAGCTTTGTAAGTCAATTTATGAACAGTACAACAGAAGACAATATGCAAGCTGTATACAGAATACTCAGGTACTTGAAAGGAACTCCAGGAGAGAGATTATACTTAAGGAAATCTAAGAGAAAAAACATCGAAATCTTCACAGATGCCGATTGGGCAAGCTCAAAAATAGACAGAAGGTCAACTTCCAGATATTGCACCTTTGTTTGGGGGAATTTAGTCACCTGGTGAAGCAAGAAACAATCTGTAGTATCCAGGAGAGTGCTGAAGCAGTACTAAGAGCTCTAGCTCAAGGAATATGTGAAGGAATGTGGCTCAAAAGCATTCTATCTGAACTTAAAATCAAATCAGAAGAACCAATGGAGGTACATTGTGATAATCAAGCTACTATCAGTATCGCCAAAGACCCAGTCCATCATGATCGCATAAAGCATGTGAACATTGATCGACACTTTATTAAAGAAAAAATTGAAAACAAAAGCATCCCACTCACCTACATACTTACCAAGAGGCAAATTGCTGACATACTAACAAAAGCCCTATTCAAGAATATGTTTGAAGACTTAAAAACCAAGCTGGACCTAATCAACATATATCGCCCAGCTTGAGGGGGAGTGTTGAATATGAAAAATCTCCTCTTACATTGTACATATGATTTTATTCCCTGTAATTAGGTTTTATTTTTATTCTTACCATATGTACACTTTTTTACTGTTATAGTTTTTTCCATACTTAGCTATCATAGTTGTATATATAATGGGTGCTCCCTCTTGTAAAATCATCACAAGAAATAAAAGAAAGAGTTATGTATTACAACACTTCTTCAAGTCAAGACATGCATTCAATTGAGAGAAAATCAGAGAATCAAGTGTTATAAATCAAACCACAATGCATCAAATCAACATAAATATCAACACCAACTTAAGTTCAGCACTACGAAACAATTTTCTCCGAAAACCTCGTGCAAACAAATTGGCATGCCTAGTGGAACCTCTCTGCCTTTCATCTCTCTCTCAATATCCAAACAAATAAATTGCACTAGAGAGAGTTGCATTCAAGGTAGCTGCTGCAAGCGACTTCTATATGGGACTTGGCACCCACAGTCTCTCTAAGAAGGTTCTACATGGACAAAAGCAAAGCTCCGTCATCGCGCATAACATTCTGAAACAGATGACAAAGTCTCCTAAACATGGGGTGTCATCAAGGAAAATCCCTTATTTAATAACTCTACTTTCGCCTCTAGCAAGTCCAAGAGGGAATCATACTCGGATGTGATGCTTGTCATGATGGAAGACATGACGGCCAATGCAGCCATGGCGAAAATGGAAAGAAAGATAAATTTTCTGATGAAAGTTGTTGAGGAGCAAGATCATAAGATCGCTACCTTAAGAGAGCAGGTGCAAGCTCGTGAAATCATCGAATCAAGGCAAATTCTTTCTGCCAGGGAAAATGACAAAGGGAAGGTGGTGTTGCAAGAAGTTCAACCGTAACAATCAAACTCTATTGCCTTTCTATCGGTCCAACAGTTGCATGATATGATCATGACCTCCATATGGGCGCAGTATGGAGGCCCGCCTCAGACCCTTTTTTATGTATTCCAAGTCGTACACCCAGAGAATCAGCAACTTAAGAATGTGTGTGGGGTACTAACTTCTGAAGTTCCAGCAATTCCACTGAAAGGGCAACCTAAAACAACACATTGCTCAATTTGTTGAAACATGTGAGAACGTAGCAGCTAGGGGAGATCTGTGTCACACCCCTCTCCGAGCTCGCTTCCTGAGCCCGAGGAGAGGCGTGAGGGACCGCAGATACCACCCTTTTGTGATACCTACTACCCATCTAAACCTCTTTACTCTCAGTAAACTTTAAGTCAAGGAGATATACAACAATTGATTAATTAGGCCCATCGTAAATACAACAATGTAATGTTTATACAACTCCAAGACTTAGCTACAAAGTTTAAATCAACACTCTAAAACCCCAGAAGTGTGACTGTGGCTGTGGCAGACCTTGACCTTAGTAGCACCCTGGAACTCTTCACCTTTCGCTACCTGGGAAGAAAACATGAAAGAAAAGGATGAGCTTTATAAAGCTCAATGAGTGGTAAGCAACTTCTAGAGTTTATTTAAACTCATAATAATACAAGCATATCATAAATACGAGGTTAATACTCAAACCTCTGCTTTGAATGAGTCTGCTCTCAACTTTATCTACACGTACGGTAGATAGCTAAACTGATAACTACTTAGAATGAGTATGTTTTCTACCTACACACACGGTAGATAGTTAACTGATACTAATAATAAACTCTTACTTTCTTGCGTTCCCTCTGTTCCCTATGTGCACGTAACTCCCCGCTTACGGGCTAAAAAACTAGGCCTACCAGCCCTCTGACCATCCCATATGAAGTTCCTCCCACATACTCAGGAACTAGACCTCTCGGTCCCCTAACCACCTCATGAGGTTTCATTCGAGGCTTAGGAACTAGGTCTATTGAACCCCTGATCATTCCGATCACATAATCTCATTCTCATGCTATTTGTTCATTCATAACATAAGCATATACAATTTACTCTAAAAGATATGCTTTAAGACTTAAGGGAAATACCATTCACCTTGGTAAGGTAGGAATCTTTCTCTTTAGAAGTTCCTTAGTTACCCCAACTCCCTTTTGAACCCTAAAATCTCGATTCAAATTTAAGATTAGATTACTCATAGTTCTAAGCCTTATCTCGAGATACTTCTTTCTACAAACATGCTCTAAAATGTCTAAGAAAACTTACCTTAAAATCTTAGCTAAGAAATTCTCGTGGTTTGGCAGAAATCCTCAAAACATCAAGATTGGCCCAAGCTTACCTGACAGCTCGACCCTTCTGTCTTTTTCTCACTAGCCAGCCTGGTTCCTTGGAGCTTCTTCTCCAACAGCCTTGAAAACTAGACTCTCAGAGCTTTCAGTTGACTTTGGAATCACTCAAAATGCATGAGTATTCTGGGAGAAATCCTCGTCTCAAGTTGATGCTATTTTTAGACTTCACTATCAGACAACATCTCCTCCTTTTTGCATGGTCAACGCATGGTATTCATGATTAACGCATAGTCTTCTCCAATTCTACCTTCTAACACTCTTCTTTACGCTCTTTGAAGAGGATTGGGCTTATGAATTGAAGAGACATTCTGTGGTGGCATTTATAGGCTAAAGGAAATTATTCTTCTCATCTTTACTAAGCCTCAACGAAAGACACCTCCTACTCTTGAAGTGTTTGCACCATGCTTTGCCACCACCTACTCCCTTGCTAGTCACCTACTTCCATGCCACTCACATGCTTGAGTTGTCTTCCTCATGCGTAAGACTCTCTTTGCATGAATCTTTATTCGTCTAGCTCCTACTAACTCAAGCTTCAACTTCTCTCGGTATAGCCATTTGTTCGAATGAGCTCATCAACCTTGCGTAACGCAAGCCTTAGCACCGCTCCATCATTTAGTCCATCGTACAACTCCTGCACATCACCGCTTAGCTCCATCGTCTAATCAATCTCTCATTGTTGCTTAACATTCAACCTTCTCACTGTCATGCAATCGTCTAGTGCTTGCGTCTATCGCATAGCACTAACGCCTGATCGTGTAGCTCAATCATTTAGTAAACTTTCGCTCTCAACGATCTCACTCCTAGCGATCACGCCCTCAATGATCTCGCTCTCAATAATCTCGCACATAGCCTATCACATGGCTGCTGCGCCAATCGTTTAACTCCATCGTGTAGTGCTGACGCTTCATCGTGTAATGCACCCGCTTATCGTTTAGCGCATCTGCTTATCGTATAGCGCCCATCGCCTAGCGTCTGCGTCTATCGTACAACGCCCATCGTTGAGCGCTTGGCCTATCGTGTAGTCTATCGCTCAGTGCCCGCACATCGTCTATCGCTCAGCTTATCGTCTAACGCCTGTTCATCGCTTAGCACTATCGTATAGTGCTATCGTCTAGCGCTATCATTTAGTTTCCACGCTTATCGTCTAGCGTTTGTACTGATCGTGAAGTGCTATCTCCTATCGTGTAGCTCCATCGTGTATCACTTCTCATCATTTAGCACCGCTTGATGCTACAGGATCGTCTAGCGCATCACTCAGTGTCCACACATAGCTATGATCGTCCACCCAACGTCTTACGCTTATTATCTCACTCTCTCCGCTCTCGTTCATGCAACCTCTACGAATGAGTAACTCTTGGCAATGCCTCTTACCAATGCCTCGGCCACCGTTCAACCTCACAAGTTCTCGCATGGTTGCCTTCAGCTTCATACTGCACTTAGCCTCATCTAATGTGTCAATGTTTCCTAACACCCAACGCATGGTTTCTTTTGACTTTACACTTAGCCAAAATTCTACTAGTTAAGGCTTATCTCAAAGCTACTCATAGAAAATCCATTCAACACTTAGAAATTTCATTCTCTTCAACATAGGATTTAACTCATACTTAGTTAATTCCCTTAATTACATGCTTAAGTAGGAAAATTGAGATCCGAGTTTCACAATCTGCTAGTCAAACAGTTTTGTCAGAACCCTGAAAGGAAACATTTTTTTACTGGTACACTGACCTGGAGCCTTGACAGTTGCGAGAAACTTGAAAGAGAATTCCTAAGCCTCTTCAACAACACCAGATGCACTATCAGCATGATGAAGCTAACAAACGCCAAACAGCGGAAAGGGGAACCAGTCATCAACTACATCAACCGATGGAGAGCTCTGAGTTTGGATTGCAAAGATCAACTCACCAAACAGTCTGCTGTAGAATTTTGCACCCAAGTTATGCACTGAGGACTTCTCTACATTCTGCAGGAAATAAAGCCCCGTACATTTGAAGAATTGGCAACTTGTGCCTATAATATGGAGTTGAGCATCACCAATAGGTGAATGAAGGATTTCTTGATCCCTGAGATGAAGAGGGACAAGATCAATTGTATGTTATGGTGAAAGAGAGAGTTTGGTCCAGTTTGCGACCTTCAAGCCTGTGGTTGTAGGGTTTCAGCAAGAGATCCCAATGAAAAATTTTCAAAACAGAGAAGAACATGTTGATAGTGACGATGACGAAGGATGGATTCTCGTAACCGCCGAAAGAAGAGAAAGCCAAGTCCTGCCTAAAAGGAGTCGTGCTCCTATTGGAGTTATAGAAGGGGGAGCAGGACTCAGAAAAGGAAGGGAAAAAAGAAGGCTTGAAAGCCTAAGCTTGTTGAGTAGGAAGATGAGGACTTCCTTCAACCCAAGTGATAGGTGACGTTAGTAGATTTCCTTTCGGAGAACATTTATGATCGTGGTTCAAGGAAAACGCCAGAGGTGGCTGCATGTCACATTGTCAGCATGACAGAGGAAGAGGATACTCCTCTAAGCTCATAAAAAACGATAGAAGAATAAAAAGACTTGCCATCATTCAACATGGACGACTTGTTATCACTCCCTTAAGCAGCTAAGATGGCTCTCATCGACGCATTGTTAAAGTCGAACATCTTTAGTGTAATGGCCCCTACGGCACACACATATATCTCACGTTGTACGTCCATAGGTTTTAGAGATGAAGATCTATTATTGGGATCAAAGCTTCACAATAGGCCTTTGTATGTCTTGGGGTACATTCGAGAACAGAGAGTTGGTCAAATTCTCATCGACAATGAATCCACCGTCAATATAATGCTTAAGACGACTATGAAAAAATTGGGCATCCACATGGAAGAATTTTCGAACAGCAAGTTAGTGATTCAAGGTTTCAACCAAGGTAGCCAAAGGGTGATAGGCATGATACGCTTAGAGCTCCTCATTGGTGACTTGAAGGCCGACGCGTTGTTTCATGTTATCGACTCAAAGACCACCTATAGGTTGCTGTTGAGACGTCCTTGGATTCATGGTAATGGTGTTGGTAACGTCGACATTGCATCAATGTTTCAAGTTCTATCAAGATGGGATTAAGAAAGTTGAAGGAAACTCTAATCCATTTTCAGAAACTAAGTCTCATTTCGCAGATGCGAAGTTTTATCTGAAGAGTGAGAGTGTTGGTGAGGAAATGCCCACAGAGTCTTTATTAATAAGGATGGAGGTAAGTCCAAGTCAAAATAAAAAATGGATGTGGGAAAAGATGGAATTCACTCTTTCCCTGAGGCAGGGGTAAGTAGATAGACGACTCCCTTAAGGACTAATTCCGGGGCTTGAACGATATGACGCCACACACCCTTTTTTGGCCTGAGAGGTGTTCACACATAGTTTGACTATGTTGTATTGTTCATTAGAGGAATCAGTGGTACTTAAGGAGTGAGATGTAACTACAGGGGTAAAATGGTAAATTGGCCCAGCTGTACTTACGAGCATCTGTGAAGGGTCATCGTACTCATGATTGGTTATATCCGATGGACACAGAAATATATCTGTGGTAAGAAGAGTTCAGCTGTTGGTCTTTAGTAGAATCACTAACAATTAACGGATGGTGAATCTTGTGGCTAAAGAGTTTAGTAAGCTATTCACGTACCGTTGGAGCTTCGAGCCACAAGTTCATTAGGTCACTTGGGTAGCTTGGATTCGAGAACCAGTGTTTGGGTTAATTTGAAATGTTCAAATTGACAAGAGGAAGTTCAATTATATATGATATAATTGGCTAAATGTATGAGATACATTATTTTGGAGGAAATTAGATATAAATATGATTTATATCAAGTAGAGGAGAAAATACTATAGTAGATATATGATATCAAACTATAGGATATAAATAAATATGATTATATTTATTAATTAAATTAATTGATTAACTATTTGATAATTAACGGATGTATCCACGTTTAGACGTGGGAAGTGGGGCTGCGATGGTTATGGTAACCAGCGGATTAAAACAATGAAAATTGTTTTCATTTTATTTTAAAATCGTGAATTCGTATTATCGCGCACCCAAAAGAATCCGTGAATGCGACCGCGAAAGCCTATACGATAGAAGCTCGTTCGTATAAACGATCGTCTGCCTCACACTTTCTCTAAACGATCGTATACATATTTCCTAAACGATCGTTCAGTCTTTCATACACGATCGTGTAGCTCTACTATACGATAGCAGAGTTTCATCTCCCACTTGCTTATCGTCTACACGACGCCTTGTCCTCCGTCCTCTACCAAACTCACCAAAGCCCACTCTTTGGCTTTTTGACGTCAAGAATTCCCGGGTTTCTCTTGTGGTGGTGTCGTCCCTGCTGCATTGTTCGTGTACGTTCGGATTGTGCTGTTGTAGTCGACATACTCGTCGGGTGCCAGTAGATATGCATAACTGTGACATACTCGTCGACATACTCGTCGTGTTGAATGTATGTCGTTTGTGTTTTGATCACTGTGAAATAGGAGCAATCTAAGCCTGCTCATGGAACTCTCGGTATGAGATCCTTCAATTGGTATTAGACCTAGGTTTCTGATACTTCGATTTCATCTTTTGCAATGAAATAACGTATACATTCATGGTGGGTTCATTTCTACGCTGTTTTAAATATTAATTTTGCTATGGGTGTGTCGAATTAATGGATGTTTTTGGGATGAATTGCCTCGGTTTGTTTAATTCCTTTTACATTTACGGTTGTTTGTAAAGGCCCCTGCGTTTTTTTGGCATAAATAATCTAATCGAGTCTGTATTCAAAATGTTTGAAGTCTTGAGTCGTTCGTCGAAGTTCTGAGCAAAGGTTGTGGCTCTTCGAGGAACGAGATGATCTAGGGTTGATCGCATCATGCAGAAAAGGTTCTATGCGATCACTATCCATTGCATCGTGAAGATGAAGGACTATGCGATCGTGGTTGAATGCATCGGTTGAACGATGGGGTATGCGATCAAGAGTTGGTCGTATTGGGTTGACGATCGGGCACGCGATCGCTGAGTATCGTTTAATGCACGCGCGAGCTAGACGATCGTTTAGGTCAACAAGCTTCATCGCTTAGTAACTGACTAAACGATCACTTAGAATCGCAAGGTAAATCGTTTACAAGTTGCACGCATCGATTAGACGATCAGATGCTTGCGTATCATTTAAAGCGCGCTAGACGATCATTTAGGTTAGCAAGCTTCATCGCTTAGTAACTGACTAAACGATCGTTTAGTAACTCAAGGTAAATCGTTTACCTGTTGTCGCGCTACACGATCGCTTATACGATCAGGCTTCGCAGCCTCGTCGTCATCTACGCGATTGTTTGCTAATGTTCCTATCATCTAGTGCACGCTGAATGGTCGTTTACCTACTGGAGTTTGCTACACGATGAAGACCTCCTGGCGGTTCAAGACCCAGTTCACCTGTGAACTGGTTTGCTCGATGAAAAATGTAATAGATAGGGTTTTTCATTTCGATTTTTTTTTTTATTTAAAGGCTCGTCCCGGTCCATTAATCTATTTGTTTAATACATTCGATGTATGTTTTATATGTCATATGGTATGCACATATAGTAAATCCCACCTTAGGTTATGCATTGATCATGCACCATCTCTTTATTGTAATTGTTATAATTTAGAGAGCATGATTTTTAATTATGTAAGAGCATGCTCATGCATCATGTAATATAAGAGTTATATTTATGCATGCATAAAAAGCATTGACATGCATCATCTTTATATTATAATTGTTATAGTATAAGGGTGAATGATAACATGTTTGCTTGGTTATTATGCGTTATATAAAAGTTATATAGTAATGACCGGATATTGCATGAAACTTGACACATAGGTTACCTTATAAATGTTATAAACGCCTCGTTATACGCAATATTTTTTTTAGTTGTTTCCTTTTAAGAGTTAAAAAGAAATTAGAACTAAAAGAAATAAGAAAGACATGTATGCTCACTTAGGTTTAGTTCATGGTTTTGAAATGTTTAAAACTTAGATCACATAGACCTAAGATCACGGTTCTAATATGATTAGTAACCCTAAGGCTTTAATCTTTTAATCAGTTTAATAGGATTAAATTGGCTAATAAAAGGTTAAAGTGTAGTAAATCTATCTATAAGGGACCTTTTGTCTAAGGCGGGTTATGTCTAGGCTGGGGATTTAAGTTGACGAAAACGTAACACCCCTTCTTGGGAACTTACCTGGAAAGTGAATTAGATAGATTTGATGCATGCATGTAAGTTAATGACAGTCCATTAAAGTGTTTAAATGTGACTACTTGAACTTGTTTATATTTCATAAAAAAACGTTGTTTATGAGTAGAATTTAAAAGACCACTTAGACTAAAATAAGTAGTCGGATTGTCTAGGATAATGAATCCATAGGTAGAACATTCAATGGGAGGTACTTGGGGCATAACATGCTTCACTTAAACCTTTCACTTTTCTCCTAAAGTCTACACCGTGAGATCTATCCTCGGTCTCGCGGCACCATTGGCGTGTCCCCCCAATGGATGGTGTTTGGGTAGGTCAATCTCAAAGTGGATGGAGAGAATGTTCATAGTAAGTGGGAGCGGGAAGTGTGACAGCATATCCCTCAGTCTCCCTCGTTAGGTTGAATAAAGTTACTACGCATCGCCTCGAGGCACCCTGGGAGTGTCCCCCTAAAGGATGGAAGTTTTGTGCGTTTCTTTATTTGATCTCCTGTAAGAGGATAAGGTGTCTCACCCCCTTTTAGATTACCCTTTTATTCTGGAAGAGAATATGACCGTGGTAACTACTAGCCCTACTGCCAGCACTCACCACCCAAGCCTTCTAATCTAGATACCAACCTATTCATTTTATTAGTAATATATGGAAACAGCTAACCTCCTCCTTAAGTTCTTACGAAGATTAATTACTAGCATATAGCCAAAACATCACTTTTATAGAAAAATATTCACAAGTGGCCTAAACATTTCTACAGAAACCCTAGTCCCTCACAAAACATGTGTACATAAACGGATTATCAATCTAAGTCTTTTAATAAGCCGAGTCTTTCGGTGGCAAGCAGCAGCAGGATCAACCTTGAGGAAACTTACCGCTACCTGAAAAGAGAAAACACATAAATTCTGTGAGCTAAAAGCTCAATGAGTGACTATAGAATCATCAAGCAACAAGTGTAGCATCACTATAAACATGTCAATATACCAATGTGTAAACTCAAACATTTGTCTCTATATGTAGCTGTAAACCATTCTCAGACATCATTAAACATTATTATTCCCTAGTTGAGAATGAGCCTAAGCGCTCTAGCTCCCAAACATTTATTACCGACCAAGAAACCCATACTTCGGTTTCTCATTCATAATTGTCTTCGTGCACATGGCCGCACTAAGTACCATCATATTTTAGGTACTCCCGCTCAGATACCTTCTCAAATTTGTCCTTCAGTATTGAGCTACTATGATACCCTCTCGTATGTCCTTCGGTATCAAATTGGCCAGATACCTTCTCAAATGTCCTTTGGTATCAAATTGGCCAGGTACCTTCTTAAATGTCCTTCGGTACCTAATTGGTTAGATACCTTCTCAACATCCTTCGGTATCAAATGTGTATTTTGTAACACCAAATTAAGTTCCATTGCCTAGTATTTACACAAGAGTTGTTCCATTGCCACTCATTTACAACAAAAACTCATTCTCTCATAGCCTTCCTCTAGGAACCATATATCAAAAACAGAAACACAACTTTTGTAATGGTTACACAACATACCTTGGCCTGTGTTACACACATACAAGCCGAGAAACATGCATTAAGTTATTCTCCAACCATTTGTTGCTTGAGGAAATTTAAATACATCATTAATGTCACTGTGCTTTACTTGATCATATATGCATGAGTATTGGAAACCTTGTTTACTGAGTCACTCACTGTTCGTTAGGCTCTTATTGGTTTATATGTTTCCCCTAGCTCTTCTTGGCCTGAAAAGATATAATTCCCGATTAAACTACATAGAATTTCTAGTAAAATACCTCAAATAATTTATTTATTAAAGGAACTTCCATCAATACAGACAACTTTACTTGCGAGATCCCCCTGAGCGAGGTCAGCGAGATCCCCTTGAGCGATGCTAGCGAGATCCCCCTGAGCGATGTCAGCGAGATCCCCTTGAGCGATGCTAGCGAGATCCCCCCCTGAGTGATGCTAGCGAAATCCTTTAGAGCGATGCCAGCGAGATCCTCTAGAGCGAGATCAAGATTTTCCTGTGAAATTCTTAGCGATACTCACCTCAATTCCTAGCGAGATTTCTCCTTAGAGTGAGATCCTCCTTACAAAATCAGCGAGATTTCATTTATAAACGAGATCCTTATGCCCAAATTTTGCTATAATTCTCCCTAATGAACTGCTTGCTTGTTTCTCACAAGCAACTATCTGCTTATGCACCAATTCCCTATTATAACTTCACAAATTCATAACTCAAAATCTAGAGCTCTTTTCAAGAAACTTCTTTCTACAAACTTGTTTAGATTTGAGTTAACTTCCTTACCTTAAAATTTCAGCCCAGAATTCCTTATAATTTGGCCTAGAACTTCCAAACTTCACCTCAGGCTCTGATTAATCTGTGGTTCTGCCTCTTCTGCAAATTTTCCACTTTTGTTCTCTTCTTTCAATCTTTCTTTAGTAGAACAACCTTGAAAACTAGATTCTCCTAGCTTTCAAATGGCACCAAATTCGCTAAATTTGCTCTTTTCAATTGCCAAAATCATGCTTTTGAATTTTCACTTCCCTTTTTAATCTTTCTACCACTTCTTGAGTTCAAAGAATTAATTGCCACGTCACTCCACACTTAGTGCCTCCAGCAGACTAATGATTGAGTTTCTTCATTTGATATATTTTTTTCCTTCCCTTCCTTCATAATCCCTATAAACAACATGAATTTCTATTTAATAAATATGTAATATAACATTTCTTTAGCTAAACATGCTTATCTAGGGAAACTAAGTTCGGGGGTTTACATAAGGTAACTTAGTCTCTTATCCTAATCTGTCTTTTTCCTACAGTAAGCGCATTAGGATGGACTTTGGCACCGAAAACGAGGGGTTACACTTGGGACTTTAGCACTGAAAACTATGGGTTACACTTACACAGAATAGTTAAAGGTTAACGATTCTAGACTAAAAAATGGTGGCTGTAAGGTTCAGTTCCAAGAGTTGGTTCTGCCTAATGGTTAAGAATGTCTCATCCCAGTGAAGGGGCAACTGATCACCCCACCGGTGGCATTTGTCCTGACTTACTGGAGCATCATTGTAAAATAGAAGTCTATAACTTAGGGTACTTGAAACTGTTTTGCAAAAACAAATTGGTTTAAAAGTGGTTTAGCAAAATCTAATAAAGATTTGTTCGTATTTTTAGCATCTTTTTCAAATGGCTACAACCACTTTATCGTTGTTAAGTGTCGAAAAATTAACTGGTGACACTCTTTCAACATGGAAACACATGATCACAACGATCCTAATCATCGAGGATCTGATGTTCGCTCTCGTGGAGGCTTGTCCTCCTATTCCAGCTCCAAATGCTGCTCGAAATGTTCGGGGGGCATACGAGCGATAGACAAGGGCAAATGAGAAGGTCCGAGCCTATATCTTGGCAAGTCTTTCTGACATCTTGGCCAAGAAGCATGAGCCTATGGTCTCAGCCCATGAGATCATGGAGTCCCTCTGAAGGATGTTTGGACAATCGTCTGAACAGCTTATGCATGAGGCTCTTAAATACATATTCAACTCCAAAATGCAAGAAGGCACCTCTGTTCGTGAACATGTGCTAAACATGATGGTCCACTTCAATGTGGCGGAGTTGAATGGGTCTACCATCGATGAGGGCAACCAGGTTAGCATAATCTTGCATTCTTTGCCAAAGAGCTTCTTGCACTTTTTTAGCAATGTGATTCTTAACAAAGTGAAATATAACCTTACAACTCTCCTCAACGAGTTGCAGACATACCAATTTTTATTGAAAAGTAAGGAGAGGCAGAAGGTGAGGCAAATGTTGCTTCATCCTCAAGGATGTTCCATAAAGGTTCGAGCTCAGGAATCAAGTCTGCACCTTCTACTTCTAACTCTGCAAAGAGGAAAAAGAAGAAGGGTGGTAAGGGAAAGGGAAGGCACCTACTAACCCACCGCTTGTCGCCCCGAGGAGGCATCCACCAGTGCTAAGGGAAAGTGTTTCCATTGCAACCAAGATAGAGATTGGAAAAGGAACTGTCCTCGGTATCTGAAGAAGAAGAAAACAGCCAAGCCTAAGGCCAAGGTGGATAAAGGTAAATGTGATTTACTTGTGCTCGAAACTTGTTTAGTGGAGAATGATGATTTTGCCTGGATAATTGATTCAGGCACCACTAACCATGTTTGTTCTTCTTTTCAGGGGATTAGATCTTGGCGACAGCTGGAGGCTGGTGAGATGATGATGCGAGTAGGCATTGGGCATGCCGTCTCAGCTGTGCAGTAGAAGGACTCCAGTTAACTTTACAGAATAGGTTTCTAATTTTAAATGATGTATATGTTGTTCCTGAACTAAAATGTAACCTTATTTCTATAAAATGTTTATTGCAATGTAAATACACTATTTCTTTCAGTTTGAGTAAAGCGTTTATTCATAAAGATGGTGTCTTTATTTGTACAGCAAATCTGGAATCGAATTTATATGTGCTAAGGCTGTTAGCCATTAATTCCCTCCATAACACTGAAATGTTCAGAACTGCCGTAACTCAATCAAAACGTCAACGAATTTCTCCAAAAGAAAATGCCCAACTTTGGCATCTATGTTTAGGGCTCATAAATCTCTATAGGATTGAAAGATATGTGAAGAATGGACTTCTAGGTGAGTTAGAAGAAAATTCTTTACTCGTGTGCTAATCTTTCCTTGAGGGTAAGATGACTAAACAACCTTTTACTAGAAAAGGTTTTAGAGCCACGAAGCCTCTAGAGTTAGTACATTCTGACCTTTGTGGTCCGATGTGCGAGCCCGAGGTGGCTATGAGTATTTTATCAGTTTTACTGATGATTACTCCAGGTACGGGTATGTTTATCTTTTGCAACGGAAGTCTGAATCCTTTAAAAAGTTCAAAGAGTTCAAGGTTGAAGTTGAAAACAGATTAGATAGACGAATAAAACACTTCGATCAGATCAAGATGGAGAGTTTTTGGACTCTACATTCTAGGACTATTTGATAGAACATGGAATCGTTTCCCAACACTCAGCGCTCGGTACACCTCAGCATAATGGTGTAGCGGATAGGAGAAATAGAACCATGTTAGACATGGTTCGTTCGATGATGAGTTACGCTTCCTTACTAGATTCATTTTGCGGTTTTGCAGTAGAGACTACGGTGTACATACTCAACTGTGTTCCCTCCAAGAGTGTTGCACGAACACCTCTGGAGTTGTGAAATGGCGTAAAACTAGTTTACGTCATTTCCGCATTTAGGGTTGCCCTACACATGTGCTTGAGGCTAATCCCAAGAAGTTGGAACCACAGTCGAGGTTATGCTTCTTTGTAGGCTACCCCAAAGGTACACGAGGGGGTTATTTTTATGATCCAATGAAAAATAGGGTGTTTGTTTCAACAAATGCTACTTTCATGGAGGAGGATCATATAAGGGAGCACAGTCCACGAAGCAAAGTCGTGTTACGTGAGCTTTCCAATGAAACTACTGAAACTTCAACAAGAGTTGTTGAAGAGCCTGCTACATCAACAAGAGTTGTTGATGGGAGTTCATCCAGTAGGTCGGTTCCACCTCAAGAGTTGAGGGAACCTCGACGTAGTGGGAAGGTTGCGAACCCACCCGTTCGTTATCTGGGTTTCACAAAAATCTTTGCTATGGTAGCAGATGGCGACCTTGAGGATCCGTTGTCTTATAAGAAGGCAATGAAGGATGTTGACCGGGATGAGTGGGTCAAGGTCATGGATCTCGAGATGGAGTTGATGTACTTCAATTCAGTATGGAATCTTGTAGATCCGTTTGATAGGGTTCTCCCTATAGGTTGTAAATGGATCTACAAGCACAAATGAGGTGCTGATGGGAAGGTACAGACCTTCAAAGCTCGACTTGTGGCAAAGGGTTATACCCAAGTAGAAGAAGTCGACTATGAGGAGACTTTCTTGCCTGTTGCCATGTTAAAGTCGATCCGCATCCTCCTTTCCATTGCTGCTTATTATAATTATGAGATTTGGCAAATGGACGTCAAGACAACCTTTCTGAATGGCAATCTTGAGGAGACCATTTATATGGTGCAGCTTGAGGGATTCATAGCCCAAATTTAAAAGCAAAAGGTTTGCAAAGTAAATTGGTCCATTTACGGACTGAAACAGGCGTCTCGATCTTGGAACATATGATTTGATGCTGTGATCAAGTCGTATGGCTTTGACCAAAACGTTGATGAACCTTGTGTCTACAAGAAGATCATCAACACTTCAGTAGTCTTCTTAGTGTTGTATGTAGACGATATCCTACTCATTGGGAATGAGGTAGGTCTACTGACTGCAGTTAAGAACTGACCAGCGACCTAATTTCAAATGAAAGATTTGGGAGAGGCTCAGTTTGTTCTAGGTATACAGATCTTTCGAGATCGTAAAAACAAAGTGCTAGCACTGTATCAGACATCATACATTGACAAGATGTTGCTCAAGTACTCGATGCAGAACTCCAAGAGGGGCCTACTGCCGTTCAGGCATGGAGTCGATTTGTTTAAAGAAATGTGTCCTAAGACGCCTCAAGAGGTTAAGGAGATGAGACGAGTCCCATATGCGTCTGCCGTTGGCAGTTTGATGTCGCAATGCTCGTACTCGTCTAGACATCTGTTACGCTGTGGGCATAGTCAGTAGGTATCAGTCTAACCCATGCCAGGGTCACTGGACCGTAGTGAAGAACATCCTCAAGTATCTTCGAAGAACGAATGACTACGTGCTTGTGTATGGTTCGAGGGATTTGATCCTTTTAGGATACACGAATCTGACTTTCAGACTGATAAGGACTCTCCTAAGCTCATATTAGGGTTAGTCTTTACTCTTAACGGAGGAGCTGTAGTGTGGTAAAGCACTAAGTAGGGGTGCATCGCCGACTCCACTATGGAGGTGGAGTACGTAGTGGCTTGCGAAGCTATTAAAGAGGCTGTCTGGCTCAGGAAGTTCTTGACAGACCTGGAAGTTATTCCAGATATGTTTAGGCCCATTACCCTCTATTGTGATAATAGTGGGGCAGTGGCGAACTCCAAGGAGCCAAGGATTCACCGGCATGGTAAACACATAGAGCGGAAGTATCATCTGATCCGTGAGATAGTGTATCAAGGGGACGTGATCGTCACGTAGATCGCTTCGGAGCACAATGTTGCTAACCTGTTTACGAAGGCTCTCACGGCTACAGTGTGTGAGGGTCACCTATGGAGCATGGGTCTACAGGATCGCCCGCAGCTGAACTAGGGCAAGTGGGAGATTTTATCGTATTGGGCTTTTATGCCCTAGTTTATTGTTTTGTACACCCCACTTCGCTTTAGGATAAGTGGGAGATTGTTGGGGTTGATGCCCTAAAGTCTTGTGTCCTGTAGTTTGTAAATAGTATCTATGAACACCTATGATTGCTAATATATGATATTTACTTCATATCTTGTTGTTTTGCTCGGTTATTTGTTTTATTTGCTTTACCACAAACCAATAAACATAAAATTCTGGTTATCTGTATGTGACTCAAGCATGTATATGGTGACATACAAGTGGACCATGTCTTGAGTGATAACCAAAATGGTCTGTAGTAAATAGATAAAGGAGGGAAACCTTATCCTGGAAACGCTACGGACGTGGCCCGCTTTGTGGAATGGTCACAAGTGTTGTGACTTGTCACAGATGATCTGGTCCTGATCATTCGTGTTGGGGACATACGAGCGAGGGCATCCTATACAAAGAGTTTGTATAAGACCTGACCACGAAGTGTTAATGTCCGTTATATAACACCGTTCATGACAGAGACTTCATTTCACTAGGATGACCATAAGTAACATGACCTCAATCCTGAGTGAGTTAGGAACTCCTGCCATTGAGGGCGGTTCTCTGATTTGTATGGGTGCAAGTGGCCAGGTCGCCGATTCAAACCTACCATTTTGGGGATTCTTCTGATTTGGGAGTTGGGAACTCAACCTACATAAGATGAAATTCACTCCTTCCTTGAGGCAGGGGTAAGTAAATAGATGGCTCCCTTAAGGACTGATTCTGGGGCTTGAACGATGTGGCGCCACACATCTTCTCTTGGCCCGAGAAGTGATCACACATAGTTGGACTATGTTGTATTGTTCATTAGATGAATCAGTGGTACTTAAGAAGTGAGATGTAACTACAGGGGCAAAATGGTAAATTGACCCAGCTATACTTACAAGCATTTGTGAAGAGTCATCGTACTCATGATTGGTTATATACGATGGACACAGAAATATATCTGTGGTAAGAAGAGTTCAGCTATTGGTCTTTAGTGGAATCACTAACAGTTAATGGATTACTACTCCACCAACCAACACCGATACCAAGGGGCTTCCAAGGATTACTACTCACCAAACTTCTCTGAAGCAACCTCCAACCATTGGACAGCAAGCCCACATCTCCATAACTCGAGTCTAACAACACAATACCAAGAATCAAGCTGAGAATTTAAAGGGAAACAACTAAACTGGTGGAACACGAGACATACACAGCGGAAAAAGAACCTAATTACACTCTAATTGCTTCTAATCAAAAGGAAATTAACATGCAAAATGAAGGAAAAAAACAGTAAATAAAAGGGATGGAATACAACCTTTGTAGCTCCCGAAAAACGTTTTTCCTCGCTGAATCTCGACCCGAACTTTTCTGAACCACCACTAGAGTTGACCTACTATCCTCTGGATTCAAAATCGAGTTGTGGGACCCGATGGATGAAGAAAACTGAGAGAGAGAAATAGATGTTAAATAAGAAGGAATATGGGTTTGGGTTTTTTATTTTTCCAGCCCAATTTTGAAAACAATTTTGGAAAAATGGCCAAAAGTTTTCATCCATAATTGAAAGCTCATTTTATAGAAAAAACCATGCAACATTTGCATGAAACAAATAAACAAAAGTTTGAATTTTCCTACTAACTTTAGTCAAAGGGAAAAATAGTCATTTGGTCAAAGTCAAACTTTGACCAAAAAGTCAACATTTTGACTTTTTATGATTTTTTCCGTGTTGACTAATTTTGACCTCCTGAGCATGAATCCGCATTCATTTTCTCAAAATTCAAATCACATTTGAATATAAGGTCGGTCAAAGTTTGACTTTTCAAAGTCAAAAGTCAACTCTTTGACTTTTACATCTTTGACCATTTCCATTATTTTCGAGCTTCTGAATATGAACGTATTTATATTCTTGATATTTTAATCACACTTAAATATTAAAGCTATATCTCTAAACTGAAAAACCGACCACTATATGACATATACTTGTCGGTTTCTTTCTCTTCACCTAATTCGAACAATTCGAATTATTCTATCACACTGTTCTAAGTTTATTCCATATGAGCTAGTAGGAGAACCTAATGGACCTATAGATCATGGGCTCCCACAATCCGAGATTAGCTGGCTAAAACTCTTTTAAATAGAGCTAATCAACATTCGTTACTAACGGGTCATTCCACTATAGTCCCGTAGTTGCACTTCTCTCACTATAGATATATTTGTGTCCATTTGATATAACCATGATTAGTAAGCTAATCCTTCACAGGTTGTTCGTAATCTCGACTGGGTCATACAAATCGTTTTACCCCAAAGACTACATCTTGTTCCTTAAGTTCCACTGATTCTCTAATGAATAATTGGTTTAAGGTCCAATCTATAAACTGGACCCCTCTCGGGCCTAAGAGAGGGTGGGGTCCCTTATTTAAGACTTGGATTTAGTACTAAAGGGAACAACCTATCTACTATCCCTATAACGGGTAGGAGTGAATTCCGTCTTGCACTCTATGTGGGTAGGAGTGAATTACGTCTTGCACCCTATGTTCCCAGCTATCTACCTGATATTACCCCTGAAATGGGAGGCTTATTGGGCCAGCGATAATGAGCTGCGATCACCTATGCAGATCTAAGGATAATTCCGAGTGAACAGGAGTTCATAATTAACTCAGGATTAAGATTAAGTTACCTAGGTCATCATTTAACAAGATAGTCAGTTTTATACATTAAACAACATTTAGAACATAAGAAGTGACTGTTTCATGGTTCAGTCTTATGTAAACTCTTTACATAGGATGCCCCCACTTTCATATCTCCACATGAATGATTTAGGATCACATCGTTTGTCCTAACTACAAAGTGGGCCGCATCCATAGTGTCCCCAGAATAAGGCGCCCAATCTTATTCATATATTATAGACCATTTTGGCTATATATTTGAACTTGATCCACATTTATGTCACTACATAAAGTTCAAACTACATTAAATAGCCTCAAAACCTTAGTTTATTGGATTCAAGATTACAATTTCAATAACAACTTTATCGAAAAATAAAACAGAATATATTTATTAATTTACAAACTATGAGTTTTAGGACAAAATCCAACATAAACAACCACCAAAATGTTCCCAAACAGCAGAATCTGATGGAAACTAACCATGATTCGGCGACAGATGGGGCTATCCGCGTCAGATCGGTGAATGAGTGCTTGGGCTAGGCTGGCGACGCGGCTAGAACGCAAGGGTGAAGGGTTGCGACACAGCGACGGGCAAACTCGGCAGGGACGCGCGGCGCTGGATGATGGCTGGCGAACTCGGTAAGGACGTGTTGCTAGGCGATGGTTAGACAAGCGAACGCTTGGGACGCGACGAGGGACGGCGGCATGGTTACTGTGAGGAGGCGACGACGAACTCGGACGGTTGGGGTTGAAGAAAAGAAGTGGGGGGGGGGGGGTTCTTCGTGTGTGCTGGGAGAAATAATAAGGGAATTAAGAAATTTTTCTTTTTTTTTTTCTTTCTTTACTTCATACAAACTGAGGCTCCTCATTTAAATAAACAAAACCTTTAAACCTTGATTTCTTTTATATATATATTTCATCTCCCATTTACCTTCTTCCAAAACAAAACTCAAACCACCAAATCTTATTTTAACAAATATTCTCCAACCATGACCAATTAAAAGATAAAAATAAAAATGAAATTGAACTAAGCAAATAAATTAATTGCCTAATCTTTGGTCTTGAATTAAAAAGAAAAATCCAATAATTTCATGAACTAGTTTATATTTATAACCTATAGTTTAATATTGCATCATATGCAACATATAAACCATAGTTCTTTTTCTATTTTATGGCATTTAATATAAATCATATTTATATTAATTCCTCCAATCTAATAATGTATCAAATGCATTATATCAATTATATCACATATAATTGAATTAATTTAATTATATCATATATAATCAAATTTCCTCTTGTTAATTTGAACACTTCAAACTAACCCAAAATTTGATTTTCAACTTGAATCCATTGAACTACCAAGAGGACCTTATGGACCTGTAGCTCTAAGCTCCAACGGTACGTGAATAACTGACTAAACTATTTAATCATGATATCCACCATTCGTTAACTGCCGGACACTCCACTAAAAATCGACAGTTGAACTCTTCGCACTACAGATATATTTCTATGTCCATTGGATATAACCAATCAACAGTGCGATGACCCTTCACATCGCTTGTGAGTACAGTTGGGCTAATTTACCGTTTTTCCCCTGTAGTTACATCTAACTTCTTAAGTACCATTGATTCCTCTAATGAACAATAAGCCATAGTCCCACTATGATTAATTCCTCTCTTCCCAAAAGAGGGTGTGGCCATTATGTTCAAGACCCGGAATCAGCCTTTAAGGGAGCAATTTATCTACTTACCCCTGCATCAGGGAAAGAGTGAATTCCGTCTTGTTTAACTGAGTTCCCAACTTCCCAATCAGACGAATCCCCAAAATGGTAGACTTGTTGGGTTGGCAATCTGGCCACTTTTACCCATACAAATCAAAGGACCGCCTTCATGAACAAAAGTTCCCAACTCACCCAGGATTCAAGTCATGTCATCTATGGTCATCCTAGTGAAATGTAAGTCTCTATTATCAACGGCGTTATATAAAGAGACTAATCATTTCGTGGTCTGATCTTATACAAACTCTTTGTATAGGATACCCCGCACGCATTTCTCCACATGAATGATCAGGATCAAATCATTTGTAGCACTTTACAACACTTGTAACATCTACAAAGTGAGTCGTATCCATAATGTCACCAGGATAAGGTATCCCTTCTTTATCCATTTACTACAGACCATTTAGGTTATTAATTTAAACAAGATCCACCTGTATGTCTTTACATACTTGTTTAAATTTACATAAAATAACCTTAGATCTTAGTTTATTGGATTGAGTAAATGCTTATAAAATAACACTTATTTTATTAATAACAATATGTTTACAGAGTTTACAAACTATGAGACTACCAGGAGATTTAGGACACCATTCCCAATAGTGTTCCCATCTCGTCCTCCCGCTCTCAAGTTGCTTTCTCAAACTGATGATTCTGCCATAGAACCTTCACTAATGGCAGCTCCCTATTGTGCAAAACCTTCACTTACCTTGCAAAAATCTACATAGGCTTCTCTTCATAACTTAAGTTTTCATTTAGCTAAAAGGGTTCAAAGTCCACCGCAAGAGACGGGTCCGTTACGTACTTCCTAAGCATAGAAACATGAAAGACCTTATGGATCACAGAGAGAGAGGGTGGCAAGGCCAAACAATAAGCCACAGGGCCCACTCATTCTAGGATCTCGAACGGCCGAATGAAACGCGAACTTAATTTTCTCTTCCTTCCAAACCTCAGAACACCCTTCATAGGTGCTACTTTTAGCAACACTTTATCACTTGCCTCAAACTCAAGCTCTTTACACCTAACATCAGCATAACTTTTCTGTCTACTTTGAGATGCTAGCATTCAAGCCCTGATCTTTTGCATGGCTTCATTTTCATCTCCATTAGCTCAGTTCCCATTAGTTTTATCTCACTAACCTCCCTTCAGCAAACAGAAGACCTGCAACCTTTACTGTATAGAGCTTCAAATGGCGACATGTCAATGGTAGCCTGATAGCTATTATTATAAGCAAACTCTGCCAAATGCAAGTGGGAGTCCCAACTCCCTAAAAAACTCCAGCGCATAAGCGTGCAACATATCCTCCAACATCTAATTCAAGCGTTCTATTTGCCCATTCGTCTTATGGTGGAAGGCTGTACTAAAGTTTAACTGCATTCCAAAGGCTTTCTAGAGGCTCTTCCAAAAATTAGAGGTTAAACGAGGGTGCCTGTTGGACACAATTGACACCGGCACACCATCCAACCTTATTATCTTCTTCATGTATAGCTGAGCCCACTTACTCACCGTGGATGTGAGCATCCCTGGAATAAAATGCACCACCTTATTGAGCCTGCCTATCACAACCCAAATCACTGACAAGCCTTTCACTGTCCTGGGAAAACCTTTAATGAAATCCATGGACACACTCTCCTACTTCCATTCTGACACATCCAATTGGCTGTAGTAAGCCCGCTGGCTTCTGCCTTGAGCCTTCACCTATTGACAGACTAAGCATTTGCTGACATAGCCATCTATCTCCCTTTTCATATAGGACCACTAGTAATACTACTTCAAATCTTGGTACATTTTGGTACTGCCTAGATGTATCGAGAATGGGGAGTTTTGGGCTTCTACCAACAATTCCTCCTTTAGGCCATCATCCGCAGGTACGCACAACCGTCCCTGATATAGAAGGCCCTAGTCCACAGACACAGAAAATGCATTGACTTGGACTGACCCTACCAGACGAAATTTTTGAATAAGGTCCGAATCACCTTACTGTGCATCAATGATCCGCTGCCTCAAGGTCGGTCGTACCGTCAATTGGCTAACTGTGAGGTGACTTCTCTCATTACCACTACAATCTCCGCCCGCTCCAAGTCATTACATAATTGAACCTGCTTAGTGATCAAGATAGCCGAATGAGCAGTCTTCCTGCTGAAGGCATCGGCCACCACATTCTTCTTATCTGGGTGGTAAAGAATCCCGCAGTCATAATTCTTTACTAATTCGAGCCACCTGCGTTGCCTCGTGTTTAACTCCTTCTGGATGAAGAAGTATTTCAGACTCTTGTGGTCGGAGAAAATCTAAATCCTTTCCCTATACAGATAGTGCCTCTAAATCTTCAGGGCAAAAACCACTACTGCCAGTTCTAAGTCATGAGTAGGGTAGTTTTGCTCGTAGTTTTTCAATTGGCGGGAGGCATAGACAAGCACTCTATCGTGCTGCATTAGCATACAACCCAAACCTTTCTTAGAAGCATCACTATAGATCACAAAACTCCTAGAGCCATTAGATACTATGAGAATCGGTGCTGAAACCAACATCTATTTGAGATTCTGAAAACCGTCCTCACAAGCTTTGCTTCAAATAAACGAAGCTCCTTTCCTGGTTAACTTTGTCAACAGTGTGGTCATGCTAGTGAAATTCTCCACAAACCTGCGATAATACCCAGCCAACCCCAGGAAACTATGCACCTCACTGATCGTTGTAGGGTAGGGCCAATTTATAATAGCCTCAATCTTTGCTGGATCCATCGAAACCCCATCCTTCGACACCATGTGCACAAGAAATGACACCTTATGTAGCCAGAGCTCACACTTTAAAAATTTTGCAAATAGTATGTTTTCCCTTAGTATTCCTAGGATTTTCCGAAGATGTTCCTCATCTTCCACCTCTGTCTTGGAATAGACCAAGATGTCATCAATGAAAACAATTAAAAAGGTGTCAAAGAAATCCCTGAACACCCTCTTCATCAAGTTCATGAACACCGTTGGAGCATTGGTCAAACCAAATGACATTACAATGAACTCGTAATGTCCATATCTAGATCGGAACACTGTCTTTAGGATATCACTGTCCCTTATCCTTAGTTGGTGGTAACCTGACCGTAGGTCAATCTTGGAAAATACAGTAGCTTCCTGTAACTAGTTAAATAGATCATCGATCCTGGGAAGCGGGTACTTATTCTTGATGGTTACTTTATTCAACTCCATGTAGTCTATGCATATGTGCAACGATCCATCCTTTTTCTTTACGAATAACACTAATGCACCCCAAGGAGATACACTGAGCTGTATGAACCCTTTATCAAGCAGTTCCTGCAACTGGACCTTCAATTCTTTCAATTCGACCGGAGGCATTCTGTACGGAGCTTTGGATATGGGAATAGTGCCTGACTTCAACTTGATTGCAAAATCAATCTCCCTAGGTGGAGGTCAACCTAGAAGTTCTTCTGGAAACACATCAGGGTATTTTCTAACAATTGGTTATAAGGTTAAATTAATCTCGGTTTCCCTGGTGCCAATTACGCTAGCCAAAATACTCCATGTACCTTGATCAATCAACCTCTTGGCCTTCACAACTGAAATCACCTTGGGCAAGATTATAGTCCCGACACCTTTGAACTTAAAATTGGCTCACCTAAGGGGGGTTAAAGATCACCTTCTTATGAAAATAGTCTATACTAGCATGATTGGAAGCCAACCAATCCATGCCCATAATCACATCAAAGTCACACATGTCTAACACTATTCAGGTCACATCAAGGGTGCAGTTCGCTATTTGCAACTGACAAGCTTTTATCTTTTTGCTTGCTATCATAATTTCTCCGGACGAAGTAGACATTGATAAAACATAACCCAAGGCCTCTAAAACTAGCATAGCATGCTTTACGAACAACGATGAAATGAAAGAGTGAGATGAACTAGAGTCAAATGACACCAAAGCATAGTGCCCCAAGATTGGGAGCATACCTGTCACCACTGTTTCAGAATGCTCAGCTTCTCGACGATTGGTGGCATAGACTCGACCATGCTGCTACTGTCGGTTTGAATACCTTGATGCGAACTCGGGGGCTGACCTTCTGCACTTCCAGAACCACTACTAGGGCATTGGTTTGCCGTATGCCCTACCTACTTACATCTAAAGCAAGTCCCTGTGCCAATCAGACAGCGTCACCAATGACGCTTCCTACACGACTTGCACACCGGTCTATCCCTCCAGACTTCTCTTGAAGCGGTGACTTGCCGTTGGGTATGCCCTAGCAACCTGTTCATGCTCTGATTCTTTTGCAGAGGCCCCGGTGCTTTTTGTTCAGCTAGGTTCTTCCGTCAAGGACTTCAGGAACTCTATCCTCGAGGGACAGCCCACATGTGCTACCGCTCGGAATGTTGCTGCATAGGTGGGAGGCTCAAGAGCTTGCATAATACCTCGCACCTCGACTCGAAGTCCCTGCACAAATCTTTCAGCCTTCTTTGCTTCAGTAAATACCAGACTAAGGGTGAAGCAAGACAGTCTGTCAAGCTTCTCCTCGTACTCCTCTACTATCATGGTTCTCTACTTTAGATTCACAAACTCAGCCTACTTGTTGTACCTCACGTGAGCAGAGAAGTACTTCTCGTAAAATCGCTCTTTGAATTGGTCCCACGTTGCTTAGCCTTCACTAGATTCAATCATTCTTTTGGCAAAGCGCCACCAACGCTTGGAATTATTGACAAGAACAAAGGCAGCACACTGTAACTTTTTTTTTCTGGGCACTTCATGTACTGAAAAATCCCTTCCAGAGTGGACAACCACAACTCTGCTTTAGTGGGGTCTTTCAGGGACCCATTAAACATCGGAGGGTCATACTTCTTGAAGTTCTGTAGATATCCGGCCTCCAAGGAAGGGCCTGCCATAGTTTGACTTGGTACTCTAACTTGATTTTGAACCTTTGGTGTCGGGGTCGACAGGGATGGCACCTGCTGTGACTGTGCATGTTGAGCTATCTGTTTGACCACAATATCTCTTAGCTGCCCTACCACAGCCTGTGTGACGACATTCCCAATAGCTGCAACCATGATAGTGTACTCTATTGGAATCTCTAAGGAAAATGGTCCTGATATGGACACTTTCGAAGTTTGAGGCCCACTTCTTTGTCTAACCCTTTGCCAGGTTGACCAAGAAGGGTCACGAAGCAGTGGGTCCTACACTTCTTGACTCTGCACCTCAAGGTCTTGTACATCAAGTGTAGAACCTAAAGGCAATACTAGAGGGAGAGTGAATAGGGTTGACTACCAATTTTTTTTTTCTAAAATAATTTTATCTTCAAACAATGCTCAATAAAGTTAACCCACTAATTTGATTAAAGAAAATTTATGCAAGACAAAACTTAAATCATGCAAGTTATGATAACTTCAAATTTAAAGACAATTTAATCAAGGATAAATTTAAATAACACACTAAAAATTAAATCATGCAATTTGGAAAGATTAAAAAAATAACTAAGACAAGAAGTAAAAAATTTGAAAACAAGAAATAAAAGAGAGAGAGGAAGAGAAAACACCGAGAATTATAGTGGTTCGGCAAATTGCCTACTCACTCTCCAAGACTGCTTCTTAGGTATTTCACTAAGTGATCCTCTTGCAGGTGAAGACCAAAACGACACACGACCCTCTTTTTTCTAGGCTAAAGAGAAACCTAAGATCTTTTTTACTGGTTCAGGATCAAATCAATTTCTTTTTCTCACAACCAAAGGTGTACCCACACCTTAATACAATTCCCAAAAATTAAGAGAAAATCTCACAATATTACCTCTTGAAGGCTAAACACACAAGTTGAGCACTAAAAAAAAACTCAAAAAATAACTCTAGGCCAATTTAGGAGCAAGGAGGACAAGAATTTGAGAGTAGAGAGAATTGAGAGCTTAAGACTTGATAGCTTTTGGTATGTCCATGAAGAGTAAAATCAAGTCGAATTTATAGGCGAGGGGGATAAATTTTGGCCATTGGATATGATTGCAAATGAAAGGTAGAGATTGAATAAAAATAGAAAAGGAAAGGATTTGAAAAGGAATTTTGAAAGATTGGAATTATTGAGATTTGGAGAATAAAAAGGATTTGAAGGATGAAAATTTAGGAAGGAAATCAAATTTGAAAAGGCTAAACTTTAGTGAGAATTTGGAGAAAATTGGATTAGAAAATTAAAGAAAAATAAGCAAATGAAAATGAAAATAAAATGTAGCTGGATGATATGAGCATCACGCACACAAGGGAGAAGATTGAGCGTCACGCGCTGCATTCTGTGAAGAAATTGCAGGCACATGCAGTGCACGCGTGCGTCCGCGCGTGAAGTTGGGTGACCGCCACTTGTCATTATCTCATTCGTCCACGGTCACCACATCACTGCCATATCATGTGCCACGTCAGCAAAAAGTGACCGGTTGGAGCATCACGTTAGTTGCCACATCATCAATATTAACCGTTTCTGTGCCACGTCGGATGCCACGCCAGCAAGGTGCCACGTGTCACTGCTACATTGGATTCCTCTCCAATATTTTTTTGCTTATAACTTTCTCGTTTGAACTCCGATTTGAGCGATTCAAATTGCGTTGGAATCGTCTTTCCGAGCTTTACAAGATAGTGACTCTGAAACACTCAAAATGTTAGTACAAAAAATTTGAGTTTGTTATCATCAAAATACTTGGTTTGATTGAAACCCTAAAGCTAACATCAAGGTCCTGCTTCCCAACTACATTCTTACCTCAACTGCCCCTTCCTCTAGTTCGTGCTGCCATACCTGATAACCACACAGAATGCTTTAACAAAACACTAGCAGGGAAATCCGTCAAAACGACTGTACAACATGTAAAATTTCATACATAATTCCGTAGAGAACTTTAAACGACACACCTGATGATGACGAGAGACCCGTTTGTGGCCATAATGAACAGTTTGGACACACGATGTAAGTCAGTCTATAAAACCTAAAACTTAGGCTCTGATACCAACTGTCACGGCCCTAATTTCTTGTATGTTTCTAGGATGCTAATCTGTGCATGCATAGGCTTGGCAATACATTTCTCGAAGAACATTTAAATAAAAGAGATAAAATTTTTATTTAATTAAATAAAGCTCAATAAGGAAGAGAAATCCTAAAAAGAACAATTTATCGTTTAGGACCCTCGACCCAACTTTAAAATAAATAACAATTAAATGAATTAATAAATGAAATCAAGGAATATTCATATGCTTTTAAAACTCCTAACTTCTAAACCAGACATTAGTGCATGAAACCTAGGTGTGGAAGCAATGACTCATCCAAATGGCCAGGTCACAGATCTCTCTTGTCATTCGCCGGTCTATCTTTACTTTTACTCAGTAAGTGACCCACTACTGAACCCACTCAGTGATCTGTTAGCCTTTCCATCGGGACACAAGTGCACAATGACATCATAGGCGTAGGCATAGGCATAAGCATAAGAGGCGAACCCGAAGGCAGCATTCATAAGTAGTGACCCCGAAGGGAACAATCATAAACATAAGTGGTGGTGCCAAGGGGACACCATACATAAGCATAAGGTGTGGGTCCGAAGGCTCACAACATGCGTTTTGCATAGCCCAATGGAAGTGCTAACAATCAGTGCAATCTCATACAGACATAAGCATACAACCAAGGTCATAAATCATGATAAGATCACATAACAATTCACAATTTATCCATCCATCAAACACTATTAGAACATATAATAACAACATTCCATGACGTAAGCGTAAGCTTCCAAAATTTTCAACTAACCAACAGGCATATCAAGATATCTAATACTAATGTAGGAACCAGCAGTAACATATGCTTGGGTTCAAGGGAAAACCGGTAGTAAATCACTTACCTCAACGTAAGCAATTTATTTCTCCTTTTAGTTTTGAGAGACCCTAGATCAACCACTACCACCTGAACCAAAAAAAAAACATCAATCGAACCCATTAAGTTTAAATCCATAATTAAAATTATCTTAAATTTCCTCAAGTCATCTACCCCAAAACGTAAAGCGAGCCCCCAAAAACCACCAAATGCCAAAATAGACCTATCCTTAAGTGACACTTAATTTCAAGAATTAAAGACCCCAATTCTACCAACCAACACCAGTACTAAGGGGCTTCCAAAGATTACTACTCATCAAACTCCTCTGAAGCAACCTCCAACCACTGGACAATAAGCCCACAATCTCCACAACTCGAGTCTAACAACACAACACCAAGAATCAAGCTGAAAATTTAATGAGCAACAACTAAACAATCGAGGATAGACCCATAATGTTCCAAATTTACCCTAAATAGTAGAATTTGACAGAAACTGACCACGATCCGGTGCAGACAAGGCTTTTCGCGTCAGATCGGCGAATGGGTGCTCGGGCTAGGCCGGCGGTGCGGCGAGAACACATGGGCGAAGGGTTGCGGCACGACGATGGGTGAACTCGATAGGGACGTGTAGCACTGGGCAGCGGCTAAACGAGCAAACGTCTGGGACGCGACGAGGGGCGACGGTGAACCTCGGATGGCTGGGGCTGAAGAAAAGAAGTGTGGAAGGGGGGCTTCACGTGCGCTAGGAGGAAGAAAAAGGGAACTAAGAAAATTTTCCTCTTTACTTCACGAAAACCAAGGCTCCCTATTTAAATAAACAAAACCTTTAAACCCTACTTTCTTTTATATAATACACACACACACACACACACACACATATACACATATTACCCCCCATTTACCTTCTTCCAAAACAAAACTCAAACCACAAAATCTTATTTTAATAAATCTTCTCCAACCATGACCAATAAAAAGATAAAAATAAAAATAAAATTGAACTAACAAATCATTTAATTGCCTAATTTTTGGCCTTAAATTAAAAAGAAAAATCCAATAATTTCATGAACTAATTTAAATTTACCTAGATCCTAGAATGTTACATTCGTGATCTAAACAATGCATGCCTGAAAGATGATTTTCCATTGCCATCACGAAGATCATGGTTGATGTGACAACAAGGCACAAGGCCTTTTTTTTTATGGATGGATCGTCTAGGTGTAACCAAATATGAATGACTCTCATTGATGAGGAAATGACGAAATTTCGAACCTCAAAAGGAATATATTGTTACAAGATAATGCCTTTCGGATTGAAGAATGTTGTCGTTACTTACCAACGCGCCATGTAGAAGGTGTTTGACGACATATTGCACAAACAGGTGGAATGCTATGTCATTGACCTCGTGGTCAAGTCCAAGAAATGACAAAATCGTTTGAAGGATTTAAAAGTTGTGTTCGATTGCCTATGAAAATACCAGTTAAAGATGAACACTCTTAAGTGCGCATTTGGTGTAACCTCGGGGAAGTTTCTTTGTTTCATTATAAGGCATTGGGGGATCAAGATAGATCAATCCAAGATTGATGTCATTCAGAAGATGTCGAGGCCAAAGAATTTACATGAGTTAAGAAGTCCTCAGGGACGTCTAGCTTACATCCGAAGGTTTATTTCCAACTTGGCAGGTTGATGTAAACCCTTTCAAAAATTGATGAGAAAAAAAGAAAAATTCGAATGGGATAAGGCCTGTTAGAATGCTTTTGATAGCATAAAGAAGTACTTACTTATCCCTCCTTTCTTAGGCACTCCCGTAGAAGGCAAGCCATTGATATTGTACATTACCGCACAAGAAAGATCACTGGAAGCATTGTTGGTCCAAGAAGAAGAGAAGGGAAAAGAGTGTGCTCTCTACTATCTAAGCGAACTTTGATCAGAGCTAAAGTCAATTACTCTCCTATTAAGAAAACGTGTCTTGCACTCTTTTTTCGCTATTGATAAGCTGAGACATTATATGCAGAACTTTACCATTCATCTAATTGCGAAAGTCGATCCCATCAAGTACGTCCTATCTAGGCCAATCATCTCTTCACAGAAATCACGGAACCTTGGATCATGTTCTTCGATGGTTAATCACGAAGAAGTGGTGCGAAGGGAGGCGTCGTCCTCATTTCACCAGAATAACAATTGCTACCCTATAGTTATGCACTAACTGAGTTGTGCTCGAATAATGTTGTCGAATACCTGGCCTTCAAATGGCTTTGGAGATTGGGTATCGTGCATGGATATTTTTGGTGACTCAAAGTTGATAACTAATTAGCTCTTTTCTAGTATGATGTGAAGCATAATGACTTAAAACCTTACTTCATTTATGCCAGCTAGTTGATGGAGAAGTTTGACAATGTGACGTTAGAACATGTCCCGAGGTTAGAAAATAAGAAGGCGGATGCCTTGGCAAACTTGGCTACTATTCTAATAGTCCTAGATGATGCATCCCTAAGTATATCACTTTTTTGAAGGTGGCTTATGCTGCCGACTGAGACCGAATGTGAAGAAATGAATGTGATAATGGTTTACTTAAATGATAAGGAAGATTGGCGGCAACCCATTATAAATTACCTTTAGCATGGGAGGCTTTCGAATGACCCCCGCCATAAAATCCAGATCCAAAGAACTATTGCTCATTTCATTTATTACATAAGGATCTCATACCGTTGCTCCCTCGAAGGACTCTTTCTTCGATGCCTTGAAGAAAATGAATCGACGAAGGCTTTGGAAGAAGTGCATTCAAGTGTCTGTAGCGCGCATCAATCTAGACTAGAGCTACAGTACCAATTGAAGAGGATGGGTTACTACTGGCCAAGAATGATCCAAGATTCGATGAAGTATGCAAAAAAGTGAGGCTTGTCATGGGGACTTAATCTTGCAAACTTCATTAATCAATCGCCCGAATCTCTGCATCCGATTATAGCTTCGAGGCCTTTTAAAGCATGGGGACTTGATCGTGTTGGCCCTATAGCACTTAAGTCATCAGCAGGGCATTCTTACTTCCTCGTATCCACTTATTACTTTTCAAGGTGGGTTGAGGCCATCACCTTAAGAGAAGCTAAAAAGGAAAATGTGATGGACTTTATGCGCGCTCACATCATCTATTGATACAGTATCCCCCATCGGATTGTGATAGATAATGGGAGGCAGTTTTCCAATACCTCGATGGACAGGTTGTGTGAGAAGTTCAAATTCAAGCAGTTCAACTCATCTATGTACAACGTTACTATAAATGGGTTGGTAGAGGCATTCAACAAAACATTCTGGTGCTTGCTATCAGAAGACCCATCATCACGATGAGACATATGGGAAATAAGTTCACACCTAAGTGTGATGAACCTTACATCGTCAAAGAGGTCTACACAAATGGAGCATGTAAGATTGTTGATCAAGATGGATTAAGAATTAGCCCAATCTACAACAAGTTTCTTAAGAAATTTTATGCTTGGTAAATGCAAAAAAAAAAAAAAAAAAAAAAAAAAAAAAAACACTCCTTATCGTAAGAGTATAAAGTACATGCTGCTCTTGGCTCACATAAGCTTAAAAGGTTAACGACCCTTTAAAACAAACATTCTTATGAACTATGTTATGACTTGATCCCTATCATTATAAAGGGTATGTAGGTAACTTAAAGAAATTTAAGATCAATCATATAAAAAACAGAAACTTAAAGGAAACTTCAAGCACTGGAATTTGTCATTAAAAAAAAAAGAAGAAGAAGAAGAAGAAGAAGAAAAGAAGTAGCTTCCATATAAGAGAGAGAGTTTCTTGGCACTACAGTAAACAAATCCAACCAATAAAAGAGCTTAGAGTTACAAAATTCTTAAGCCACTAACGACCAGCGCATGTGTAGCTAAGAAAGGTGGATAACGTCAAATCATGGTACCTAGTTGTAGTTCTCTAGCTCCTGCTACATGGCTTCTAGCATCTGACGTAGTATTTCTAAAACCTTGACCTTTTTATTAGAAAGAACTAAAGTAGTCTTGATATCGTTTATGGTCCCTCGCATTTCTGAGGCATCAAGCTTATGTTGATTCAAAATATTTTTGTTCTCAGAGATCAAGTTGGATATTTCAGCTTGTTTAATTTTGATAGCTTCTAGCTTCGCTAACAATTCTTTCTCTTCTTGCAAGGCTCGAGAATCACGCTTTAGTAGTGCTTGTCTCTTAGCAAGGGCATTATTTTCATCATACAGTATCTTCTCCAGGTTAAACTTGGCCTCCTACAGATGTTGGCTTTTGCTTGTCTAAGTTAATTGGGAAGAAAATGATGATTGGAACTTATTATACTTCTCTATATTTCGAAAATATTCATTTATAAGTTTTCTAAGAGGGGGAAGGTTGGCACCATGAATGTCAGAAATGGTTTCAAATATCTCATGATTTTCTTTTTCTAGACAAAAGACCTTCTCAAAAGAAGAACGCATGATTTTCTTATGTATAGTCTCCCACATGGCTAAGACAGTGTGACGTCAAACATCAGAAACTACGTCGGTAGCACAAAATTCGGATACCTTAGAAGCAGCTAGGGGGTGTTCTTTTATTCACATGTCTTGGGAGCTCCTTGGACTCAAAAAGACGAGCCATAGTCAAATATGCGCCAACGGGGGCCCTAAAACTGCCAGTACGGACAAATGCAGGTTCACAACCACCTGGACTCGCCAAGCTTTTAAAGTTTCCTTGGGTTGTAGGACTTTCTCTATTAAAGGGACGTTGGAACGACCAGTTTCTTTGATTAAGGGATCTAAAACTTCAACATTCCTAACATCTACTATCTCGTTGACGTGATGGATGTCTTCAGAGGTAGCATAAACTTAATAAGACTATTTGATGGGATTCATTGCCAACGCTTCAGATGTACTAATTCTTTCAGGGATTGAGTCGACAACGAAAGGCCCCATTAACGATTCTTCACTTTACGGGGCCACGAGTCTTTGAGGAGAGTTGTTCAGGGTTGACTACAAAAAGAGAGAGTGTGAAAAAAAGACGTAAACCATATAGTGAAAGAAATGAGATAAGAAAATTAAAAAAAGGAAGGGTCGATATACTAGTTAGTTGAGAGCGTTAAGGACTGCTGGATCATGTTAATCCCTTTAAAAAAAGCAATTATCCAAAACCTTGCGCTTCTTGGAGGGTTTTTTCTAATAATAGTCATCGGTGCTACTATGATTATCCTCCCCAATTTGGTTTGAAGCATCTTTCTGCAAGATCGTCATTGTCTCTTCAATCAAACGAATCTCCTTACCTCTTTGGGTGGCCCCTTTACCTTTGGGTAGTTTGGGTTGTGCCGGAGGAGGAATGGCATTAGTCACTAATTGATGTCCATTTTTTTCAAAGGAATTCCCGTGCTTTGTCAGCCACCAATCCCTGAACCGCATAGTAACATGGGTGTGCATATCTAACGTGTGGGCTGGCGAGAATACTTAAGATAATGTCTTACTTCTCGTGCATATTCTCTTGTGATATAACACATTATTCAGCGTGAGGGCATGTGGCATTCCCCTTATATCATTAGGAATGTTCTGGTAAAAACTGAATTGTCGGCCAAAATGAGAGGAACTATATGATTCTATAGTCCAAATATTCCCACATTGGGAAGATAAGTAGCATGATCGCATGTTGGAGAAATAACTAGACTTTAGGAATGACAAATCTCTACCATTGGTCATGCATTCATGCCTACTTCTATTTTGAATGTTCACGTGCCATTGAATACTTGTGTCGCAGTGGATTAATTCTTTCAAAATAGATTGAGCCTCCTTCACTAAAAAGTTGGCCATCTTTGAACACTGAATGACTACAGAAGTGAGGTAGTGTGTATTAAAATAGTAGGCCAACCAACCTTGGGCATAATGCATGGGAAAGTGAAAGTCCATGCGTCCAATTGGGTTTGAAGCTTCTGTAATCAGCCCTAGGCCACGATAAGACTATAGACAGTTTCGTTAGCCATCAAGCTAGCAATTCTAAATACTTTAAGGTGAATATATCCTCCCTTTTGTGCGAACACAAAAAGGCCTAACCAATAGGATAGAAAGGTAGCCAAATCAAGTTTATCCTTCAAGTCGTCGTTTATCTTGAGTTCCACGAATAGCATATTTTCCCTACCTGACTATTCTCGAAATGTGATCTTTGCATCGTCAGGATTTTGTGTAAACCGGGAGCGAGAGGCTTTCTTTTGCTTTCGTGTAGTAGGCTTATCATATCTCTGAGCCCTTAGGAACCAAAAAGAAATCCATGAGCTAATGGACATTAGGTAATCATTCTTAGAAGGGGTCATGTGATTTTCTCTCTGTAAACACACTATTGAATAATACGCCTGGAAAAGATGTTCACAAATTTTTGGTTAGATATTTCTCCTTGTCTTGGTAGCCAGTTCATTCTTTAAGGGAGGGAATCACCTACTCATAAAAGCTTCCCTTGATTGCAAGACTCCCAAATGACCATAGGTCCCATAAATAAATTGATAATTCACCTAGAGTGTTGGTTGAAGAACACCAAACTTTGTATAGGGCTCGAACTATATCACTATTACGCTCATACGTGTACATAGAAGAAATCACCACACCAAATAAACTGACATCATAAAGGAATTGCTCATTTTAGCCGACTACAAAGTCAAAGGCTCTTCCATTGATAATTTAGAAAGAATCATTGTTGTCTAAACTTGGCCAGCGATCCGCAAAAGGGCCAGCTAATAACTTTGCCACAAGAAAACTAAGTCCATCTTTTATTAGCTAACCACTATAAAAAAGAATCACGAGGTATCTCTCGCCAAACGAGATGTGTTCGACAAAGTGAACCATCATTCTGCAAAAAAAATACCATCAAGGAATGAGTTTCGATGACATGATCCAAAGGCAGTCAGGCATAAATAATTAATAAGAGTAAGCCCTATAAAACTTTATTATATTCTAAGCCCTATAATGTTTTTAGACCCTTTTGGGGTCATTCTTATGTTGATCAAATAGGGTTGTTAGACATTTTTCGTGTCATCCCTATGTTGACCTTTTCTGGATCATCCCTATGTTGATCAAGAAGTAACATAATAAGGTTTAGGGTCACCCTTATGTTGATCAAGTAGGATTGTTAGACCTTTACGGGATCATCCCTATGTCGATCAAGAAGTGACATAATAGAGACCTTTCCGAGGTCATCCCTATGTTGATCAAATAGACCTTTCCGAGGTCATCCCTATGTTGATCAAATAGACCTTTCCGAGGTCATCCCTATGTTGATCAAATAGACCTTTTCGGGGTCATCGATCAAATAGACCTTTCTCGGGTCATTCCTATGTTGATCGTTAGACTTTTCTCGGGTCATTCCTATGTTGATTGTTAGACCTTTCTCAGGTCATTCCTATGTTGATAAAATAGGGTTGTTAGACCTTTCCGGAGTCATTACTATGTTAATTAGGAAGTCACGACCTTTCTCGGGTCATCCCTATGTTGATAAAATAGGGTTGTTAAATCTTTCCAGAGTCATTCCCTATGTTAATCAGGAAGTCACGATATGATAGTGTTGTTTAGACCTTTTCGGAGTGCCTATATTAATCAAATGGGGTTGTTAGCCCTTTCCAGGGTCATCAAATGGGGCTGTTAGCCCTTTCAAGGGTCATCAAATGGGGTTGTTAGCCCCTTCAAGGGTCATCCCCATGCTGATCAAGAAGTGATGATATAATAAGGTTATTTAGACCTTTCCGAGGTCACCCCTATGTGTATGGTGGTCACATATCAGACAATTGCTGCAAACTCATAAAAACAAACAATAATAGTAGTAACAACAATAATAATAATAGAGCTCACCCTTTGCATAATAATAATAATAATAATGAGTTGGCGAGATAAAAAAGGTTACTCCCTCGATTATATTGTAGGTTACGAGTAGCTTTAATGCTGTGAAAAAAATTGAGGGCAAGTTAGTATATATATAAGGAAAAGAGAGTTTCAAATGATGGAAAAAGAAAGGAAAAACAAAAGAAGAAAAACGAAAAAAGAAAGGAAATAAAAGGGAAAAATAGAAAATAAAAGGAAAAAAGAGAAATCGGCAAAAGAAGAGAAAAAAGAAGAAGACAGACTAAAAAAAAAAAAAAAGGGAAGGGGAATAAAAAAAGAGAAAAAAATTAGGAAAAAAAAAAAAGGAACCCTAATTTTCTTTTCTCTCCTTCTCCACCTAGCCGCCAGCCCCCCTAATCTCTCTCTCTCCACTTTTCACTCTCTCAGTCTCTCTCTCCTTCTTCGCTCTCTCCCTTTTTCCCGTTCACCTCTTTCCCTTTCACCGACGCGGTGAGCACGAGCGTCAAATGGCAGGGCGGCGTTGGACAGCGGAAGGATCGCAGAGTTCAACGGTAGAGGCATGGTGCGACGGAAGTGTCGCAGAGTTCAACTTCATACGCACGGCTCGACGAGTGCACGGTGGCATCGCTAACTGTTCCACAAGAATAAGAGAGGGCAGCGGTGGTGCTGACGTCGATCGACCCACAGTGCATGAAGAAAGATGGCGAACTCCGACCGGCGAGTTGATGAAGCAAATGGCTCGGGTGTAGGCAGCTTCGTGGCTCGGCTTGCGGCTTCGTGCAAGGTAAGCAACAGACGTGGCTCAGCTCGCGGCTTCATCGATCGGCTAGGCAGCTTCATGGCTCACGGCTAGAAAAATAGAGAAGGAGAGTTTCTTTATGAGATTTGGGTCCTATTTATAGAGGATTTGTCAACTCTCATAGCAAAATCAGGAGATTCAAATAAATATTTGATTTAGATTATGAGATTTTATTAGATTACCCAATTTCATTTAATTTTTAATTTTTAAACCAAGTTCAATAATAATAATAATAATAAACTAAAGTAAAAACGTAAGAAAAAAAATTAAATTATGATCCTATTTAATTTGATTTTATTAAATTTTATCCTCAAGTTTGTATTCAAACAAAATTTGTTCATATTTCAAATTTTATCCAAAATTCAAATAATTCAAGCTTAGGCTTTATATCAAGTCAAATAAAATTGTGCTTAATACATGCAATTTATCTCAAATTTAAATAGGGGCATACTTCGTAATTTGATCCCACACTAAAGTTGAATGAATCTCAAAGCAAATCTTCAAGTCTTATTCCAAGTTCAAGCCTTCGGTAGAAGTTCAATCTTACTCCACTTTAATTTTGAATTAAGTGGAGAAAAATTCTACTAAATAAATTAAGAGACAGAATAAACACATAAACCGCAAAATTTAAAAACTAAACTTGTAATTTAACTTCATTCTCTCTATTTATCTTTATTAATTCATCAATCTAGATCCAAGTCAACCACATCACACATCATTTTCTTATAAATAATTGAGCTTATAATAAATATATACAAGTCATAAACTAAAATGGCTTAGTTCCTCCTAGGGTTTGCAACAAAAAAAAAAAAAAAGTAACTAGAGTTTTACTGAGCACAATGGTTGATTGATCCCCCACCATCAGTTGGTTGATTGATCCCCACCATCAGTTATTTAAAAATCACTTACATGATTTCAATTTGATGTAAAAAAATCTAAAAAAAAAAGTAAAATTATAAATATTTCAGGTGGTCATTTACATGTCCATCAAATTAAAACGGAAAATTATCTGATTACATATAGTAGCAAGTTCTTGATTGAATCATATTAAAACTAGCGTTTTATTTATTTATTTACTAAAATAACAATATTTTTTATTCTATGCGTACTAAAGAAGAAATTAATAAAATTAATATTATTTTCGGTGAAATGAACCTGGCAGATAATAAATGCAAATAAGTATTAATCTTGCATTACAATAGTTCATTCACTACTAACTTACCAAAAATGTCAACAAATTATGGAATTCCAAATGTTAATTTACCATTTCCCAATTAACCTCAGTAAGGCAAGTTAGTAAGTTAGTTCAAAGGTATTGTTTGCAAATTCTTTTTATTGTTATTTGAGAAAGAAAATAAAAATATTTTATTTTATAACTATTCTCTTCTAATTTATTTATGGATCGATTAATTACAAATTGGTTCTGAACTTTCAATTTCATGGATATTAAATTTCTAATTTTTCAATTTTGTATTTTGATAATTAAAAGAAATAAATTAATTGATCTATTAATAGTTTAAAAAAACAAAAAATAAAAGTCCATCTATTACATGTGTAATTTTGAAAGTTGAACAAACAAATAAATATAAATTTTTGTGAATTTTGTACAAATTATTTTTAATTTTCTTTAAGGAAAAAACAATAAAAATATGTTCATATACAATAGTTCTCTCCTAATTTATATATGACCAAGTGAATTACAAGTTCAGTCCCTATACTTTTAGTTTTTTTTCTACTAGATTTTTTTATAATTAACACTATTTTCTTATAAACAATTGAGCTTATAACAAATATATATAAGTCATAAACTAAAATGGCTTAGTTCCTACTGCCGTTTAAAAAAAAATGTAACTAAAATTTTACTAAATACAATGGTTGATTGATCCCCATAATCAATTATTTACTTCATCATAAAAATAATTTACATCGTTTTCAGTTTGATTTATAAAAGTTTACAAAAGAAGTAAAATTATAAATATCTTAGGTGGCCATTTACATGTCCAACACATTAAAAGGGAAAATTATTTGATTATATATAATAGCAGGTTCTTAATTAAATCATATTAAAATTGGAGTTTTATTTATTTAATAAAATAACAATATTTTTTATTCTATGTTTACTAAATAAGAAATTAACAAAATTCCTATTATTTTGTGTGAAATGAACTAAATGCAAAGAAGCTACACAGTATCCATCATGCATTAAAGATAATTCATTTACTACTGACTTATCAAAAATGGTCAACAAATTATGGAATTCCAATTGTGAATTTACCATTTTCCAATTAACCTCTGTCACACCCCGCCCCAAGCCCCGCACTTCTGAGCTCGAGGAGAGGCATGATATTAACTAATGCTACTTTTATATCTTACTAGTTTCCTTTTGTAACCTTACTTACAACAGCAGGGGAAAAAAATATTACATGCTTTAATTAGAAACTAGTTTACAAATTCAAGTTACATTTACATGAAAGACACTACCAATCTCAATTAGTACTATTTCTAAACTTGTGGTAGACCTTGACCAACGTCACAACCTGGACTCTTCTGCTACCTGGAAAGAAACACAGAAAAAGACTATGAGCTTTACAAAGCTTAGTGAGTGGTATCATAAGTACAAGTCTTTTACAGATCACAAGCATTATCACAAGGTTCCAATGCAAACCTCCACCATACCATGAAGCTTTTCATAAACCTACCTACAGACACGATAGATAGTTAACATTTCATATCTAAAAATATCAACCTATGTGCACATAGTTCTCCCTTTCATGGGCTTAGAAGCTAGGCCCGTCGACCCTCTGACCATCCCATTCAAGGTTTTTCCGTCCCACAGGCTCAGGATCTAAATTTCTTGGTCCCCTGACCATCTTGTAAGGATTTATTTTGGGCTTAGGTTCTTGGTCCACATACCCCTGACCATCCCAACGTCATATTCACCTCATAATATAAGCTATAGCATATCAGTTCTAAATATGCTTAAAAGAGTAAAAGAAGAAACCACTCACAGTGACCTGTTGAGATCTTTCTTCCCAGTTCACCCAATTTCCCTTATTCCTTCACTGGACCCTATTTCAGGTTTAATTTCAAGCTTAGATTACTCACTCTTTCGAGTCTTATCTCAAGAAATTTCCTTCTTAAAAAATGTGTGAAAATGTTTTAACTAAATTACCTTAAAGTTTTGCCCCAAACTCCCTGGCGAAAATTCAGAGTCTCAAGTTTACTCCCCCTGGCTCGACTGCTTCCTCACTGGTGAGCACCTCTCGGTTTTCCTTGAATTTGATAGCCTTAGAGTTAGAATTTCCTTAAGACAGCCCTTACACTAAATCTACATTTAATTTAGAAACTTTTGGTCTAAAAATCACTTGATTGGCACGAGTAGTCTGGAATAACTTCTCGGTTGAAGTTAGCCTAGGCGTCTGTCCGTACACCCAGTTTCCCTCGGCACCTCTACTTGTACCTCCGACTGATCAACGCCTTCAATCTACGTATATCTTTTATTTTTCTCATTTCTTTGTGGTTTTTATGGACTTAAATGATTTGTGAGTTGAAGTGAAGCGTTTAGCCCTTTTTTATAGGCATTTCACCCCTCTTCTTTGCCCGACACCATCTCCATTGATCACAACCAGGTGTATCCCTTTCATCCTACCAACTCCCAGCCTCTTCCACCTTCTGTTTGATGTGTCTTTACCCCACACTATCAACGCAACCTTCATATCAATGCAACCTAAGGTGTCTTCCCTTTCTATAGCCAGCACTTAAGGCTTAACTTTGCATGTCTTCTCGTGCATCCACCTTATTTGCTTAAGGCCTAATATTTCTTCCTAATAAGCCACATGTTCGGATGACGATAGGGAATGCGTTCATTCAATCTCATATGTGCCCATCTACCACAAACACGTCCATTCAACTTCATTTGCGTCCATCCAATTGGTGCAATGATAACTTGTAGAAATACAAGTTATTTGTACTGCCTTATCTAGATATTGCGGCTAAAAGAGGATAAATATGCGCCAATTGTATGAAAATTAGCTCAGAAATACAACAATTACACCCACTGACATCATTAAGATGGAAGAAAAGGAGAATTCTACTCTGTTTTGCAGACAACCAAGTCACCGCTTGCACTCAAGGCTCAAGGAGAACTGACCAATGCATCTTTGTCATATTGCGCCCGTCAATAAAAAATGAAGAGACGATTAACGCAATAACGACGCAGTACGACAGTTGATCCCGAGCTGACTTTCAATCACATGCGATAATAAAAACAACACCGCATGCGAACACTCGATCGAAAGATGCAGTAGAGCAATGCAAAAGCGAAGGATTGTGACACATGTACAACTAACGGTTGTGCATATTCGACGGTCTAATTGCATAACAGAAGGAATAATATCCCTCCATCTTCGAAATTTCCATAAACAAAAAGTGGGCACCACAAGGCCGGAGTCAAAGATCCTCACCTATAAATACCCCATAGATTTCACAGAAAACTCATGCTACTTGATACGGGGCTAATTGCTGGTAAAGTGTTGAAAGAAACGGTTGAGCTGAGTGCATAACTAAAGAAATTCGGGAAGAAGTAGAGACAAGGCCGAGAGGTGAGTCTCAGATCTATTCTGCCAAATACCCACTGAGAAGCTCTATGTTTAGAACACTGCTACCAATTGAGCAAGCCTGAGAGGGAAGCTCATTCCACCATTTGATCCATCCAATCCGGCAAGCAGATCTTCATCCAAATCAGCATCGAGACGTTGGCGCTATTTTTATCTGTTCTATCTCTTTTCTTCATTGTAGTTCATATTCTTTATCTCTTCATTCACAAACCATGTATCAAACGCTTAATAGATATATTAAATGTTTCGATTACTGTTATATTCCATTTTCTGTCTATTTTCGTTCCCCCGTTAATCACTTTCTCCATGATGTCTGCTTAATCCCCTGATAGTTAGTATGAATTAAACGAGTACTTAATTTGAGTTAAAGAGATAAAATACGTTTAGCTAAAGCATGCTAGATGACATCTTCACCTGTAAGAGCAGAAGTGAAGATGTCATTTCTGATCTATCGAGAAAAGGTTAGAAGAATGCGTTATCTAAAGCGAGTAGTACTTCCAGACATGGAAGCAACCTTGTGTTCGTTACGTTCGTCTCTGTTTCACCACAGACATGTGGGGACGCGGCCGATCACTGAGAGGTATACGCCGAGAGAAAAGCGGAACCGTATTTATAGCTTCAACGCAATTAAGAACTTGCGATGTTTATATTATTTATCTTTCTCTTTCTGCTCTGTACATAATACTTGCCACCGCATTCCATGTTCTTTGCATAACCTTCACAGCCAGACTAGACCCCAGCATCGTGTATCATGAAGCCTGTATCTTATACCATCTAGCGTAGGTTTACTGCACTTTATTTTATTATCGCATGTTTATTGCTTTCCTTTACTCTACCGCAATTTTACATACTTGTACACAAACTATACTTTTAAAGATTGAAAAACCTGGTCGCATGTATCATGAACATAACGTAATAACCTCAAACAGTCCGTGTGTTCGACCTCGGATCATACCGAGAAACTTGCGGTGGAATTATACTTAGTTTCAACGTAAGGAAACTTGTGACAACGCACAGTACAAAAGCATCAATAAATAACGCGTATTTAGAAGTAATGTTGCATGAAAGGAGTTAAGTCAGGTCATTATTGCATATCAATAGGCTTGAACCGTGCATGCATATCATCGCATAATCACAGCGTTTCAGAAGCCCAGCAATTCGTGCATGCAAGCGCAGGCGTCTTCGATAAGGAATCTGGAGATCTAGGTGGGCCAGCTGGCTTTCGAGCTAAGAAGTCGAGCACCAGGAATGTTGCCCAGCAATTCAGAAGCCCCAGGTTGTATAGGAAAGGAGCAATGTCCCTAGGTCATTGAGCAGGCAAGTCTGACCGCCTGCAGAGATGTGGGTTGCATCCATAAATGAAAACGCAATTTTCGGTCCATATCTCGATACTATGTTTAATGCTTTCTTCAATTTCTGTCTCTTAGAATTCTGAATTTTTTACTTTGATTCTTCATTTATTTCATTCCTGAATTTATGAATTATTTCCTCATTTATTTCTTTGCATTTAATTCTGTCTCGCCTTTAATTCTTTTGCTTCTTGTGTAAATAATGCATTGAGCTTTAAATGGTGAATGATTGAGTAATAAAAAGAAAATTTATTGTTGCAAGTCATAACCACTTGTGCTGATGAAAAAAAATAATAAAAATAATAAAACAATTAACAACAAGTTTGCAAGGCGATAATGGACGCATCTCAAGCTAATGAGAGGTGATTTGCGTTCACCTAACTCAACTGTATTGAGTTGAGGGGTGTGTTGCGCTCGTATATGTCCTTTGCCCGTCCTTAGCTAAATGCACTATGTTGAGGTATCCTCCAGAAATTCATTTGGTTAAGGGGTGTATTGCGGGGATATATGCACTGTTGCCCATCCTCAACGAAGATACACTTGCATTAGTGAGCACATTCGTTCATCTTTATCTCGCGTCCATTCAAATAAAATATTAAAGAAAAATTCTTTTTGCAATTTGGGGGGAAGTCTAATTGTTTCGTATCCCCATGAAATTATGACTTCGCAGACGAAAGGAAAACTTTATCTGAAATTCCATAAATGAGGGAGGTGGAACGACGCGCCTTTGAGTTGCTCAAGGCCTGTCGCCGCAAAAATCGCTTTAGGCCCACCACGACCCAACCTATAAATATGATCTCCTCCCTCGTGGTAAATCTTTACCTCATTTTGACAATCGAAAACTCTAGCACCTTGCATCCAGGATTTCTTTCTCCCTAGCATCTTAAGTATTTACCAAACCTTCTCAAGCTCGTATCCATGGCTAACCAAACTCCCAACCCATCTGCTTCACCCTCCACCCCTGACCTGGCTATGCGAGAGGCAGCATTTCAGGCTGCCAGTAGTAGACTCACTGCCTAAGCCCACACTGTCCTTAGAATCGCCGGGAGAGCCCGGAGAAACCCCATGATCGTTAGGCCTCCTCTGTTCAAAAAAGGAGGAAGCACTGAAAGCACGTCAACTTCAACCCCTACTGTCTCAACTCAAAATGAAAGGAAGAGACGAAATGATAGGGAAGTGTTGACAACATCTTGAGTAACTTGAAGCTAGGAGGTGGATTGCCCGAGGCAGGGGTTGTACGGAGGAGGAGACGGTGGTTGTGGCAGATGGAGTAGTGAAAGGTGGAGTAATGGTGGCGGAGGCAATGGCGATTGAAGAAGAAACAGGATACGATGTTTTGGCCCCAGAAATTCCTGAGGCAAGTGCCAACGCAGAAGCTTATGACGGACCTCCAAGAAAAGAAGAAGAAGAGATTGCAAGAAATGAAAGAGAAGAATAAGAGATTTCGATAAAGGAAAGAGAAGAAGAAGAGATTGCAATTGAGGAGGCCAAGGAAGCTGAGGTTGCATTGGAGACCCCTGACATTGCGATGGAGGAGGTTGTAGGGGATGCATAACCAGAAGTGCCTGAGAAGAAAAAGAAGAAGAAGAAGAGAAAGGGAAAGAAGACTGGAGAGGCGGAGTCTTCACATCATCGCAAAGCACGAAAGAACAAAGAGTAAAAGAATGATGATGAAGATGAAGAGGCCAAGAATGAGAGAAAAAGGAAGAAGAAAGAAGAAAGGAAATTGCGCCGGCGTGAAGAGAGGCGCTTAAGAAAAGCAGAGGAAGAAAAACAGAGGGTTGCGAGCTCTGAGAATGATGGAGAATCAACCTCCGTAAGGGAGGATATGGAGGAAATGACACAATTGATGGAACTGACTCAACCTATACCAACGTAAATGGTTGTGACCGAAGAACAAGAAGAAGTAGAGGGAACCCCCCTAATGCGGCGTCGCAGGGAGAATGCCCGCAAGGGTCCAACATCGACCTTCAAAGATTAATTTTGGCATTGGAAGAGAGAAAAAAAAAATAAAGGAAGAGGTATAGAAGTAAGAAAATATAGAGAGGGGCAAGCTCATCATCGTAGAAGGAAACGAAAGAAGAAGATTGAAGTACGAAGAAATACGAAGCAACAATGAGCTTGCCAGACTTGAAGGGATCCGGAAGCGTGAGGAGGAACAGCGTCTGTTGCTGGCCTCTGAGCAATTCGAAGAAGAATTTGCAAGAGAAGAAAGAGAAGAAGAAGAAGAAAGGATGAAGAAAGAAGAAGAGGACAGATTGTTGTTGGAGGAGAGGAGAAAGAAGCACGAAGCCAATAAGCGGCACTTATATAAAAGCAAGGGCAAAGAACTCGCTGAGCACGAGAGAGAAGAACAGCACAAGGAGCGGGAGAAGAAACAAAGACAAGTAGCCCTCCTTGTGTTGCCGAAGAATAAGGGAAAGGCGATCGCAGAAAGTAGCGAGCTCGAATCGGCCAAGAAGCGAACATCAAAGAGAAAAGAAAACGATGACATGTTGATCGAGATGGGATTCTACCCTGTGCCGACCCCACTACCTGACCTCATCACGAGCATCATTGTGGAACATGGATGGGACACATTCTGTCAGTGCCCATTCATCATTGTGCCTCAGGTAGTGCGAGACTTCTACCGCGGGCGTTTGCATGGAAATAGGGATGCGGTGACCTTTAAGGGAGAAACAATATACTTCAGCGCAAAGGACATCAACGAACTATATCAGATGAAGGATAACCCTGATGCACCAGGGAACAAGATTATTAATGATCCTATAGAATAACAGATGGAAGACGCGTTGAGGGTACTAACGCAACCAGGCACGAGTTGGTCAGTCTCGCTCAAAGGCATCTGCACCCTGGAGTCCAAGTCCTTGCTACCAAAGGGAAATCTCTGGGTTTACCTGGTCAAGAAACGGCTGATCCTAACAACGCATGACAAAATTGTATCCAGGGATTGGGTGATGGCCGCATACTGCATCGCTCGCGGCATTCCTATAGACGTGAGACAGTTGATCGTAAGGCAGCTCAGATCGTTAATGGGACATATTCGAGGGCAGTACTTCTTTCCGTGGGTCGTTTTAAGTCTATGCCTATCTATAGGCATGGGTATTGATGAAGAGTCCATGCCAGAATTCCACGGCCTCATCAACATCAAAATTTTGAGGATGCTTCTCAAAGATTCTCCACACTGCTCCGAGCTGCCAGCAAAGAGGCCTGCGATCGATTTGAATCCGCCGCAAGAACCAAGGCCAAAAAGAAGACGCAGAGAAGATAAGGGAAAAGAAAGGGTTCAAGAATCACCAGCGCAAGATCCGGAACCTACGGACCCTCTCCCCTTAATCATTCGCCCTTCTAGCCTACCCAGCCCACCTGAACAACCTCCTTCTCCCCTTCACGAGTATTTTACCAACCTTCTCCTTATTCCAACCTCCCCAACTATCTATCCAGCAGCCTCACCTTCACCAACAACATCATCACCGCAACCCACCATCCGACCGCCGCAAGTTGATGACCCACACTATTTGGGTGAAGGCACATCTGCCCAACCCCAAAACGATGCTGGCGAGACATCGCAGGCGAAACCCTCCATAATCTCCATGGCTGCTGGGTTAGCTGAAATGAGATCCCTCTTCTCCCAACAACAATAGCTTTTCTCGCAACAACAACACTTCTTCAATCAAAGATTTGAAGTGGTTATGGAGCAGATCGATGATATTCAACGCAGTGCTACCACATCCAGAGAGGCGCTGATCAACATGCAGCGCAGCATTTACAAGGTTCATATGCACCAGAGACTGATTGCAGAGCGTAATCAAGAGTACTTCAACTTTCTCACCGCATTTCTGCATGGTCCAATAGTACCTCCGCATCTCCAGCAACACTTAAACTTTGAAGAAGCTCCTCCTGCACTGCTGCAAGATCCCCCTCAAGACCCTCCAGCCCCTCAACAATAACCCTCTTATATTTTTTTTCCATGTGATCATTATGTATTCTTGATATTCATTTATTCTTTTTGTAAGTTAATCAAATTCTTTGACTTGTACAGGAAACAACAAAATTTTTGTAATGCGTTCATATGTAATTACTTGTATACTCTGTTAATATTCAATACAACTAGAGTACATATTTACTTCACTTTTTACTTGTATCTTTTTCTCTATCATCTCGTGTCAATATTTGCGATATTCTCAATTTTTTACGTTTTTGTTCTTCATTGTGTTGCTATGATGTAATATATGTTTATACTTAGAAACATTTCCCACACTTAGTAAATTCTGACTAACACTTAGTTACTTTTTAGCTTAGCAGTACTTTACCTTTTATCTTTCAAAGTTCTGCTCAAACCTTCATTTTGAACTTTTTCTTCTAAGTGTTTGTCTAGTCTACCCAAACAACGCAATGAGGACCTTGCTCATCTTTAAATTTGGGGGTAAGAAAGGTCTGAGCAGATAAGATCAAGAATATGCAGTATAGTATTTTAGAAAATGCGTTCATTTTCTGTTTTATATATATATATTTGTATACAAAACTCCAATGTCAGCGCAAGAGAAAACCTTTAAAAATGTTCCCAACCTGATAATAGTTTAGTTGTGAAAGGAGCCTGCTCGTAGTTGGATGTTCGTATGACACCTGTAGGAGCAAGCCAAAATGAAGGTGGGTTTCCAAGATCAACGTAGTATGAAAATGAAAAAATATATATATATCTTTACATAATAAAAGAATGCAAGAGATAACTCCTCTGAATATCATGAGTTAAAGTTGAAATTAGCACACAACCGAAGTTGGATGTTCGCATGACACCCATGGAAACGGGCCAAAATGAAGAGTGTAACCATGACCAACTGTCTCGAGTAAATGACACAAAAGTTTTGACCACTGTATTTAGATTTATCAAGTTGTTTTGACAAGAAGAGATAAACATTCTATTTTGAAAAAAACTAGAAAAGCATCTTTGAGCATAATTTTGTTATATAGAAGAATAAAGTAGGGCTTGTTAAGAATTAGCAAGGATAGGAAGAAATTGTGAGGTTAAGTAATGTGCCTAAGTGTAACATTCGGAGCAACCAATTGATACAGAATATAGGATAAGAATTGAGCTTTATTGCCTTAGTAGAAGATATGCTTGAGGACAAGCATATATCTAACTTTGGGGGTGTGATAACTTGTAGAAATACAAGTTATTTGTACTGCCTTATCTAGATATTGTGACTAAAAGAGGATAAATATACGCCAATTGTATGAAAATTAGCTCAGAAATACAACAATTATAAATTATCGCAATTACACCCTCTGACATCATTAAGATGGAAGAAAAGGAGAATTATACTCTGTTTTGCAGACAACCAAGTCACCGCTTGCGCTCAAGGCTCAAGGAGAACTGACCAACGCATCTTTGTCACATTGTGCTCGTCAATCAACAATGAAGAGACGATTAACACAATGACGGCACAGTGTGACAGTCGATCCTAAGCTGACTTTCAATCGCATGCGGTAATAAAAACAACACCGCATGTGAACACTCGATCGAAAGATGCAGCAGAGCAACGCAAAAGCGGAGGATTGTGACACATGTACAACTAACGGTTGTGCAGATTCGACGGTCTAATTGCATAACAGAAGAAATAATATCCCTCCATTTTTGAAATTTTCATAAACAAAAAATGGGGACCACAAGGCTGGAGTCAAAGATCCTCACCTATAAATACCCCATAGATTTCAGAGAAAACTCATGCTACTTGATACAGGGCTAATTGCTGCTAAAGTGTCGAGAGAAAAGGCTGAGCTGAGTGCATAACTGAAGAAATCCGGGAAGAAGAAGAGACAAGGCCGAGAGGTGAGTCTCAGATCTATTCTGCCAAATACCCACTGAGAAGCTCTATGATTAGAACACTGCTACCAATTGAGCAAGCCTGAGAGGGAAGCTCATTCCACCATTTGATCCATCCAATCCAGCAAGCAGATCTTCATCCAAATCAGTGCCGAGACGTTGGCGCTATTTATATCTATTCTATCTCTTTTCTTTATTGTAGTTCATATTCTTTATCTCTTCATTCACAAACCATGTATCAAACGCTTAATAGATATATTAAATGTTTCGATTACTGTCATATTCCATTTTCTGTCTATTTCCGTTCCCCCATTAATTACTTTCTCCATGATGTCTTCTTAATCCTCTGATAGTTAGTATGAATTAAACGAGTACTTAATCTGAGTTAAAGAGATAAAATGCGTTTAGCTAAAGCATGCTAGACGACATCTTCATCTGTGAGAGCAGAAGTGAAGATGCCATTCTGATCTATCGAAAGAAGGTTATAAGAATGCGTTATCTAAAGCGAGTAATACTTCCAGACATGGAAGCAACCTTGCGTTCGTTACGTTCGTCTCTGTTTCACCACAAACATGTGGGGACGTGGTTGATCACTGAGAGGTGTACGCCAAGAGAAAAGTGAAACCGTATTTATAACTTCAACGCAATTAAGAACTTGTGATGTTTATATTATTTATCTTTCTTTTTCTACTTTATACATAAGACTTGCCGCCGTATTCCATGTTCTTAGCATAACCTTCACAGCTAGCCTAGACCCCAGCATCGTGTATCATGAAGCCTGTATCTTATACCATCTAGCTTAGGTTTGTTGCACTTTATTTTATTATCGCATCTTTATTGCTTTCCTTTACTTTACCGCAATTTTACATACTTGTACATAAACTATACTTTTAAAGATTGAAAAACCTGGTCACATGTATCATAATCATAACGCAATAACCTCAAACAGTCTTTGTGTTCGACCTCGGATCATACCGAGAAACTTACGGTGGAATTATACTTGGTTCCAACGTAAGGAAACTTGTGACAACACATAGAATACTACAAGAGCATTAATAAATAACACATATTTAGGAGTAGTATTGCATGAAAGGAGTCAAGTCAGGTCATTATTGCATATCAATAGGCTTGAACCGTGCGTGCATATCATCGCATAATCACAGCGTTGCACGCAACATACCTATGTCTGGACACCACCCCTTGGGCATGTGTCCATCCTATCTTTGCATCCTTGCGGTGTCCTTTAAATCTCCGCATAACGCCCTTCAAGCCATTGTCACCTAGCACCTTTCCCTATATGGGACATACTTTCCTCGGTTATGTCATTTCCAATTAACGTAACCTTACCTTATACATCCCATTAACGTAACTTGGTCACATATGCTAGATGTTCGCACGGCGCATCCCTGGCTGCATGGCTTACCTTCGCCTTATGCACTCAACTAGGATTATGACCAATCCTCTTCCACCACATACTATTTGCTCAAGTCTTGTCCCATGCGCCCACCACGGCTCATCTCATCGCCACATAGTTCATCTTTTAATACTGTTGCCACATACTACCAACGCATAGTATCGCCGCATAGCACCAACGCATAGTGTTGTCGCATAACACTAACGCGTAGTGTTGCCGCATACCATTGTGTAGCATCGCTGCATACACGATCAACTCACGCACGCATCTCCAGCGCCTTGAGCCTATGTTCGCACAACTTTGCGGCTACCGCATGCGCTACTAACCTCCCAAACATCGGTTGCCGCATGCTTATCCCTGCATAGCCGTTCCTCTCGGCCTTACTTCAGCCTCTTCCAATTCCCCAATTAACCTCTCAAATTCTAGTGCCCAACGCATTGTCTAATACTTCTATTTTCCTAGCCTCCAACACATAGTTCTCTTGGATTCATACTTAACCAAATTTTTACTAGTTAGAGCTTATTTCAAAGCTACTTAACAAATCAATTTAAACAATTAGAATTTTCCTACCCTTTGACATAGGATTTAACTTGTACTTAGTTAATTCCTTTTATTTCTTATTTAAGTAGGAAAAATGAAAATCCGAGTTTCACAACCTCAAATAAGGCAAGATAGTTCAAAGGTATTGTTTGCAAATGCTTTTTATTTTTCTTTAAGAAAAAAAATTAATAATATTTTAATTTACAATTATTCTCTCCCAATTTATTTATGGGTTGATTAATTACAATTTTAGCCCCTAAACTTCGAGGTATTTCTTTAATTGGTCCTAAACTTTCAATTTCATTGATAGTAAATCTCTAATTTTGTATCTTGATAATTAAAAAAAATAAATTAATTGATCTATTAGTAGTTTTTTTTTTAAAAAATAATAAAAGTATATTAGATTTGTAATTCTAAAAGTTGAACAGCAAATAGATATAAACTTTTGGATTGTTTGCAAATTCATTTTAATTTTCTTGGAAAAAACAATAAAATTTGTTCATATACCATTATTCTCTCCTAATTTATTTATGACCAAGTGAATTACAAGCTCAAACCCTAAACTTTAAGATCTGTATCTAATTAGTCCCTATACTTTTAGTTTTATCTCTAGTAGATTTTTTTATAATTCAACATTAATTTTTGAAAAAATCAAAATTTATTAACTAAATCTGTAATTTTAAAAGTTGCGCGAGGAAATAAATTTAAACTTTACGCACTAAATTTTTAACCTAAATTTCATTTCATATATAGTGTTTGAATGAAAATTTAAACTTTTTAAGCTATAAAGAGAAGCACAATTGGTCTGAAACACATGATCCTCATTTACAATTTTTTTTAATAATAATATTTATTTAAAATGTATAAATAAAAATCTTAACTTTTTGGCCACAAATACCTAAAAATTTGTCCTTCAAAAACATGCCAACACAAACAAACAACTCGATTCTCATATGAGTTAAGAGCACCAACCATCTTGCACTAATTAAAGATTGCCACGTGCGAGGTAAGCGGCAGACATGGCTCAGCTCGCGGCTTCGTGGATGGGCGACTCGACGCATTAAAAAAATAAGAGAGAATTTATTTTCTTTACCTTGCACGAGATGGAAATGTAAAGGGTTTGGTCCTATTTATGGAGGATTTGTTAGGTGTCCTACCGAATCAAGAGATTCAAATAAATATTTGGTTTAAATAATGAGATTTTATTAGATTACCAAACTTAGTTTTATTTTTAGTTTTTGAACCATATTCAAAATAATAATGATGATGATGATGATGATATTCCAAAATTTATCCCAAATTTAAATAATCCAATCTTAGACTTTATATCAAGTCAAATCAAATTGTGGTTAATACATTCAATTTATCTCATATTTAAATAAGGGGAGTAGTTTATAATTTGATCCCACGGTAAAATTGAATGAAGCTCAAAGAATCTCCAAGTCTTATTCCAAGTTCAAGCCAAGCGACTTGGGTAGAAGTTCAGTCTTACTCCACATTCAATTTGAACCAAGTGGAGAATAAATTCTACTAAAATTCATATTAGAATTTATCTCAAAACCATGACCTAAATTCACATTCAGATAATTTGGCAAAAAATGTGTGTGTCAAATATACACAAAATTCGAAGTCAAGTCTATGTACCAAATTCATTGTTTGATTGGGTTGACACATCAAAAAGCACTAAAGTCGAGACTGTATATCTTATACTTCGATTCAAACTTTATCTTTTTCGAGATTCACTCCTCTATATACGTGTATAAATCTCATAAAAGGTGCATTTATTGAAGGAAAAATTTTAGATCAATCATAAGTCACCACGTCATTTACTAAACTAATGATGAAATTCCAAATCATCAAATTTGGGACCAATTAAGAGTTGACATTTGTCTCAATTGAAATTGAAGAATAATTCCAATGACACCACGTGTTTTCAGGATTGAGTAAAATTAATTTGACCCAATTTGATATTATAATCTGAGCTATAGTACAGTTAAACCCGAAAATGGGTTTAATTTGGTCCATAGGCCAGACCCATGGACCAACGAAGCCCAAGTAAAATTAATTGGGCTCAAAGGCCAGACCCATGAACCAACCAAGCTCAAGTCTAATTAATTTGGCTCAAAGATCATACCCATGGACCAGTCAAACCAAGTTCAATTAATTAGACCCAAAGGTCAGACCCAAGTCAGCCAAGCCCAAGCCCAAGAAGCCCACCAAAGAACCCTATAAATAGAGGAGCTGTGAAATCCGGATTTCCATTTTTCCTACTTAAGCAAGTGGTTAAGGGAATTAACTAAGTGAAAATTAAATCCTGTGTTGAAGAAAAGGAAATTTCTAAGTGTTGAATAGATTTTTCTTGAGTAGTTTTGAGTTAAGCCTTAATTGGTGAAATTTGGCTAAGTGTAAGGTCAAAAAGGACCTATGTGTTGAGTGTTAAGAGACACGAATAAAATGAGAAGGCAACCATGTGTTTGTAAGGTTAGATGCATGATTGGTCGAAGTATTGGCAAGAGGCGTTGCTAAGAGTTGCTCATACGTTGGGTATGCGTGAGCAAGAGCAGAGAAAGCGAAATGTTGAGCGTAAGGCGCTGGGCAAACGATCATGTAGCAACTGAGAATTGCTACACGATGAGGTAGACGATCATCTAGTAAGTGAGCAGCGCTACACGATGAGGTTGCGACCGTGTAGGCGGGTGCTAGACAATCGTGTAGTAATGCGGGGAGCTAAACGATGAGGTAGGCGATCGTATAAAAGATGCGCGAAGCTAAGCGATCGTGTAGATACGTACAGCGTTAAACGATGAGAAGTGATGCACTAGACGATCGGGCTATATGATAGGCAAAGTATTACACGATCAGTGTAAGCACTAGACGATAAGCATAGAAGCTAGACAATAGCACTATACAATAGCGTTAAGCGTTAAGCGATGCGAGAGCGCTAAGTGATGGACTACATGATGGCGCTACACGATGAGCGTGAGCGTTAGATGATAGTCGTGCTGCGCTAGACGATGAGCAGATGTGCTACACGATAGGCAGAATACTAAGCGATGGGCGATGGGCGATAGACGCAGGCATTGGGCGATGACGCTAAGCGATAGGCGGATGCGTTAGACGATAAGACGTTAGTGATAAATGATGAAGGTAAACGATGGGCACAGTAGCTAAACGATAGGCTATGCACTAAATCGTTGAGAGCGAGATGTTTACTAAACGATTGAGCTACATGATGGGCCGTTGGAGCTAAATGATAGATGTAAAAACTAAGCGATGGAGCAGTGCTGAGGCTTGCGTTACGCAAGATTGTTGAGATCATCCAGACAAATGGCTATGTTGAGAGAAAATTGTAGCTTGAGTTAGTAGGAGCTGGATGAATTAAGTTTCATGCAAAGGAAGTCTTATGCATGAGGAGGACAACACAAGTAGGTGTGTGGCATGAGAGTAGGTGAATATCAATAGAGTAGGTGGTGGTAAAACATGGTGCAAACACTGCAAGAGTTGGAGGTGTCTTGTATTAGAGGCTTGGTAAAGATGAAAATGATTATTTCCTTAAGCCTATAAATACCACCACAAGCCTTCTTTTGAGTACATAATCCAAAATCCCCTTGAAATACAGTAGGAAGAGTGTTTAAGCGCAGTTTCGGAGATAGCTATGTGTCGGTCATGAAGTTTCAAGAGGAGGAGATGTTGTCGGACAGTGAAGTCTAGAAGTAGCATTAACTTGGGACAAAGATATCTCTCAGAATACCCGTGCGTTTAGAGTGATTTCAAAGCCACCTGAGCGCTATGAGAGTCAAGTTTTCATGGTAGGGCTGCCGGAGAAGAAGCTCCAAGGAATCAATCTGGAGAGTGAGGAAAGGACAGAAGGGTCGAGTTGTCGAGTAAGCTCGAGCCAGTCTTGATATTTTGATGATTCTGGTTATCTCTGAAACTACAAAGGAGTTCTGAGCTAATATTTTAAAGTAAGGTTCCTGAGACATTTTAGAGCATATTTGTAGAAGAAAGTATCTCGAGATAAAGTCTAGAATTATGAGTAATCTGAGATTAAAGTTGAATATGCAATTTAGGATTCAAAAGAGGATCCTGAGAAGATCAAGGAACTTCTAAAGAATAAGATTCCTATCCTTACTAAGGTAGCGAAAGGTGAGGAGTTCTAGGGTGCTGCTAAGGTCAAGATATGCCACAAGCCACAGTCACACTTCTAGAGAGTTTTAAGAGTGGTTGTTGTAAACTTTGTAGTTGAGTTTTGAAGTAGTATAAACATTACATTGCGGTAATAAAATGGGCCTACTTAATCAATTGTTGTTATCTCCTTGACTTAAAGTTTACTGAGTGTAGTACAGAGGTTCAGATGAGCAGGAGATATCACAAAAGGGTGGTATCTACCATCCGTCGTGCATCTCCTTGGGCTCTGGAGTGTGGGCTCGGGGCGGGGTGTGACAGGAGCTCTCCATGTAAGGGTCAGTAATTCTACATTCTAGAGAGCCCAAATAGAATTCACCAACAATCAGGAGACTCCTATATTCCTGAAGCTGCATATAGTCTCCTAAAGATGCAAGGACTCCTCTAAGACTTTTAACACGCTTTGCTTCTTCAAGTCAAGTGCAAGCATTCAACTGAGAGAGAATCAGAAGATCAAATGTTAGAGATCGAACCACAATGCATCAAATCAACATCAACATCAACACCAACTCAAGTTCAGCTCCACGAAACAAGTTTCTCTAGAAACCTCATATAAACACCTATAATTAGACATTTTTACAATTTAGGTGTCTAAAGGACACAAACTTGATACTTTTATAAGTTAAGAGAGTGAATAAACACACAAACCACATAATTTAAAAACTAAACTTGTAATTTAACCTCATTCTCTCTATTTATCTTTATTAATCCCTCAATCGAGATCCATGTCAACCATGACACACATCATTTTCTTATAAACAATTGAGCTTATAATAAATATATACAAGTCATAAACTAAAATGGCTTAGTTCCTACTAGTGTTTGCAAAAAAAAAAAAATTGTAATAAAGTTTTACTAAACACAATGGTTGATTGATCCTCACCATTAATTTCTTACTTCATCATAAAAATCACTTACATTATTTCAATTTGATGTATAAAAGTTTACAAAAGAAGTAAAATTATAAATCTCTTAGGTGGTCATTTACATTTCCAGCAAATTAAAAAGGAAAATGATTTGATTACATATAATAGCAAGTTCTTGATTATTAAAACTAGGGTTTTATTTATTTATTAAAATAGCAATACTTTTTATTCTATGCTTAGAAAAGAAATTAACAAAATTCCTATTATTTTCAGTGAAATGAACCTAGCATGTAATAAATGTAGAGAAGGTACATATTATCCATCATGCATTACAGATAATTCATTAATTATTAACCTACAAAAAATGGTCAACAAATTATGAAATTCCAAATGTGAATTTACTATTTCTCAATTAACCTCAAATAAGGTAAGTTAGTATTGTTTACAAATGTTTTTTATTTTTCTTTAAGAAAAAAAAGTAATTTTTTTTTCAATTTACAACTATTCTATCCTAATTTATTTATGGATTGATTAATTACAAGTTTAGCCTCTAAATTTCGAAGTATTTGTTTAATTGGTTCCAAACTTTCAATTTCATGGATAGTAAACTCTAATTTTTCAATTTTGTATCTTGATAATTAAAAGAAATAAATTAATTGATCTATTAGTATTTCTTTAAAAAAATAAAAAAAATAAAAGAAATTAGTATTTTTGTTTTTCCATGTAAATTCTTAAAGATCTTTTTTTTCTTTTTCTTTTTCTTCTTTTTTTTTTTTGAGGTCACGAGAAGATTTTGTGAGATGATTACTTAGTTTGGTCACTTATTTTGAATTAGGGTATTTTGGCTTAGGGAAGATTAAACTCTTATTATTTTTATTTTTATTTTTTGTATAGGAGATTTGTAAGAAGTTAGAAAAGCTCATATTTAATTGTATATACAGTTTTTGTTTGTAGAATTTTATAGCTTGTGTATTGAATATTAGTCTTATTTTTAAATATATAAGCTTACTTTTGTTATATTTATCTCCAATTGATTTGTTTGAAGATCAAGTTTTGTTTGTGCATAATTAGGTATTAATAAAATTAAAAAAATGGTTATTTAATTGTTACAAAAAATATATAAAATTATAAACAACTTATGTCGACGCAAATAAACGTTGACAGAAATCTGTCTATTGAACTGAATTTTTGTTGTTTAGGACTATGATTTTCCTGATACAAATTATATTTTGTTGGAAAAACATATATGCCGATGTAAACAATTATGTTTCCAAAAGTGGTATTTATGCTGGCGAAAATAGTTTTCATCAGGAGGAACTTCTCCCAACATAGATACAACGACGATTATGCTGACACAAAAAAATGCGTTGGCATAACCTATCCAATACTTTGTCCGACATTTTTTTTGCGTGGGGAAATGTGAGATTTTTTGTAGCGAGTCCATCTTCAACATTAGTAATTTTGAAAGTTAAACAAGCAAATAAATATAAACTTTCGGGATTGTTTGCAATTTTTTTTTTAATTTTCTTTAGGGAAAAAACAATAAAAATATGTTCATATAAGATTATTCTCTCCTAATCTATTTATGGCTAAGTCAATTACAAGTTCAGTCCCTAAACTTTAAGATCAGTGTTCAATTACTCCCTATAATTTTAGTTTTATTTCTACTAGATTTTTTTTTTTTATAATTTAACACTATTCTCTAAAAAAATCAAAGTTTACTAACTAAATATGTAATTTTGAAAGTTTAGGGAGGAAATAAAATATAAACTTACACTAAATTTTTAACCTAAATTTCATTTCATATATAGTGTTTGCATGAAAATTTATACTTTTTAAGCTATAAAGAGAACTCTTAAATTGTGCTAAAATTGGTCTGAAACACATGATCTATCCTTTACAAATTTATTTATTTTTAATAATTTTTGAAATCTTATATTATATAATAATAATATTTATTTGAAACGTATAACAAAAAAATCTTAACTTTTTTTCAACAAATACCTGTGCCAACACAAACAAACAACTCGCAGCTTCATGGCTTCGTGGCCCGTCGCTCGACAGTTCGAAAAAAAAAAATTTATTTTCTTTACCTTGCAGGGTGATTGAGATGGGATTGCACGGGTTTAGGTCCCGATTTTACCTTGCAGGATTTATCAGGTCCCATAGCGAATCAAGAGATACAAATAAATATTTGATTTAAATCATGAGATTTTATTAGATTAATCAATTTAATTTAATTTTTAATTGTAAACCAACAGTTGGCAGGGATCCAAGAAAAGGAAAACAAGACCCTCGATCGATGCAATTAGTCGATCAGAGATGTCACGAGCGGGTGAGTCGGTAGCTAGTACAGATAAAAGATCGACATGCCCAATTATGGCAAGAGACTTTTTGGGGTATGCTATGGAGACAGAGCTGCGTGCTTCCGATGCAGACAAACAGGACATTTCAAGAGGGACTGTCCCAAGGTAAACAGGGACCCCAACGGCACAACAACTGACCTCTCAGATAGTTAGCCAACCCAAGAATGCTGGAAATCGGGGCGAAGGAACGAGTGGTGCCAAGCAGAAGAATGTTGTGGGTCGACCCCAGCAGCAGGGACAAGTGTATGCTGTAACACACCAGGAGGCGGCAGAGTCTCCAGATGTTGTGACTGGTAATGTTATGTTATGTGGACAACCTGCTTATATTCTATTTGATCCTGGTGCCACACATTCATTTATATCTAGCATGTATGTATCTAGTATAGATAGGTTGGTTGAACCTATGTCTGAAGAATTATTTGTCTCTACCCCTTTGAGAGATGTGATAATAGTAGATAAATGTTATAATCGTTGTGAGGTACTGATCAATGGTCAGAATTTTTATGTTGATTTATTTCCTTTAGAACTGCTAGAGTTTGATGTTATCCTGGGCATGGATTCTTTAAGTAAATATCATGCCTCAGTAGACTGTTACAAGAAGGAGGTGGTGCTCAGATAATTGAAAGGCCAGGAGGTAACGCTGAAATGGAGCAAGCGATTAGTTGAAGGGAATTTGATTTCGGTAGTAAAAGCCCGAAAGCTGTTAAGAAAGGGATGTAAAGCACGCCTAGCTCATGTAATGGTTACTCAAAGGAAGGAGCTAAACCCGGAAGATGTTCCAGTGGTAAATGAATTTCGGGATGTATTTCCTGAAGAACTATCGGGATTACCACCTGAAAGGGAGGTGGAGTTTACCATTGACCTAGTTCTGGAACAACTCCTATGTCACAGGCACCGTATAGAATGGCGCCGACTGAGTTGAAGGAATTGAAAGCTCAGTTGCAAGAGTTAATTGACAAAGGATATATTCGACCAAGTGTATCACCCTGGAGAGCGCCGGTATTATTCATGAGGAAGAAAGACGGTACACTGAGATTGTGTATCGACTATAGGAAGCTGAATAAGGTGACAATTAATAATAAATACCCGTTACCATGCATTGATGATCTATTTGATCAGTTAAGAGGAGCCACAGTATTTTCAAAGATAGACCTGAGATCGGGTTACCACTAACTAAAAGTGAGAGAAGCCGATGTTCCAAAAATTGCATTTAGGACGAGATATGAACATTACGAGTTCCTAGTAATGCTATTTGGATCGACAAATGCGCCTGCAGTATTTATGGATTTTATGAACATGATATTTCATCCCTACTTGGATCAGCTCATGATAGTATTCATTGATGATATACTGGTGTATTCTAGTAGTAGGGAGGAGCATATTACCCACCTGAGGATAGTATTACAGACGTTGCGAGATAGGCGGTTGTATGCTAAATTCAGTAAATGCGACTTTTGGTTAGATCGGGTGGTATTTCTTGGTCATGTTGTTTCAGTAGAGGGCATTAGTGTGGATACCCAGAAGACATAAGCAATAGTTAATTGGGAACGACCTACAACTGTTTTAGAGATACGCAGTTTCCTGGGTTTGGTAGGTTATTATCGGAGGTTTGTGGATGGTTTCTCTAAGATAGCCCTTCCGTCGACGAACCTGACCAAGAAAGGTTTGAAGTTTGAATGGTCATTAGAATGTGAACATAGTTTCCAGGAGCTGAAGCAAAGGCTAGTATCAGCATCAGTGCTTACTTTGCCTACTTCAGGTAGGAATTTGAGATTTATTGTGATGCGTCCCGACAAGGATTGGGATGTGTGTTGATGCAAGATGGAAAGGTGATTGCATATGCCTCTCGTCAACTTAAGAAGTACGAGGGCATTTATTCCACGCATGATCTAGAGTTGGCAGCAATTGTTTTGGCACTAAAGTTGTGGAGACATTACCTATTTGGAGAACGCTGCAGGATATTTACAGATCACAAAAGCTTAAAATATATTTTCGATAAAAAAGAGTTAAACCTAAGACAGCGAAGATGGATTGAATTGATTAAAGATTGCGACTGTTCCATCGAATATCATTCTGGTAAGGCTAATGTTATGGCAGATGCACTCAGTAGAAAATCCTCGGGACCCAAGGCCATTGTTGGGTCAATAAGAGGAATGTTGTTGCAAGAGTTCAGAAATTCTAGAGACGCCCTATCAGTGGAACCGTCAGGAGGAATAGTAGCTACCTTCCAAATAAGGCCGACCTTAACGGAAAATCTTAAACGGGATTAGTTGGAAGACCCTGATTTTCAGAAGATTGCTGATGATGTAACTAAGGGCATCAGGGTTGATTTCCAACTAGGGGCAGATAATGTGCTAAAAAAGGGAGGGAGAATGTGTGTGCCTAACAAGTTACAACTTAAACAAGCCATTTTAGAGGAAGCACATAGCTCTGCCTATGCTATGCATCCAGGTAGTACCAAGATGTATAGAACATTGAAGAAGTTTTATTGGTGGCCTGGGATGAGGAGAGACATAGCAGAATACGTGGATCGGTGTTTAATCTGTCAACAAGTAAAACCTAAAAGACAAAGACCGGCAGGATTACTCAATCCACTTCCAGTGCCTGAATAGAAGTGGGAGCATGTGACAATGGACTTTCTATTTGTGTTGCCTAAAACACCCTCAGGATTTGATGACATTTGGGTAATAGTCAATAGGTTGACTAAGACGACCAAGTTCATACCAGTAAAAGTTACTTTTACACTGGACCGACTAGCTAAGATTTATGTGGATAGGATAATCAGTCAATATGGAGCCCCAGTGTCGATAGTGTTGGATCGGGATTCGAGGTTCATTTCGAAATTTTTGCCTAGTTTACAAAAGGCTATGGGTACTAAACTGCATTTCAGTACGGCTTTTCATCCACAAACAGATGGACAGTTGGAAAGAACTATACAGACACTGGAAGACATGTTAAGAGCGTGTGTGCTACAATTCAAAGGAAGTTGGGATACACACCTATCGCTGATTGAATTTGCCTACAAGATAGTTACCATTCTAGTATCGGGATGGCTCCCTATGAAGCGTTGTATGGCCGACCTTGTAGAACTCCAGTATATTGGAACGAAGTCGGAGAACGACAATTACTGGGTCCTGAATTAGTTCAACAAATAAAAGAGATTGTGAAACTCGTCCGGGATAATCTTAAGATGACTTGCGATAGACAGAAGAGCTACGTCGACAGATGAAGAAGGGAACTAGAATTTAAAGTTGGAGAACAGGTATTTCTTCAGCTATCCTCATGGAAAGGAATTCTCCAATTTGGGAGAAAAGGGAAGTTAAGTCCACGGTACATCGAACTATATAAAATAATAGAACGAGTTGGTCTAGTAGCTTATAGATTGTAGTTGCTGATGGAGCTAGCTCATATTCACGACATATTTCATGTGTCAATGCTAAGGAGATATGTGCTTGATCCTATGCACGTGTTAACAACGCAACCAGTACAACTCAAAGAAGATTTATCTTATGAGGAAGAGGCCATCGAGATTTTGGACAGGAAAGACCAGGTACTCAGGAATAAGACGATTTCTTTGGTAAAGGTGTTATGGCGTAATCATGGAATCGAAGAAGCAACCTGGGAACCTGAAGAACAAATGAAGAAGAAAGATCCTCAACTTTTCTAGTGACGTATCAGGTAAATTTCGAGGAAGAAATTTCTTTAAGGGGGAGATGATTGTAAAACTCGAATTTAGGTTCCTTAGATAAGTGTATTTATCCAAAAAGTGATATCGTATGATATATATATATATATATTCTTCGTATTATTATTATTAAAAGAATGTAAGGTGTTGTTTATGGGAATTTAGAAGAAAGAGAAGGAAATGTCCTTAATGGAGAAAATTAATCATTGTCTGGCTGAAGGCATTGAGAGAGGGTGATGTGGCAATTCATTCCTTGATTTCAGGAAGCGGTAGAGAGATTAAAAGGGAAGAGAATCTTTAAAGGCATGGTTTCGACAATTGAGAAAAGGGAATTTAGTGAATTCAGTACCATTTGAGAGCTGGAAGAACCTGGTTTTCGAGGCAATTTTATTGGAGGACGATTGCAAGAGGTGAAGAACAAAAGAGGAGAATTTGCAAAGAAGGCATGACCAAGGAGTAATCCGGACCGGTGGTGAAGTTTGGAAGTTCCAAGCCAAATCACCAGGAAGTTTGAGCTGAAATTTTAAGGTAAGAAAGTAACCCAAATCTAAATAAGTTGGTAGAAGGAAGTCTCTTGAAAAGGGCTCAAGATTATGAGTTATGAATTTTTGAATTTATACTAGGGAATTGGTGCATAAGCAATTCAACATGGAAGTTTATAGTGAGATTTTGTAAGAAGGGTGTTGCTCTCGGGGGAAATCTCGTTAGAAACTGAGGTGAGTATCGCTAAGAATTTCACAAGGAAAAGTTTGGTATTGCTCTAGAGGGTGTCGTTAGTGTCGCTAGTGAGGATCCTGCTAGTATCGCTTGTGAGGATCTCGCTAGTATCGCTTGTGAGGATCTCGCTAGTGTCATTTGTGGGGATCTCTCCAGTGTCGCTTTTGAGGATCTCGCTAGTATCGCTTATGAGGATCTTGGTAGTGTCGTTTATGAGGGTCTCTCCAATGTCGTTGGTGGGGGATCTCGCTAGAATCACTTGGGGGGGGGGGGGGAATCTCGCTTGTGAAGCTGGCTGTGTAGATGAAAATGTTTTTAATAAATAAGTTGTTTGAAATAAGCTAGGATTTCTAAGTAATTGTAATCAAGAATTATATCTTTTCAGGCCAAGAGGAGCTGGAGAAAACGTATAAACCAGTAGGAGCTTAACAAACTGTAAGTGACTAAGTAGACTCCAAGTTTTTAATATTCAAACATGTCTGACCAAGTAAAGCTCAGTGGCATTAATGGTGTATTTACACTTCCTCAAGCATCCAGTTGTGAGAGAATAACTTAATGCATGTCCCCTAGCTTGTATGTGTGTAGTTCAGGGCAAGGTATGTTAGGAAACCCTTACAAAAGCCATGTTCTCTTTATGATATATGCTTTCTTAAGGAAGGTTACAGGAGAACGAATTCTTTTGTAAATGAGTGACAATGGAATAGCTCTTGTGTAGTACTAGGCTATAGAATTTAATTTATTGTTACAAAATATGTATTAGGTACCGATGGACACTTGAGAAGGTACCTGGCCAATTCGATACCGAAGGACTTTTGAGAAGGTATCTGGCCAATTTGATATCGAAGAACTTATGAGAATGTATCATGAAAGCTCGATACTAAAGGACATGTTGAGAAGGTATCCCAACTAATTAGGTACCGAAGGACACTTGAGAAGGTACCTGGCCAATTTGATACCGAAGGACTTTTGAGAAGTTATCCGACCAATTTGATACCGAAGGACTTATGAGAAGGTATCATAGAAGTTCGATACTGAAGGACATGTCTGATAAGGTATCTGAGTGGAGGTATCAAAGCATTAGGATATTTAGTGTGGCCACGTGCACGTAGGCTGTTATGAGTGGGGACCATGGTAGGGGTCCCATGGCTGGTTGTAAACATTGGGAGCTAGAGCGTTCAGGCTCGTTCTCAACTAGGGAATAATGACGTTGATGATGTATAGAGAATAGCTTTAAAGCTATATCTAGGAACATTTGAGGAATACACTCGTTTGTATATGTACATGTTCATAGTATTGCTATGCTTGTTAAGTTATGATTGTATAGTCACTTACTGGGCTGTTAGCTCACCAAATTTCTTTGTATTCTCTTTTCTCAGGTAGCAGTCAGTTTCCTCAAAGTTAATCCTGCTATTGCTTGCCACCCAGGGACTCGATTTATTAAGAGAACGTAGGTTGATAATTTGATTATGTATGCATGTTTTGTTAAAAGGGACTAGGGCTTCTTAGGGAAGGATTGGGCCTTCTAAGATGTTTCTTTTTTGTTTCTTGAGAAGTAGTGTCGTGGCAGTATTTGTATGTTTATAATGTTTCATAGAATTTCTATGGGAGGTTGCTGTATATGTATATTATTAGTATTTGCAACAGGATGGTATTTGGATCCAAAGACATGGTGGTGGTAGCGAGCAGTAGGGGCTAGTAGCTACCGTGATCATGTTCTCTTCCAGAATAAAGAGTAATTAGGGAGGGGGTGTGATAGGTTGTCATTTACACGTTATGTAAATTAAAATAGAAAATTATTTGATTACATATAATAGAAGTTCTTGATTGAATTATATTAAAACTGCGGTTTTATTTGTTTATTTGTTTATTTATTTACTAATTAAAATAACCGTATTTTTTATTCTATGTTTACAAAAGAAGAAATGAATAAAATTTCCATTATTTTTAGTGAAACAAACCTAGTAGATAATAAATGCAAAGAAGCTCACAGTATTTATCATGCATTACAATAGTTCATTCACTACTAACTTACCAAAAATGTCAACAAATTATGGAATTCCAAATTATTTACCATTTCCCAATTAACCTCAAATAAGGCAAATTAGTTCAAAATTATTGTTTGCAAATGCTTTTTATTGTTCTTTAAGAAAAAAAATAAAAGTATTTTAATTTACAATTATTCTCTCCTAATTTATTTATGGGTTGATTGATTACAAGTTTAGCTCCTAAATTTTAGGTATTTTTTTAATTGGTCCTGAACTTTCTTCATGGATAGTAAATCTCTAATTTTTCAATCTTGATAATTAAAAGAAATAAATTAATTGATCTATTAGTAGTGTTTTTGAAAATACAAAATATAAAAGTTCATCTATTACATTTGTAATTTTGAAACCAGAACAAGCAAATAAATATAATTCTTTTGCAAATTCTTTTTAATTTTCTTTAAGAAAAAGACAATAAAAATATGTTCATCTACGATTATTTTCTCCTAATTTATTTATAACCAAGTGAATTACAAGTTCAGTCGGTAAATTATAAGATATGTGTCTAATTAATCCCTATATTTTTAGTTTTATTTCTACTAGATTTTTTATAACTCCGTTATTTTCTTGAAAAGAAATCAAAGTTTACAACTAGATTTGTAATTTTGAAAGTTGATTGAGAAATAAAATATAAATTTTTGACACTAAATTTTAACATAAATTCTATTTCATATATAGTGTTTGGATTAAAACTTAAACTTTTTAATTTATAAAGAGAAGATTTTGAATTATGTTAAAATTGGTTCGAAACACATGATCCATCAATTAAAAATTTATTTTTTTAAAATAATTTTTCGAAACCTTATATTATATAATAATAATATTTATTTGAAACATATAACAAAAAAATTTAACTTTTTTGCAAACAAAGACCTGGAAATTTCTTCTTATAAAACATGCCAACACAAACAAACTCGATTCTCATCCGAGTGAGGGAGCACCCAACCATCTTGCACCAATTAAAGATTGCCACGTGCGAGGTAAGCGACAGACATGGCTTACCTCGTGGCTTTGTGGATGCACAACTCGGCTAGGCAGCTTTGTGGCTGGCGGCTCCTGGGCAGTAGCTCGAAAAAAAAGAGAGAATTTATTTTCTTTACTAATTGAGATGGGAATGTAGGGGTTTGGTTCCTATTTATTGAGGATTTGTCGAGTCCCATAGAAAATCAAGAGATTCAAATGAATATTTGGTTTAAATCATGAGATTTTACTAGATTACTTAATTTAATTTTATTATTAGTTTTTAAATCAAATTAAAAAGCTAATAATAATAATAATATATTCCAAATTTTATCTCAATTTCAAATAATCAAGGCTTAGGCTTTATATCAAGTCAAATAAAATTGTTGTTAATATCTCCAATTTATCTCAAATTTAAATAGGGATCTAATTCATAATTTGATCCTACGGTAAAATTGAATGAAGCTCAAAGCTAATCTTCAAGTCCTATTCTAAGTTCAAGCAAAGTGGCTTAGGTAGAAGTTCAATGTTACTCAACATTCAATTTGAATTAAGTGGAGAATAAATTTTGATAAAATTCATATTAGAATTTATCTCAAGAAAGAAAGTCAAAATCGTGACCAAACTTCGCATTTGGATAATTTTGCGAAAAAATGTGCATGTCAAACATAAGTCAAGCCTATGTACCAAATTCATAGTTTGATTGAGTTGACACATACTAAAATCGAGTATATTTTAGACTTTGATTCAAATTTTATCTTTTTCAAGATTCACTCACCCATATAAGTATAAATCTCGAATAGGGACATTTGTTGAAGGAGGAATTTTGGATCAATCACAAATCGTCATATCATGTACTAAGTTAATTGTGAAATTCCAAATCATCAAATTTGGAACCAATTAGGAGGTTACATGTATCCCAAATTGAATTTGAAGACAAATTTTGATGGCGCCACGTGTTTTCAACACAAGCGTTGGATTGAGTAAAATTAATTTAACCCAATTTGATTTTATAATCTAGGCTATATTCTAATTATACTCGAAAATGAGCTTAATTTGGCACAAAAGTCAGGCCCACGGACCAAACAAACCCAAGTACAATTTTTTTGTCCCAAAGGCCAAGCCTATGGACCAACCAAGCTCAAGTCCAATTAATTGGGCTCAAAGGTCAGACCATGAACCAGCCAAGCCCAAGCCGAATTAATTGGACCCAAAGATCAGACCCATTAACCAACCAGACCCATGGATCAATTAGGCTCAAGTTCGATTAATTGGGCCCAAAGGTCAGGCACATAGATCAACCAAGCCCAAACGCAAGAAACCCACCAGAGAGCCCTATAAATAGAAGACCTCTCTTCATTTGTAAGGGTAAAAAATTCTACATTCTAGAGAGCGTAGAGAGAATTAACAAAAAATCGACTCTCCTTGAAATGACAAGTCTCTTGAAGATACAAACACTCTTCCAAAACTTGAAGATACAAATACTCTTCCAAGACTTCGACTTCAAGAATGTCACGCGCTTTGCTTCTTCAAATAAAATGCACACATTCAACTGAGAGAAAATTAGAGAATTAAGTGTTAAAGATCGAACCACAACGCATCAAATTAACATCAACATTAATATCAACTCAAGTTCAACTCCATGAAACAAGTTTCTCTGGAAACCTCGTGCAAATACCTATAATTAGACATTTTTACATATTAGATGCCTAAAGGACACAAACTTGACACTTTTATAAGTTAAGAGACGGTATAAACACATAAACCTCCTAATTTAAAAACTAAACTTGTAATTTAACCTCAATCTCTCTATTTATCTATATTAATTCATCAATCGAGAACCAAGTCAACCACGACATACATCATTTTCTTATAAAAAATTAAGCTTATAATAAATATATAAAAGTTATAAACTAAAATGGCTTAGTTCCCACTGGTGTTTGCAAATAATAATAATAATAATAATAATAATAATAAATAACTTAGGTGGTCATTTACATATCATGCAAATTAAAAGGGTAAATTATTTGATTACATATAATAGCAAGTTTTTTATGGAATCATTTTAAAACTAAGGTTTTATTATTTATTTATTAATTAAAACAAAATTATTTTTTATTGTATGTTTACTAAAGATGAAATGAACAAAATCCCCATTATTTTTTGTGAAATGAACCTACCAAGTAATAAATGCAAAGAAGTTACACAATATCTATCATGCATTATTATAGTTTATTCACTACTAACCTACCAAAAATGGTCAACAAATTATGAAATTCCAAATGTGAATTTACCAATTCTCGATTAACCTCAAATAAGAAGTTAGTTCAATGGTATTGTTTGCAAATGCCTTTTATTTTTATTTAAGAAAAAAAAACAAATATTTTAATTTACAACTATTCTCTCCTAATTTATTTATGAATGGATTAGTTACAACTTTAGCCCCTAAACTTGGAAGTATTTGTTTAATTGGCCCTAAACTTTCAATTTCATTGATAGTAAATCTCTAATTTTTCAATTTTGCATCTTGATAATTAAAAGTAGTAAATTAATTGATCTATTAGTAGTTTTTTTTAGAAAAAATAAAAAAAAAAACATCTATTACATTTGTAATTTTTAAAGCTGAACAAGCAAATAGATATAAACCTTGGGGATTTTTTTCAATTTTTTTTAATTTTCTTTAAGTAAAAAACAAAAAACCATATGTTCATATACGATTGTTCTCTCCTAATTTATGTATGACCAAGTGAATTACAAGTTCAAATCCTAAACTTTAAGATATGTGTCTAATTAGTCCCTATACTTTTAGTTTTATTTCTACTAGATTTTTTTATAATTTAACACTATTTTTTGAAAAATCATAGTTTGCTAACTAAATCTTTAGTTATGAAAGTTAAGCGAGGAAATAAAATATAAATTTTTAACACTAAATTTTTAACCTAAACTTCATTTCATGTATAGTGTTTGGGTGAAAATTTAAACTCTATAAGGAGAAGCCCATAATTGTGCTGAAATTTGTCCGAAATACATTATCATCATTTACAGAACAAAATAAATAATTTTTGAAACCTTATATTTTATAATAATAATATTTATTTGAAACTTATAACAAAAAATCTTCTCTTTTTGCTCACAAAGACCTAAAAAATTTGTTCTTCAAAATATATGCCAACAGAAATAAACAACTTCAAAATTATTTGATTACATATATAATAGCAAGTTCTTGATTGAATCATATTAAAACTAGGGTTTTATTTATTTATTTACTTATGAAAATAACAATGTTTTTTATTCTATGTTTAATAAAGAAGAAATGAACAAAAATCTCATTATTTTTAGTGAAATGAACCTAGCAGTAATGAATGCAAAGAAGCTACACAATATCCATCATGCATTATAAATAATTCATTCACTATTAACCTACCAAAAATGATCAACAAATTATGGAATTTCAAATGTGAATTTACCATTTCCAAATTAACCTCAAATAAGGTAAGTTCGTTCAAATGAATTCTTTGCAAATGCTTTTTATTTTTCTTTAAGAAAAAAAAAATATTTTAATTTACAACTATTCTCTTCTAATTTATTTATGGGTTGATTAATTACAAGTTTAGCCCCTAAACTTCGAAATCAAAGTCCGTCTATTACATTTGTAATTTTGAAAGTTGAACAAGCAAATAAATATAAACTTTTGGGATTGTTTGCAAATTCTTTTTAATTTTCTTTAAGGAAAAAACAATAAAAATATGTTCATATATGATTATTTTCTCCTAGTTTATTATGACCAAGTGAATTAAAAGTTCAATCCCTAAACTTTAAAATATGTGTCTAATTAGTTCAGTTTTATTTCTACTAGATTTTTTATAATTTAACATTATTTTTTGAAAAAAAATCAAAGTTTATTATCTGCATTTGTAATTTTGAAAGTTGAATGAGGAATTAAAATATAAACTTTTGATACTAAATTTTTAACCTAAATTTCATTTCATATATAGTGTTTAGATGAAAATTTAAACTTTTTAAGCTATAAAGAAATGCCCTTGAATTGTGCTTAAATTGGTCCCAAGCACATGATCGATCATATACAAAAAAAAGTTTTAAAAACTTTTGAAACCTTATATTATATAATAATAATATTTATTTCAAACGTTTTTTGCCCACAAAGATCTAAAATTTGTTATTCAAAAAACATGCTAACACAAACAAACAACTCATTCTCATCGAATGAGGGAGCACCAACCATCTTGTACCATTTGAAGGTCACCATGTGTTCTCTAAATTTTTGGTAGGTGGGATCTTAGAGTATTATTATAGAGTTAAAAGAAAATTGATAGAAATTTAAACCCCTCTCTCCCCCTCTCCTTCCTCTAATTTCCCTCTCTTCAAAGTTCTTTTTATTAGGGCTAAAAATGGTGATTTGTATTGAAAAAATTATCAGTGGAAGAAAGCAAAGGAAAAAGGAAGCATGGTGTCAATGTTTAGACAATGGCCAAAAGAAAGTGGCTCGGTGTTATTACAAACAAAAAATAGTTTGTTGTGACATTCCTCAGAAATTTTCATGGGGCATTGTTATTTTTTTAAAATCAAGTGCACAATTCAACTGACACTTCATGGCTGGCGGCTCGATAGCTCATAGGCGGCGGAGAAAAAAATATAGAGAGAGAATTTATTTTCAGGTTGATTTAGATGGGAGTGTAGGGGTTTGGATCTTATTTATAGAAGATTTGTAGGTCTCATAGCGAATGAGGAGATTCAAATAAATATTTAATTTAAATCATGAGATTTTATAACCCCAATTTAATTTTACTTTTAATTTTTAAATTAAATAAAAAAACTAATAATAATAATAATAACATTCCAAATATTATCCTAAATTCAAATAATCCATATTTAACCTATATCAAGTCAAACCAAATTGTGATTAATACCTCTTATTTATCTCAAATTTAAATAGGGGCTCAATTTATAATTTGATCCAAGGTAAAATTGAATCTTCAAGTCCTATTCCAAGTTCAAACCAAGCGGCTTGGATGTAAGTTCAATCATACTCCTCATTCAATTTGAACTTAGTGGAGAATAAATTCTGCTAAAATTCATATTAGAATTTATCTCAAGAAAGACAGTCAAAATCGTGACCTAAATTCACATTCGGATAATTGGGCGAAAAAATGTGTCAAACATACAAAAAAAATTTGAAGTCAAGCCTATGTACCAAATTCACAGTTTGATTGGGTTGACACATCAAGTAGGACCAAAGTCGAGAATGTATATCTTACACTTCGATTCAAATTTTATCTTTTTCGAGGTTCACCCACCCATATACGTGCATAAATCTCGAAAAGGGGTATTTGTTGAAGGAGATATTTTTGACCAATCACAAATTGACACGTCATTTACTAAATTAATGACGATCATCAAATTTGGGACCAATTAGAAGTTGACATGTGTCCCAAATGAAATTTGAAGACAAATTCAAATGACGCCACGTGTTTTTCATCATAAGTGTTGGATTGAGTAAAATTAATTTGACCTAATTCAATATTGCAATTTGGGCTATAGTTTAGTTAAACTCGAAAATTAACTTAACTCAACCCAAAGGCCAGGCCCATGGACCAACCAAGCCCAAGTCCAATTAATTGGGCTTAAAGACGAGGCCCATGGACCAACCTAGCTCAAGTCTAAATTAATTTGGCCCAAAAGTCAGGCTCATGGATTGGTCAGGCCTAAGTTCAATTAATTGGTCCCAAAGTCAGGCCCACTCAACCAGGCCCAAGTCTAGTTAATTGGGCCCAAAGGTCAGACCCATGGATCATCTAAGCTCAACCCCTAAAAACCCACCAGAGAGCCATATAAATAGAGGAGCTCTATTCATTTGTAAGGGTCAACAATTCTACATTTAAAAGAGCTTAGAGAGAATTCTCCATCAATCAGTAGACTCTTAGACTCATGAACCTAAACACTCCTTGAAGACACAATTCTCTTGAAGGTATAAAAGATATAAAGACTCGACTTCAAGAATGTCGTGCTTTTTGTTTGTTCAAGTCAAGGTCAGACATTCAACTGAGCAAAAATCAGATGATCAAGTGTTAGAGATCGAACCATAATGCATCAAATCAACGTCAACATCAAAACCAACTCAAGTTCAGCTTTACGAAACAAGTTTCTTCAGAAACCTCATGCGAATTAAAAGGTAAAATTATTTGATCATACTAAAACTAAGATTTATTTATTTATTTATTAAATAACAATATTTTTTACTCTATTTTTACTAAAGAAGAAATGAATAAAGTTCTCATTATTTTAAGTGAAATGAAGATAGCAGGTAATAAAAGCAAATAAGATTCATCAGGCATTACAATAGTGTACTAACTTTACCAAAAATGTCAACAAATTATTGAATTGCAAATGTTGATTTACCATTTCCCAATTAACCTCAAATAAGGTAGGTTAGTTCAAAGGTATTGTTTGCAAATGTTTTTTTTGTTGTTATTTAAGAAAAAATAAAAATATTTTAATTTACACCTACTCTCTCCTAATTTATTTATGGGTTAATTAATTACAAATTGGTCCTGAACTTTCAATTTCATGAATATTAAATCTCTATATTTCCAATTTTGTATCTTGATAATTAAAAGAAATAAATTAATTGATCTATGAGTAGTTTTTCTTTTTTAAAAAAATCAAAGTTCATCTCTTACTTTTGTAATTTTGAAAGCTGAACAAGCAAAAAATACAAACTTTGTAAATTTTATGCAAATTCCTTTTAATTTTCTTTAAGGAAAAAACAATAAAAATATGTTCATATACGTCCTAATTTATTTATTTACTAATGAAAACAACAATATTTTTTATCCTATGTTTACTAAAGAAGAAATGAACAAAAATCCCATTATTTTTAGTGAAATGAACTAATGAATGCAAAGAAGTTACACAATATCCATCACATTACAAATAATTCATTCACTACTAAAAATGATCAACAAATTATGGAATTTCAAATGTGAATTTACCATTTCCAAATTAACCTCAAATAAGGTAAGTTCGTTCAAATGAATTCTTTGCAAATGCTTTTTATTTTTCTTTAAGAAAAAAAAAATATTTTAATTTACAACTATTCTCTTCTAATTTATTTATGGGTTGATTAATTACAAGTTTAGCCCCTAAACTTCGAAATAAAAGTCCGTCTATTACATTTGTAATTTTGAAAGTTGAACAAACAAATAAATATAAACTTTTGGGATTGTTTGCAAATTCTTTTTAATTTTCTTTAAGGAAAAAACAATAAAAATATGTTCATATATGATTATTTTCTCCTAGTTTATTTCTGACCAAGTGAATTAAAAGTCCAGTCCCTAAACTTTAACATATGTGTCTAATTAGCCCCTATACTTTCAGTTTTATTTCTATTAGATTTTTATAATTCAACATTATTTTTTGAAAAAAAACCAAAGTTTATTTACTAAATTTGTAATTTTGAAAGTTGAGTGAGGAACTAAAATATAAACTTTTGATATTAAATTTTTAACCTAAATTTCATTACATATATAGTGTTCAAAATTGATCCGAAGCACATGATCCATCATCTACAAAAAAAAAAATTAATAATTTTCGAAACCTTGTATTATATAATAATAATATTTAATTCAAACACTTTTTGCCCACAAATATTTGAAATTTTGTTCTTCAAAAAACATGCTAACACAAACAAACAACTCATTCTCATCCGAATGAGGGAGCACCAACCATCTTGCACCAATTGAAGATTGCCATGTGTTCTCTAAATTTTTGGTAGGTGGGGTCTTAGTGTATTATTATAGAGTTAAAGAAAATTGATAGAAATTTCAACCCCTTTCCTTCCTCTAATTTCTCTCTCTTCAAAGTTCTTTTTATTAGGCTGAAAATAGTGATTTGCGTTGAAGAAATTATCAGTGAAAGAAACAGAAAACAAGCAAAGGAAAAATGAAGCATGGTGTCAATGTTTAGACAATGGTCAAAAGAAAGTGGCTCAATGTTATTACAAACAAACCATTGTCTGTCACATTCCTAAGAGATTTTTATGGGGTATTGTTATTTTTTTAAAATCAAGCGCACACATTCAACTGACACTATAATGCTAGCGGCTCGGCTAGGCGGCTTCGTGGTTGGTGGGTCGGTGGCTCCTAGGCGGCGGCTAGAAAAAAATAGATAGAGAATTTATTTTCAGGCTGCAGGGTTTGAGTCTTATTTATAGAAGATTTGTAGGTCCTATAGCGAATCAAGAGATTCAATTAAATATTTGATTTAAATCACGAGATTTTATTACCCAAATTTAATTTTACTTTTAATTTTTAAATTAAATTAAAAAACTAATAATAGTAATAATAACATTCCAAATTTTATCCTAAATTAAAATAATCCAAACTTAGGCTATATATCAAGTCAAACCAATTTTCAATTTCAAATAGGGGCGTTATTCATATTTTGATCCAAAGTAAAATTGAATCTTCAAGTCCTATTCCAAGTTCAAGCCAAGCGACTTGGATGTAAGTTCAATCAATTTCCACATAAAATTCATATTAGAATTTATCTTAAAAAAGAAAGTCAAAACCGCGACCTAAATTCGCATTCAGATAATTTGGCGAAAAAAATGTGCGTGTCAAACATACAAAAAATTCGAAGTCAAGTCTATGTACCAAATTAAGTGTTTGATTGGGTTGACACATCAAGCAGGACCAAAGTCGAGAATGTATATCTTACATTTCGATTCGAACTTTATCTTTTTCGAGATTCACCTACCCATATACGTGCATAAATCTCGAAAAGGGCACTTGTTGAAGGAGATATTTTTGACCAATCACAAATTAACACGTCATTTACTAAATCAATGACGATCATCAAATTTGGGACAAATTAGAAGTTAACATGTGTCCCAAATGGAACTTGAAGACAAATTCCGATGATGCCACGTATTTTCATCACAAGTATTGGATTGAGTAAAATTAATTTGACCCAATTTGATATTATAATTTGGGCTATAGTCTAGTTAAACTCGAAAATTGGCTTAATTTGGCCAAAAGGACAGACCCATGGACCAACCAAGCCCAAGACCAATTAACTGGACTTAAAAGTAAGGCCCATGGACCAACGTAGCTCAAGTCCAATTAATTGGGCCCAAAGGTCAAGCCCATGGACTAGCCAGGCCCAAGTTCAATTAGTTGGTCCCAAAGTCAAGCCCATTGACCAATCAAGCCCAAGTCTAGTTAATTGGGCCCAAAGGTCAGACAATCAGTAGACCCTTAGACTCATAAACTTGCACACTCCTTGAAGACACAATTCTCCTGAAGATATAAAGACTCGACTTCAAGAACATCGTGCTTTTTGCTTGTTCAAGTCAAGCGCAGACATTCAACTGAGCGAAAATCAGATGATCAAGTGTTAGAGATCGAACCACAATGCATCAAATCAACATCAACATCAAAACCAACTCAAGTTCAGCTCTACGAAACAAGTTTCTTCAGAAACCTCATGCGAACACCTATAATTAGACATTTTTACAATTTAGATGCCTAAATGATACAAACTTGACACTTTTATAAGTTAAGAGACTGAATAAACACACAAACCTCATAATTTAAAACCTAAACTTGTAATTTAACTTCATTCTCTCTATTTATCTTTATTAATTCATCAATCGAGATCCAAGTCAACCACGTCACACATCATTTTCTTATAAACAATTGAGCTTATAATAAACATATACAAGTCATAAACTAAAATGGCTTAGTTCCTACTAGTGTGTTTGCAAAAAGAAAATGTAACTAAAGTTTTACTAAACATAATAGTTGATTGATCCCCACCGTCAATTATTTACTTCATCATAAAAATTACTTACACTATTTAATTTGAAGTAAAAAAAGTTTATAAAAGAAGTACAATTATAAATATCTTAGGTGGCCATTTACATGTCTAGTAAATTAAAAGGTAAAATTATTTGATCATATTAAAACTAAGATTTTATTTATTTATTTATTAAATAACAATAATTTTTAATCTATTTTTACTAAAGAAGAAATGAATAAAGTTCTCATTATTTTAAGTGAAATGAACATAGCAGGTAATAAATGCAAATTAGATTCATGTGGCATTACCATAGTGTACTAACTTTACCAAAAATGTCAACAAATTATGGAATTCCAAATGTTGATTAACCATTTCCCAATTAACCGCAAATAAGACAAGTTAGTTCAAATGAATTGTTTGCAAATACTTTTTATTTTTCTTTAAGAAAAAAATAAAAATATTTTAATTTACAACTATTCTCTTCTAATTTATTTATGGTTTGATTAATTACATGTTTAACACCTAAATTTCGAAATAAAAGTCCATCTATTACATTTGTAATTTTGAAAGTTGAACAAGCAAATAAATATAAACTTTTGGGATTGTTTGCAAATTCTTTTTAATTTTTTTAAGGAAAAAAAACAATAAAAATATGTTCATATACAATTATCTTCTTCTAGTTTATTTATGACCAAGTGAATTAAAAGTTCAGTCCCTAAACTTTAATATATGTGCTTAATTAGTCTCTATACTTTTTGTTTTGTTTCTACTAGAATTTTTATAATTCAAGATTATTTTTTGAAAAAAATCAAAGCTTATTAACTAAATTTGTAATTTTGAAAGTTGAGTGAGGAATTGAAATATAAACTTTTGATACTAAATTTTTAACCTAAATTTCATTTCATAATAGTGTTTGGATGAAAATTTAAACTTTTTAAGCTATAAAGAAATGCCCTTGAATTGTGCTTAAATTGGTCCGAAACACATGATCCATCATCTACAAAAAAAAGTTTTAATAATTTTTGAAAACTTATATTATATAATAATAATATTTATTTCAAAGATCTAAAAATTTGTTCTTCAAAAACATGCTAACACAAACAAACAACTCATTCTCGTCTGAATGGGGGAGCACCAACCATACTGCACCAATTGAAGATCGTCCTGTCTTCTCTAAATTTTTTGTAGCTGGGGCCTTATAATAGTTAAGAAAAATTGATAGAAATTTAAACCCCTATCTCTCCCCCTCTCCTTCCTCTAATTTCTCTCTATTCAATTTTTTTTTTATTAGAATTGAAAATGGTGATTTGCATTGAAGAAATTATCAGTGAAAAAAAAGAGAGAAGAAACAAAGGACAAAGGAAGCATAGTGCCAATGTTTAGACAATGACCAAAAGAAAGTGGCACTATGTAACAAACAAAACATAGTTTGTCTATCACATTCCTCAGAGATTTTCATTGGGTATTGTTTTTTTTTTAAAAAAATCAAGCGCACACATTCAACTGACACTACATGGCAGGCAGCTCGGCTTGGCGTCTTCGTGGTTGGCGGCTTGATGGCTCCTAGGTGGTGGCTACAAAAAAATAGAGAGAGAATTTATTTTCAGGCTGATTTAGATGTTGATTTATAAATCATGAGATTTTATTATCCCAATTTAATTTTACTTTTAATTTTTAATAATAATAATAACATTCCAAATATTATCCCAAATTCAAATAATCCATACTTAGGCTATATATCAAGTCAAATCAAATTGTGATTAATACCTCTTATTTATCTAAAATTTTAACAAGGGCTCAATTCATAATTTGATCCAAAGTAAAATTGAATCTTCAAGTCCTATTCCAAGTTCAAGCCAAGCGGCTTGGATGTAAGTTCAATCATACTCCACATTCAATTTGAACTAAGTGGAGAATTGATTATGCTAAAATTCATAGTAGAATTTATCTAAAGAAAGACAGTCAAAACCGTGACTTAAATTCACATTTGGATAATTTGGCGAAAAATGTGCGTGTCAAACATACAAAAAATTCGAAGTAAGCCTATGTACAAATTCACAATTTGATTGGGTTGACACATCAAGCAGAACCAAAGTCGAGAATGTATATCATACACTTCGATTCAAACTTTATCTTTTTCGATGTTCACCCACCCAAATACGTGCATAAATCTCGGAAAGGGGCATTTGTTGAAGGAGATATTTTTTACCAATCACAAATTGACCCGTCATTTACTAAATTAATGATGATCATCAAATTTGGGACCAATTAGAAGTTAACATGTGTCCCAAATGGAACTTGAAAACAAATTCCGACGATGCCACATGTTTTTATCACAAGTGTTGGATTGAATAAAATTAATTTAACCCAATTTGATATTATAATTTGGGCTATAGTCTAGTTAAACCTGAAAAGTGGCTTAATTTGGCCTAAAGGCCAGGCCCATGGACCAACCAAGCCCAATTCCAATTCACTGGGTTCAAAAGCCATACCCATGGACCAACCTAGTTCAAGTCCAATTAATTGGGCCAAAGGTCAGACCCATGTACTGGCCAGGCCCAAGTTAAATTAATTGGTCCCAGACCATTGACCAACCAGACCCAAGTCTAGTTAATCGGACCTAAAGGTCAGGCCCATGGATCAGTAAGCTCAAGCCCAACAAACCCACCAGAGAGCCCTATAAAAGAGGAGTTCTCTTCATTTGTAAGCGTCAACAATTCTACATTCCAGAAAGCAATTCAAACAATCAGTAGACTCTTAGACTCATGAACCTGCACAATCCTTGAAGACATAATTCTAATGAAGATATAAAGACTCGAATTCAAGAACGTCGTGCTTTTTGCCTATTCAAGTCAAGCGCAGACATGTGAGCAAAAATCAGATGATCAAGTGTTAGAGATCGAACCACAATGCATCAAATCAACATCAACATCAAAACCAACTCAAGTTCAGCTCTACGAAACAAGTTTCTTCAGAAACCTCATGCGAACACATACAATTAGATATTTTTACAATTTAGATGCCTAAATGACACAAACTTGACACTTTTATAAGTTAGGAGACTGAATAAACACACAAACCTCATAATTTAAAACCTAAACTTGTAATTTAACTTCATTCTCTCTATTTATCTTTATTAATTCATCAATCGAGATCCAAGTTAACCACATCACACATCATTTTCTTATAAACAATTAAGCTTATAATAAACATATATAAGTCATAAACTAAAATGGCTTTGTTCCTACTAGTGTGTTTGCAAAAAAAAACATGTAACTAAAGTTTTACTAAACATAATAGTTGATTGATCCCCAGGGTCAATTATTTACTTCATCATAAAAATCACTTACAATATTTAATTTGATGTAAAAGAGTTTACAAAAGAAGTAAAATTATAAACATCTTAGGTGGTCATTTACATGTCCAGCAAATTATAAAGGGAAATTATTTGATTACATATAATAGCAAGTTCTTGATTGAATCATATTAAAACTATGGTTTTATTTATTTATTTACTTATTAAAATAACAATATTTTTTATTCTATGTTTACTAAAGAAGAAATGAACAAAATCCCCATTATTTTTAGTGAAATGAACCTAATAGGTAATGAATGCAAAGAAGCTACAGAGTATCCATCATATCATTCATCAACTGCTAACCACCAAAAATGGTCAAAAAATTATGGAATTCCAAATGTGAATTTATCATTTGCCAATTAAACTCAAATAAGGTAAGTTAGTTCAAGTGAATTGTTTGATCATGCTTTTTATTCCTTAGAAAAAAATTAAAAATATTTTAATTTACAACTATTCTCACCTAATTTATTTATGGGTTGATTAATTACAAGTTTAGCCACTAAACTTCGAAATAAAAGTCCATCTATTACATTTGTAATTTTGAAAGTTAAACAAACAAATAAATATAAACTTTTGGGATTGTTTGCAAATTCTTTTTAATTTTCTTTAAGGAAAAAACAATAAAAATATGTTCATATACAATTATCTTCTCTTAGTTTATTTATGACTAAATGAATTAAAAGTTCAGTCCCTAAACTTAAACATATGTGTCTAATTAGTCCCTATACTTTTAGTTTTGTTTCTACTAGAATTTTTATAATTCAAGATTATTTTTTGAAAAAAAATCAATGCTTATTAACTAAATTTGTAATATTGAAAGTTGAGTGAGGAATTGAAATATAAACTTTTGATACTAAATTTTTAACCTAAAGTTCATTTCATATATAGTGTTTGGATGAAAATTTAAACTTTTTAAGCTATAAAGAAATGCCCTTGAATTGTGCTTAAATTGGTCCGAAACACATGATCCATCATCTACAAAAAAAAAAAAAAGGTTTTAATAATTTTTGAAACCTTATATTATATAATAATAATATTTATTTCAAACGCTTTTTGCCCAAAAAGATTCTAAAATTTGTTATTCAAAAAACATGTTAACACAAACAAACAAATCATTCTCATTGAATGAGGGAGCACCAACCATCTTGCACCAATTGAAGATCGTCATGTGTTCTTTAAAATTTTTTTGTAGGGGGGTCTTAGAGTATTATTATAGAGTTAAAGAAAATTGATAGAAATTGAAACCCCTCTCTCCCCCTCTCCTTCCTCTAATTTCTATCTCTTCAAAGTTCTTTTTATTTGGGCTGAAAATGGTGATTTGCATTGAAGGAATTATAAGAAAGTGACTCAATGTTATTACAAACAAACAATAGTTTGTTGTTACATTCCTGACAATTCATGGCTGGCGGCTCGGTGGCTCCTAGGCGACAGCTAGAAAAAAAATAGAGAGAGAATTTATTTTCAGGCTGATTTTGATGGGAGTGCAGGCATTTGGGTTTTATTTATAGAAGATTTGTAGGTCCCATGCCGAATCAGGAGATTAAATAAATGTTTGATATAAATCATGAGATTTTATTGCCCCAATTTAATTTTACTTTTAATTTTTAAATTAAATAAAAAAACTAATAATAATAATAATTCATTCCAAATTTTATCCCAAATTAAAATAATCCAAACTTAGGCTATATATCAAGCCAAACCAAATTATGGTTAATACCTCTTATTTATCTCAAATTTAAACAAGGGCGTAATTCATAATTTGTTCCAAAGTAAAATTGAATCTTTTAAGTCCTATTCCAAGTTCAAGCCAAGCGGCTTAGATGTAAGTTCAATCATACCCCACATTGAATTTGAACTTAGTGGAGAATAGATTCTGCTACAATTCATATTAGATTTATCTCAAGAAAGAAAGTCAAAATCGTGACCTAAATTCACATTCGGATAATTTGTGAAAAAATGTGCATGTCAAACATACAAAAAATTCGAAGTGAAGCCTATGTACCAATTCACAGTTTGATTGGGTTGACACATCAAGCAGGACCAAAGTCGAGAATGTATATCTTACACTTCGATTCAAACTTTATCTTTTTGGAGGTTCACCCACCCAAATACGTGCATAAATCTCGAAAAGGGGCATTTGTTGAAGGAGATATTTTTTACAATCACAAATTGACACGTCATTTACTAAATCAATGATAATCATCAAATTTGGGACCAATTAGGAGTTAACATGTGTCCCAAATGGAACTTGAAGACAAATTCCGATGAGGCCACGTGTTTTCATCACAAGTGTTGGATTGAGTAGAATTAATTTGACCCAATTTGATCTTATAATTTGGGCTATAGTTTAGTTAAACTCGAAAATTGGCTTAATTTGACCCAAAGGCTAGACTCATGAACCAACCAAGTCCAAGTCCAATTAACTGGGTTCAAAAGTCAGCCCCATGGACCAAGCTCAAGTCCAATTAATTGGACCCGAAGGTCAGACCCATAGACTGGCCAGGCCCAAGTTCAATTAATTGGTCCCAAAGTCAAGCCCATTGACCAATGGGCCAAAAGGTCAGGCCCATGAATTTTGTGCAAATTCCTTTTAATTTTCTTTAAGAAAAAAACAATAAAAATATGTTCATATACCTCCTGATTTATTTATTTACTTATGAAAATAACAATATTTTTTATTCTATGTTTACAAAAGAAGAAATAAACAAAATCCCATTATTTTTAGTGAAATGAACTTAGCAATAATGAATGCAAAGAAGTTACACAATATCCTACCAAAAATGATAAACAAATTATGGAATTCCAAATGTGAATTTACCATTTACCAATTAACCTTAAATAAGGCAAGGTAGTTCAAATGAATGGTTTGCAAATGCTTTTTATTTTTCTTTAAAAAAAAAATAAAAATATTTTAATTTACATCTATTCTCTTGTAATTTATTTATGGGTTGATTAATTACAAGTTTAGTCCCTAAACTTCGAAATAAAATCCGTGTATTACATTTGTAATTTTAAAAGTTGAACAAGCAAATAAATATAAACTTTTGGGATTGTTTGCAAATTCTTTTAAATATTCTTTAAGGAAAAAACAATAAAAATATGTTCATATACGATTATTTTCTCCTAGTTTATTTATGACAAGGTGAATTAAAAGTTCAGTTTCTAAACTTTAACATATGTGTCTAATTAGTCCCGATACTTTCAGTTTTATTTCTACTCGATTTTTTATAATTCAACATTATTTTTTGAAAAAAATCAAAGTTTATTAACTAAATTTTTATTTTTGAAAGTTGAGTGAGGAATTAAAATATAAACTTTTGATACTAAATTTTTAACCGAAATTTCATTTCATATATAGTGTTTAGATGAAAATTTAAACTTTTTAAGCTATAAATAAATTCCCTTGAATTGTGCTTAAATTGTTCCGATTCACATGATCCATCATGTACAAAAAAAATTTAAATAATTTTCGAAACTTTATATTATATAATAATAATATTTATTTCAAACACTTTTTGCCCACAAAGATCTGAAATTTTGTTCTTCAAAACACATGCTAACACAAACAAACAACTCATTCTCATTTGAATGAGGGAGCACCAACCATCTTGCACCAACTGAAGATCGCCATGTGTTCTCTAAATTTTTGGTAGGTGGGGTCTTAGAGTATTATTATAGAGTTAAAGAAAATTGATAGAAATTTCAAACCCTCTCCTTCCTCTAATTTCTCTCTCTTCAAAGTTCTTTTTATTAGGGTTGAAAATGGTGATTTGCTTTGAAGAAATTATCAGTGAAAGAAACATAAAAGAAGCAAAGAAAAAATGAAGCATGGTGTCAATGTTTAAACAATGGCTAAAAGAAAGTGGCTCAGTGTTATTACAAACAAACCATAGTTTGTCTCTCACATACCTAAGAGATTTTCAGGGGTATTGTTATTTTTTTAAAATCAAGCGCACACATTCAACTGACACTACAATGCTGGCGACTCGGTTTGGCGGCTTCGTGGTTGGCGGCTCAGTGGCTAGAAAAAAAATAGAGAGAGAATTTATTTTCAGGCTGATTTAGATGGGAGTGCACGGTTTGGGTCTTATTTATAGAAGATTTGTAGATCCCATGGCGAATCAGGAGATTCAATTAAATATTTGATTTAAATCATGAAATTTTATTACCCCAATTTAATTTTACTTTTAATTTTTAAATTAAATCAAAAAACTAATAATAGTAATAATAGCATTCCAAATTTTATCCCAAATTAAAATAATCCAAACTTAGGCTATATATAAGTCAAACCAAATTGTGGTTAATACCTCTTATTTATCTCAATTTCAAATAGGGACGTCATTCATATTTTGATCCAAAGTAAAATTGAATCTTCAAGTCCTATTCCAAGTTCAAGCCAAGGAGCTTGGATGTAAGTTCAATCAATTTCCGCATTCAATTTGAACTAAGAGGAGAATAGATTCTACTCAAAATCATATTAGAATGTATCTCAAAAAAGAAAGTCAAAACCGCAACCTAAATTCATATTCGGGTAATTTGGTGAAGAAATGTGCATGTAAAACATATAAAAAATTTGAAGTCAAGCCTATGTACCAAATTCACAGTTTGATTGGGTGTTCACATCAAGCAGGACCAAAGTCGAGAATGTATATCTTACACTTCGATTTGAAATTTATCTTTTTCGAGATTCACCCACCCATATATTTTTGACCAATCACAAATTGACACGTCATTTACTAAATCAATGATAATCATCAAATTTGGGACCAATTAGGAGTTAACATGTGTCCCAAATGGAACTTGAAGACAAATTCTGATGACACCACGTATTTTCATCACAAGTGTTGGATTGAGTAGAATTAATTTGACCCAATTTGATATTATAATTTGGGCTATAGTCTAGTTAAACTCAAAAATTGGCTTAATTTGGCCCAAAGGCTAGGCCCATGAACCAACCAAGCCCAAGTCCAATTAACTGGGCTCAAAAGTCAGCCCCATGAACCAACCTAGCTCAAGTCCAATTAATTGGACCTAAAGGTCAGGCCTATAGACTGGTCAGGCCCAAGTTCAATTAATTGGTCCCAAAGTCAAGCCCATTGACCAATCAGGCCCAAGTCTAATTAATTGGGCCCAAAGAGCAGGCCCATGGATCAGCTAAACTCAAGCCCAAGAAACAAACCAGAGAGCCCTATAAAAGAGGAGCTCTCTTCATTTGTAAGGGTCAACAATTCTACATTCCAGAGAGCCTAAAGAGAATTCAAACAATCAGTAGACTCTTAGACTCATGAACCTGCACATTCCTTGAAGACACAATTCTTCTGAAGATATAAAGGCTCGACTTCAAGAACGTCGTGCTTTTTGCTTGTTCAAGTGAAGCGCAGACATTCAACTAAGCAAAAATCAGATGATCAACTGTTAGAGATCGAACCACAATGCATCAAATCAATATGAACATCGAAACCAACTCAAGTGTAGCTCTACGAAACAAGTTTTTTCAGAAACCTCATCCGAACACTTATAATTAGACATTTTTACAATTTAGATGCCTAAATGACACAAACTTGACACTTTTATAAGTTAAGAGACTGAATAAACACACACCACATAATTTAAAACCTAAACTTGTAATTTAACTTCATTATCTCTATTTATCTTTATTAATTCATAAATCGAGATCCAAGTCAACCACGTCACACATCATTTTCTTATAAACAATTGAGCTTATAATAAACATATACAAGTCATAAACTAAAATGGTTTAGTTCCTACTAGTGTGTTTGCAAAAAAAAAAAAATGTAACTAAAGTTTTACTAAACATAATAGTTGATTAATGCCCACGGTCAATTATTTACTTCATCATAAAAATCGCTTACATTATTTAATTTGATGTAAAAGAGTTTACAAAAGAAGTAAAATTATAAACATCTTAGGTGGTCATTTATATGTCCAACAAATTAAAAAGGGAAATTATTTGATTACATATAATAGCAAGTTCTTGATTGAATCATATTAAAATTAGGGTTTTATTTATTTATTTACTTATTAAAATAATAATGTTTTTTATTCTATGTTTACTAAAGAAGAAATGAACAAAATCCCCATTATGTTTGATGGTGTGCTTACGGGCTGTTAGATATGCGTGAAACGACAGGTTAACGTTCATGTTATTATCATTTTTGGCAGTGTGCCTATGGGCCGCTAGACATGCGTGAGCCAAAAGGTTTACGTTCATGTTACTTTTATTTTCATGTTTTATGTGTTAACGGTGTGCCTACGGGCCACTAGACATGCGTGAACTGACAGGTTATCGTTCATGTTATTATTATGTTTGACGGTGTGCCTACGGCTACTAGACATGCGTGGGTCGACGAGTTCATGTTCATGTTATTTTCATGTTTGACGGTGTGCGTACGGGACGCTAGACATGTTTTTCAAGACCAGATAGTACGTCTTTTGGTTTTCCTTTCGTCATAAAAAATCGATGTAACTGTATGAGGCACGGGCTATTTTTTTTCTTTGCTCATGGATGCATAGTCTGATCCCGGTAATGAGATCACTTACTGAGTATTTTATACTCAACCTTTATCCTTGTTTTTTTTCAGGTAAGGGCAAGGACACTCGGGCGACTGAACAGAGGAATCCGTGACAGTGCCAAAGGAACCAGAATTCGCTTCCGTATTTGACTGTTTATATTTTCGCATGTTTTGTTTTTATCCATTCATGGATTTATCATAATTTAATTAATTAATTTATCTATTTATTTATTCATTTTTTAATAAATTTTTTCTGGTTAAAAAGGATGCCCGGGTTGAACAATTTAAGATTTTGAGATATGTTAGAACATTTTTTTTCATATACTTAATGCAGTTTAAGATTATGATTTTTTCTTTAATTTACTTTATTTTCTTCAATGAGAATATTTATGCATGCATGCAGTAGCGATTCCCTTTTTAGTAGTCCTAGAAAGTGGGGTTGTTACAGTTGGTATCAGAGCCAGGTTTTGGGGTTCTGTAGACTGACTTATTATGTAAGTCCAGATTGTTTTTTTGGCAAAACAGATTCTTCGTCGTCGCCAGGTATGTCCTTTATAAAAAGTATTTAGAATAATACACCCAGTTAATAGCATTTGTGATTGCAATTGATGTGTTTTGTGCTAGTAAGGAAAGTAGCTAAGGGGTGGTTGTGAATAACTGTCAGGAAAATTGTTTGTGGTAGAGGAAGAGGCAGTCATAGGATTACCGAAAGGGGGCGTGTTCCCATAGAGCAGAATCTGACAGTTCGGGATCAAGATCCTCATGACAAGGATCCACAGGTTCAAGATGCACAAGTTTAGGACCCTCCGGTACCAGAGGATTTCTTGCCGCCTATGGATTCCTCAGGGTCAAGGTGGCTGCGAACCGGGACACAAAGTAGAGCTCAGCACACGGCCATGCCGCCACAGGCGCAGCCCACCCTCGTCGCTCCAGCAGAGGTTACCGATTGGGCAACCACTATTGGGGAAGCAGTTACATCAGCTGTGTTGGATAAGGTAAAGGACATGCTGGACGAACGACTAGCTCAGTTTGCCCAGTTCCATCAGACACCACCACCACAGGATCAGGTGCCGCAAGTCCAGACTCAGAACATGATCCAGAACCAAAGCATGTTAGGCCTTTCGGTTGAGGCCAAGCATTTGCGAGATTTTAGGAAGTATTACCCCAGCATTTTCAATGGGTCACTAAAGGACCCTACCAACGCAAAATTATGGATATCTTCGATTGAAACGATTTTTCGTTACATGAAATTCCCAGAAGACCAGAAGGTGCAGTGTGTCATTTTTATGCTTAGCGACAAGGCTCAGATCTGGTGGCAGTCCGCAGAAAGGATGTTGGGTGTAGGAGGGGATCCAGTGACTTAGGAGCAGTTTAAGGAGCGCTTTTATGTGAAGTACTTCTCTGCCAACTTGAGGTACAATAAGCAGAGGGAGTTCTTGGAGCTAAGGCAGGGACACAGGTCAGTGGAGGAGTATGACTAAGAGTTTGATGCCTTATCCCATTTTGCCCCAGAGTTGGTCGCCCTAGAAGCCATGAGGGAAGAAAGGTTCGTTCAAGGCCTAAAAGACAGTATACGAGGTATCGTACGAGCATTCAAACCAACCACTCATGCTGAGGCACTTTGTTTGGCAGCCGAGGTGGACCCACAGTTAGGAGATGAGTTTTCACTAGTATTCGAGGCGGGACCTTCCTCAGGTTAAAAGAGGAAGGCAGATCAGAAGGCTTTCGAGCCTCACCCCGATCAGAAGTTTCAAGGTTCAGACAGGTCGCTTCGTCATTTTAGGCAGCAGGCTGCCGAGACGGGTACGGTGGAGAGGATTCGACCAGTGTGTAGCTCGTGTGGACGACGTCACTGGGGTTGATGTTTGGCAGGCACCGGAGTTTGTTTTCATTGCAAGCAGGAGGGGCACTCGATAGATAGATTTCCTGCTAGAGGCACATTCGGTCTTGGGAACCAGTTTGTAGGCCATGATCAGAGAAGTTCGGGTAGGCCTCAGCATCAGCAAGGTCATGATTACTCTACCACTCGGCAGGAGTCCGAGAACACAGCCACTGTTGTGACAGGTACGCTTCCAATCTTGGGGCATCTTGTGCTAGTATTGTTTGATTCGGGTTTATCCCATTCGTTTATATCATTGCTGTTTGTTAAGCATGCTATGTTAGAACTAGAGCCCTTACACTTTGTGTTGTCGGTTTCCACTCCGTCTGGAGAAATTATCTTAGCAAAGGAGAACATAAAAGCATGTCAAATTGAAGTAGCGAGTCATACCCTCTGTGACTTTAGTAGTCTTGGACATGAGGGATTTTGATGTGATTTTGGGCATGGACTGGCTAGCTGCTAACCATGCCAGTATAGACTGCTCTCGCAAAGAGGTGGTCTTTAACCCTCCCACGAGAGCCAGCTTTAAATTTAAAGGGGCAGGGACCGTGGTCCTGCCCAAAGTGATTTCAGCCATGAAAGCCCAGAGTTTGCTTAACCAGGGTACCTGGAGTATCTTAGCTAGTGTCGTCGACACTAGAAAGCCTGAAGTCTCCTTGACTTCAGAGCCAATAGTACATGACTACCCGGATGTCTTTCCAGAAGAACTCCCAGGTCTGCCGCCGCATCGGGAGATAGACTTTGCTATCGAGTTGGAGCCAGACACAACACCTATCTTAAAAGCTCCATACAGAATGGCCCCAGTAGAACTGAAGGAACTCAAAATTCAGTTGCAAGAGTTATTGGATAAGGGTTTCATACGCTCTAGTGTGTCCCCTTCGGGTGCGCTGGTGCTATTTGTGAAAAAGAAAGATGGGTCATTACGGCTCTACATTGACTACAAGGAACTAAACAAGGTGACTATAAAAAATAAGTATCTGCTTCCCAGGATTGATGATTTGTTTGACCAGTTTCAGGGAGCTACAGTGTTTTCTAAGATTGATCTTCGGTCGGGGTATCATTAGTTGAGGATAAAGAACAGTGACATTCCCAAGACAGCTTTTCGTTTTAGGTATGGGCATTATGATTTCGTCGTGATGTCATTTGGGTTGACGAACGCTCCTGCAGTATTCATGGACCTGATGAACAGGGTGTTTAAGGAATTTCTTGACTTCGTGATAGTCTTCATAGATGACATTTTGGTTTACTCCAAGACAGAGGCGAAGCATGAGGAACATTTACGAAAGGTTTTAGAGACCTTGAGGCCGTAACCAACCTTTGCTTGAGATCTTGGAAACTATCCTCACAAGCCTTACTCCAAATAAAGGAAGCTCCTTTTCTGGTCACCGGGTCAGAGGGGTGGCTATACGGGAAAAGTCCTTCACAAAACGACGATAATAGCCCGCCAACCCCAAGAAACTACGTACCTCTCAAACTGTGGTAGGACAAGACCAACTCGTGACTGCCTCGATCTTTGCAGGATCAATAGATACACCTTCCTTGGATACCACATGCCCTAGAAAGAACACCAGATGGAACAGGTGGTTTTGTTATTTACAGTGACGCCTCCAAGAGAGGTTTGGGGTGCGTGTTGATGCACAATGTAAGGTAGTTGCTTATGCCTCCCGCCAGTTAAAGAACCATGAACTGAATTATCCCACACATGATTTAGAGTTGGCAGCTGTTGTTTTTGCTTTAAAAATATGGAGGCACTACTTGTATGGCAAGAAGATACAAATTTTCACCGACCACAAGAGTTTAAAATACTTCTTCACTCAGAAGGAGTTAAACATGAGGCAACGTAGATGGTTGGAGCAAGTGAAGGATTATGATTGCGAGATTCTGTACCACCCAGGAACGGCAAACGTAGTGGCGGATGCTCTAAGTAGGAAGGTAGCCCATTCAGCAGCCCTTATCATCAAACAGAGTCGTTTATGTAAGGACCTTGAGTGGGCTAAGATAGCGGTGGTGGTAGGGGAAGTATCTGCGAAGTTAGCACAATTGTCAGTACAACCAAGTTTAAGGTAGAGGATCATTATTGCTCAACGCAGTGATCCTTACTTAGTTAAAGCAGTGCAATAGGTGAAGACGGGACCGGGTGGTGAGTTCTCCTTTTCAGTAGATAATGGTCTTACTTTTCAAAGACGTTTATGTGTTCCAGCAGATAGTGACCTCAAGAATGATCTGTTATGGGAAGCTCATAACTCCCCATTTTCAATACATTCTGGCAGTACCAAAATGTACCAGGACCTAAAACGTTGCTACTGGTGGAATAACATGAAAGTTGAGATAGCAGAGTTTGTCAGTAAGTGCTTGGTGTGTCAGCAGGTAAAGGCCTAAGACAAAAGCCAGCAGGTTTGTTGCAACCTTTGAGCATACCGGAATGGAAGTGGGAGCATGTCTCGATGGACTTCATTGTAGGTTTGCCGCAAACGGTGAAGGGTTTTACAGTAATTTGGGTTATAGTGGATAGACTTACAAAGCTGGCATATTTTATTCCAGGGAAGTCTACATATCCAGTGAGTAGGTGGGCCAAGTTGTATATGAAAGAAGTGGTAAGATTGCACGGGGTATCAGTGTCCATCGTGTCTGATAGGGACCATCGATTTACCTCTAGCTTTTGGAAGAGCCTTCAAGCAGCATTGGGTACACGTTTGGATTTCAGTACGGCTTTTCACCCACAAACTGACGGTCAAACTGAGCGTTTGAACCAGACCCTAAAGGATATGTTACGTGCTTGTGCACTAGAGTTTGCAGGGTGTTGGGACTCTCACCTGCATTTGATAGAGTTTGCCTATAATAATAGTTATCAGGTAACCATTGGTATGTCACTGTTTGAGGCCCTTTATGGGAAGAGTTGTAGGTCACCCGTATACTGGGATGAGGTTGGTGAGCGAAAATTACTAGGACCTGAGTTAGTACAAACCACAAATGAGGAAATACAGAAGATTAGGGCCCAAATGTTGATGGCTCAAAGCAGGCAGAAGAGTTATGCTGACGTTGGGCGTAAGGACCTGAAGTTTGAGATAGGTGAAAAGGTGTTCCTGAAAGTGGCACCTATGAAGGAAGTGTTGAGGTTTGGCAAAAGGGGTAAGTTGAACCCTCGTTTCATTGGGCCATTTGAGATCTTGGAGCGGGTTGGCCCTATAGCATACCGACTGGCCTTGCCTCCATCTCTTTCTGCAGTTCACAATGTTTTTCATGTTTCCATGTTGAGGAAGTACGAAGCAGACTCATCTCATGTTGTGGATTATGAGCCTTTGCATTTAAATGAGAACCTGAGCTACGAAGAAAAGCTCATTTGAATCTTGGCCAGGGAATTGAAAGTTTTGCGCAACAAGAAGATAACTTTGGTGAAGGTTCCTTGGCGAAATCACCAGTTCGAGGAAGCAACGTGGGAGCGTTAGGACGACATGAGGATGCATTTTCCCGAGCTTTTTCAGGATTAGAACTTTCGAGGACGAAAGTTTTTTTAAGGGGGGTAGAATGTAATATCCTGATTTTTTTTATTTTATAATTAAGTTTTTTTTTATTATTATTATTGTTGGATACTTGGATAAATTATATGAGATTTATGTTTTTTTTGGCCAAGCTAAAATATGATTTAATTGTTTGGAATTAATTGAGTTTTATTTTGGCTTGTATTTTGGGAGATTTGGTTATCTGTGGAGATAATTAAATGTGTATAATAGATTCTTTTTTTTTTTAGGAAAAGGAATATATATATATAAGTATATATATATTTTGGGAGATAATTAAGGAATTTGTTTTTTTTAAGGGAAAAGGAAGAGTTTAATTTGGTTATATATATATTTGTGGAAAGGTTAAAGAAAAGAGAAAAGGAAAAAAAAAAAAAAAGTAAAATTTCTTTTTCTCTCTCTCTCTCCACACGCAAGTAGCCCCCATTTTCCCTCCTATTTCTTTTTTTTTCCTTCTAGCCCTAGCCGCTGCAAGCAACCTCACCTCACCGTGACCTCCTAGCCAGCGCTGTCGCAAATAGCCTCACCTCGCCATTCCGTCAACGCCGCCAGCCTCGTTGTTCCGTCGCCGGCGCAAGCACCGCTGTCTCGCCATTACGCCAGTCAACTACCACTCGCCTCGCCGTCGTCAGCCCCACTGTCCAGTTTTGCTTCTGCCACCATTCACTCGCCACTGCCTTTTTGAGATTGGGTAGGTTTGGATTGTTTTGGGCAAGGTTTGGTGTTGAGTCTTTTTAAAGTACCTCTTGGTGTTGGAAATGATTTTAGTGTTACCCATTCTGTCGTCTTTCAGGATTTGGATTTCGAGGCGTTGCTAACAAAGAAAGGACCATTCTCTTCATCGAAGAGTTTAAGTTTTGGTAAGTTTTGTGTAAACTAGTTGGTTATTCTCTTGGATTAAGAGTAATAGTGGAAAAAAAAATAAGTTATTGAATTTGGAATTAATTCTTGATCAGATTGGCTACTTGAATCAAGTTTTGGAATTTGTCTTGGATCAAGCCACAACTTTGGGTTGATTCAAGTTTTCCAAAGGTTTTAAGGAATTATTTACGTGGACTTTTGTGACCAAGTTGAGGTAAGTGATACTATTACTGGTGTCTTCGTGCCAGGCGATCTAGATTAGACTAATTAAGTTACTTGGTTGACTCTGGAGCATGATTTTGTTTGATATTATGTTTTGCTAGTTGCATGGTGGTTGCAAGTATTATGAGCATGTTAAAATTATGATCAGTAATGATATTATGTATGTGATGCATGAATAGACCAGTAGAGCGGTTTATTGTCTTGCCTTGACGTGTGTTATTACTATGTTTGATGGTGTGCTTACGGGCCGCTAGACATGCGTGAACCGACAGGTTAACGTTCATGTTATTATAATTTTTTACGGTGTGCCTACGGGCCGCTAGACATACGTGAGCCGACAGGTTTACGTTCATGTTACTTTTATTTTCATGTTTCATGTTTTGACGATGTGCCTATGGGCCGCTAGACATGCGTGAACCGGCAGGTTAACGTTCATGTTATTATTATGTTTACGGTGTGCCTACGAGCTGCTAGACATGCGTGGGTCGATGGGTTCACGTTCATGTTATTATCATGTTTGACGGTGTCCGTACGGGCCGCTAGACATGCTTTTCAAGACAAGATAGTACGTCTTTTTGTTTTCCTTTCGTCATAAAAAATCGATGTAACTGTATAAGCCACGGGCTATTTTTTTTTCTTTGCTCATGGATGTATAGTCTGATCCCGGTAATGGGATCACTTACTGAGTATTTTATACTCAAACTTTATCCTTATTTTTTTTTTTCAGGTAAGGGCAAGGACACTCGGACGACTGACAAGAGGAATCCATGATAGTGCCAAAGGAACCAGAATTCACTTCCGCATTTGACTGTTTATATTTTCGCATGTTTCTTTTTTATCCATTCATGGATTTATCATAATTTAATTAATTTATTTATCTATTTATTTATTCATTATTTTATAAATTTTTTCTTGTTAAAAAGGATGCCCGGGTTGAACAATTTAAGATTTTGAGATATGTTAGAACATTTTTTTTTCATATACTTAATGCAGTTTAAGATTATGATTTTTTCTTTAATTTACTTTATTTTCTTCAATGAGAATATTTATGCATGCATGCAGTAGTGATTCCCTTTTTAGTAGTTCTAGAAAGTGGGGTTGTTACAGTTGGTATCAGAGCCAAGTTTTGGGGTTTTGTAAACTGACTTATTATGTAAGTCCAGATTGTTCCTTTGGCAAAACAGATTCTTTGTCGTCGCTAGGTATGTCCTTTATGAAAAGTATTTAGAATAATACGCCGAGTTAATAGCATTTTTGATTGCAATTGATGTGTTTTGTGCTAGTAAGGAAAGTAGCTAAGGGGTGGTTGTGAATAACTGTCAGGAAAATTGTTCGTGTTAGGGGAAGAGGCAGTCATAGGGTTACCGGAAGGGGGCGTGTTCCCGTAGAGCAGAATCCGTCAGTTCAGGATCAAGATCCTCATGATGAGGATCCACAAGTTCAAGATGCACAAGTTTAGGACCCTCCGGTACCAGAGGATTTCTTGCCGCCTAGGGATCCCTCAGGGTCAGGGTGGCTAGGAACCCGGACACAAAGTAGAGCTCAGCACACGGCCATGCCGCCACAGGCACAGCCCACCCTCGTCGCTCCAGCAGAGGTTACCGATTGGGCAGCCACTATTGGGGAAGCAGTTACATCAGCTGTGTTGGATAAGGTAAAGGACATGCTGGACGAACGACTAGCTCAGTTTGCCCAGTTCCATCAGACACCACCACCACAGGATCAGGTGCCGCAAGTCCAGACTCAGAACATGATCCAGAACCAAAGCATGTCAGGCCTTTCGGTTGAGGCCAAGCATTTGCGAGATTTTAGGAAGTATAACCCCAGCATCTTCAATGGGTCACTAAAGGACCCTACCAACACAGAATTATGGATATCATCGATTGAAACTATTTTTCGTTATATGAAATTCCCAGAAGACTAGAAGGTGCAGTGTGTCGTTTTTATGCTTACCGACAAGGCTCAGATCTCGTGGCAGTCAGCAGAAAGGATGTTGGGTTTAGGAGGGGATCCAGTGACTTGGGAGCAATTTAAGGAGCGCTTTTATGCAATGTACTTCTCTGCCAACCTAAGGTACAATAAGCAGAGGGAGTTCTTGGAGCTAAGGTAGGGACACAGGTCTGTGGAGGAGTATGACCAGGAGTTTGACGCCTTATCCCGTTTTGCCCCAGAGTTGGTCGCTCCGGAAGCCATGAGGGTAGAAAGTTTCTTTCAAGGCCTAAAAGACAGTATACGAGGTATCGTGCGAGCATTCAAACCAACCACTCATGCTGAGGCGCTTCGTTTGGTAGCCGAGGTGGACCCACAGTCAGGAGATGAGTTTTCACTAGTATTCGGGGTGGGACCTTCATCAGGTTAAAAGAGGAAGGCAGATCAAAAGGCTTTCGAGCCTCGCTTTCGAGCCTCGCCCCCATCAGAAGTTCAAGGTTCAGACAGATCGCTTCGTCATTTTAGGCAGCAGGCTGCCGAGACGGGTACGGTGGAGAGGAAGCGACCGGTGTGTAGCTCTTGTGGACGACGTCACTGGGGTCGATGTTTGGCAGGCACCGGAATTTGTTTTCATTGCAAGCAGGAGAGGCACTCGGTAGATAGATGTCCTGCTAGAGGCACGTTCGGTCTTGGGAACTAGTTTGTAGGCCGTGATCAGAGGAGTTCGGGTAGGCCCCAGTATCAGCAAGGTCGTGTTTACTCTACCACTCGGCAGGAGGCCAAGAAAACAGGCACTGTAGTGACAGGTACGCTCCCAGTCTTGAGGCATCTTGCACTAGTATTGTTTGATTCAGGTTCATCCCATTCGTTTATATCATCGCTGTTTGTTAAGCATGCCATGTAAGAACTAGAGCCTTTACACTTTTTGTTGTCGGTTTCCACTCCGTCTAGAGAAATTATGTTAGCAAAGGAGAAGATAAAAGCATGTCAGATTGAAGTAGTGAGTCATACCTTGGATGTGACTTTTGGACATGCGGGATTTTGATGTGATTTTGGGCATGGATTGGCTAGCTGCTAACCATGCCAGTATAGACTGCTCTCACAAAGAGGTGGTCTTTAACCATCCCACGAGAGCCAGCTTTAAATTTAAGGGGGTGGGGACCGTGGTCCTGCCCAAAGTGATTTCTGCCATGAAAGCCTAAAGGTTGCTTAATCAAGGTACATGGAGTATCTTAGCTAGTGTCATCGACACTAGAGAGCCTGAAGTCTCCTTGACTTTAGAGCCAGTAGTACGTGACTACCCAGATGTCTTTCCAGAAGAACTCTCAGGTCTGTCGCCGCATCGGGAGATAGACTTTGCTATCGAGTTGGAGCCAGGCACAACACCTATCTCAAAAGCTCCATACATAATGGCCCCAGCAGAACTGAAGGAACTCAAAATTCAGTTGCAAGAGTTGTTGGATAAGGGTTTCATATGCCTAGTGTGTCCCCTTCGGGTGCGCCGGTGCTGTTTGTGAAAAAGAAAGATGGGTCATTATGGCTCTACATTGACTACGGGGAACTAAACAAGGTGACTATAAAAAACAAGTATCTGCTTCCCAGGATTGATGATTTGTTTGACCAGTTTCAGGGAGCTACAGTGTTTTCTAAGATTGATCTTCGATCGGGGTATCATTAGTTGAGGATAAAGGACAGTGATATTCCCAAGACAACTTTTCGTTCGAGGTATGGGCATTATGAGTTCGTCATGATGTCATTTGGGTTGATGAATGCTCCTGCAATATTCATGGACCTGATGAACAGGGTGTTTAAGGAATTTCTTGACACCTTTGTGATAGTCTTCATAGATGACATTTTGGTTTACTCCAAGATAGAGGCGGAGCACGAGGAACATTTGCGAAAGGTTCTAGAGACCTTGAGGGCGCAACAGTTATATGCTAAGTTTTCCAAGTGCGAGTTCTGGTTAAAGCAGGTGTCCTTTCTAGGGCATGTGGTGTCCTAGGAAGGTGTATCTATTGATCCTGCAAAGATCGAGGCAGTCACGAGTTGGTCTCGTCCTACCACAGTTGGAGAGGTACGTAGTTTCTTGGGGTTGGCGGGCTATTATCGTCGTTTTGTGAAGGACTTTTCCCGTATGGCCACCTCTCTTACCCGGTTGACTAGAAAAGGCTTGTAAGGATAGTTTCCAAGATCTCAAGCATAGGTTGGTTACGACCCCAATTCTCACCGTACTAGATGGAACAGGTTGTTTTGTTATTTATAGTGATGCCTCCAAAAGAGGTTTGGGGTGCGTGTTGATGCAGCAAGGTAAGGTAGTTGCTTATGCCTCCCGCTAGTTAAAGAACCATGAATTGAATTATCCCACACATGATTTAGAGTTGGCAGCTGTTGTTTTTGCTTTAAAAATCTGGAGGCACTACTTGTATGGCGAGAAGATACAGATTTTCACCGACCACAAGAGTTTAAAGTACTTCTTCACTCAGAAGGAGTTAAACATGAGGCAGCGTAGATGGTTGGAGCTAGTGAAAGATTATGATTGCAAGATTTTGTACCACCCAGGAAGGGCAAATGTAGTGACGGATGCTCTAAGTAGGAAGGTAGCCCATTCAGTAGCCCTTATCACCTAACAAACTCGTTTATGTAAGGACCTTGAGCGGGTTGAGATAACAGTGGTGGTAGGGGAAGTATCTGCTAAGTTAGCACAATTGTCAGTACAACCAAGTTTAAGTTTGAGGATCATTATTGCTCAACGCAGTGATCCTTACTTAGTTGAAGTAGCGCAGCAGGTGAAGACGGGACAGGGTGGTGAGTTCTCATTGTGCTTTACTTGATCATATATGCATGAGTATTGAAAGCCTTAAGTTTACTTAGTCACTCACCGTTCTTCAGGCTCTTATTTGTTTATACACTTCTCCTAGCTCTTCTTGGCCTGAAAAGATATAACTCCCAATTAAACTACTTTGAATTCCTAGTAAAATACCTTAAATAATTCATTTATTAAAGGAACTTCCATCAATACTGTAACATCCTAATTTTTTTAAATTGTAATTAAGTTTTTTTTTATTATTGTTGGCTACTTGGATAAATTATATAAGATTTATGTTTTTATGTTTTTTTTGGCCAAGCTAAAATATGATTTAATTGTTTGGAATTAATTGAATTTTATTTTGGCTTGTATTTTGGGAGATTTGGTTATCTATGGAGATAATTAAATATGTATATTAGATTCTTTTTTTTTTTAGGAAAAGGAAAAAATATATATAAATATATATTTTTGGGAGATAATTAAGGAATTTGTTTTTTTAAGGAAAAAGGAAGAGTTTAATTTGGTTATATATATATTTGTGGAAAGGTTAAAGAAAAAAGAAAAGGAAAAAGAAAAAAAAAATTTCTTTTTCTCTCTCTTTCGACACGCAAGCAGCCCCCCTTTTCTCTCATTCTTCTTTTTTTTTTTTTCCTTCCAGCCTAGCCGCCGCAAGCAACCTCACCTCACCGTGACCTTCTTGCCAGTGTTGTCACAAATAGCCTCACCTTACCGTTCCGTCGATGCCGCGAGTAGTGCTGCCAACCTCGCTGTTCCGTCGACGCCGCGAGCAGCGCCGCTAGCCTCGCAATTTCGTCGCTGCCGCAAGCACCGCTGTCTCGCCGCTGCGTCAGTCGATCGTCGTTTGCCTCGCTGACGTCAGCCCAGCTGTCCAGTTTGCTTCTGCCATCGTTCGCCAGCCACTGCCTTTTTTAGATTGGGTAAGTTTGGATTGTTTTGGGCAAGGTTTGGTGTTGAGTCTTTTTAAAGTGCCTTTTGGTGTTGGAAATGATCTTAGTGTTACCCATTATGTCGACTTTAAGGATTTGGATTTCGAGGCGTTGCTAACAAAGAAAGGACCATTCTCTTTATTGAAGAGTTTCAGTTTTGGTAAGTTTTGTGTAAACTGGTTGGTTATTCTTTTGGATTAAGAGTAATAGTGGAAAAAAAATAAGTTATTGATTTTGGAATTAATTCTTGATCAGATTGGCTACTTGAATCAAGTTTTGGAATTTGACTTGGATTAAGCCACAACTTTGGGTTGATTCAAGTTTTTGAAAGGTTTTAAGGAATTATTTGCGTGAACTTTTGTGACCAAGTTGAGGTAAGTGATACTATTACTCGTGCCTTCGTGTCAGGCGATCTAGATTGGACCTATCAAGTTACTTGGTTGACTCTGGAGCATGATTTTATTTGATATTATGTTTTGCTAGTTGCATGGTGGTTGCAAGTATTATGAGCATGTTAAAATTATGATCAATACTGATATTATGTATGTGATGCATGAATAGACCAATAGAGCGATTTATTGTCTTACCTTGATGCGTGTTATTACTATGTTTGACGATGTGCTTACGAGCCGCTAGACATGCGTGAACCGACAGGTTAACGTTCATGTTATTATCATTTTTGATGGTGTACCTACGGGCCGCTAGACATGCATGAGCCGACAGGTTTACGTTCATGTTACTTTTATTTTCATGTTTCATGTTTTGACGATGTGCCTACGGGGCGCTAGACATGCGTGAACAGACAAGTTAACGTTCATGTTATTATTATGTTTGTCGGTGTGCCTACGGGCCGCTAGACATGCGTGGGTCGACGGGTTCACGTTCATGTTATTATCATGTTTGACGGTGTGCCTACGGGCTGTTAGACATGCGTTTCAAGGCAAAATAGTACGTCTTTTGGTTTTCCTTTCGTCATCAAAAACTGATGTAACTGGATGAGCCACGGGCTTTTTTTTTTTCTTTGCTCATGGATGCATAGTTTGATCCCGATAATGGGATCACTTACTGAGTATTTTATACTCAACCTTTATCCTTAATTTTTTTTCAGGTAAGGGCAAGGACACTCGGGCGACTGACAAGAGGAATCTGTGACAGTGCCAAAGGAACCAGAATTCGCTTCCGCATTTGACTGTTTATATTTTCGCATGTTTTGTTTTTATCCATTCGTGTATTTATCCTAATTTAATTAATTAATTTATCTATTTATTTATTCATTTTTTTTAAAAAATTGTTTTTTATTAAAAAGGATGCCCGGGTTGAACAATTTAAGATTTTGAGATATGTTGAACATTTTTTTTATATACTTAATGCAGTTTAAGATTATGATTATTTTCTTTAATTTACTTTATTTTCTTCAATGAGAATATTTATGCATGCATGCAGTAGCGATTCCCTTTTTAGTAGTCCTAGAAAGTGGGGTTGTTACAAATACAGACAACTTTACTGGCGAGATCCCCTTGAGCGATGCTAGCGAGATCCCCCTGAGCGATGCTAACGAGATCCTCCCAAAGCGATGCTAGCGAGATCCTCCAGAGCGATGCCAGTGAGATCCTCTAGAATGATGCCAGCGAAATCCTCTAGAGCGATACCAGCGAGATCCTCTAGAGCGAGATCAAGATTTTTCTGTTAAATTCTTAGCGATACTCACCTCAATTTCTAGCAAGATTTCCCCCTAGAGCGAGATCCTCCTTACAAAATCAGCGAGATTTCTTTTATAAACGAGATCCTCATGCCCAAATCTCGCTATAATTCTCCACAATGAACTGCTTGCTTGTTCCTCACAAGCAACTATCTGCTTATGCACAAATTCCCTGTTATAACTTCAAAAATTCATAACTTAAAATCCAGAGCTCTTTTCAAGAAACTTCCTTCTACAAACTTGTTTAGATTTGAATTACTTCCTTACCTTAAAATTTTAGCCTAGAATTCCTTATAGTTTGGCTTAAAACTTCCAAACTTCACCTCAGGACCTGATTAATCTGTGGTTCTACCTTTTCTGCAAATTCTCCACTTTTGTTCTTCTCCTCTTGCAATGTTTCTCCAACAGGAAAATATTGAAAACTAGATTCTCATAGCTTTCAAATGGCACCGAATTCGCTAAATTTTTCCTTGTCAATTGCCAAAACCATGCTTTTGAAATTTCACTTCCCTTTTAATCTTTCTGCCGCTTCCTGAGTTCAAAGAATAGATTGCCACGTCACCTCACACTTAGTGCCTCCATCCAGACTAATGATTGAGTTTCTTCATTTAATATATTTTCCTTCCCTTCCTTCATAATCCCTATAAACAACATGAATTTCTATTTAATAAATATGTAATATAACATCCCTTTGGCTAAACATGCTTATCTAGGGAACCTAAGTTCGGGGTTGACAATCATCTCCCACTTAAAAGAAATTTCGTCCTCGAAATTTTACCTGATATGTCATTTGAAAAGTTGAGGGTATCTCTTCCTCATTTGCTCTTTAGTTCCCAAATTGCTTCCTCGATCCCATGATTATGCCATAACACCTTCACCAAAGGAATCGTCTTATTTCTGAGTACCTGATCTTTCCTGTCCAAAATCTCGATGGCCTCTTCCTCGTAAGATAA